>NC_092370.1:124863685-125504623 GCF_030028105.1 Mobula birostris
CCCCTGTTTCCATCCAAGGGGTCAGTGTGGACATGGTGGAGGATTACAAATACCAGGGGATACGAATTGACAATAAACTGGACTGGTCAAAGAACACTGAGGCTATCTACAAGAAGGGTCAGAGCAGTCTCTATTTCCTGAGGAGACTGAGGTCCTTTAACATCTGCCGGACGATGCTGAGGATGTTCTACGAGTCTGTGGTGGCCAGTGCGATCATGTTTGCTGTTGTGTGCTGGGATAGCAGGCTGAGGGTAGCAGATACCAACAGAATCAACAAACTCATTCGTAAGGCCAGTGATGTTGTGAGGATGGAACTGGACTCTCTCACGGTGGTGTCTGAAAAGAGGATGCTGTCCAAGTTGCATGCCATCTTGGACAATGTCTCCCATCCACTACATAATGTACTGGTTGGGCACAGGAGTACATTCAGCCAGAGACTCATTCCTCCGAGATGCAACACAGAGCGTCATAGGAAGTCATTCCTGCCTGTGGCCATCAAACTTTACAACTCCTCTCTTGGAGGGTCAGACACCCTGAGCCAATAGGTTGGTCCTGGACATTTCATAATTTACTGGCATAATTTACATATTACTATTTAACTATTTATGGTTTTATTACTATTTAATTATTTATGGTGCAACTGTAACGAAAACCAATTTCCCCTGGGATCAATATAGTATGACTATGACTACTATGACAAACTATGCAAGTGTAAAATGAAACAGTAAGCAGTTTTGTAACAAACTGTCCTTGAATTTCATTGCACACTATTCACAGCAATGATTTAAACTGGTGGAATCTTAAATTCCTAATTTCTCTCTTTAATCTTCTCAATTTGTTTTCTCCCAATGTCACATTAAGTAGACTGGTATCAGAATCTGTTTAATCTGTAGTAAATTATTTTAGGATGTTTCCGTGTATTGATAGTTCAGTACAGTTGCACAGTTTTTAATTGCTTAGTAAGTTAACTTTGGGAAATTGTTTAAAATGAGCATTTGAATAATCAGTGTGTGGTATTTTTGCTTATTGCATGAGATTATAATATGGCTAGAGTTTGAATGTATTCATTCATTGAAATGAATACTAGGCTTATTTTTAGCAGTACCTCTCCTCCTCCTTGGATAGTTCCTTGGGATCAAGAATACCTTATTTGCGCATGGATTTTGTGGGTTCTGAAGTGGTTGATGAGCCCTAATTGGAACTGCATTCTCTTCCATCGATAGTGGGTGGTGGCTGATTCACAAAGGGATGCTGCGTGCTCCCAGTGCTCAGACTCAAGGTCTTCAAAATCATCTAGAGTGTTCCTTTTTCATTCTGAGGGCTCATGGGCAGAATGGTGGGATGCCGCAATACTTGAAGGAGACTTCAAGAACCTTTGAATCTTTTGCTATGGCAGAACTTGGAATAGAGCATCAGTTTCAGAAGTTTGGTATCAGGCATGTAAATGACAGAATCTATCCAGTGTGGTCCGAGCTATGTATAACTTGGACCACAAACAATGCGTGTGCACTGCAGGGGGTTCAGTGCCTGAACAATTTGCGTGTTAGTCCCCCTACATTAACTACATGGAAGACGATATCCAACCATAATGAAGAGTAAATCGTAAGTTTTAAGCCAGGATTGGAAGATAGTTTTGCACTCGCTGTTAAAGATAGCAAATCGTTCATTAGTGACAAATTGAGGAGCTAGAGACTTTACCTGAGAGGAGGTTCACAAAGTCGCAGGCTGTCCTAGCACTTAGCCACGATGCAGGAAGTATGTGTTTAGTGATTTGTTGGCACATTTTGGGATGTCATGTCAGCATTAAAAATGAACTTGTAAGGCAATTAATTATAAGCCTGTGAATTCTAGGTAGGAAATTAATTGGAAAATAGTTCTAAACAGGAGGATTAGTCTATGTTTGGAAAAGCAGGGAGTTAGTTGAAAATGTTCGGTTACGGCTTTATTAGACGTTTGATTCTATCTGACCTGTTGGACCGAGGGTTTTCAGAAGTGTAACAAAAATGTTGATTCAATCTGTATAGACTTTACCAATATTCTACATAAGGAACTGTTCTAAAACGTTAGAACCTGTGGGATCCATGGCAAATTAACAACATTGGATCCACAATTGGCTTTGTAATAGGAAGCGGAAGATAATGGTGGCGAGTTATTTTTGTGATTGGAAGCTTGTGACCACTGATGAATATAGAGATCTGTGCTGGGCACTTCACTGAATGCTATAGACATTAATGATCTGGGTGTGAATGTAGGAAATGTGGCGGGTGACACGGTTGCGTAGGACATTAGCATAATGCTATCACAGTGGCAGCACTCACTGATCGGGTTTCAATTTATGCCACCCTCTATAAGGAGTTTGTACAATCTCCCCTTACTGCATGGGTTTCCTCTGGGTGCTCTGGCTTCTTCCCATAATCTAAAGATGTATGGTTAGGGTTACTGAGTTCTGGGCATGTTATGTTGGTGCCAGAAACACCACAACACTTGTGGGCTGCCAAGCACAATCCTCACTGATTTGATATGAAGCAAATAATGCATTTTACTGCACGTTTCAGTGTTCCAATGTACTTGTGACATGTAAAGATAATACAGTGGATTCTGGTTAATTGTGACTCATCGAGACCAGTACATTTTGATCCAATTAGCTGAAGTTTCATGGAAATAGTTAAATGCTTATATTTAAAAAAAGCCAAACAGATTATGGATTTAAAGGAAATTCAGAAAAATTTGAACACTACTAATACTACTGCAGTACTAGAAAACTGTATTAGTTCCTAATACATATTGACAGAGGAATTTAACCACACTACGTTCTTTTAACATTAAATGAGCAAAATCAGAGCAGGTACCTAGTGCAAATAATGAACTGTCTTCGTATACATTGCTTCTTGGTGACTGCATCCTTCAAATCTTCGTTTTCTTATAAACATTCAAGATGATTGTTGATACCTTCAAATTCTTTGTAATTTCTAACTCGTTGAGATAGTGAAATTTTTTCATTTTCACTCCCAGCTGTTTCAGGTGTCTCCAAGCCTGAATGGTGAAACCACTATAAACACAAAGGTTCGGATTTGTCTTACTGCTAACTTCTTACCAACTATCAGTGACAAAGATCACTGCTTTTTGAAAACAAACACATGCAGCTGACACTATTTAAAAACTGTTTGCTCTAAGCAAGGTATTGTGTCAAATGGCATGCAGGTGCTCATGAGTAATGTTAGTTAGAAATTGTTTGGCAATAGTCTCTTGCCCAATTTAAACAGCAGGGTGTCCCATAAAAAAGAATGGAATTGCTGCTATTGTCTCAATTAATTTTTGTTTTTTAAGAATTGTCTCAGTTAAGTGGCTTCCCTGATTAAACAAAGGTGCATTTAACCAGAATCCACTGTATTTGCCTTTGGTAATTTGTAAAAGGTATGCAAATTGCTGGGGGAAGAAAAGCAAATTCCTGGATGAACCCTGCATCTGTTGGGTAGAAAGGAGCTGTTAATGTTTTAAGTAGAGATAGTTCATCTATATTGAGTGTGAAGAGGAAAGATAGGCTGCAGAGGGTGAATAGGTTGGAAGGATAAGACACACCAGTAGGTTATAAGTAGACAGAGAAAGGGTAAAATTGGTGGTAGTATTATAGGCTACAGGATGACAATGACCATTGACAGAGCTGTGGTAGATGGAACTTAATCCTATTGAATCCGAGGTGGATCCGAGGCACCTTAGGAGGATTAATAAGGATAGAGTAGAGATGAGGCATTTCTGAGGAACAGACAGACCTCTGAAGGTGGTAATGCAAGCAGATAAGATGATGAAGAGGTATACTTGCCTTCATCTACCAGACCATAGCATTTAAGAGCAGAGAGATTATGATAGAACTTTGTAAAATATTGGTAATGCCACAACTGGACCATTGTATGCAGTTCTGGTCACTATGCTATAGGAAGGACATGATTGCATTGGAGAGGGTGCAGAGAGTTTTACCTGGATGTTGTTTGGGATGGAGCTTTGTATTTCCAAGGAGAGACTGGATACGCTGAGCTCTTTCTATGGAGTGAAAGAGGATGAACCAAATTCAGGTGTCCACAATTAAGAGTCATAACATAGGATAGATAGTAGGAAAGCTTTTCTCCTTAATAGTAATATTTAAAGCCCCGTGAGCATGAGTTTGGGGTGAGAAATTCAGAGGAGATCTGAAAAAGAACTTTTCCCACTTGAAAGGGTGGTTGGATCCTGGAACGCTCTGCCTCAGAGGGTGATGGGGACAGGGATTCTTATACAGTTGTAAAAGTAACCAAAAGAGCACTTGAATCACCAAGCCATAGAATGCCAAGGACCAACTGCTGGGCAGTGGGATTAGTATAGATGATTTTGTGATGGCAGTGTGGACATGGTGGGCTAAAACGCTTGCCTAGTGCTGCATGATACTTTGAACTGGTTAACATGGTGCAAGGGAAAAAGGCTGTGGCTAGCCATGTATTAGATTTGGCAAACCCCCGCCCCCCATTGACTCTTACCAATTTCTATTGATGCACCATTGAAAGCAGCTTAGCTGGATGCATGGCAGCCTGATATAGCTGCTGTGTCCAAGAGTATAAAAATTTGCAGAAATGTGGACACAGCTCAGTCCATCATGAAAACCAGCTTCCCCTCCATGGACACCATACTTCTCACTGCCTTGGGCAAGCAGACAGCATAATCAAAAGCCCTTCCACTCTGCACATCCCTTTTCTCCCGTCCATCAGGTAGAAGATACAAAAGTTGAAACACACACGTCATCATGCTGAAGGACAGCTTCTATCCTGCTGTTATAAGACTCTTGACCAGTTTTCATGTTTGTTAAAACTCAACTCTTGACCTCAGAATCCATCTCAGCATGCCCCTTTCACCTCAGTGTTTACTGCACTGCACTTTGACTTAGTTATAATTTAGACTATATTCTACATTCTGTTATGGGTTGTCCTTTGTACTACCCCAATGTACATATGTTTTGAAATGATTTGTATGAATACTGTGTCTCAGTACATGTAACAATGATAACGCAATACCAGATTCTGCTTGGAGGCCACAAAATTATACACAAATTACACACAACCATTTGAACCGTCACTTTTTTCAATAAATTCTTGTATTGCACCATGTACTAAGTGCCGTTGTGCTATTGTGGGAACACTTGAGTAAATGCTCACCTAAGCTGTTAAACTCATCTCATCAGAATGAAGTTGTTCATTTACTTAATCTTTATCACACTCTCTGCAAAAGTTAACAGAACAATCAGTTTGCATTGAGTCAAGGGCACCATCCACATATTTTGTAGTTCAGTCACTTTCGTGAAAATGCAAAATCCTCTGCTGAAGGGATTATCAGGGTCTCTCTTCCACGAATCAGAGATATTTATCAGGAGCGCTGCATTCGCAGGTCTCTGAGCATTATCAATAACTCTCCCATCCATCCAACAATCAGTTTGACTCCCTACCATCAGGCAGGAGGTACTGTAGTACTAGGACAAGAACTGTTAGGATGGGAAACAGCTTTTTCCTACCAGGCTGTGAGACTATTGAACTCCCTGCCAGTAGCCAGTTCTCATCACATAACTATGGAGTGCCTGTAGCATTATCCTGTTTACTTTTTAACTTGTGTTGTAAAAGCACCTTATTATTTGATAAATTATTTATGGTAATATTACATTGTGTTTGCATGTGAGCTATATGTACTGTATTGTGCACCTTGGTCTGGAGGAACTTTGTTTAATTTGGCAGTATACGTATGTATGTACTGTATTGTGCACCTTGGTCTGGAGGAACTTTGTTTAGTTTGGCGTTATGCGTATGTAGGTACTGTGTTGTGCACCTTGGTCTGGAGGAACTTTGTTTAGTTTGGCGGTATGCGTATGTAGGTACTGTGTTGTGCACCTTGGTCTGGAGGAACTTTGTTTAGTTTGGCGGTATGCGTATGTAGGTACTGTGTTGTGCACCTTGGTCTGGAGGAACTTTGTTTAGTTTGGCGGTATGCGTATGTAGGTACTGTGTTGTGCACCTTGGTCTGGAGGAACTTTGTTTAGTTTGGCGGTATGCGTATGTAGGTACTGTGTTGTGCACCTTGGTCTGGAGGAACTTTGTTTAGTTTGGCGGTATGTGTATGTAGGTACTGTGTTGTGCACCTTGGTCTGGAGGAACTTTGTTTAGTTTGGCGGTATGCGTATGTAGGTACTGTGTTGTGCACCTTGGTCTGGAGGAACTTTGTTTAGTTTGGCGGTATGTGTATGTAGGTACTGTGTTGTGCACCTTGGTCTGGAGGAACTTTGTTTAGTTTGGCGGTATGTGTATGTAGGTACTGTGTTGTGCACCTTGGTCTGGAGGAACTTTGTTTAGTTTGGCGGTATGTGTATGTAGGTACTGTGTTGTGCACCTTGGTCTGGAGGAACTTTGTTTAGTTTGGCGGTATGCGTATGTAGGTACTGTGTTGTGCACCTTGGTCTGGAGGAACTTTGTTTAGTTTGGCGGTATGTGTATGTAGGTACTGTGTTGTGCACCTTGGTCTGGAGGAACTTTGTTTAGTTTGGCGGTATGCGTATGTAGGTACTGTGTTGTGCACCTTGGTCTGGAGGAACTTTGTTTAGTTTGGCGGTATGCGTATGTAGGTACTGTGTTGTGCACCTTGGTCTGGAGGAACTTTGTTTAGTTTGGCGGTATGCGTATGTATGGCTGAATGATAATAAACTGTACTTGAACTTGAAAATCAAATTTTTTTCACTTGCTTTCTCCTTTGTAAGCTGCAAAAGGTAAGTTTCCAAAGAGGGCTTCGTTTAAAATGAACTGTAACTTGTCCTGGCATTCAATCCTCTGATGAAAATATCCTTTACATTGGAGTACATAACCTTCTACTCCAGTTTTCTTTCTCATTAGACTTGTACAGATTCATCTTCAAACCTTTATTTCCCCTTTTCCATGTCACGTCTAGAAGGGCAGATGTTAATGAAATCTAAATCATAATATTATTCACAAGTCCTCTTTGGAAAGTCCTGTCTCGTTTTCTCTCTCGCGCTCTCTTGTGCTCTCTCTCGTGCTCTCTCATGTCATCTTCATCAGTTACAACACAGACAAGAATATTAGGTGTGTGTGAGACTTGTGTTTCTCCTTATAAATTCACTTACCTTACTGTAAATAGGCTGTCGCTTTTTGAGTTCATTAAGTTCACTTTCTGAGTACAGGGCTATGGTAAGAAACTTTGTCACATGGTGTGAGCAGAATTATCTGCAGCTTAATGTGAAAAAGACTAAGGAGCTGGTGGTAGACCTGAGGAGAGCTAAGGTACCGGTGACCCCTGTTTCCATCCAGGGGATCAGTGTGGACATGGTGGAGGATTACAAATACCAGGGGATACGAATTGACAATAAACTGGACTGGTCTAAGAACACTGAGGCTGTCTGCAAGAAGGGTCAGAGCTGTCTCTATTTCCTGAGGAGACTGAGGTCCTTTAACATCTGCCGGATGATGCTGAGAATGTTCTACGAGTCTGTGGTGGCCAGTGCGATCATGTTTGCTGTTGTGTGCTGGGATAGCAGGCTGAGGGTAGCAGACACCAACAGAATCAACAGACTCATTCGTAAGGCCAGTGATGTTGTGGGGATGGAACTGGACTCTCTCACGGTGGTGTCTGAAAAGAGGATGCTGTCCAAGTTGCATGCCACCTTGGACAATGTCTCCCATCCACTACATAATGTACTGGTTGGGCACAGGAGTACATTCAGCCAGAGACTCATTCCACCGAGATGCAACACAGAGCGTCATAGGAAGTCATTCCTGCCTGTGGCCATCAAACTTTACAACTCCTCCCTTGGAGGGTCAGACATCCTGAGCCAATAGGCTGGTCCTAGACTTATTTCATAATTTACTGGCATAATTTACATATTACTATTTAACTATTTATGGTTCTATTACTACTTATTATTTATGGTGCAACTGTAACAAAAACCAATTTCCCCTGGGATCAATAAAGTATGACTATGACTATTTATCAGTTACATTGGTTGAATCCTCTAATGAATGAGTTGATATTGCTTCATCATTGGTGCTTGAACTATTTGGTTCTTCTAATTTGATAACCCACATTGCAATGGTTCCTTGAAGAAATGTAATATCCTCATAAACTGCTGGGAATTTCTGGCTCTTGACCACTTAAAATTGAGTAGGAACATTTGGGATGGTATTGAGAATCATGAAGTTGTACATTGGGAGTACATGGATACACAGCATGAAGAATGGCACTTCTCACAAATTGCCTTTCCCATCTGTGGTGCCCACATTGGTCTCATTAGTCACCTTGGAGCCCTCATAACTGGAGTTGGACTTAGTCACCTAGATCCTGAAGGACTGCCTTTGAGCCTGGCCATGATAGGTACTGAATTAATGGATTCCAGAGTGATGGAATACTGCTAGACTGCTACGTGAATATTTGGAGAGTGGAAAGATATGATAATATGCAGGCAAAAGTGATTCATTTAATTTGACACGTATTCAGCACAGACATTTATATTCTATTGGATCTTGCGCCTCCAATGAAGAATGATCAAATAGAATGCCTGTTTTTTAAACGACGGAGCTGAGAGACTTCCAACACTACAGGCAGGTGGAAAATTGTGAGCGTAGTCTCTAATCATAGGTGGTACCTGAATGTCCCACCCTGTAGCGCTGATGCAAGATTACGGCCCAAAATGTTGACAGTTCCTCCTCCCTCCTCCCCCCCTCCCCCCACAGATGCTGCCCGGCCTTCTGAGTTGCTCCAGCAGATTTTTTTATATTGCACCTGCAGCCTTTTGCATCTCTAGAAGAATGCTCCTGTCTGCTTTTGTGTACTGAAGGGAAAGTACATTCAAGTTCATTTCAAGTTTATTGTCATGCATACAAAGGGTATAAGTGCCATGAAAATTAGCTTTTTGCTGCAGTAGCACAAGCATAAGACAACATAAACTTAAATTGTACTTAAATTGTGTGACAAAATAAACATAATAACACTAGTGCAAATTGAGAGAAAGAAATACAGTCAGGGTTAATCATGCCAAGAATATACAAAATTATATTAGATTATGAGAACACTCAGTCCTCTTTTTATTGTCATTTAGAAATGCATACGTGCATTAAGAAATGATACAATGTTTCTCTGGAGTGGTATCACAGAAAACAGGACAAACCAAAGACTAACACTGACAGAACCACATAATTATAACATATAGTTACAGCAGTGCAAAGCAATGCCATAATTTGATGAAGAACAAACCATGGGCATGGTAAATAAAGTCTCAAAAGTCCCCGAGTCGATCGACTCCTGAGTCCCCGATGGTAGGCGACAAAAGGGAGAAGCTCCCTGCCATAAACCTCCAGGCACCGTCAACTTGAGCCGATGCCTTGGAAACAGCCGACCACAGCTGACACTGAGTCCATCCGTCCGAAAACTTCGAGCTTCTGACCGGCCCCTCCGATACAGCCTCCCGAGCGCCATCGACCTCGCCCCAGTCACTGAAACACGCAAAGCCGAGGATTTTGGGGCCATCAGCTCCGGACGTTCCGGTTACCACACAGTAGCAGTGGCAGCGAAGCGGGCATTTCAGAAGTTTTCCAGATGTTCCTCCGTGCTCTCACATCTGTCTCCATCAAATCAGAATTGTGCATGGTCCCCTACTTGACAGATTACAGATATTCATCACTGGAAAGGCCGCGTGCGCTGCCGTCGTGCCACCATCTTCTCCTCCCTCCTTTACAAACTTTATTTAATTGCAATAACAAACAATGTATTAGAGTCAGTGCATTCCTATTCAATTGCGTTGTTTTATTAAGACTTCCACTTAGGCGATATAATCTTGTACATTATATGCAGAGGGGGCCTTCATACAGTGGTCCTCCAAGAAGTTCCTTTCCGTACATCACATCTCCATTTAGTGGACCTTTCAGATTGCACTCTTGGCTCTTAGAGTTGAGTGGTCGGCAATACTTACTGGGGGAAATACTTCCTACTTGTAGGAAGAGTGGGAGATGTGGGTAAGCCATGGAATCTCCTTCACTGAGCAGACAGTCTCAGGACAGCAATTGACATGGATCTTGTGTAAATGAGGGGAGCATTTCCCAGAGCAGGAGGCCTTGCTGTGTTGCCGAGATTTTGGAGACAGACAAAAATACACACCCACGCTCTTCTCCAAACATTTTTTGCCTATGCCAAAGTTGTAGTTTAGGCCAACATTTGAGTTGACTAATGACATATTAACCAGGTAGTCCTAATGTTGTTTAAGAGCAGAAGCCTGGAAGAAGTTGAGCTTTGAGAGGTGAAAAGATGGAAGTTTTTAAGATGATCAACAGTCCTTGTTGGGCAGACATTGTGATTAAAGGGAGAGCACGGTAACTATACTTGGGCCAAAATTGAGCGTTTATGACTACAAAGCACTAGTTATACAATTGTTGCTCTTTATTGTCTCCGTTGAAAATATATTGCATTCCATGGAAGCCTTTGACTTCTTTCATGTTAAACCACTTATTTTGCAGTTGTTCCAAGACTGAGTGGCCATTGAAATTTTCATTCCTGGTTACCTCACAATACCTTTCTTAAGCCCCTTGTATGAATAAAATTGTCATTCAAAGTTGGAGCCATTTGTGGTCTTTTACGTTGGTCCTACCTTAGTTCTTCCATATGCACTGTTATTTTGTTCTTTGTGTTCTATATTGTTTATAGAACAAATCCTATTGAATTTTGTTCAAAAAGAAGATCCTATAATTTTGTGTAGGGGTTGCAATATGGTACAAATATTGATTTTATCTGAGATGTGGAAGCAGAAATATGTCTGTCTCCCCTCCCCCCAAACTGTCCCCTCAAGCATTCCTACTGAATATTTAAACATTTTATCTCTGCTGGCCTTTACAGATGACTTTTCACTTGCCAGTCAATGCAGGTGTAATGGTGTGAGGGCCACCCTCTGTGCTGTAAAGCATCTGATTTATGAAAGTGATAAATTCTGGAAATGTCAAAAAATGTACCTCTGTTCCTTATTTTATCTTTAGCAATTGTGATGTTCATGTCACCACTCAAAGTTGCAAAATCCAGTAGTCTTCCTGCCACTAACCATCGGCGTAGGTGGCTTCTTGTCACTTTTTCAACTTACCCTCATGAATAGTTGTCACTGTTAGCTCCTTAAGGTTGTCATAGCTGGGGCAGAGCTACTAAGCCCGGCAGAATTTTTTTCTACTGATAGGAGAAGGGAAAATGGAAGGTTACTTAAAACAACACACGTAAAATTTGCTGGTGAACGCAGCAGGCCAGGCAAGAAGGGTCTTGGCCTGAAGTGTTGACTGTACCTCTTCCTAGCGATGCTGCCAGGCCTGCTGTGTTCACCAGCAACTTTTATGTGTGTTGCTTGAATTTCCAGCATCTGCAGAATTCCTCGTGTTTGCGAGGTTACTTAAAACCATTTATTTCGGGTAGTTGGGCTTATCGGCTGTGGTTGGCAGCTCATCTGGGAGAAGGAAAACTCTGACCTCACACCTCTGCTGCCTTGCAACTATACCCATAGATTAAATGGCTGTACTTTTAGTTTCCGCTACTATGTTGGTTAATGGTTGAAACAGGAAAGAGTTGGTGGTAATATAGGGAGGGGAATAAAATTGATTAATATGATTGGTTAGCACCCAAAGGCCCTGTTTCTGTACTGTATTACTTGTGCTGAAGCTCACTTGAGATGTTCGCTTCCTTCCAACTTGGCCATCTGCTAGTAGAAGGCATTTCCAGGTTTAATTATAGATAAAATATAGAGGATAGTTGTATAGGACATATGGTGCTGAGTAACTTGTAGCCCATTAACAGTACCCAATGTAACAAATCCAATGTCAGCCATAAAATCCAGAAACAAATGACATAAATAGGGTTATGTAATTGTACATTCTGGCAGGAAGAATGACAGATGATAAAGACAAAATGTTTTGAAGGGTGTTGAAGAATGAGGAAGTAAACATGCACAATCCTTCAATATCAGTGTGTGTTGAGAGAGCAGTGACACAAGAGACTGCAGGCGGTGGAATTTGTTTATTGAGTAACAGCGTAGAATAGGCCTTCCCAGCCTTCGAGCCGCATTCCCCAGTGATCCCCTGATTTAATCGGAGCCTAATCACAGGACAATTGACAATGACCAATTAACCTACCAACTAGAATGTCATTTGAACTGTGGGAGGAAACCCACGCGGTCACAGGGAGAATGTACAAACTCCTTACAGGCAGCAGTGGGAAGTGAATGCAGGTCCCTAGTACCATAAATCGGGAGCGAGAAAAAAACAGCTGGAGGAACCTAGCAGGTTTGATAGCATCTACCGAGGGACTGGTCAGTCATCTGGACTCTGGTAATGACCCAAAGTCTCGACTGTCCAATTTCCTCCACAGATGATGCCCAACCTGCTGAGTTCCTCCAGCAGTATGTTCTGCGTTGAATGTTTAGTAAAGTATATAGGATCCTTCCATTAATTAATAGAATAGAGAAACAGTGAAGTTATATTGAATTTGGACAAAATTGAGGGTAGGAGATGGAGAGGGGATCTTGTAGAAGTGTATGATGGAATCCACTCAGCCTTTTTCCCAGGATTGGGGAATCAGGAACTAGAGGACACAGGTTTAAGGTGATGGGAGATATCTAAGAGGAACTAGAGGGGCAATTTTTGTTATACAAAGGTTGATAAGTTTACAGAATGAGCTATGAGAAGAAGTGGTTCAGGCAGGTACAACATATAGAGCATAAAACTACACAATTTAATATAAGAAAATACCCACATAAGTTAATGTTCCCCATTCATTACATGGGAGTGTCCTTTGCCTGCCTTAGTCCAGGATTTAGGCAGATTGTGAGCGGAGAAGCGTGTTGAGGTTTGTTCGAGCTTGTTAGGCTCCATAAGGAATACTTTGGCACATTATGTGCAGCTATAGCCCAGGTGACTGGGAGAAAGATGTCAGCTGCAGTTTAGACTGATGCGAATGCTTGATAATCTGACTGCCACTTGGAAGCCTAGAAAACTCGTGGCATTGTTGCTGGCATCAAGGCAGAAGATTCCATGGGAAGGAAATAGTGCTCACTTTGGATTTCTTTAACACGAGGAAATCTGCAGATGCTGGAATTTCAAGCAACACACATAAAAGTTGCTGGTGAATGCAGCGGGCCAGGCAGCACCTCTTCCTAGGGGTGCTGCCTGGCCTGCTGCATTCACCAGCAACTTTTATGTGTGTTGCTTGGATTTCTTTATATCTTTGCTACTAACGTTGCTTTTAACATCTCATATTCTCAGACTGCTACCTCCAATATAGAAAGCAGTTAAGTAAGGAGTGCCGCTATAATTCCCCCCACCTCGCCATTCCCCATTCTTGTTTCTCTCTCCCACCTTATCTCCTTACCTGCCCATCACCTCCTTCTGATGCTCCTCCTTCTTTCCTTTCGTCCATAGTTTTCTGTCCACTCCTATCAGATTCCCCCTCCTCCAGTCCTTCCGCTCTTTCACCATTCACCTTCACAGCTCTTTACTTCACTCCCCACCATCCCACTCACTTATCACCTTCCTTTCCAGTCCTGGAAAAGGGTCATAGCCCAAAACGTTGACTGTTTACTCTTTCCCATAAAAGCTCCCTGGCCTGCTGAGTTCCTCCAGCATTTTGTAAATACTATATTAGCAAAGAGCTTTGATCTTAGCCTTTCAATGGCTATCAAAACGGTTGGTAACATGCATTCATGTGGATGAATCAGTGAGTTATGTGTATAATTGATGAGTTTAGTTGCATTATAGGATTAAGTATATTGGTAACTCCTCTGTAGACCAGACACAATTGTAATGAAATCCCTAGCAGTGCAGAACATATTTGAAATTGATTCATGTGGTGTAATAAAATGGTTTAATGGAGAGAAGTTCTTCACTGGCACTGCCAGTGCACTGTGAAAACACCTGACAGCACAGTGATTAGTTTTAATACCTCAAGCATCAACACCATTTCCAAGTGCTTTGTAATGTTAAATATAGGTAGTTACATTGAGGTGATAATTAAAAATTACAACTTCACAATGTCAAAGTTAACTAGCTTGTACAATTTTCCTAAATTATGCTGGTGCCAGTGTTCTAAAATAAGCTTATTGACAACTTTTCCTGCAGTAATTATTAAAAGCAAGTTCTAGTCACTTTTTTTGTGATTCTTGAGGGAAGAAAACTGTGGAAAAAAAGTTATCTCTTGGAATAAGATGAATGTTTATATTACTCATTTTAACTGAACATCAATGAGCTCTTTGTTTTCATGGTTCAGCCACTATGTGGTTATACTGTCCTCCAACAAAATAAAATTAGCAAATACTAATACTGTTATTGCAAGAATATTGTGTTACTCTCTGGTGCTTGATACTGAAAGGATTGGCTTGCATATACACGATGTTCTACAGTACAATCCAATTCAACATTTCTGTCTATCACTCAAATTGTATAATAAAATCTGGCGTAGAAAAATAATGAGCCCTATGAGTATTAATAAAACAGTACTTGGAGGGGAAATAAGATGCTGTGTGTACTTTATATGTTTTAGGAGTACTTTGATGTCACATTTCAATGTGTTAAGGAGGACTGATTGTAAGGGAGAATATTTCCACTGTCTAAAGAGCCTGGGGCTGGAAGGGTGCAGAAGCTACACATACAAGCAAGGCCTTCCACGAGTGAAGTTATGGAGCACTTCTCAATATAGCAAATGGTAGAAATCAGGAGATAAACTGCAAAATAGCTGTTGTTGCTGGTTCCACCCTATCATTCTCAGAACTTGTAACATCTCACTGGAGTCGTTTCTCATTCTTCAAATCTCTGATGTGTCAGAGTAGTCTTCCTTTCTCTCCCCACCCCCTCTCCCGAGGGCACCCCCTCATTCCCAGGATTTGTTCTGTTTTTACCCTTTGTCAGCTGAGGTTTTCATCATGTTTGACATGTAGCATTCCACACTAACAAAATGGAGTTGCCTTTGGCTGGCTGATATTTTTTTTAAAGCTGCTCTTAAAACACAACTGCAGGGGGTCCATCATGAAAACCAGCATCTGCTCCACGGACTCCGTCGACAATTCTTGCTGCCTGAATCAAGCAACCAACATAATCAGAGACCCCACCTACTTTCAGATATTCTCTCTTTTCACCACTCCCATTGGACAGAAATACAAACAGCAGAGCTTCTACCCTGCTGTTATAAGGCTATTGAATGGTCACATAGTACGATAAGATGGATTCCTGACCTCATGATCTACTTCATTATGAATTTGTAACTTATGGTCTACTTGCACTGCACTTTTGCTGTGACTATAATACTCCATCTGCACTCTGTTATTGTTTTTCCCTTGTACTACCTCAGTGCATTGTTGTAATGAAATGATCTGTGTGGAAGGCATGTGAAATAAAGATTTTCACTGTACCTCAGTACATGTGACATAATAAACTAATTTACAAATTTCAAATTTCATTCCATGCCAATCATTATTAATGCAACCAATGATTAATTGAATGAAGAAACAGGAATGAGAGGATGTGTTGGTTTCTGGTCCTGTTATTTGAAAACAAATGATAGTCCTGCTTAACATGGTCTACCACTTTAATTGGGGTAAATATAATTCAGAAATTTAATGGTCATTCAAATGCTGTGCACTAGACTAAACACATACCAGCCTCAGCAAATAGTGTTCATTTTATTTGGAACACAAGTTTGTGCCAGCCACGTTTCTGTAAAATTCACTAATTATAGATTTCAGTTATGTCAATAGAATATTGACATTTTGAAGTTGAGTTTATGGCCATGTGACAAGGATCGTAGGGTGCAGATACAATAGAAAACTTGCTAGCATCACATGCACATAGATTCAGACATTGTTTACAGATCATAAATTATTACATAAATGTCCTTAATTGTGCAGTCTTATTAATATAAAATTTGTATCCACAATTTTACCTCTCTGTGTTTTCCACCACTTCCCAAACTCTCCTCCTCTTCAGCCATTAGGGGGACAATGCTTTTAACCACCAAAACCGGTCAAACACCTAGAATTCTCTTCATGTGTTCTTGACCATCACTTTCTTCTTTTAAACCTCCACGAAAGATCATCTCCTCAACTGGACCCCTGGTAGCATCCTCCATTTTGGCTCAAGTGACAACTTTCATGTAATTACTCAGGTACCTTGGAGGTACTTGTCCTGTAACCCAATTTCCATGATACATGATAGTTACATACAGTATATAAGATCTTAAAGTTTTCCATAAAAGTTTGAGTACCCATTAGAAAACTTTTTCATGGTGCATTATTGATCTCTAGCAGTGGAAATTAAAGATGTTGACTTCAGCTGTAGTAGTCTTTCACAGTAATATGCCCTGCCTCTTTCCCTGGTCCTGGATGGGTGAATAATTATTTCAAATAATCAAATTCCCCAAAACTATTTTATGCCTTTTAGCTTCACTATATACCCATTCAATATATTCCCAATTAAGTGAGGTCTTGGGCAACTGTAAATTATTAAAGGAAATATATTAGTTTCTGTTAAATAATTTATGCCAGTGGTTTTATTGACTGTGGCCAAGCAAAGTTATTGAAACTGGGACAGGTCTGGTACTCAAAGAAGATTTATCCATTGTTGTTCTCTTCCTGCAAGAAAGCAAATCAGGATCTTACTGAGCAGAAGATTTAAACGAGGTTGAGTTGGGTTGTGTGTTGTGTTTTGTGGCAGGGTTGTTCAGCCTCACCAGCACCACATCTTGGATGAAGATGAGCTACCGAACTCCAGTCAGAACAATGAAAAGCCAAGTTCATCACGTCCTGCAGGGCGGAAGCGACAGCCCAGCATGTCTGAGACGATGCCTCTGTACACACTCTGCAAGGAGGACTTGGAAAGCATGGACAAAGAGGTAAGCCCACATTGACCCCACATTCTAACAGTAGCCTCTTAGTATCTGGAGTAGAATTTGAACTCTCAGCCTCCTGAACCAGACATGAGCTCTTCCTGAGCCACGACTGCACATTGTAGATATTCACTGTGATCTATTTTAAAAACTCTGCTTGGAATCAATATCAATATGTGGTAAAAATGGAACTGACTTCGTAACTATGCTGCGAAATTTAGGGAAAAAAGGTGATACATTATTGCCTAACTACTTCAGAACTGACACAGAAAGCAAGTATCTGGAAAGATAAACATGTCATTGAATGTTAAATAGTCAACGGAATCTGTTCGTGAAGTTGGAAAAATGCGCTGAAGCTACATTACTCATTCTTAGCAAACCACAGATTAACGACCAGGCACTGAAATCTATTAGAACCAAGTATCTCTCATGTGCCTAAGTTTCAGTGTGTGCAGTTATTTTTGTGACTTCAGACAAGCTGATGTTGCTCAGTGATAAACTTAGGTTCAGCTAATGGGTATAATATTCAGCTGCTGAGTAGAAGTACTTGACATTGTATTGTCCTATGGATAGTGCAGTTGAAGAGGAATGTAGATGAAAATGAGAAAAGTGGGTAAACCCATTGAGAGCTATCAAGATGAGGAAAACTGCCAACATGAACAGAGTGAGGAATGAACAATTTGCTACTAGCCTGCTTGACCTTGTCTGTCAACTTGGTTTCATCACTCATTTTGTAAGACTGTAGCAGGAGAAAGAAATTAATTAGCAGAAGAAAATTAAATTTCAACCATTGTATTTCTGGTTTTGAATATTCTAAATTTCTGATGTGGGAAGCCTGATTCTCTCACTTATATTGGTTCACTGTCAGCTGAAGGAGCTCTGCTTTGCATGTTTTTTAGTGCCAACACTTATGGAACATTCTGTGGCAAAACTTGGACCAAGGATTTCTTCATTCCCCAGATGTGAAACATCAACTTTGTTTCTCTCAGTAAATGAAAGCAAAAATAAAGCTGGGAAACTGAAATGAACCAGAAAATATCAGCAGGTCAGACAACATCTGTGGGAGGAGAAATGAGAGAAGCGGTTAACATGTTTGGAAAGAGTTGTAGACCCGAAACGTTTGACTTTATTTCTTTTCACAGCTGTTACTTTACCTGTTGAACGTCCTCAGCATTTTCCTGTTTGTGTTTGGAATATTTGTTACATGAAATATTAAGACCAGTGCCACACACAGAACCTTGTGGAAATAGCAAAGAAGATCTGATGGGTACTTAACTCTACAATTTCTTTGCACCCTCCATTTTGCCTTCCTCCTCACCCATTTATGGCTGTAATGCTAGCAATATTCTTAGCAGCCAGTCCAGATTAACATAATGAGTTTTGGATGCTTTGACTTTTTAAGAGTGGCATTGCACCAAAACGTGTCCTTTAGTTCTTGAGTCCATACTAAGTACCCATTTACTCTAATCCTACATGAATCTTAAGTTATTCCCTCAACTCACCCCAGATTCTATGATTCACCTACAGGTTTAGGGATCGACATTGGTCAATTCCTTGAGCAATACAGTTGCTACCTTTAAAAGACACTTGGGCAATAATAATGATAGGGCAGGTTTAGAAGCATATGGGCCTAACATAGGCAAAGGCATTTGCTAGGTATGCATCTTGGACAGCATGGGCTGATTAAGACCATCAAACCATAAGATATAGGAGCAGAAGTAGGCCATTCACCCCATCGAGTCTGCTCCACCATTCAATCATGGGCTGATCCAATTCTTCCAGTCATCCCCGCTCCCCTGCCTTCTCCCCATACCCTTTAATGCCCTGGCTAATCAAGAACCTATCTATCTCTAACTTAAATGCACCCACAACTTGGCCTCCACAGCCGCTCATGGCAACAAATTCCACAGATTTACCACCCTCTAACTAAAGTAATTTCTCCGCATCTCTGTTCTAAAAGGACGTCCTTCAACCCTGAAGTCGTGTCCTCCTGTCCTAGAAGCCCTTACCATGGGAAATAATTTTGCCATTATCTAATCTGTTCACGCCTTTTAACATACGGAATTTTTCTGTGAGATCCCCCCGCCATTCTCCTGAACTCCAGGGAATACAGCCCAAGAGCTGCCAGATGTTCCTTATACAATAACCCTTTCATTCCTGGAATTATTCTCGTGAGTCTTCTCTGAATCCTCTCCAATGTCAGTATATCCTTTATAAAATAAGGAGCCCAAAACTGTACACAATACTCCAAGTGTGGTCTCATGAGTGTCTTGTAGAGCTTCAACATCACATCCCTGGGTCAAAGGGCCTGTTTCCTTGCTATATAACTCAATGAATTTATGAACCTGCAACTTTAAGGGATGTGAAAGGGGTCTGGAGCACTGAGGGCAAAACCTCACAGTCACAAGAGGAATGAATGTATAAACTCCGCACAGACGGCATCTGAATTCGGGATTGAACTCTGGTAACTGAAGCTGTAAGGCAGCAGCTCTATGAGATGTACTGTACCACTGAGTCACCTACTCTACAGTTGCAAAGCTCAAGCTCAGTGATTACTTCAAGTCCCTTATGGAGGGACATTTTACTTTTGTATAATAGAATAGCTTCAACAGCTTAAATTACATAGCTTGTGATTATAATGAATCATGCTATCAAAGTTGTGATTTTGAAAATATATTTGCAAAGAACTCAGCAATACTCCCACGCATATAAGATATTCTCATTCATCATTTTTAAATGTTAGACATTCCATCAACCACCTAATTCTTAAATGGTACTAGAGGTGGCTGCTGAGGTTCATCAAGGCTGCTTAACCCAAGAAAGACAAAAGCCGCTGTTTACCGTTTACCTGTGCTGCCCGCATCTTGCATTTTGAATTTTATTAGCTTATTTGTAGTAATATTTTATGTGCTGTGTGTGATACACGTTTTGTGAGTGCACTGTGGTCCAGAGGAATGTTGTTTCATTTGATTGTATATATGTACAGTCAGATTGCAGTGAATTTGAACAGTGTTCTCCAATGTCATGTGGCCTCAACAAATTCCATGCTTTCAGGATGACTTGTACTTCCTTCCTTAACAGGGCAGGCTCTCTATAGGTTCAGATTCAGATTAGTTTATTGTCATATACACCATGGTGCAATAAACTCCTTGCTTTGACAAACTTCGAGCCTGAGCTGAGATTCTACTTCCATCGCAACCTCAGCTTACATCATGGCTGCTGCTGGAATGGACACCCATACCTTTCCCATCTCCAGATGGGTGCATCAAATTTCTTAGCTCTGTTATTTCCTGTTTTTTTTCATCATGTCCTCCATCACCTCTCTGGATCTCTCAGTTCTTTAACTCCTGCAATTTATAGGTAAAATCACCTACTATCAGAACTTTGTGTTTCTTGCAATAGATTACGATCTCTTTAAAAATTTGCTCCTCTAAATGCCACAGATAGTTGGGTGGTCTATAATATAATCCCATTAACGTGGTCATACCTTTTCTTATTCCTGAGTTCCACTCATAAATCCTCAATAGATGAACTCTCCAGTCTGTCCTGACTAAGCACTGCTGTGACATTTTCCCTGACTAGTAATGCCACCCTTCCCCTTTCATCCCTCCCGCTCTGTCGTGTCTAAAACGACAGAACACTGGAACATTGAACTGGCAGTCTTGCCCCTCCTGCAATCAAATCTCACAAATGGCTACATTGTCATAATTCGATGTGCTGCTCCATGCCCTAAGGTAATCCTCCTTTCCTACAATGTCCCTTGTGCTGAAATATATGCAGCTCAGATCATTAGTCCCACCATGCACAACCTTTCGATTCCTGACTTTGCTTGAAGCCTAACAGCATCTTTATCCACAACCTCCCCACTGTCTGTTCTGATGCTATGGTTCCCATCTCTCGGCAACTTGAGTTTACCACCCCACCCCACCTTCCCGCTAGGATATTAGTCCCCCTTCAGCTCAAGTGCATACTGTACCTTCTGTACAGGAAGAGAGTCCAATGAAAGTCCCTGGAAGAGAGTCCAATGATCCAAAAATCTGAAACCTCGCTCCTGTACCATCTCCTTAGCCACATGTTAACTTATATGATCTTCCTATTTCTGGCCTCATTAGCAAGTGGCAGGGGTAGCATTGAGCATAGAACATAGAATAGTACAGCATAGTACAGGCCCTTCGGGCCACATTGCTGTACCAACCCTCAAACCCTGCCTCCCAAATAACCCCCCACCTTAAATTCCTCCATATACCTGTCTAGTAGTCTCTTAAATTTCAGTAGTGTATCTGCCTCCACCACTGACTCAGGCAGTGCATTCCACGCACCAACCACTCTCTGAGTAAAGAACCTTCCTCTAATATCCTCCTTGAACTTCCCATCACTATCCTCCTTGAACTTCCCACCCCTTACCTTAAAGCCATGTCCTCTTGTATTGAGCAGTGGTGCCCTGGGGAAGAGACACTGGCTGTCCACTCCATTTATTCCTCTTAATATGTTGTATACTTCTATCATGTCTCCTCTCATCCTGCTTCTCTCCAGAGAGTAAAGCCCTAGCTCCCTTAATCTCTGATCATAATGCATAGTCTCTAAACCAGGCAGCAACCTGGTAAATCTCCCCTGTACCCTTTCCAATGCTTCCACATCCTTCCTACAGTGAGGCGACCAGAACTGGACACAGTACTCCAGGTGTGGCCTAACCAGAGTTTTATAGAGCTGCATCATTACCTCATGACTCTTAAACTCTATCCCTTGACTTATGAAAGCTAACACCCCACAGGCTTTCTTAACTACCCTATCTACCTGTGAGGCAACTTTCCAGGATCTGTGGCCATGTACCCCCAGATCCCTCTGCTCCTCCACACGACCAAGTATCCTACCATTTACTTTGTACTCTGCCTTGGAGTTTGTCCTTCCAAAGTGTACCACCTCACACTTCTCCAGGTTGAACTCCATCTGCCACTTCTCAGCCCACCTCTGCAACCTATAAATGTCTCTCTGCAATCTTCGACAATCCTCTACACTACCTACAACACCACCAACCTTTGTGTCATCTGCAAACTTGCCAACCTACCCTTCTACCCCCACATCCAGGTCGTTAATAAAAATCACAAAAAGTAGAGGTCCCAGAACAGATCCTTGTGGGACACCACTAGTCACAACCCTCCAATCCGAATGTACTCCCTCCACCATGACCCTCTGCCTTCTGCAGGCAAGCCAATTCTGAATCCACCTGGCCAAACTTCCCTGGATCCTATGCCTTCTGACTTTCTGAACAAGCCTACTGTGTGGAATCTTGTCAAATGCCTTACTAAAATCCATATACAAACCCCATTTCCAGAAAAGTTGGGATATTTTCCAAAATGCAATAAAAACAAAAATCTGTGGTATGTTAATGCAAGTGAACCTTTATTTAACTGACAAAAGTACAAAGAAAAGATTTTCAATAGTTTTAGTGACCATCTTAATTGTATTTTGTAAACACACACAAATTTAGAATTTGATGACTGCAACAAACTCAACAAAAGTTGGGACAGAGGCAAGTTTGCCATTATGTTACATCACCTTTCCTTTTAATAACACTTTTTAATCGTTTTGGAACTGTGGATACTAATTATAGTAGATTTGCAATTGGAAATTTTGTCCATTCTTGCTTGATATAAGACCTCAGCTGCTCAACAGTCTGTGGTCTCCATTGTCTGATTCTCCTCTTCATGATGCGCCATACATTTTCAATAGGAGATAGATCTGGACTGGCAGCAGGCCAGACAAGCACATGCACTCTGTGTCTACAAAGCCACGCTGTTGTAGCCCGTGCAGAATGTGGTCTGGCATTGTCCTGCTGAAATAAGCATGGACGTCCCGGGAAGAGACGTAGCCTTGATGGCAACATATGTCTCTCTAAAATTCTAATATATGCCTCAGAGTCAATGGTACCTTCACATACATGCAACTCACCCATGCCGTGGGCACTGATGCACCCCCATACCATCACAGGTGCTGGCATTTGCATCTTTCGCTGATAACAATCTGGATGATCGTTTTCATCTTTGGCACGGAGAACTCGACGCCCGTTTTTTCCGAAAATTAGCTGAAATGTGGACTCATCTGACCACAGCACACGGTTCCGCAGTCCTTCGGTCCATCTGAGATGAGCTCGGGCTCAAAGAACTTGCCGGCGTTTCTGCATAGAGTTGATGTATGGCTTCCTCCTTGCGTAATACAGTTTCAAGTTGCATTTCTGGATGCAGCGACGGACTGTGTTGAGTGACAATGGTTTTCCGAAGTACTCCGTAGCCCAGGTGGCTATAATTGTCACAGTAGCATGACAGTTTCTTAGGCAGTGCCGCCTGAGGGCTTGAAGATCACGCACATTCAACAGTGGTTTCCGACCTTGCCCTTTACGCACTGAGATGTCTCTGAATTTTCTGAATATTTTCACGATATTATGTACTGTAGATGTTGAAAGACCTAAATTCTCTGCAATCTTGCGTTGAGAAATGTTCCTTTATAACTGACTAACAATTCTCTCATGAATTTTGGCACAAAGGGGTGAGCCACGACCCATCCTTGCTTGCAAAGACTGAGCCTGTGATGGATGCTACTTTTATACCCAGTCATGATACCTCACCTGCTACTAATTAGCCCGCTTAATGTGGAGTCTTCGAAACCGGTGTTACTTGAATATTCTGTGCACTTTTCAATCTTATTTTAACTCTGTCCCAACTTTTGTTGAGTGTGTTGTAGCCATCAAATTCTAAATTTGTGTATGTTTACAAAATACAATTAAGTTGGTCAGGAAAACTATTGAAAATCTGTTCTTTGTACTTTTGTCAATTAAATAAAGGTTCACGTGAATTAATATATCACAGATTTTTGTTTTTATTGCATTTTGGAAAATATCCCAACTTTTCTGGAAATGGGGTTTGTAGATCACATCCACTGCACTACCTCATCTATATGCCTGGTCACCACCTCAAACAACTCTATCAGGCTTGTTAGACACGATCTGCCCTTCACAAAGCCATGCTGACTATCCCTGATCAGACCATGATTCTCTAAATGCCCACAGATCCTATCTCTCGGAATATTTTCCAACAGCTTTCCCACCACAGACATAAGGCTCACTAGTCTATAATTACCCGGACTATCCCCACTACCTTTTTTGAACAAGGGGACAACATTTGCCTGCCTCCAATCTTCCAGTACCATTCCCGCAGACAACGAAGACATAAAGATCCTAGTCAGAGGCTCAGCAATCTCTTCCCTCGCCTTGTGAAGCAGCCTGGGGAATATTCCGTCAGGCCCTGGGGACTTATCCGTCCTAATGTATTTTAATAACTCCAACACCTCCTCTCCCTTAATATCAACATGCTTCAGACATCAACTTCACTCATACTGTCCTCACCGTCATCAAGTTCCCTCTCATTGGTAAATACCGAGGAGAAGTATTCATTGAGGACCTCGCTCACATCCACAGCCTCCAGGCACATCTTCCCACCTTTATCTCTAATTGGTCCTACCTTCACTCTTGTTATCCTTCTGTTCTCCACATAATTGAAGAATGCCTTGGGGTTTTCCTTTACCCTACTCGCCAAGGCCTTCTCATGCCCCCTTCTTGCTCTTCTCAGCCCCTTCTGAAGCTGCTTTCTTGCTACCCTATATTCCGCAATAGACCCATCTGATCCTTGCTTCCTAAACCTCATGTATACTGCCTTCTTCCACCTGACTAGATTTTCCTCCACACTTGTCACCCATGGTTCCTTCACTCTATCTTCCTCACCAGGACAAACTTATCCCTAACATCCTGCAAGAGATCCCTAAACATCGACCACATGTCCATCGTACATTTCCCTGCAAAAACATCATCCCAATTGACACCCGCAAGTTCTAGCCTCAGAGCCTCATAATTTGGCCTTCCCCAATTAAAAATTTTCCTGTTCTTTCTGATTCTATCCTTTTCCATGATAATGCTGAAGGCCAGGGAGTGATGGTCACTGTCCCCCAGATGCTCACGCACTGAGAGATCTGTGACCTGACCCATCCTGAGATCGCAGCACTGGAAGTCCCGCCCTTTAACTTCACACAAAACTCCCTGAACTCACTTTGCCGGACCTTGTCAACCATCCTACCCGTGTCTTTGATACCAAAGTAAACTCTGGCTGCCACTTCCACTTAAGAATGCTGTGGACTCGATCTGAGATGTCCCTGACCCTGGCACCAGGGGACAACAAACCATACAGGAATCTCATTCTCGTTCACTGAACCTCCTTTCTGTTCCCCTAACTAACAAACCCCCTTTCACTACTGCTTGCCTCTCCTCCACCCTTTACCCCCATTCCCTTCCGTGCCAGAGACTTGACTGCTGTGACTTTTCTCTGCTAGGTCACCTCCCCCCTGCTCCAACAGTATCCAAAGTGGTATACCTGTGTTGAAGGGAAAGGCCACAGGGGTACTCTGCACTGGCTGCCCTCTTTCCTCCTCCTAATGGTCACACAGTTACCTGATTCCTGCACCTTGGGTGTAACTACCTTCCTGTATGTCCTGCCTGTCAACGCCTCAGCCTCCCGAATGATCCACAGTTCATCTAGTTCCAGCTCCAAATCCTTAATATAGACTGCTAGAAGCTGCAGCTGGATGCCCTTCTTGCAGGTGTAGTCATCAGGAATACTGTATATCTCCCTGCTTTCCCATATCCTGCAGTAGGAGCATTCTACTATCCTGCCTGGCATTTACATTGCTCTAAATGTGCAATAAGAAAGACACAAGGGTAAATAACAGAAAAAAAATTCCAGTGGCTGTTTGTGGCTCATTCCATTCCAGGGAGGACTCTCAGGTATGGAAGGTCATTTTAGCTCGCCCTCCATATCTGGAGGAGGTAAGTGTGCTTGAATACTCTGTCGATGGGTCAAATCAAATTGATTTAAGCGCAAGTTAACTACATTCCCCCTTCCACAATGTCAAGTTAATAATATACCTCCTTACACATCATCAGGTTAACTACATACCTCCTTCCACAACATCAACGGGTCCAAAGTGCCTTAAAACTAATGAAGTTCTTTTGAAGTGTGGTCCCTGGTGTAAGATTCACTTTATTGCAGTTCTTAAAGGGATTATGCTTCAAGTATTACAAGATTTTTTGTTTAATGACTAAGGCAACAGCCTAAAATTTGTCTTTTTATTAGATTTGGCAAAAGTCAACATTTCAAATGTCAGGTGGCTTCAGTGAAAAATTGGAAACTTTTCTGTTTGGGGGCTTTAACCATTGAAATATAATGGATTCTTTAAAATAAAAAAAAAAGTTCTTTAAAAATGTTGTTCCAGTTTGTCCTTTAGTTCCATAGAGCAGTATTAGGTGAGTGGGACACTGTATAGTCAGCCTTGAGTTATTTGACACCATTTTTTTTTGAAAACGGCCTCCAGATTAAACCTGCATTAAATATCTGTTTTTAATTGCCCAGAAATACAAACTCAATGTGCCAGTCAGAAAATTCTAATTGATTAAGCATCTGCAGTTTTCTGTCTTAAAAAGGTGATTTCTCCTTTAGGAAGTATGATTTTTTTATTATGTAGTTTCATGCAATTTCTGTTCTGTGTGTCTGTGATGGGGGGGGGGGAATGCTGGGATGTTTTTGGCCACAGATATTCATAGATAAGTCACAGTCTACCCAAACATTTCAACGTAATCTTTACTTTGCTGAATCATACATAATTCATTGTCTCACATTGTATGAGGATAGGCGGAATGAGGTCTTGAGCTATTGTTTGTATATCAGTATACCTAATTCTTGTTTTCGAGCTGTGGATGAATGCTCATTTCCATAGTCTAGTCATGAAAGTATTTGTAGGTTTTCCATTTCTAAGGAATTGTCATCAGAGATGCACAGAGCTCTAAAACATCATTTACCTAACAATGGCCAATTATAATTTTCATACCTATTCCAAGAGCTTCCACTTATTCTTAATGAATTCATAATTTCCAGATATTCTACTCTGTAAACTGATTAATAATAATTCTGTGGATATCAACATTCTGTTTGGTGGTCCTCTTTTAACTAAATAAGGATATTTCATTATCCATGCTTCTTCTTTCATTTATGTACTATAATTTTCAGCTGTGTTGGACAAATATTAGAGGAGTGCCTAATAGTATCTGTTACTTTTAATAGCCCATGGAGCTTTTAAATATTTCCCTTAATGGGCACGAGTGGTATGATATTGGACCAAGTATATGCAAACAAATAATACTACGGTAGACTTGAACTTTACATTTTGTGTTGATTAGGGACAAGATTTTGTATTTTTTTTTGTAATATAATTTTTATTGAATTTTCAAAGAGAATACATGAAAAAATAGAATCTACCCTCCCCCCTCCCCTTAACCCTCCCCCCCCCCCCCCCATATATAGTCCTACCTAAAAAGAAAGAAAGAAAGAACCGCCTGGGTATTGGAAGGTTTCCACATGCTCCATGGGATTCAAAATAAATTTGGTATAATTATTCGTTACTTTCCCCAAGTGACCAAAGTCTTTTGTTACTTTCAATTAAGGGCTTACTTAAAAGGTAAGCTGGGTCAAACAATGTTTTTGCCAAAACCTAATGAAACTGAAATTTTAATACAAAAAGGGAAAATTAAAAAATTTATTTCTTGTATGTATAATTTGATTCAAGAACAGACAATTAAACAAGGAACCCATAAGTCAAAGCAAAAATGGGAAACAGATCTGAATATTAATATTGATGAAACAAATTGGTCAAGACTTTGTCTTGACAGTATGACAAATACAATAAATGTTCGACTTAGATTAGTACAATATAATTTTTTACACCAATTATATATTACACCGCAAAAAATAAATAGATTAAATTCAAATCTATCTGATAAATGTTTTCGGTGTAATCAAGAAATTGGTACTTTTTTACATTCTACTTGGTCTTGTTTTAAAATTCTACCCTTTTGGATAAATTTAAGAATCTTATTGGAACAAATTACTGGAACTCAACTTCCACATAAGATTTTCTATTTTTTGATGTAATTGGCCATAAGGCTGAAAGCTACCTTAACACAGTGCTTGAATAACACAATGGCTTAACAATAAGCTATTCCTATGTTAGACCATAAAATATTGGAGCAGAATTAGGCTATTTGGCCCATCGAGTCTGCCCTGGCACTCAATCATGGTTCAAAGTTCAAATTCAAAGTACATTGATTACTCCCTTGAGATTCCTCTCTTTACAGGCAGTCACAAAACAAAGAAATGCAATAGAACTCATTGGAAGAAAGTCTGTCAGCAAGCACTTCGCAGAAAAAAAACAATTCGTACCAACAATAAACAAAAGCAAATAATGTTCAGAACTAAAGTTCAAGAAAGTGAGTTCACAGCCACAAAGCCAGTCATTACTGCAGCTGGTCCAGCAGCCCATTAGTTGCAGGCCTCAGCCTCAGTTCAGCGCAGAACTGAGTAAACCTCGCCAAGCAGCGAGCTGAACACCGGCCCCTCGATCACCTCAGGCTCCGCACCCTGACCTTTTCAATTTGGCTGGGTTCTGAAATGGGCCAAACATTTTCTGGTTTCTTGGTCTCAGACCTGGGTTCTGCTGCCTGGTTGTAGACTATGCATCACCTTGTCCTGGATCTGCCACTTTGAATCAGCTCCAAGTCCATTCCAGCATTGGTCAAACCTTAGCTCATTCCTCGCTCTTGGTCCCTCTGCACCTCTGATTTTTGAATTTTCTCCCCATTTAGAAAATAGTCCACGGCCTTATTCCTTGTGCCAAAGTGCACGACCATACATTTCCCTACATTACATTCTATCTGCTTTGGAGAATCCTGCATGAGGACTCCCAAGTTCTTTTACACCTCAGACTTTTGAATTTAGAAAGTAATCTACTCTTTTATTCCTTCTGCCAAAGTGCATGATTAGATTATGAGAACACTCAGTCCTCTGTTTTTGTTATTTAGAAATGCATACATGCGTTAAGAAATGATACAATGTTTCTCTGGAGTGATATCACAGAAAACAGGAAAAACCAAAGACTAACACTGACAGAACCACATAATTATAGCATATAGTTACAGCAGTGCAAAGCAATACCATAATTTGATGAAGAACAAACCATGGGCACGGTAAAAAAAAGTCTCAAAAGTCCCCGAGTCAATCGACTCCCGAGTCCCCGATAGCAAGTGGCAAAAGGGAGAAACTCCCTGCCATAAACCTCCAGGCACCGTCAACTTGCCGATGCCTTGGAAGCAGCCGACCCCAGCCAACACTGAGTCCATCCGTCCAAAAACTTCGAGCCTCTGACCAGCCCTTCCGATACAGCCTCCCGAGTGCCATCCTCTGCCGAGCGCCTTTGACCTTGCCCCGGCCGCTGAAACAAGCAAAGCTGAGGATTTCGGGGCCTTCTGCTCTGGAGATTCCGATTACCACACAGCAGCAGCGGCAGCGAAGTGGACATTTCAGGAGTTTTCCAGATGTTCCTCCGTATTCTCATGTCCGTCTCCATCAAATCAGAATTGTGCACGGTCCTCTACTTGATAGATAACAGATATTCATCACCGGAGAGGCCACGGGCGCTGCCCATACCCTTCTTGACACTATATTCCATCTGCCATTTCTTTCCCCATTCCCCAAACTGTCCAAGTCCTTCTGCAGCCACACCCTTCTTCCTCAGTACTGCCTGCCCCTCTACCTATCTTAGTATCATCATTAAACTTGACATCAAAGCCACCAATTCCTTAACCCAAATCATTGACATACAATGTGAAAAGAAGCGGTCCCAACACTGACTCCTGCAGCACACCAATATTCACTAGCAGCTAGCTAGAAAAGGCTCCCTTTATTCCCACTCTTTGTCTCTTGCCAGTCAGCCAATCTTCCATCCATGCTTGTACTTTTCCTATAATACCACGGGCTCTTATTAAGCAACGTTTTGTGGCATCTTGTCAAAGGCCTTCTGAAAATCCAAGTAAGCAACATCCACTGACTCTCCTTTGTCTATCCTGTTTGTTATTTCCTCAAAGAATTCTAACAGATTTGTCGGGCTAGATTTCTCCTTTAGAAAGCCATACTGATTTTGGCCTATTTTACATTGTAATGCCAAGTACCCCCAAAACTTCATCCTTAATAATGGACTCCAACATCTTCCCAAGCACAGAAGTCAGGCTAACTGGCCTATAATTTTCTTTCTTCTGCCTTCCTCCCTTTTTAAAGAGTGGAGTCATATTTTCAATTTTCCTTTCCTCAGGAACCATTCCAGAATCTAGCAGTTCTTGAAAGATCATTACTAATGCCTTCACGATTTCTTCAGCTCCCTCTTTACAAACTCTAGGGTGTAGTCCATCTGGTAAAGGTAAGTTATCTACATACCTTCAGGCTTTTCAGCTTACCAAACACCTTCTTCTTAGTAATAGCAATGACACTCACTTCTACCCCCAAACACTTGCATTTCTGGCATTCTGCTGGTGTCCTCCACAATGAAGACTGGCACAGAATACTTATCAAGTTTGTTCGCCATTTCTTTGTCCCTCATTGCAGTTTCTCCGGCTTCATTTTGCAGTGGTCTGACATCCACTCTCATCTCTCCTTTCCTCTTTATATATCAGAAAAAAACCTTTTGTATCCTCTTTCATATTATTGGCTAGCTTCCCTTCATATTTCATCTTTTCTCTCTATGGCTTTTTAGTTGCCTTCTGTTGGTTTTTAAAAGCTTCCCAATCTTCGACCTTCACACTAATTTTTGCTTTATTATATGCCCTTTTCTGATTTTATGCTGTCTTTGACTTTCCTTGTCAGCCACGGTTGTCACCTCCTCCATTTAACGAACATCTTCATCTTTGGAATGTATCTTTCCAGTGCCTTGTGAATTTTCCCCAGAAATGTCAGTTTTGCTGTTCTGCCATTATTCTTTCTAACATCCTCTTCCAATCAACTTTGTCCAGCTCCTCTGTCATGCCTCTGTAATTTCCTTTATTCCACTGTAATATTGATATATATGATTTTAATTCTGCTTCTCAAATTGCAGGGTAAATTCTGTCATATTATGATCACTGCTTCCCAAGGGTTTCTTTACTTTAAGCTCCTATCAAATCTGGGTCATTACGTAACAGCCAATCCAGAATTGCCGTTCCCCTAGTGGCTCAATCGGAAGCTGCTCTAAAAAGGCACCTCGTAAACATCCTACAAATTCCCTCCCTTGGGATCAGGCACCAATCTGATTTTCCCAATCTACCTGCATGTGGAAATTCCTCTTGATTATTGCAACATTGCCCTTTACATGCCTTTTCTACCTCCTGTCATAATTTGTAGCCCATATCCTGGCTACTATTCAGAGGCCTGCCTATAATTTCCATTAGGGTCCTTACAGTTTCTTAACTCTACCCACAAGGATTCTGCGTGTTCTGATCTTATGTCACCTCTTTCTAATGATTTGATTTCATTTTTTTAACTAACAGAGCCATCACTCCCCTCTGCATACTTGTATATCCTTTTGATATAATGTGTATGCTTGGAAGTTAAGCTCCCAACTGTGATCTTACAGCCACACTCAGAGATGCCAATGTCATACCTGTCAATCTGTATCTGTGTCACAAGATAATCTACTTTATTTTCTATACTGTGCTTACTCAAGTATACCATCTTCATTCCTGTATTCATCACCCTTCTTGATTTTGGTCCCCTGTTTTACTTTAACTCATCCCACTGACTGTAATTTTGCCCTATTATCTGCCTGTCCTTCCTCACAGTCTCACTACACATTGCATCTACCTGTATACCAACGGCCCCATCTTCAGCCCTATCACTTCGGTTCTCATTCCCCTGCCAAATTAATTTAAACCTTCCCAACAGCTCTTGAAAACCTGCCAGCAAAGAGGGATATTGATCCCTCTTGAGTTCAAGTGTAACCCGTCCTTTTTTTTTTAAACAGGTCATACAGTCCCCAGAGGAGATTCCAATAATCCAGAAATCTGAAACCCTGCCCCCTTCACCAGTTCCTCAGGTACTCATTCATCTGCCAAATCATCCTGTTACTACCCTCACTGGTGCATGGCACAGTCATCAATTCAGAGATTACTACCCTGGAGGTCCTGCTTTTCAGCTTTCTGTCTAGCTCCCTGTATTCTCTCTTGTCGATCTCCTTCCTTTTTCTAACTATGTTGTGGATACCACCATGCACCACGACATCCAGCTATTCACCCTCTTTCTGTAGAGTGCTGTGGTTCCAATTCGAGACATCCCTGACCTTGGCACCTGGGAGACAACATACCATCTGGGTGTCTCTTTCACGTCCACAGAATCTGCTTTCTTCTCCTCTAATTATAGAATCCACTATCACTATGAGCTCTTCTTTCCCCACCCACCCACCCCCCAAGCCACAGAGCCACACTCCGTGCCAGAGATCTGGTCACTGTGGCTTCCCCTGGTAGGTCGTCTTCCTAACAGTATCCAAAGCAGTGTACTTAGTACTGGGGGTAACAGGTGCAGGAATACTCTGCACTGGCAGTCTGTTTCCTTTCCCTCTCCTGACAGTCATCCAAGTACTTGCCTTCTGCAACTTAGTGGTAACTACCGCCCTATAGCTGCTATCTAATACCTTATTTTCCCGTCTAAGCCAAAGGCAATCCAGCTGCAGCTCCAGTTCGTTAACACGGTCTCTCAGGAGCTGCAGCTGGATGCACTTCGTGAAGTTGTAGTTATCAGAGAGACTGGAGGTCTCCCAAATTTCCCACACCTCACACAGGGAACATACCTCTAACTCCAGACCCATTCTCTGTACACTAGCTATGTAGTAACAGAAACGAAAACTTACTAGAAACTTCCTTGCTTACTTAGAACCTCCACGTGTGCTTGACCAAGCCTGTTGAACCAAATTTGGACCACTCTTACACTGTCCTAATCTAACAGTGGCTGCTCCGCTTACACATCCTTTATTTTTATTGGCTCCATGTTGATTGCCACTCACTGAATAAAAGCCGAAAGCACCTGAGCTCTTTTAAACTTTGCACTGTGTTCTAGTCTGAATGGCTCATACTTCTAATCCAGTTTTATGTCAAACTTGCTCACAGTCACTCACATCAGGCTGAAATCTGTCTCAACGTTATGCTAGTTTAATAAGCTAGTCATATATCCTATTCTGAATAGAGCATACTTCTAATCCTGTTTTATGCACAAGCACAGTCACAGTCACTTACGTCAAATGTCGTTACTAAACTTCATTGATAAGGAGACTACCCAACCATCTTTAATTTGGCTGGCCACATCGCTCTCACTTTATGAAGCCAGGTACCAAAAAAGAGCTCTCAGTTTGTATTCAAGCTTCCACAAATAACAATGATAGAAGTTATGTTTTCATAATGCTGGCTAAGGAATAAATGTTGCTTTGGACACATGGAATGATGCTTCCTTTCCTCTTTGAATAATATTTTATGTGCAATTGAGTGAGTAGTTGAACCTTGGTTTCATGTTTTTATCCAAAAGATCAATGGATGATCAGCTTGGGTTGTGTGTCTGGGTGGGATTAAGCCCACTGGTTGAGAGGTGACAAGTCCAGCCACTGAGTCATGCTAACAGTGAAGCTTGGATTTCTGGAAATATGCCCTTTACTAAGCTAAGGAATGGTTAGAAGTTCAATCCATACAGACTGGATTGAGATATACGCTCATAAGAGTGGTTGAGATTCAACTAAAGTGAAAAGGAATATAGGAGAGAGTGTAGAGAGCACCAGATATGTTTGGATTACAGGTGGAACAAACCAAACATTTAAATAACCCTTGTGTGATCTTACAGTGTGAGTATCTAATAGCTTGAGAGTAGTAATAATAAACTGCTCCCAGAAGCAGAGAAATTATCCATCTTAAAACAAGCGCCTTTAATCCAGATCTGTGGAAGCAGCGGCCTTTAATGTATGATGTAGAACTTGAACACATTGTCGTGTTTGTGTATGGTCTTTCAATTATTCTGAGCCTTTAAGTTACAATGATTGTTGTCATTGCAAAAATTTGTTTTCCTGTTTGCACATTAGATTGGAGAGTTGATGATGAAACCTTTGTACAATCGTGCAGCTAATCAGAAAATAAAAATGGATAAATTCACAAGTAGATTTCACTACTGGGTTTTCAAGTACATTGTAAAATTATCTAAGCTCACCAAATCTGAATGAATGTGTCGTCAAGGTCTTGTGTTAGTCTTGGCATACGGTGCACGGACATTGTGAAAGAAATGTTTTCCATAATTGCATTTACTCAATGTTTGACTAACTGCTGTTTGCTGCTGTATTCAGAGATGTGAGAATGTTAACTGTGTTCACTGATTATTGTACAGGAGATGCACAGTATTTCCAGCCAGGAAGTTAGAAGTAGCTGAAGTGTGAGTGCTGAACTGTGACAGTGAGACTCACTGCTGTCAAGGGGAGCAAAGAGCCTGATTTCATTCACACTTTGGTTGCAGGCATATGAACAAGTGTGCATTTATGGATAATATTGTTATTTAATGCTGATAAACATTCTGTGGTGTTATTTGTTAGTGTGATCTGTGTTTAAGCATGTAGTATGTGTTGTTTCGTACCCATCTCTGAAGGAGCTCAAGGGAAAAAGAATTCCAGAATCGAGTTTGGAATTTGTACACTGGGCTGAATGGAATCAAAAGTTGCCAGTGGATGTTATATCACCAATCAAGATGTTGCTTTCTTTTGAGCCACCTCAGAGAAATGAAGATGCACTCCAGCCCTTCCTCACATTTCCTAATATTGGTTTGTTAAAAGCCTATGGTAAAACACTAGCACAAAGGCTGTAAGATTTTAACACTTTTTTTTTACAGAGATTATAGGTTTTCCCAAAGGTCGTTGAATAGAGCAGTTTATTGAGTCACCAAGAAATGATACGAACACAATATAATCAAGCAAGCCAGATGAACACCCAATACGAGATATTGTACCTAGTGATGGATTACTCAGGTAAATAGTGAACAGTAAGCTGTTTCACCAGTGGTGTTTGTCACCCTAAGCTGATCAAAGTGGTACGTGAATACCATCTTGAAGGATCCATGTCAGAATGCTCTTGATTTCCCCCCCACCTGTACCTTATTTCAAGAGGCTACCACTATCCTAATTATCTCAGTGTATTGATAAACCCTCACAAACAAAATGTGTAACCCTGTCAAAATTTACTTGATCAGTTGATTATGACCCTTCTTCATCTCTGGTTTTGTTCAAGTGTTCTTGCTATCTCCAGTTCCATCAGCTAAGATCATTATATTAACATCAATAGTTGAGGACCATCATATCGCTTTAAAAATAATAATATAAGGTTTCCTTTTTTTAAATTGTACTCCAACCAGCATGAACATAGAAAAGCACAGTGCAGGAATAGTAGGCCTTTCAGCCCATCATGTTTGTGCTGAGTATGATGTCAAATCAAGCTAAGCCCTACTGTCTACACAAAATCTATATCCCTCTATTCCCACCACATTCATGTGCTTGTCTAAAAGCCTCTTGAATACTACAGTCATATCTGCTTCCATTAGCAACCCCAGCAGCACACTCCAGGCACTTTATAAAAAATTGTGCCACATACTTCTCCTTTGAGCATTCCTCCTTAAAACCATGCCTGCTAGTATTCAACATTTCTACGCTGGGTAAAAGATTTTGTATATCTACCCTATCTTTGCCTCCCTTAATTTTAAACTTCTATCAAGCCTCTGCTCAGCCTCCGACACTCCAGAGAAAACAATCCAAGTTTTTCTAACTTCTCCTTGTAGCTAGTATCCTTTAATCCACAAAGTATCCTGGTAAACCTCTTCTGAACTTTTTTCAAACCTTCCTTATCCTTCCTGTAATGCATTAACCAGAATTGTACACAGTGCTCCAAGTGATTTGTTAATTTGTCCAGATGAAGTGTAACTTTTACCTGGATCACAGCTGATTTTGTGTGTGCTCCACCGAAGACCTTCCTGTTGAAACTTTGACATAAATGAATGCTGTCCAGACCTCCTCGTGTTCTGCCGTCTCTCACATAATTTTCTCTCCATTCATTACACCTCAACCATTAATATTAAATCATGTAGTTAATGATTTTCTGTAAAGAATATCATAGCCTATCGACTTATTCAGCTGCCAACTGGACCATAACCTAACTTTAAATGTATGAATGAGGTTGTACCTACCTCAAAGTCTCAATTATCGTTTCCAGATTTCAGATGAACATCATGTATTACACAATAAATGGGGGGAAACCTGCAGAAACTGGAAATCTCATACTAAAACACAAAATACCGAAAACATTCTAAATGGACAGATGGTCTTTGACGTAAAGAGCTAATGGTTTCTCTTACCACAGATGCCACCTGATTTCAGTATTTCCAGCAGTTTCTGATTTTGTGTTTATATATTATTGTTCTGCAATTTAGCTAATCTACACAGGCTTGAGTGGGAGGATTAGGACTTCAGCATGCGGTGAGATCACTTGTATAAATATTTACTCAGAGTAAAGCGGTGGTATAAAACCTCTGGCTCTTCAAACATCTACAATTTTCATTTGAAATACATGTCAAAATAAAAAAGCATCATTTGAAATAAAGGATATTGGCAGCATGTTTCCCGGAAGTTCAATAAATGTATGTTATTATCAGCAAAGTTCAAGATTACTGTGGATATTTTGTCGACAGTACAGATATGAAACGTCAAGATGTACTGGAATTCTGAAATAAACATAGAAAATGCTGGAAACAGTTCTCAGATCAGTGAGAATCTGTGGGGAGAGGAACAGTTATATTTCAAGTGTACGTTCCTTCTTCAAAACTGATGCACCTGCAGTTTTAACTGATTTGCTTTCCACAGTTACTGTCTGATCTGCTGACTGTTTCCAGCAGATTTCTATGAAATGATTCATCTCAGAAATTCTGGAAACATTTGCTGTCACAGTTTAAATTTAAAACTGGTTTGAAACCATGGGAAGTTTAAATGTTCAAGAAAAAGTGCACAATATACTTTCATAATATAATAGCCAAAAGATTTACATTCTGTGTGTGTGAGTGTGTTTATATTCTACCTCTAAGGTCTTAAATTGAATGCAGTCCTAGGGAGGCAAACTAATCAATTACTTTTCCTTGTTCTTTCAAAAAGAAAATCATGATTTCAACCCCAGTTTAAAAATATTCACAAAAGACTGCAGTTGTGATTTAGGTTTGATTAAGATTTTTTGGAAAGGAAATATAAATGGTGTGGACTGTAAATTTGAAGGTTAAATACAGATTATTCAGCTCCCAAATTGATTGGGAAATGATGATCAGACCTGACAGGTGGAATGTAGTATTCTAGTGACTCGTAGACATTTTAATGAGATGTAGATAAACTGCCGAAGAGAGAAAGCAACGTCACGGTAATCCTTTAAGGATTGTTTTCCAGAATTGGAAGCACTTATAAAAACAAATTGCTTTGATCTTGAGCTATCTATTGTCACAATGTTGTGTGAAGATTTAACTTACTTGCCAGTTGAAAGCAGCTTCTGCATTGCTGGTTGTTGTTTGGCCCATTTGAAGGAGGCAGTAGCTCTTTCTCATTGGCTGGCTTTCGGTCCACAGCACCAGCTTCCGGTTCTAGGCACCTCAGGGGTATAAGAATAACACGTGCAAAAGACTGTCTCTTTCACTAGGGGCTCACTTCAAGCTGAGTTTGCTGAAGAACCATTGGGAAAGTGTGCTTAGATAGGGGGCCCCAAGTGCATACTTAGCTGTTGATTGTCTAGTTTTGTGGTTGTGTAACTTGGGGAAATTTAGTGAAGTACCAGTTGAGTTAAAAGTGTTACTGAATGTTCAGTACCAAAATTTTTGCAACTTATCATACAAAAAACATTTAATGTTCAAAGTTCAAAATAAATTTATTATCCACGTAGATATATATCACCATACACTGCCCTGAAATTCACTTTTTTGCAGAAGTTCACAAAGAAATACAATAAAATCAGTGAAAAACTACAACACAAGTGCCTATAAACAGTCAAGTCAAAAAATAAATATAAATTATATATAAAAACTATATATAAAAGGTTAAACATAAATATAATAATTAAAATCATTTGAAATCATATTCCACTTATGTATAATTGAAATGATGTTGGCAAAGTTTATTGAAAAACAAGTTTATTGGCCCTCACCAAAGTGTAAAACTGAGAGGCCGGGTATGAAACGCATCCGTCTCCATTCTGCTCCAGAGACTAGTCTGCTCCCAGACAATGTTGAGTGTCACAGTGCAGTGCTGCTCCTATGCATTACAGTTGGACCACCAGTACTTTTCATTCTTCGATGCGGATTTGTGGATTATGCTGTCACATTCACTGAAGATGTTTGGTGCTGTTTCAAGTTGTTTTCACTGGAGCTGTTATCAAACAAAGACTGATGCTCAGCCACGTAAAGAGATATGAGGACAAGTGACATCACCTTCCAGCCTGTAAGCCTGCTCTTCTCCCTTGCCCCATCCAACTCCATCTGTCTCTCCAATCACTTTTCAGACCATGCCTCTAATTTCTTCTTTCCCCACCTGGCTCAAAATGCCTGTCAATCCCCACCTCACCAGGTTCCATCTATCATTTTCTAGCCTTTGTACTGACTGATTTTCCTTGATGCTCTCAATCCCGAAGTAGGGTTCAGATCTGAAATGTCAACCATCCCTCTGTCTCCTATGTCGGCGCACAGAGGAATTCTTTTCTCAACCTTACTGTCCCTGTAACTTATCCTTCATGCATTGCCATTGACTTTTCCCAGATTCTACTATCCACCTACACTCTAGGGGCATTTTACAGTTGAAAATTAACCTACCAGCTTGTACATCCTTGCGAAGTGGTTGGAAACAGGAACACTATGCACAGTCAGAAGGGGAGCTTGAATATTACACATCAACAGCACCAGAAGTCAGGATTGAACCTAGATAGCTGGTGCTTTAAGGAGCATTTCTACTAGTTGTGTCACTGTGCCATTCTTGAGAGCAAGCTCAAGGAGATGTGGGAATGTCAGCATTGAGGGTTTCTTAAACAATTATCTTTCTTCATAATTATATTTACGGGAGAAAAAATAGTTCATGTGAATGCTCAAGCCAATCATTTGTACTGCTTCTGTAGGAGCAAATGTTAAATCCAGAATTAGTTTAATTTATTCTTTACTTACTCTGATACAAAACACCATAAAAGGAATAGAGACAGGAGAGGCTGCTAATTCTGGAACCTGGATCAACAAACAGTGTGCTAGGGGATCTCAGCAGATCATGCAGCATCTTTAGGAGGAGAGGAACTGTTGATGTTTCAGGTCAAAACCCTGCATCAGGACCATAAAAGGAACTGTGAAGATGCATCCTTGCAAAGACTGGGAGTTAATTGCTGCAGCTGAAAATGTGAAATTGCAAGTTAATTCATGAAAAGTTTTTGTATCGTGAGTTTATTTGCCCAAAATCTTTTTCATCAGGAAAAGAAAGAGTTACTGTTTACAAAGAATATTTTCAGGGTTGCAAATAAGTGTTATTTGTGTTGGGGAATCTCATACCCTCAGCAAGCGTTCCAGCATGGAGATTGCCTCCCTTAGCATACAGTGGCATGCAAAAGTTTGAGCACCCCTGTTACTGTGAATAGTTAAGTGAGTAGATGATGAACTGATCTCCAAAAGTCATAAAGTTAAAGATGAAACATTCTTTTCAACTTTTTAAGCAAGATTAGGGTATTATTTTTGTTTTGTACAATTTTAGATTGGGGGAAAAAAGGAAAGGAGCACCATGCAAAAGTTTGGGCACCCCAAGAGATTTAAGCTCTCTCAGAAAAATTTTACCAAGGTCTCAGACCATAATTAGCTTGTTAGGGCTATGGCTTGTTCACAGTCATCGTTAGGAAAGGCCAGGTGATACAAATTTCAAAGCTTTATAAAGACCCTGACTCCTCAAACCTTGTCCCAACAATCAGCAGCCTTAGGCTCCTCTAAGCAGCTGTCTAGCACTCTGAAAATTAAAATAAATGATGCCCACAAAGCAGGAGAAGGATATAAGAAGATAGCAAAGCATTTTCAGGTAGCTGTTTCCTCAGTTGGTAATGTAATTAAGAAATGGCAGTTAACAGGAATGGTGGAGGTCAAGTTGAGGTCTGGAAGACCAAGAAAACGTTCAGAGAGAACTGCTCGTAGGATTGCTAGAAAGACAAATCAAAACCCCTGTTTGACTGCAAAAGACCTTCAGGAAGATTTAGCAGACTCTGGAGTGGTGGTGCACTGTTCTACTGTGCAGTGACACCTGTACAAATATGACCTTCATGGAAGAGTCATCAGAAGAAAACGTTTCCTGCGTCCTCACCACATAATTCAGCATCAGAAGTTTGCAAAGGAACATCTAAACAAGCCTGATGCAGTTTGGAAACAAGTCCTGTGGACTGATGAAGTTAAAATAGAACTTTTTCACCGCAATGAGCAAAGGTATGTTTGGAGAAAAAAGGGTGCAGAATTTCATGAAAAGAACACCCCTCCAACTGTTAAGCAAGGGGGTGGATCGATCATGCTTTGGGCTTGTGTTGCAGCCAGTGGCATGGGGAACATTTCACTGGTAGAGGGAAGAATAAATTCAATTAAATACCAGCAAATTCTGGAAGCAAGCATCACACCATCTGTAAAAAAGCTGAAGATGAAAAGAGGATGGCTTCTACAACAGGATAATGATCCTAAACACACCTCAAAAGCCACAATAGGACTACCTCAAGAGGTGCAAGCTGAAGGTTTTGCCATGGCCCTTACAGTCCCCCGACCTAGACATCATCGAAAATCTGTGGATAGACCTCAAAAGAGCAGTGCATGCAAGACGGCCCAAGAATGTCACAGAACTAGAAACCTTTTGCAAGGAAGAATGGGCAGAAATCTCCCAAACAAGAATTGAAAGACTCTTAGCTGGCTACAGAAAGCGTTTACAAGCTATGATACTTGCCAAAGGGGATGTTACTAAGTACTGACCATGCAGGGTGCCCAAACTTTTGCTTTGGGCCCTTTTCCTTTTTTGTTATTTTGAAACTGTATAAGATGGAAATAAATAAGTAACCTTGCTTAAAATATTAAAGAAATGTGTTACCTTTAACTTTAGGCCTTTTGGAAATCAGGTAATCTTTTACTTGCTTAGCTATTCACAGTACAGAAATTTTGACCGAGGTGCCCAAACATTTGCATGCCCCTGGAAGTATTAGGTTTCATCCATGCAATGCCAGAAACAGGTTTTTTAAGCATTAGGACCCACCCTGACTGACCAGCTGCCTAAGCTGTTATTTAAATGAATACACCTCATCCACTGCATTTGCTACTCCTGCTGTGGCCTCCTCTGTGTTGGCAAGACCACAAAGCACAGACTGGGTGACCTCACATACAAAAGGGCGTCCATTTAATGTGAGAGGTGCAAAGTTTAAAGGAGATGCATAGGGAAAGTTTATTTTTACACGTAGAGTGGCGGGTGCCTAAAATGAGTTGCCCAGGCTTGTGGTGGAATCAGATGAGATATTGGCATTGAAGTGAATTATAGGCACGTGAGTATGCAGGGAATTGGGGGGATGTGGAATGTGTGCAGGCAGACATGATTAGTTTGGCATCGTGTGACTTCAACTTCCTGAATATTTATTGGCACTGCCTTAGTGCGGAAGGTTTAGATTAGGCAGAATTTGTTAGATGTGACCAGGAAGATTCCTGAAACAATATGTGGACAGGCTGACTAGAGGAGAGGCCATACTGGATCTAGTATTAGGCAATGAACCCGGTCTATGAACAGTTCTCTGGATTTCTTGGTGGGTCCTTTTTAAAGCATTTTGTTACATCTGCTTTGGACACAGTGAACACAATTCCTTGACGTTTACCATAGCCTTGATATGTCATTGGACCAGGAAGTATGGAAAAGTATTTAATTGGGGGAAGAGCAAATTATGCTATTAGATAAGACCTTGAGAGCATAAATTTGTTCCAATACATCATAAATGGTGTATGTAAGGAAATGCACAATGGAAATATAGAGGTTATTTTGGGAGCACTGGCATGGGGTTCTCAATAGGTTTGTCCCATGGAAGCACGGAAAAGATGGTGACATGAAAGAACCATGGTTGACAAGAGACTTAGAAGGTCTAGTCAAGAGGAATAAAGAAACTTACTTAGGGTTTAGGAAGCAAAGATCAAGGCAGTTATAAGGTAACCAGGAAGGAGCTTAAGAAGGGACACAGAAAGAGGCATAAGAAGGCCTTGATGTGTAGGATTAAGGGAAACTCTTGAGGTGTTATACACTACATGAATAACATGAGGATGACTGGAGTAAGAGTAGGGCTGATCAGGAATAAAAGAGGAAATGTGCCTGGAGCTGGAGATGACAGGGGAGGTCCTTAACTTCATATGTTTCTGGATTAAATTCTATCTGGGGAGGTCCTTAAATTGAGTGACCTAGGGCTTTTCTCTTTGGAGAGAAGGAGCATGAGAGCTTACTAAATAGAAGTGTATTACACAACAAGAGGCATAGATAAAGTGGACAGCCATTACCTTTCTCCCAGGGTGGAATTGGCTAATACGAGAGAGTATAATATTAAGGTGATTGGAGGAAATTATAGGGGAAGATGTCAGTGCAACACTGCCGGGGTGGTGTGAGAGGCAAATTTGTTAAAAAGATCTAAGAGACTCCTAGGCACAGCGATGAAAGTAAAACAGAGGGCTGTGCAGGAGTGCTAGATCCGAGCAGATGATTGGTGTCAGTGTTTTTATGGTTAATTACACAAACTTATCGGTGCTATGAGGCGGCAGCTCAGCTAGCTTTGCCTCTGCACATACTCCACTTATTCAATTACTCAGTACCTTCTTTGAGCAGATAGGTGTACAGTATTCCACAAACTGTCTTTGAAATACATTAGTGAAGTATGAATTAAACAAGCATAGAATCATAAAGCATGGCAGCAGGATGTTGAGCCTGGTAACAGTCCCATCTCTTTGAAAGCAAATCCAATCAGTTTCCTTAGTCCCCTTGCAGCCCACTGTAAGTTTTTCCACTTTCAAATATTTATCCAGTCTCTTTTTAAAGTGCTTTGTTGCATCTGCTTCCACTAGCCTTTTAAGTGGTGCATTACAGATTGTAACTGCTCATTGTGTAGAGAAATTTACCCTTGGCCTTTTTTTTCACAAAACATAACAGGAAATGCAACCCCATCCTCATCTTTAATATTGAGTCCTGATTCAGACAGTAGGAGATTCAAGCTGCACACCAGAGATTTCAGTACTGTGAGGACAAACCAAGTTATCAGAAGATTGATGCTGATGAGAGAGATAAGTGAGACAATGGAGAAACATTCAAAATGCTAATAAGAGAGAAGAGAGAGATTAACGAGAAAGAAACACATTTCAGAGTATTGACAGACCGGTTGCTTTGAACCTGAACTGTTTGAAGTTTGATGGACAAGCAATACCCCAGCAGGGGGATAAAAAGAACAGGTTCGCTAAGGCACGACACACCACGAGATAACGAGACCCTGGAAGAGCGGTGTGCCCCCACAAATTGGTCGGAGTTTGTAGGTCTGGTCGCGGGAACCAACCATAGGTGCACAGGGTGAAAGGGTACGATCGGCGGGAACCTGGTGTGTGTATCCGCCCTTACCTGGGTGCCGGGTTCACTGTGGAAGAACGGTAGTATCCGGAGTGGAGGGGTCACAGTCGGTGACCACAGAAGACATAACAAAGGGTCCGCCCGAAAGCTCACTGCAAAGAACATCAAAGGTCTGTTTGAATCGAAATTTGCATTCTCTCTCTCTCTCCAACGACACAACAGCGATTACTGCGAACTGACCTAAGCTGAACTGAACTCTGCGTCACTTGAGACTGATCATTTTACCCCAGACTGCGATAGAGCTTGATTGATTCCTATTACCCTAGTTCTGTTTACATGTGTGTTTTATCATTGCTAACCTGTTGCATTTATATCCTTACGATTAGAGTACTGTGTTACTTATTTCTTTAATAAAACTTCATTAGCTCCTGTTAAACCAGACTCCAACTAAGTGGTCCATTTCTGCTGGTTTGGCAACCCAGTTACGGGCTACGTAACAGTACTAAAATTGGTACTGCCATACCAGTGGAGAGATGTCCTGTCAAGCTGCCATGTTTTGAGCAAGATCTTAAGCCAGGGACTTCTCTGCCCTGTCAGATGGCCATTAATAATCACATGGTGTTTTTGAGAAGTCAAATAAGGAAGTTTCTCCTGCCCTTTTTAATTCAAAAATTATCAGCTACCTAACTTAAACCAGGTGGATTTGCCATTATGGCCCGGGCAAAATTTCCAATCTCGGAGACAGGCTCCTAGTTCAGTGGCACAGTGTCCTCCCATTGCAGGACATCGCCAGATGCAAGTGAGCAACTGCCTCAGGGAAGGAGTTTGGCAGTTGGCGAGACTCTGCCATCAGGCTCACTTACTGTTCTGTCAACATCAAAGATATTTTGATGGCCGACTAACTTGTAAATCACCATACAAGTTAATACAAAACTCACACTTTATTTTATCTATGCAAATAACCATGTAAATTGTGTTGTTCTCTGACTAACTAATTTGGATTCCTGAATGCTGCTGTAACTTTTATACCACTGCTCACCCAGACCACTACTCCAGCTTGTTAGGATCTTCTGCTAACCAGATAATTGATCCTTCTCTCTGCCCCTGGCACGGAGCTCTTCCTTACAATAGATGGTTTCTGGTGTTTTTACTGGTCTACACCTGAAATAATTCTTATTCTCTCTTTTTTAATCAGTCCTGCACCATTATGTTTCAATTCTTTTGGTTCTGGTTTACCTGGCTAGCCTATGTCAATGGCCGTGGCCCAAGGCTACAGGTAGCATTACTTCATTATTCTTCTCGCAAACACCACACAGAACATAAATTATACAAAACAGTGAAAAGGGAAAAATGACTGTAGGGTTAAAATGAAAGGTATTAGTGAAAAAAAAGCACTTAGTCAGAAGCTGGTCTGTAGTCATGCAAGAGGTGATCTGTCATGTTCTATTGATAAGGTAGGATTTGTATTGTGCAGGTCAGTTCAAGAAAAGTTGTAGGCAATAATTTTTTAAAAAACTGAAACACTCACAGATAAATTAATTAAGATAAGTTAGTTTAAATTATATATTTACCATCTGCCTGGAAGCCCTCCCTTCCTGTAAATTTTATTGGAGCTGTTGTATTTATGTCAGATGTCTGAGGCTTTTGCAGAAGTTCACATTGTTCAGTGCTCCCGTGCAGTACTTATGATGAGTGGCATTGAGGAAGATGTCTAGCTGACTTGCCTGATTTTTCTGCAAAGAAACAATAAGTATTGGCACCCAGGTGGCAATGTGCAGAATGGTTTCTGAGCTTCTTGCAAAGCAATATTGACTATTTTCCAGTGGTACTTAGTTGGCAGATTTCTGGAGGTCTGAGTGTCATCGACAAAGCTGGCATTTATTTCCCATCCCAGATTGCTCTTGAAAAGATAGAAGTGAACAGGTTACTAGGCTCTTTGATTATCTTTAAATATTCATGATGTTCATCTGGAGTCGTGTATAGGTCAGATCAGGTTAAGATATCAGAGAATGAATGTTTTGCTTACTCATCTATCTGGTAATCTTACTGGTCATCTAAGATCAGTATTGTTTTTCATATTCCAGATGATTACTGAAGAGTGTTTGATGGCTCTGGGCCTATACTAGATGGAGTTCAGAAGAAGAACAAGGGAGGGATCACATTGAAGTCCACCAAATATTGAAAGGTCTAGATAGAGTGGATGTGGAAAGAATTATTAGGAGAATCTAGAATCCAAGAGCTATCAAAATGAAGGATGTCCCTTTAAAACTGAGGAGGAATTTCTTCAACCAGAGGCTATTTTTTTCTGTGGGATTCATTGCCGCACAGGACTGTGAAGACCAAGTCACTAAGGCAGAGGTTCTTGATTGGTAAAGGGAATTAAGAGTTATAGAAGGAGAAACAAAATAAATTGCCTGCCGTAATTCAGTGGTGTTGCATACTTGATGGGCTGAATGGCCTAATTCTGCTCCTATCTCTTATGGTTTTAAATTTCCTAGCTGCTATTTGAACTTGTGTCCCCAGATTGTTACTTCAGGTAATTAACTACTGTACCACCTTTGCAGCCTGTTCTGAAAGGTGCTGTATAGATACAAGTTCCTCATTTCAGTAAATACTTCAATGTTTGAGCAGAGCTTTAAGCTCTCAAAGAGACAGTGTAACTCTAAGACTTTACCAGGAATTGACTAAAGACTCTGTGCATGAGTGTGTATAAATCAAGATTTACAATACAGTGAAAACACTTGGTCAATGCTGTGTCAGTACTTAGTACACTTATGCCTAAGTCACTTAGGAGTGAACAGAATGGTGGTGCAGCTTCAAGTCCAGGTACAGTCTGCCCTAAGGAGCAATTCAGCAAAGAAAAGCGAATCAATTAAGCAATCTCCCGGGTGCAAGATTTTGTGGGCTTCCCAAAATCATTTCACAGGATCAGGAAGGTTATTAATGGGTGGTGACTAGAACAATATATTATCCAAGATGTTTTAAATTTGGAAAAGAGGTTAAATTTAATGGGGGATTTGTGGTTATTTTTATACAGGTAGATTAGAAGATTAATTGATACCATCAAACATTGTTGTGTATAGTTAATGAGCTGCCTCTGCCTCAAATGTGGTGAAAGAGAAACTGAGCTTGGCCTTATACTTGGTATCAGGCTTTGATCTGCTCACTATGGGAATACCTGATTCTGATGGGACTTTAGTTGCTTAATTTTTTTTACAACTGCATTGTATATTTCCTCATGACATAGAAAATGGCCCTTCAATTCAGTACTGGCTCTAAAGCAATCCCAATTCTCTCTTAGAATTTCATGTAACTTATTTACCTCACAAACCCACCATCTACCCCCAGATTCTCCCACTCACCTGCACACTGTGGGTAATTTACAGTGGCCAGTTTCTCTATTGACTAGCACACCTTCAGGGTAAAAACAAGAAATGCTGGAAACGCTCAGCAGGTGAAACAGCCTCCATGGAAAGGATAACAAACAATCTTATGGGGAAACTTGGGGTTAGACATCAATTGTGAGGTGGGGAGAAATTGTTGATGTTTCAGGTTGATACCCTGAATCAGAACTGCTATGGGGCTTCAACCCAAAATGTCGACATTCCCTCTCCTTCCACAGATGCTACTCAAACCACTGAGTTCCTCCAGCAGATTCCAGCGTTTGCAGTCTTTCATATCTCCATGGACAAGGAAAACTGTTAACATTTCTGGTCGGGGGCTGGCTCTCCTTCAGAACTTGTACGTTGGGATGTGGGAGGTACTCAAGGGAAATCCACAAGGTCATCAAGAATGTGCACAGCAACACCCTGAATGGGGTGTTTTAGTTAGAGAGACTTGATAGGCTGGGATCACTCTCACTGGAGTGCAGGAGGCTGAGAGGTGACTTTATTGAGGTTTATAAAATTTTGAGGAGCGTATGGCCAAGGTAGAAAGTCAATCTTTTTCTGAAGGTAGGAGAGTCTGTAACTAGAGGACACAGGTTTAGGGTGGGATGGGAAGGGCTTAAAGGGGAACTGAGGGACATGTTTTTCACATGGGGTGGTGGGTATATGGATCAAGCTACCGCAAGAAGTGGTAGTGGCAGGTACTGTTAGAATATTTAAGAGATATTTGGACAACTGTATGGATAGGAAGGGATTAGGGAGATATGGGCCCTCTGCAGACAAGTGGGATTACTAGAGATGGACATCTCAGTAAGCATGAGCAAGTCAGGGGGAAGAGTCTTTTCCAGTGCTGTATGACTGACTCAATTTTACCAGATGTTCTCTACTATGTCATTTCTTTTCAGGAATGATTTTATTGACATGGATATGATTTTGCCCTATTTTTATTTCTGTGTATTAATTATGCAGCATTAGGTAGATCCCTCCATTGTGCTTGAGTAACATTGAACACAATTTTAATTCTTTAAGCCCATTGTCGTACTCTACACTAAATCTTTTACCACCTCTGTGGTTTAAAAGGTAACATTCCCCTCTTTAAGTCAGTAGTTTGGGCATTTACATTTTTAGAACATAGCTAAACCTCTCCAGGTATATCACAGGAATAATATTAAGGTAATTTGACACTGGGGACTTCAGGACTGCTAAGTACAGGTTACTGTAAGAGGTACTTTGTGAAGAGTATCTTCTGACAAGGGAGAGAGATTGAGTGGGAGGAAAATTACAAACTGTATGATTTAGGATTACGGGTTTGGCTGGAGATTGGGTTTGAAGGTGACCCATACATTTTACCTTGTGCATCTTCAACAAGTTAGCACTGTATTTTTAGGTATCCTTTCTGCTACACTGTCTTTAATTCTTTTCATTAAATATTGGTGGATTTTCAACACATTACTGGTGCAGGAGCCCTGAACTAGGAATGATGAAAAGATGTATGAAGTTTGCAACTATATATGAACAGCAAAAAGTGTGTGGTGAAGTGTTCTATGTGATCTTTTGCAGTGTTTTCTTACATTCTTTGTCCATTCTCTCAGTGTGTTTCCTTCTTTCACCCTCTGTTGCTTACTCTCTCATATGTTTTCCTTGTTTATATTTTCATTCACTTGCATCCTTCCTCCCTCCCTCCTGCATACTCATAGAACCTATAGGACATAGAACAGTCCAGCACAGGAACTGGCCCTTCAGCCCACTGAGTTCATGCTGACCAGATATTTGCATCAATAAGCAGGTGTACACCTGTACCTAATAAAGTGGCCACTGCGTGTATGTACCTTATAATTTTATATATTACTATCAGGTATGTTCCATCAGCCTGCAACACTCCAGGAAAAAATAACCTTTCCTTATCGGTACTCTCTCCATCCAGGCTACATTGTGATGAATCTCTACTGCACCCTCTCCAAAGCCTCCACATCCTTCCTGTAATGGGGCAACCAGACTGCATTTAGTACTCCAAATGTGGCCTGATCAAAACTTTAAAGAGTTGCATCTTGACATTTGCTGCCTGTTTTAGTCGTCTTGTTCTCTTTTGCCTTGTCTTGGTTTCTATGCCCATCCCAGAAGGCCATCAGCTCTGACTCCAGCAGAAGGTTCTTACCTCAGGTTTCAAAGAGCCATTTTCCAGCTACGACAGAGAGTGTGTTCTTCTCTAACGATCAGGTTGTCAGCATCTAGCAGCCAGTGGAAAGCCACCCCCGCCTCTGTGCTTGGAGGACATTCATTTGTGTGATTTATGCTTGCGCTGCACCAGGAGATTGATGAATTACTGGAAAATAAATTGAGAGCCTATAAATAGTTAGAGACCCAACCCAGGAGATTCTTTGCCTCTTTCTCTCCTTGAATCAGAATTAGATTTATTATCGCTGATTTATGATCTGAAATTTGTTATACGATAGCAGTAGAGTACAAAGACATTAAAATATATATATTGCAAAAATAAATAATAAGTTGAAAAATGGAATAATGAAATGGTGTTTATGGTACACAGACCTTTCAGAAGGGAAGAATCTGCTCCTAAATCATTGAATGTAGGTCTTTAGACTCCTATACCTTCTCCCTAATGGCAGTAACGAGAAGAGGGCATGCCCTGGATAGAGAGGGCCTTAATCGTGGATGCTGCTTTCTTGCAGCACCGCTTATTGAAAATGTCCTCAATAGCAGGGAATCTTGTCCCTGTATTGGAGCTGGTTGAGTCTAAAACCCTCTGCAGCCACTTGTGCTTTGGAGGCTCCATAGCATTGTGATGCAACCAGTCAGAATGCTCTCCACTGTACATCTATAAACACTTGTAAGAGTCTTTGGTAACATACCAAATCCCCCGAAGCTTCTAATGAAGAATAGCCACTGCTGTACCTCCTTCATGATAACATTAATGTGTTGGGCTCAGGATAGATCCTTGGAGATGTTGACACCCAGGAACTAAGGTTGCTCACCCTTTACGCTGCTGACCCTTTATTGAGGACTGGTGTTTGTTCACCTGACTTTCCTTCCTGATGTCCACAATCAGTTCCTTGGCCTTACTGACATTGACAGGCGAGAAACTGTTGTTGCCGCCAGTTGCCTTCAACTCTGTGATCAATCTATCTCACTCCTGGAAGCCTCCACGTCGCCATCTGAGATTCTATCAATCGCAGTGGTGTCATTGGTGAATTTGAGTCGCTCTGCCACATAGTATTAGGGTAGAGAGAGTAGATCATGCAGACTTGAGGTGCACTTGCATTGATAGCAAGGAGGAGAGTTATCACTGATCCACACTGGCTGTGGTGTCCCAATGAGTAAGTCGAAGATCCAGTTGCAGAGGAAGGTACAGAGACCCAGGTTTTGAAGCATTGCAATTAGTACTGAGAGACTGATGGAGTTGAATGCTAAGCTGCAATGAAAAACAATAGCCTGACATATGTCTTGTAGATATCTTGATGCTCCAAAGCAGAGTGGAGAGCCAGTAAGATTGCATTCACTATAAACCTCTGAGACAGAGATCACAGGGTCACTAGATGTTGTGAGAATTCATACAACTGTAGTGTTATTCTCCATTTCAAAGTGTGCATAAAAGGCATTGAGCTGTTCAGGAAGTGAAGCATCACTGCTATTTATGCTGTTAGATTTGCATTATTGGAAGTAATGACGTGCAAACCCTGCCACAGCTGTCATGCATCCGATTCTGTCTCTAGCTTCACTTAGTTGCTTTTTCGGTCTCACAATGGCTTCAGTAGCTTGTGTCTAAGCTTCTTGTAAGGTTCTGGATCACCAGTCTTGGGTCTAACAAATATAGCCCTCAGCAGACTGCAAATCTCCTGGCTCTGGTTTGGGAAGACTCAGTATGTTCTCAAATGCAAACATTCATTGACATGTCTTGAGGATTTAGTGATAGCCATGGCATATTCCATTCAGATACAAAGATGAATCCCTGGATGTGGCCCAGACAACCAATTCAAAGCAGTCCGGTAAACTCTCCTCCTCCTCCCTTGATCACGCCCTCATAGTTTTCACCACTGGCTCTGTGGTCCTCGGTCTGTGTCTGTATATCAAAAGAAGAAGTATAGCCAGGTGATTGGACTTAGCAAAATGAAAGTGTGGGATGGCACTGTAAGTGTTCTTGATGGTGGTTTAACTGTGGTCGAGTGTGTCATCTCCTCTGTTTCTACAGGTGATGTTGGTGGGAGTTGGTTGGAGCCTTCTTCAAACTAACCTGAAGATCATTGACCCCTTTTATTGAGATTATACAAAGGATGCATAGTTCATGACAAAAAAGCAATACAAGTTTATTTTGTGAAGAAAGTCGTGCTGTCTTATTTTAATCTTCCACGCAGTAGGAAGCAGTTAAACAGTGCAGTGTTCAGTGACAGTTTAGGATTTTATTTGCTGCGTTAAATGGAGCCATTCCGAGTCAGAACCCTGCTCTGCATGTTTTGAGCTCATCCAGAATTCTGCTACACGTATCCTAACACTTTGTTCACCCATAACTGCACCCCTGCTGTGTGCCTTACTGTGTCTCTCTGCCTGACGCAACCTCATTTTAAGATTATTCCGTTAAGATCATCCGTTATTTTCAGTCAGTAGGATGCATATTTGATTGTAAGTTTGTGCTGTATCTTTACTCTTATAAGTAGTTCTTTGGTACTTTACAGGCTAAATGAAGCCCAGCTGTGTCATTGTATTAATCTGTGCAATCTGAACTGAATACCAGCTTTTCACAAGTTGGCAGAGCAGACTTGAGAGGCCAACTGGCCTAACTCAGCTCCTATATCTCATATCCAAGATGCTAATGAAAGAAGTGGTTTGTTTATATTTTTCTTTGTAAAGAGACTCAAACTTCTGTTACCAAATTAAATTAGAATGTACTTAAATATCGTGTGTAAAACATGGGTATTTTTGAACTTATCTACTGAATGTTCTTTTGGGTATTTTGAAAGCTGGGAAATTCGTGCCTTGAACCGGATAATTGCAAGCAAAGATATAAATTAATAGAGGTACCAACCTTTGCAGGGTGCAAAGGTAACATTAAGTGATATAGACTGTAGAGGTCTTGAAACAGAAGCTGTTCAAAATTGTTTGAGTTAAGGAAGAGGACATTTTTGTAAGTGACTTTGAATGAAATGCTAAAACTCGAAACAAAAAAAAACAATGCTGGAGACATGAAGCAGATCACACAATACCAGTATAAAGAACTGGTTACTGTTTCAGTTTGAAAATCTTTTGTCAGAGTGGTGCGTAGTGTTGATTGGGAAGAGGAGCTTCGTGTATCTTGGTGTCAGATTTTGAACAGTAATGCTTGAGAGGCTTGGGCACCTACACTGGTAGAGATGCAGTGGTCAGGTAAATCAATCAAGTAGCCCTGGGCTAACTGCCCAGAGATGTGAGTTCAAGTCCCACTACAGCAGCTGTGGACTTTTACATTCAATTAATTAAAGTCAGTTTTGTTGATGGTATACATAAATAGTCACAAAATCTATCTGGTTTATTAAATATCCTTCTGGAGAGGAAATTACTTTCTTTGGCCCATAAGTGACTCTAGACCAGGGTCTACAGACCGCAATAATGGTATTGGTCCATAGCATTAAAAAAAAATCATTGGGAACCCCTGCTCTAGACTCTTAAGAATGTGGTTGACATTTCAAAATTCCCTTCGGAATTGCCAGGGTTTCTGTCAGATCGTAAGCAAAGTTGGGTCACATTTACTTGGTGGCAATAAATGCTGGCTCTTCCAAAAATGTACATGTGCTGAGAAATAGATAAATACCTTCTCATGAGGGCTATAAAATGTGCAATTTGTCAATCCAAATGAACCTGCACAATTGTCAAGTTAATAACGGCAGATATGACCCTTCAGTTAATCTTTTTTCTTCAAAGATATCTTTCCACTCCCCTCCTGCAGCTATCACTCCATTTACACAAAGTTTTGAGGTGGAAGGATAAATATTGTGTATGGATCTGGTCCTCCCTAATGAAGGAAGCCAGTGAAGATTCTCCATGTGAGGATAGTTCGCTGAGGTGAAATCAGGCAAACTATACCTGGACTCTCTTGAGCTTGAAAAATTGAGAAGTGATCTTGTTGAAGCTTGCAGAATACTTGCAGGGCATGAGAGGGCAGATGTAGGGGTAATGTATTCAGAATCAGATTTGTTTATTTACCACATGCACACTCAGTGGCCATGGGTAGTGGGTAGTGGCTCCATATGTCACTACTTCAGGGCGTGACGACCCTGCCTTACACGAGTCCCGGGCTCAGCTGGCTCCGGCTGACAATACCCGGTATGGGCCCCTATCCAGGGTTACGGATCCCACTGCCTTGGGGGTATCTTCGGGAGAAGAGAAGGCTAAGGAGTAAACCCTACACAAATCCGGAGTGGAGCCCCTAAGGTGGTTGGATGACGTATCATGTCACCTCCCGGCAGCTCCTGCAGCCAAGGTGATGCCAAATGTACTGCTTTGCATTCCTTTAGACCACATCCGCGAGGCCGAGAGGGGGATCTTGAAGTCTGGGCAGACCAGGATCTCCATATTCATCGCCCAGGTCTGCGCCCCAGAACGGGTGCATCCATTGTCTATTTAGACAGACGGAACCATGATGATGACTCAGTGGCCACTTTGTTAGGTATGCCGGTACACCTAATGCATAAAACCATGTAGACATGGTCAAGAGGTTCGGTTGTTGTTCAGACCAAACATCAGAATGAGTAAGAATTGTAGTCTAAGTGACTTTGATCATGGAATGATTGTTGGTGCCAAATAGGGTGGTTGAGTATCTCTGATTGCTTGGGATTTTCATGAACAATGGTCTCTAGAGTTTACAGAGAATGGTTCGAAAAATAACAAAAAATGTCCAGTGTATGGCTGTTGTATGGGAGAGAACGCTTTGTCAATGGAAGGTGAGAGAACAGCCAGATTGGTTCAAGCTGACAAGGAGGTGACAGAAACTCAAATAACAAGTGGTGTGCAGAAGAGCATCTCTGAAGGCACAAGACATCAAATCGTGAAGTGGATGGGCTACAGCAGTAAAAGACCACAAACATACATGAGGCGGTCACTCTATTAGATACAGGAAGTAGCCACTGAGCATACGTCAAAACTTATAGTGAAATGCGTCGTTTGTGTTAACAACCATCACAGCCTAAAGATGTGCTGGGGACAAGTGTTGTCACACATTCTGGTGTCAACTTAGCATGCCCACCATGTTCGCAGGATACACAAGCAACAACATTTGAACAGCAGCAATATCAAAATAAGTCCCCATACCTCCCTCTAACCCTTCCCCTGCTATATGCACGTACGCACACACAAAGTCCTCTAAGTGTCTTCTCTGTTCTTTGGCTTCTCAGTTCTCTGTGAGAGTTGTAATCTTAAAATAGGCAGCAGCCTTACAGGACAGAAATGAGAAGAAATGTCTTTGTAGCAAAGATAGTGAATCTGAAAATGCTTCCAAATGTCAATTCTGAAAGGCCTGACTCTCAAGTATTTGACACCAAACGTCAACCTAGAGAAAAGGTTCTATTCCATCTTCCTTACTAGTTCTTCTCGCTTGCAGATTAAATTAGTAAATTTATGTAATCTTGCCTCATAGATACCCAGAAACAAAATGGCAACAATTAGCCTTAATGACGAAGGTCCTGCCATTTTAGATTTTCAACCAACATTGATGAAGGGATGGTGATGCTTTGCTTTATTGTCGCCAAACAATTGATACTAGAGCGTACAATCATCACAGCGATATTTGATTCTGCGCTTCACGCTCCCTGGAGTACAAATTGTTAGTAAATATTAAAAATTTAAATTATAAATCATAATTAGAAAATAGAAAAGGGAAAGTAAGGTAGTGCAAAAAAAACGAGAGGCAGGTCTGGATATTTGGAGGGTACGGCCCAGATCCAGGTCAGGATCCGTTCAGCAGTCTTATCACAGTTGGAAAGAAGCTGTTCCCAAATCTGGCTGTATGAGTCTTCAAGCTACTTCTGAATCAGGATTGTCTGTTACTGGTCAAGGCAATCTGCTAAAAGCACATTCACTGATCAGCAGATCTTTAGCCGAAAGCTGTAAATTGGTAACCCAGTATCCTGATACAGGATGAATTCCAGCACCCTGCGATGTAGCCTGACTCTCACACTATTTAATTACTCTGATTAGGTATTGTACTGACTCGCAGGAATGATCTGTGTGTTTTAATTTTGAAGTTGTCAATAGCTCAGTGGTCATAGTTAATAATTCCCTCGTTTGATGTGATAAATTCATTCCTCTCGCATTCTCTGGTAATTTATCATTATCACATAAAATGAGCCTCCTAGCAATTTGCATAAATTAGACCTAAAATAAGACCTCCAGATAAATTGCTCATTGTTCTGGCAAGATAGCAGAGTGGTTATATTTCTTTGTTGCAATTTGAACTGTGCAGCAACTAAGGAGGTTAAAAGAAAGTAACTTTAGCACTACTAATGAGATTAGAAAATATTTACCAGGCAAATTGTGGTCAAGAAGGAATGAAGTAGTGTCAAAATGTCACCTATGTAAGAACGCCCGTTCAGATAGTGTTGGCTTCTGAGCAGTATATTAACAACCCAAAGCAGAACTGGCTCTCTGGCATGAATGCGTTTCTGATTATTCCGTTTCATGGTCACTTGTCCTGATGCCACTTTCCTTGCTTTGCTACATGGTTTGTTTAAAATAAATTGGTAAAATGGTTACATGTACTGAGGTACAGTAGAAAAACTTTGTTTTGCATGGCAATCATACAAATCAGTGCATTGAGGTGGCAGAAGGGAAAACAACAACCCAATGTAGACTGAAGACACAAGAAATTCGGCAAACGCTGGATATCTTGAGCAACACACAAAATGCTGGAGAAACTCAGCAGGTCAGATGGCATTAATGGAGCAAAGTCAACAGTTGATGTTTCTAGCCAAGACCCTTCATCAGGACTGTTGACTTCCTTCCATTGATGATGCCTGACCTGCTGAGTTCCTTCAGCATTTTGTCTGTTGCACAGAATGCAGAATATAGTGTTAAACTTAGAGTTAGCAAAAATGTAGTTCAGTTAGACAGTGAGTTGCAAGAGCCAGTGTGAGGTCAAGAGTACAACTTATTGTACTAGGGGACCTAATCATAAAAGTGGGATAAAAGCTGTACTTGAACCTGTTGGGGTAAGTGCTTTTGTATGGTCTGCTCTATGGGAAAAGGGAGAAAAGAGAATATTCACAGCACTGTGCCCAACAGTTTCAATACCAAGCTAAGATGCTTCTGAATAGGATGGTTTCTATCACACATCAATAAGTATTGGTGAGGATCAAAGGGAGTGCCATATTTCTTTAACCTCCTGAGGAAGTAGAGGTGCTAGTGAGCTTTCCTGGCAGTGATGCTCATTCTTTTGCCTACGGCTGCTTTCCAATTTGAGATATAATTTCTGAACTTACTATTATCAAATTAACTTGACTAATGACAGGCCATCCTGCTTTTGAAGTATAGCTGTCCCTTCTTCAGTCAGTCCAGATGAAGGGTCTTGACTGATGAGTCGACTGCCTATTTCCCTTTGTAGATGCTGCTGACCCACTGAGTTCCTCCAACGTGTTGGTTTTTGCTCCAGATCCCAGCACCTCAGATTCAGATTCATCTATTTATCGCATGTACATCGAAACATACAATGAAATTTGTTGTTTGTGTTAACAGCCAGCACAACCTAAGTTTGTGCTGGGGGAAGTCAGCAAGTGTCACCTCACATTCCAGTGCCAGCATAGCGTGCCCACAACACTCTGCAGAACAACACAGAACTCAACAACCTACTAAATAACAACAGCAAAACAAGTCCCTGTCCGTCCTCTCACCCGCCCACTTACCGACACACACAGACAGTCCTCCATCCCCAGCACAGGGTTCGGCTATCGGGATTTGGCTTCTGCACTTCAGATCAAACTTCTGGCTTTGTTCTGGCCCTGGAATGTGTGCACCACCTTGGGAAAGCTCGTGCAGTCGCAAATTCCACACAGACAGCACCAACAAATTGGATTAAACCCAGATCACTTGAGCTGCGAGGCTGCCATACTAATTAAACTCTCTTCTGCAAATGGTAATTAAATCTTAGTCAGTTCTTAAATTGAATTCTAAGATTATGTATTAATTGAAATTGGTTTATTATTGTTAAATGTTCTGAAATACAGTGCACAAAATTTTACTTGTATACCATCCAGATCGATCATTCCACACATAACTACATTGAGTAAAATGAGAAAATATAATGCAAAACATTGGATTATAGTTACTTAGAAAATGCAGTGCAGGTAGACAAATAAACTGCAAGGGCCACAACAAGGTAGGTTGGGAGATCAGAAGTTCATCCTTTAGCATACAAGGGTTCCCTTCCAACAGTGTTATAACAGCAGGATAGAAGCTGTCCGTGAGCCTGATGGAATATGTTCTCAAGCTTTTGTGCCTTCTACTGATGGAAGAGGGAACAAGAGAAAATGATTTGGGTGGGAGGGGTCCATATGTTGATTATTTCCCAAGACAGCAAGAAGCATAGAGATAATCAATGGAGGGGAGGCTACTGGTTTCAAATCTACATATATATATAGACTGCCGCTCAAGAATTGGCTTATTCAGCCACAGCCGACGTTTTACCACACCCAATTGAGTCCTAAACCGGGCGCATCCGTTGTCTACTTAGACAGATGAAGCCATTGAAATAAATTAATTATACACACACACATATTTATATATAAGTGTGTGTGTGTGTGTGTGTGTGTGTGTGTGTGTGTGTGTGTGTGTGTGTATGTATGTATGTATACATTCTATCTCTCTCTCTATCTCTTTCCATCTCTCTCCACCTCTCCCTATCTCTCCTTTTACATCTAGAAAAGTGTCCAGGTTAGATCATGACTGATTATGAGTCTGGGTTTATTATCTGGTTCCTTCAGCTCATGAGGCATAATGGCAGTTTGAATTTAATTTCAGAAAGAAAAATATAGTTTCGATAAAGTGACTGTGAATCTACCGTGTTGTTTTATAAACCAAACTTGTTGGGTGATGTCCTTTAGAGAAGAAAGTACATTGTTCTAACTTGATCTGAGCTATGTTGACTCTAGTCACACACCAAGGTGAAGGACTTCTAATGGTCATCTGGCTCGTCAAGTTACAGTGTTGCATCCAACATCTTGCCACTTAAGAAAGTCACCTACCCCTATCTTTTCAGGGTAACTAGGGGTAGGTAATAAATACCAGAGTTGGTTGGCTTCCAAGAATAATTTAAAGACCTTTTCATTAAGTTCCATGAAGGAAAATCTGTGCAAACTATGTTTCCATCTTCTGTTAACAGAAGTTCTAAATAAGTTTCACTTGCAAAGTTAATTTGTCATACTGACCTTTCCAACATTGCCTGAGCTCCATTTTAGAATTCAGAGCTCTGAACAATAGACGATTCGGAACTCTGATGTCCCCCTTGGCCAAGGGTTTAATTTTTGAACATCAGAACAGCCAAGAATTGAACAAAGGTCTTGTTTTGAACGCTGTGTGGATTTTTTTCTTCCCACAGTGATCCTCGTTCCAGTATCTGATGATAGTGATACTCTCATTTCTGGGCCTGACTGCAGTAGTGTTGGGTTGTTTGAAATGTTAATGATATTAATGAAAAGTTAATGAGCTGTTGATGGAAAAAGTGTTTTTAATGAGATTTTGCTCCAACGAGAACATAAGTTATTGGTATGTTAATCCCGGTTACAGAAGTCATTGGCTTTCCTAATCTTCCACAATGTATGTGTTTCTTGGAGCAATGTTGTTAGGTAGGTAATTGCTTAAGTTTAACATTATCTTAAAGTTTCGTAATTGCTGTTATTACTCAAGGTACAAACTGTAGATGGGGACCTTGCTATACTTATCATCAGTTAAAGGAAAGACAACTAAATGACTCTTCTGTTGAAAATATTTTTAAAAGCAGATCTTAACACTTGGTATATAATTACACTTTAAAAATATTTTTATTTATTTTATTTAGAGATACAGTATGCTAACAGGCCCTTCTGGCTCCATGGGCCTCTGCCACCCATTTACACCATGTGACCAATTAACCTACTAACCCAGTCTTTGGACTGTGGGAGGAAACCAGAGCACCTGGAGGAAACGTGCTCGTGTACGGGGAGAATATAAAAACTCCTTATAGATAGCAGTGGAATTGAACCCAGGTCGCTGACGCTGTAACAGTGTTATACTGACAGCTACACTATTTATTTGGCTTCCCTTACATGGACAAACAGCCCTCTATGACCCTGCCCACCATGGCCTCCCCTGACCACAGCTCTTTCTGACCCCAAACATCGAGTCAGACCCCTATCTCCCCTGGCCAGCCACTTTGATCACTTGACCTGGACTTGACCACAATCTGGGCCATCCAAGTTTCCACTGTAGAAATGGATCATGCCTTTTTGCAGAGGCCTGCTCATGTGATGAGAAAAATTTCTCCCCTAAAGAGTCTTTGAATCTCCTTGCCATGGGGAGTTGTGGAGGCAGTGACCTTTGGGATACTTATAACTGAGGTAAGGGATTGTGAAATAGAGGAAAGGACAAGAATGTGGACTTGAGGAATGTCAGATCATCCAAGGCTTGGGGCTGCTGAAGAAAGTGAAAACATTGCTAAATTGAAGCTTATTATACTACTGAAGTTTGTGGTTGAGTGGGGGTTGACCACAAGGTCTTCCACAAACATACGAAATATTCCTCTTTACAAATCAGAAAGCAAGTCAAGTCTATTGTTGTGTGCAGAAGTACATGTATGCACAGGTGTAATGAAAAACTTGCCTGCAGTATCATACACACAGAACATTACTGGCACAACTTTCTGAAAAAAAATTGAATATATTATACATAATTTTTACAAGAAAAAACACAATTAGAATCAAAAAAATAAAGTGCATTGTAATGCAAAGTAGTCATGCTGTTATTATAGTGAGGTAATGATTAGGATTGTGCATGTTGGCTCAACAAATAAAAATGAAAATATTGGAATTCTGAAGCATAAGCAGAAATGCTGGATGAACTGAGCCTGTAAAGCAGCATTTGTGGAAAGAAAAACCAGTGACCATTTCAAGGCTTGCAAACATAGCACCATTGCCTGTCGTGTGGCTCACTGAGGTGATGCTCTTCATTGTTGGAGGGGCTTCCCCACAGAACTCTGCCTGTCCAAGTTCAGTAAAGAAGAACCCTAAACATGGTTCTTCCCCAGCGAAATCTAGCCTTGGTTGTACTGAGCTTCAGTGCATCCCTCAGTACGTACTGCTGAACCGTAGACTGTACCAGTCTGCAGCATTCCCTTACAGACATCTGGCTGTGTTGGAAGATTAGTAAATTTTGGGCCAACCATAAGGTATTCTTCACCAAGTTGGTGACCTTCCAGCAGCACTTGATAGCTATTTCAGAGACTCATTCCACCAAGATGCAACACAGAGCGTCATAGGAAGTCATTCCTGCCTGTGGCCATCAAACTTTACAAATCCTCCCTTGGAGGGTCAGACACCCTGAGCCAATAGGCTGGTCCTGGACTTATTTCCTGGCATAATTCACATATTACTATTTAATTATTTATGGTTTTATTACTATTTAATTATTTATGGTGCAACTGTAACGAAAACCAATTTCCCCTGGGATCAATAAAGTATGACTATGACTATTTCTGTGTGTGCCCACAGGAAAAGCCCATAGGTCCAGAGAGCCCTCTGATACTAGCCAAATCTCCGTCTTAACTTGAGTGGTAAAAGCTCATAGATCAGAGAGTCCTCTATTACCAGCCAAACCTCTGTCCTACCTTGAGTGGTAAATTCTCTGAGCAGGCTTGCTCTTATTCCTAACTCCTTTGACCAACTATCACCTCGGTATGATAGGGTGAGCACTTCAAAGTAGCATGAATCCACCCACAGAGTTTTGGCATGCTGAAGGTATGAATTATCTGAATAATATCCCTGTGAAGAAAATTTTCTTCCACAATTTGACAGATCAGTATTACTTGTTTGAGATATATTTGCATTGCTTATGCGATTGATGCTTTAGATTTTTTAGAGGTAGTTGTCGAATTACTGCCAGCTGTTGTTAGGCAAAAGTCAATTCTATCATGTGAACTAAAATCAATCATAGGCCTGGTTTAGGCTTACTTAACTTTAGATGTCTTCCTGTAGGCACTTCAAAGCAATGTAGAAGTGTAGGTGTATGTGTTAGGGTTGTGCTACAGGGCACAGGAGCTGTGGAAAGAGCAGCACAAAATTGGTCTGTGAGGAGTAGGAGGTTGATTTACTGTCACGAGTGACAGCTGAGCTGAAAGATGTGAAATGGAATAAACACTTTGTTTTTCCAGTTTTTCAAAGAACTACGCTGAAGTGGAGCTTGGTATTCTTGTACTTCAGTCACTGAAAGCAAGTTCAGAAGGTACACAGGAAGGCAAATGATTCCACAGGAGGCACAAGAGACTGCAATGCTGCAATCTGGAGAAACACCCATAATGCGGAAGGAACTGAGAAGTACAGGCAGTATCTGTTGAATTCATCTGGTCAAGATGGAAAATCTCGACCAGAAATATTGATTTATCCAATTCCCTGTATGGATACTGCTGGACCGCCTAAGTTCCTCCAGTGCTTTGTGTGCTTAAAGCAAATGGTACATTGGCCCTTATTGCAAGAGAGCTTTGGGTGCAAATTGTCTTACTGCAATTATATGAGACATTGGTGAGACCATACCTGGAATATTATACAAAAAAACTTCAGTCTTGTACGTAAAAAAATCAACTAATTTTTATATAGTATTTGTTAGTGAGAATGTTCACTGAACTGGTTCCAAAGAAGGAAGGTGCTTCATATGATGAGAAATTCAGTAGGTTAGACCTGTGTTCTGTCCGGTTTAAAAGATTGAGGGGATGATCTCATTGCAGCACAATAAAAAATCATCACGGGCTAAATAAATGTGAGAAGGATGCGACTTTTGGTTGTGTAGGTGCACACTACTAGCCTCAAAACAAAGGGTGAGCCATTCAGGACTGATATGAGGAGTAATTTCTTCCCTTAAAGGGTAAGTCTTTGTAATTCTGTTGCCCAGATTGTAAAGTCTTGGTCATTGCCTGTATTTTGTACAGTTGATACTTGCTATGGTTGGGCAGATTGTTTCTTTTTGCAAAAATGCACCTCATAAAACAGATCCATCATCATGACCTGTGCATTGAACTGAAAGAGTTGACATTATCGAATACTTGAGCTAAATTAATCTTTGCAACTCTTGGTAGTTGAAACAATATCTATGACTATCGGAAAATATGTATCTTTGCATTTGAATGTCCCATGTCCTTAAAAGGGAAGTAAATTCCCCGTTGTTCTGTGCCCCAGCCTAATTCACTTTTTTTTAGCCCATTCAGCCTGTCAAATCTATTCCTGCTTTCACAACAATCCCATAGCAACACACCAAAGCACTGGAGGAACTCAGCAAGTCAGGCATCATCTATGGAGAAAAATGGGTGGTTGACGCTTAAGTCCAGACGAAAGGTGTCACTCTGAAACGTTAGATGTTCATTTCTCTCGCGGATGCTGGTTGATACACCAAATTCCAGCAGCACTTTTGAGTTGATTCATCGCTCACATGCCATCATAAATCTACCCTATTCCTCCTGCTACTCACCTACACTTGACGGTAGCTTATTGACCAGTTAACCTTCCAACCTACACATCTTTAGGATGTGGGAGGAGACCAGATCACCTGTAGGTAACCCACGTAGTCACACGCTCTGTGTGGTCAACATTGACGCCAGGGTGCTGGAGCAGTGAAGAGGCAGCTCTACTATCTTGTACCACTGTCACCTCAGTCCTCTCACCAGCAACTTGGAATTCTGCTTCCTTCTGAAGATGCCCAGGGAATTACATCAAGGGCCCATTAACTGCAAGCATTTGTGCCATTAGTGTGCACCTACCTGCAATACTCAAGCCCTGAGAATTAGATTATGAGGACACTCAGTCCTCGTTTATTGTCATTTAGAAATGCATGCATTAAAAAATGATACAATGTTCCTCCAGAATGATATCACAGAAACACAGGACAAACCAAGACTAAAACTGACAAAACCACATAATTATAACATATAGTTACAACAGTGCAAAGCAATACCATAATTTGATAAAGAGCAGACCATGGGCACGGTAAAAAAAAGTCTCAAAGTCCCGATAGACCCATCATCTCACGCAGACGGTAGAAGGGATAAACTCTCCCTGCCGTGAACCTCCAAGCACTGCAGACTTGCTGATGCAGCACCATTGGAAGCACCCAACCGCAGCGGACTCTGAGTCCGTCTGAAAACTTCGAGCCTCCAACACCGAGCTGCATCTTCTGCCGAGCGCTTCGACCCCGCCCCGGCCGCTGAGCAAAGAGTAAAGCCGAGGACTCGGGGCCTTCTCCTCTGGAGGTTCTGGACCACACAGTAGCAGCAGCAGCGAAGCAGGCATTTCAGAAGTTTCTCCAGATGTTCCTCCGTGCTCTCACATCCGTCTCCATCAAATGAGGATTGTGCACAGCACCCTACTTGACAAATAACAGACATCACCACCGGAGTGGCCGCTGCAAGCTGCATTGCGCCACCATCTTCTCCTCCCGCTCCTCCCGAATTATTTTGTTAATAAGTGAAAATATATATTACATAACCCTCACTTCCTTCCTAGTTGGTTACCCTTATTTAGTGCTAAAATTACAGCAGCAAATTTTGCCTATGAGCCAACAGTTCAACATCCATGAGAAGTGACCAACAAGTAGTGGGTAGAGAATTTAAAAGTAGGATAAGTTATGATGTCTGAGTTTTTACTTGTTTCAGAGGCATAAATTGTCTGTATGCTCATGGTTCTTGTCTAAAACTGCTCTGAGAACTGGGAGCGAATGCAGCATGACAATTCTTTTTGAAATGCTGTGTTATTATTTCAGAAGCATTCATCACCAACCGTCCAAGTGTTACAGTTTGATTGACAGCACGTCACTTTAGAATATTTGCAGGTGGAGCTCTCTCAGTAAATTGGCAACTGAGAGGTTGGGAAGGGGCAAGATAGTTCATCGAATCATAGTTCCACAGAAGGGGAGTGTTTGGCCCATTAAACTAGCGCCAGGTAGGAATGAAAACTCTTCCACTGACATTTACAGTGGAGCAAACATCTCTTCTGAGTGAAATTAATTTTATGACACTGCTTTCCATTGACAAGAGGCCTGTTTGAGACGTGCACTGTTATTTGCTAATAAGGGCGCAGCAGTTTGGATGAAAGTGGTATCTGGGGGTGATCATTATGAGCAACCAGTGATGTATCATATGAATCGGTCTGGGGACAGTTACACTGATGACTCAATCTTCATCTTGTCATTCTCATGAAGCCAATCAAAATGAATTATAATACCAGTCCCTTTTAATTTTTCCCATGCTAATAATGATTCTCATGAAGTACTTTTCCTTTTTCAACTCCCCTGCTCTCCACGTACTTTCTCCAAATTAGCCAACAAATGACGTGTGGAATCCACTGCAGGATATGTTTCATTTCTCATTCCGTCTCCATTTAAGATTATTGAAAGATCTTTCATAATCTTAAATAGAGAAGTTCAGCTTAACTTCTTAAATTAAACTGAACTTAATTTGATCTCCGCTGTCATTTAAAGCTCTGAGGTTGTGTTTCGTTTCATTGGCAACTGCTTGCACCGTTTCTTCAAGTTTCTTGCCTGAGTATGATGAAATTACATTTTTTTTAAAACTTTTCATTAGGGACCATAATTCTGTATTTCCACATAGAACAATACAGTGCACTATCAAGCCGTTTGGCGCACAATGCTGTGCTGAACTAATAAAAAACACCCAGCTGAACTAATAAAAAACACCCAGCTAAACTAATTCCTTCTGCCTACACAGTGTCTGTGTCATTCCATGTTATGTGTATTCATATGACTTTCTTAGCGCCTCTTTATCGCCTCTGTCATATTTGCCTCCACCATCACCACTGGTGATGCATTCCAGGCACCCATATCTTCTTTGAACTTGCCCCCCTCTTACCTTAAATGCATGCCCTCTAGTCTTAGACACTTCCCCTTGAGGGGAAAAAGATACTGATTGTCTTTCTATACCTGTCATAATCATATTTATTAGGTATCCCCTTGACTTCCTTCACTCCAGGGAAAACAACCCCAGTTTGTCCAACTTTTCCTTTTAGCACATGCCCTCTAATCCATTGCAACATCCAAGCAAACCTCATCTTCACTTACTTGATAGGCACATTCTCCCTGTAGCAGAATGATCCAAATTGAATGAAATTCTCCATATGCAGCCTAAGCAGGGTTTTATAGAGCTGATTCTTGTGAACTCAAAGCCATACAACTTACTTATCACTTCAAAGGAGCTATGGAATTGTACCCCCAAGATCCTTCTGTACATCAACACTCAGACATCCCACCCTGCAAAAACTCATTTTAGGGAGGTAGCACCCCCGCCCCCTGCAACCCCATTTCCTCCCCCTGTCGACCTCCAAGGGTGTATGTAATACTTTGTTTAGTGATTTTGTCTATTCTGTAAACCAAGTTGGGTATATGCAGAAAATGTGACATTAAACTATGTACTTATATTATCATGTTTATTCTATTACAACTTTAAGCAAGTGTACAGGGAGTTTGGTCTCATCACGTAGGACATCAACAGCGAAGCACTTAAGCAGCCAGCCAGCTAGTTTAAATAAAGTTAGCTATGCTAATAAACGAATGACACCTGTTAAACTCACCTCAACATGTCTTTTACATTTTAACCCACCATGGGCAATAGAAAAGTCACTGTTGCAAACAGTGCAGTGAGCAACACTGTCTTTATTTTTGGGGTCGACTGTAAAGCCCACTCATAGAGAAAACTGATAGGTCTACTTAGCAGGGGGTCCCAAACCTGTCTTGCATCGCAGACCGGTTTAATATTGACATTATTCTTGCGGACCGGGGGTGGGGGAGGTGTTAATCACGACCAGAGTATAGGTGATAAGTCAACTATAAGTCACTTATAAGTGGCTAATAATACACTCAATTTCATTTCTAAAAGGGTTTATCTAACAAATTTAGTATTAAACACACAGCGCATATTTTCCACGCATGAATATAGTGATAAGTCAATTACAAGTCAATAGCATCATAACATTTTAAGTAAAGTTTGGTTATTAAACACACAGTGCATATTTTCCTTGTATGAACATATAAAATCATTGCAACACACCAATATCGCTGAATCAGTGGGAGCCCTGGGCTTGTTTCCCTGCAACGAGACGGTGCCATCGAGGGGTGATGGGAGACAGCGATACTCGAAGGGGGTGCCTTATGTCCAGTCTATTCCGCAGTTTAGTTTTTGTTGCATTCATTGCAGAAAAGCCCGCTTCACAGAGATATGATGTTGGAAATGGAAGCAACGTTTTCAGGGCTTTCATGGCTATCTCAGGATATTCAGCCTTGACTTTGATCCAGAATGCCGGCAGAGAAGTTATGTCAAACATACTTTTCAGCCCGCTATCATTTGCAAGCTCGAGGAGTTGATCTTCTCGCGCTGACATGGATGACGCGTGCGTAATGACCTCGCGTGCATTCAAGTTCAACAGCGCGTGACAGGGAATGAGGAAAGGTGCAGCTGACTCATATCGTTTCATATCGCCAAATCATATCGTTTCCTCGCGGCCCGGTGGTTGGGCACCACTCTAAGCACAAAGAGAGGCCAATCAGGACGCTTGCTCTCCCTCTCCCTCTCTTTCTCAAAAAAATCAATTTCCGGGATATTGTATATAATTTCCGGGCGTCAGGGAGCTGCTATTAATATGCGGGAGACTCCCGGAACTTCCGAGAGAGGTGGGATATCTGATCATTGTTAAGGTTCCTCTCATTATCTGTGTACTGCTGCTGTACATTTGAATGTTGGAAAATTTTGCATCTCTGTTACTATATACATGCCAGTTCATTGTGTCTATGCTAAATAGTCAGAAGGATTGTGAAGATTAAGCTGCAAGTGGGCTTCCCCATAAGGTAAAACCATTTTCAAACAGGATTTATATAAACTGGAAACTTGAATTGCTTTTTATGTATATAAATGAAAACTTTTTTTTTAAACTATGGTTTTACATATCACAAAGAAGAGAAGACCTGCAGATGCTGGAAACCCAAGCAACACACACAGAATACTGGAGGAACTTAGCAGGCCAGGCAGCATCTATGGATATTTCGAGCTAAGAGTGGAGAAAAAAGATGAGGAGTCAGAGTTAGAAGGTGGTGGGAGGGGATGAAGAAACACAAGGTGATAGTTGAAACCGGGAGGTGGGGGAGGGGTGAAGTAAAGAGCTGGGAAGTTGATTGGTGAAAGAGGTACAGGGCTGGAGAAGGGGGAATCTGATAGGAGAGGGTAGTAGACCATGGAGGAAAGTAAAGGGGGATGAGCACTAGAAGGAGGAGATGAGCAGGTAAGGAGATAAGGTGAGAGTGGGAAAAGGAAATGGGGAATGGGAGGGGAGGGGCATTACTGGAAGTTCAAGAAATCTATGTTCATGTCTTCAGGTTGAAGGCTACTCAACCTGAGTGTGGCCTCATCGCGACAGTTGAGGATGCTGTGGGCTGACATGTTGAAAAGGGAATGGGAAGTGGAATTAAAATGGGTAGCCATTGGGATATCCCTCTTTTTCTAGTGGAAGAATTTCACTTGTTTTGAGTAATGGCTTCTATCATTGTAAGAAAATGTATTTTTGGTGAGAAAACAAGAATGCTGAAAGCACTCAGTAAGTTGCACACATAAACGTTGCTGGTGAATGCAGCAGGCCAGGCAGCATCTCTAGGAAGAGGTATGGTCGACGTTTCGAGTCAAGACCCTTCATCAGGACTAACTGAAAGAAGAGCTAGTAAGAGATTTGGAAGTGGGAGTGGGAGGGGGAGATCTGAAATGATAGGTGAAGATAGGAGGGGGGAGGGATGGAGCCAAGAGCTGGACAGGTGATTGGCAAAAGGGATATGAGAGGTTCATGGGACAGGAGGCCTAGGGAGAAAGAAAAGGGGGAGGGGGGAAGCCCAGAGGATGGGCAAGGGGTATAGTGAGAGGGACAGAGGGAGAAAAAGGAGAGAGAGAAGAAGAATGTGTGTTTATAAATAAATAACGGATGGGGTACGAGGGGGAGGTGGGCATTAGCGGAAGTTGAGAAGTCAATGTGCATGCCATCAGGTTGGAGGCTACCCAGACGGAATATAAGGTGTTGTTCCTCCAACCTGAGTGTGGCTTCATCTTTACAGTAGAAGAGGCCGTGGATAGACATATCAGACTGAGATTGGGACGTGGAATTAAAATGTGTGGCCACTGCAAGCATCCTCTGGGCTTCCCCCCCTCCCCCTTTTCCTTCTCCCTAGGCCTCCTGTCCCATGATCCTCTCATATCCCTTTTGCCAATCAACTGTCCAGCTCTTGACTCCATCCCTCCCCCTCCTGTCTTCACCTATCATTTCAGATCTCCCCTTCCCCCTCCCACTTCCAAATTTCTTACTAGCTCTTCTTTCAGTTCGTCCTGATGAAGGGTCATGGCCCGAAACGTTGACTGTACCTCTTCCTAGAGATGCTGCCTGGCCTGCTGCATTCACCAGCAACTTTTATGTGTGTTGCTTGAAATTCCAGCATCTGCAGATTTCCTCGTGTTTGCACTCAGTAAGTTGATATTGGAGGACTGGAAAATGATGCTGATGAGGTAGTAATGGGGGACAAAGAAATGGCATTTGAACTTAATGGGTACTTTGCATCAGTCTTTACTGTATGCCAGATATCTGTGAGTGTCAGGGAGAAGGAGTGAGTGCCATTGCTATTACAAACAAAAAAATGCTAGGGAAACTGAAAAGTCTTAAGGTGGATAAGTCACCTGGACCAAATGGACTACACCCCAGAGTCCTGAGGGAGGTTGCTGAAGAGATAGCGGATGCATTGGTCATGATCTGTCAAGGATCACCTGATTCTGGCATGCTCCTGGAGGACTGGAAAATTGCAAATGTCACTCCGCTCTTTAAATAGGGAGGAAGACAAAAGAGAGGAAATTATAGGCCAGTTGCTTAACCTCAGTGGTTAGGAAAATGTTGGAGTCTATTATTAAGGACAAGGTTTCAGGGTACTTGGAATTTACTGATAAAATAAATTAAAGTCAGAATAGTTTCTGTAAAGGGAAATCTTGCCTGACAAATCTGTTAGAATTCTTCAAGTAACCTCTCTTTCAAAGGAGAGGCAGTGGATGTCATTTACTTAGATTTTCAGAGGGCATTTGATAAGGTGCCTCAGATGAGGCTACTTAACAAGATAAAAATCCTATGATGTTACAGGATAGAGGAATGGCTGATAGGTAGGAGGCAACGAGTGTGAATAAAGGGGTCCTTTTCTGGTTGGCTGCCAATGACTAGTGATGTTCCTCAGGGGTAAATGTTGAGACCTCTACTTTTCACATTGTTTGTCAATGATTTAGATAATGGAATTGTTGGCTTTGTGGCAAAGTTTGCGGATGATACGAAGATAGGTGGAGGGGTAGGTAGTCCTGAAGAAGCAATGTGATTGCAGCAGGATGGGATGGGAAATTGGAAGAATGGGCAAAAAAGTGGTAGATGGAATACAGTGCTGGGAAATGTGTGATAATGCATTTTGGTAAAAGGAACAATAGTGCAGACTATTAACTAAATGGAGGGAAAATTCAAACATCAGAGGTGCAGAGGAACTTGGGAGTCCTCATGCAAGACTCTCAGAAGGTTAATTCACAGGTTGAGTCTGTGGTAAAGAAAGCAATTGCAATGCTGGCATTTATTTCAAGTCAAATAATATAAAAACAAGGAGATTATAAGACACCAGTCAGGTCGCTCTTGGAGTATTGTCAAAGGTTTGAGACCCTTATCTCAGAAAAGATGTGTTGTCACTGGAGAGAGTACAGAAGTGATTCGCAAGGATGATTCCGGGAGTGAAGGGGTTAACATATGAGGAGCTTTTGGCGTCTTTGGGCTGCACTGACTGGAGTTCAGAAGAATGCACGGGATCTCATTGAGACCTACTGAATGTTGAAAGGACTAGGTAAGTCGGATGTAGAGAAGATGTTCCCTTTGGTGGGGGTATCCAGAACTAGATGACAGAGCCTCAAAATTGAGGGGTGACATTTTAGAACAGAAAAAGTAAAGAGGGATTTTTTTTAGGCAAAGAGTAGTGAATCTGCGGAATACTCTGCCACAGACTGTGGTAGAGGCCATGCCGAGGGTATATTTAAAGCAGAAGTTGATAGATTCCTGAATGGTCAGGGCATCGAGGGATATGGTGACAGGGCAGGTGTATGGAGTTGAATAGGATCAGCCGTGGTGAAATGGCAGGGTGGACTCGGTGGGCAGAATGACCTAATTGTAGTCCTGTGTCTTATGGTCTAAATCAAGGATCGATTTGCACAAGGAGTTATTGAGACTTTGCAGCTTATTGATTCGTTTTGAGGGGATGGTGATATTGAATGCCACGCTGTAGTCAACATAGAGCATCCTGATATATGCATCTTCGCTGTCCAAATGTTCCAGGGCTGAGTGAAGAGCCAATGAAATGGAATCCGCTGTTGATCTGTTGTGACGGTAGGCAAGTTAGAGCAACCCAAGTCACTTCTTCAGCAACCTTTCAAAGCACATCATCACAGTGGAAGTAAGTGCTAATGGAAGGTAGCCATTGAGGTACATTACCATGTTCTTCATAGGTACTAGTATAATTGAAGCAGGTGGGTACCTCAGACTGTTGAAATAAGAGGTTAAAGATATCGGTGAACATTCCGGTCAGCTGATCAGCACAGGTCTTTAGCACGTGGCAAGGTACCCAATAATCTAGGTCAGATTCTTTCTGTGGCATGAAGGATGCCGTCATGTCAGCCTCAGAGACTGAAATCACAGAGTCGTCAGGGGCAGTGAGACTTTGTGAAGGTGCTTCCATGTTTTGATGAAAAAGCGAGCATAAAAGGCATTGAGCTCATCTGGGAGCGCAGCCTTATTTCCATGTATTTCATTTGGTTTCACGTTGTAGGAGGTGATAGCATTCAAGCCCTGTCACAGCTGTTGAGTTTCTTTCAGTGATTCAGGTTTGGTCCGGAATTGCCACTTCGCACGTATGATGGATTCTGGAGTTCGTACCTGGTCCTTTTGTATTTTCCTTGGTTGCCAGACCTGAATGCCACAGATCTGGTCCTCAGCAAATTGCAGATATCATAGTTCATCCAGGGCTTCCGGTTGAGGAAGAGTTTGAATGATTTTATGAGGACAAACTTGTCCATGGCTATTTTTTTTTATGAAATCCGTGACAACTGTGGAATATTTGTTCTTTGTCCATATCTCTGGAGCCTTGCTCTTTAGCCTCTACCTGTCTGCAGGTAGGAGGGTGGGAGGGATAGATTTGCAAAGCGAGTTTTGTGTAGGCTAGGATCTTACTCATTTGAGCATAGTTGAATGAAAGGTGATCTTATAAGACGTGTATAAAATCAATTAGCTTGTCGATAAACACAATTTTTCTTCCTTCAGATTTTAGTATCCATAATATTTTGCTTTTGAATGATTTCTGGAATTGTTACACAGCTGTTACACAGAGGAGTTGAATACCTGTGTGGACAGAATGCAGTTACCATCTAGAGCAAAGATCTCATTCATGGATTGTGTGACATTGTCTGCTTGCTGGTTTTCTTTTATTTTGTTAAGGCAGAATATATTTGATTTCTTTAAGGTATAAACATAAAAATATGTGTCGTCTTGAATTTCAGATTTTGAAACTACCATTGCCAAGATAAGCTGATTTTTTTTTTATGTTGTTTGTTTTAACGCAGTAATAGCAACATGGAAGTAGATGATTTGGTGGAATTGCTGCTGGACTATTGGATGCTCTTTGTCATGTTCCATGGTGGTTAAAGAGGTGTATCATTAAAAGGAGATTTAGCAAATTATGATGAAAGTGTCAACTGCTTATTCCCATCACGCGATGCTGCCTGTCTTGCTGAACTCCTCCATCATTTTGTGTGTATTGCTCAATATTTCAAGTATGTGCAGAACCTTATCAGGCTCGTTGCACTGTTCATGGAGTAATCACTGAAAGGCTACCATAGCTCATCATGTCCCCAAGTGCTGGACAGCCTGTAAAGTACTTTTGATGTGATACTCTTTCTGCTCAATAGCTGAAAGAGACAGATGTTCATTTTGCATGATTGTAAAAGAGAGATTACTTAGAAGTATTAAATTGCGACACTGATGCTTCGAAATTAAATACTGACAACTAGAATTGTTACATATTACAAAGAAATTATACATGATATGCCAATCTGTTTCTCTGTCACTTTTGATTGAGGTTTGTGTTCTGTCCTCTTTCAAGTGTTTGTATAAGATTAATGAGACACAAACAAACCTTTTTTCCTGTTTTTACGCGATGTTGGACGTGGTGATGATCTTTTATTTTCAACATTTAAATAGTCTGAATTTTCTTTTCAAGAGACAGCATGCTGCACCTCAAGATTTGCTCTGAAAAAGTGTTGTATTTGTGATGCTGGATAGCCCAAGTACTGTGATTGTATTCCAGTATTACCACTCTTAAGGAATCTAATCAAATTTTTCTGTTTTTAGTTAGGAATAAGTGTTCCTGCAGTGTTCAGAGAGGCTTATGAAAACCATTATTATCTTAAGAGCGAAGATTTATTTAGCATTAAATTAGATTATGTATTTGATTGGTGTACAGTATAAGAAGACTGATAAGATGGTATTATCAATTAATCAAAGAGAAAATAATTTGTAGAAGAAAGAGTGGGACAAATGGGTTTGAACAGGTTATTCTGTAGAGAGCTAGCATTGGCTCATTGAGCTGAATGGCCTTCTGTGCTACAGTGATCCGAAATGCAAGATTATTGCAAGGTATGTAGGATATGGAACACTTTATATTTTATTGTGATTATTATATCCAGCAATTTTAAAATGCAAACATCCTTCTCCAGTGAATTTGGTCTAATTTATCAGTTGGCTGCTGGAGATGTCCTTACGGAGTTGGTAAGAAACCCGTGGTGTCTTCTGTACACACAATTAAATTTTAAAGCAAAATAAGCTATTACATAAATTATTCTGTGATTTAAATGAACAAATCCTTAATTATTTCATATTTTGTTTAGTGACCCTAATTATGGTACTTGCATCCACTGCTTTAATTTAAAATCTGGTGCTACAGCTTTGAAGAAATTAGGTGCTCATTTTAATCACCTGACACATGGGCAATTTATCCTCAGTAACTGTCCTATTTACAAGTTACTTCAGATCCATTTTTTAGTTAATGTCATTATTTCAAGCATCAGCTGAGCCCTATTAGTAAAGTGCCAGCTTTTGATTCAGTAGTCCATGAACTGTACGCCCACTTCTGAGACTTTGGCATAAAATCCAGTGCTGCCTCATTGGAGGTCCCAGCATTTGGGCACAGTGTTAATCATGGTGGAATGTAAGAACATAAGAAATAGGAGCAGGAGTAGGCCATCTGGCCCATTGGGCCTGCTGCGCCATTCAATAAGATTATGGCTGATCTGGCCATGGAATCATCTCCACCTACCTGCCTTTCCCCCATAAACCTTAATTCCAAACTTGTCTTAAAGACACCCTAGCCTCGTTATATGCGTCTTCAGACTATGTGGATTCACAGTTATGCGAGGAGCACTGCCTTCCCGCCAATACAAGTCACGTGCGCACACCTCACAGTCTCACTGTTGGGACGAGAAGCACCGCTTTCCCGCCAATACAAGTCAGGTGCGCGCGCCCCACAACCTCTCTTCCGCCACTCTTGCATTGGTTTTGACAAGGTGTGGATGCGCGATCTTAAACTTCTGTTGGTTTTACCTCCAGTGCAGTGATTTTGTGCTTGAAATATTTCATTATGCCTCCTAAGTGTCCGATGTCATGTCTTGGGCTGTCAGCCGAGCGGCAGAGAACCGCTTTAACACTTGAAAAGAAGTTGGTAATTATAAACAGCGCGGCATCAGCTGAAGGTAACATAGCTCTGGGACGCTACTGTCGGGAACAGAATCTTGCCTTTAAAGTTCTTTTGTTGCTTGACAATGCGCCAGCCTATCCTAAACATTTGGACAGCATTCATGCTACATAACAGTGCGTTTCCTGCCGCTTAACTCAACATCGCTGATTCAACCACTCGACCAAGGTGTAATTCACACTCAAGGCGTACGTATTTTTTTTTTACGGTGAACTATCTAACAGATGATTTTGAAAATCCCGGGAGTTTACCAACGGTGAGGGAATGGTGGAAGTCCCTAAAGCAAATTTATGCTGAAAAACAAAATGCTGCCAAGCAAACAACCCTCACCACTTTATGCAAATCGCTGTAATCTTTCTGCTGCCGGCAATTCTAAGAGTTCTGTGAGTCTTCCTTCACCCCTTGCTGTGCTTGATATTATCCTGACGACCACAACCATCCACCTTATCTGTGTAAAGCTGCCCGACACCACAACTACCACTCATCTCCCGGAGCAAACACACCTGCCACAGTTCATGAGTACTGTACACCAGAGGATGTTAACTTTCTATGATTTATTACTTTGAATATTACCTTAAATTGATTAAATATAATACAAATGTTGTCTTGTAGTCCTGCTTTTGTGTCATATTGGAATAAAAACGTGAATAAATTACAGATAAAACATATTTAGGAAGCCCTCTGGAACGCATCCCTATTTTCTCCACTTAAGTAATTTTTCACAGTATGCGTCAACTTCGAGGAACGTATCCCTCGCATAGAACGAGAACAGGGTGTATAATTACTGAGGTAGCCTCCACTGCTTCATTGGGCAGAGAATTCCACAGATTCACCACTCTCTGGGAAAAGCAGTTCCTCCTCATCTCCATCCTAAATGTACTCCCCAAATCTTGAGGCAAAGTCCCGTAGTTCTAGTCTCACCTACCAGTGGAAACAACTTTCCTGCCTCCATCTTATCTATCCCTTCCATAATTTTATATGTTTCTGTAGCGACTATGCCCCACTTGACTCCCGTTCATCTAGGGTGAACTGGCTGTAATCGTGTTGGTGTGGATACTGTGTGATTTCATCCAGGTACAAGTCTGCGACATCAAATATCAGACAATACACAATGGGCAAGTAATTAATTACACTTTATAATTATTTCTCGGTGATGGGTTAGTAGAAACAAATAAAATAAAGGCGCCAAATCAATAAATTTTATCAGTTCTGTGCACAGTAATTCGTTGGAGCTCGCGAAATTCTGTATCCGTTCCTCCCCTCGATCTCCTCTGAACTCCGTCGACCTTCGGCTGGGATCACTCCCAGTGATCTATCAGAGCACTTGACTCGCGTCCGACCTCTTCTCTTCTCCTCCACCAAAAGCCCACGCTTCTCCTCTGGTTCCCGCACATACAGATAGAATAACATGACTTCCATTAGCTAGCAAACGAATACAAGTCCCGTTATCACTAATTATAACCCAAACATGCTGCTACAGAGAATCCCTTGCTCTGCAGTTAACAGTACAAAGAAGCCATTTTGTCAACCTTAACAATTAACATTACGATGAGTATTACTGAGAACCCTACATTTCTAAAGAACTCCTCTCATTCTAATAAATTCCAGCAAGTACAGTGTCAGGTGACTCAATCTCTCCTCATAGTCTAACGCCCTCATCTCTGGAATCAATGTGTGAATCCCCTCTGTACTGCCTCCAAAGCCTTCTTCAAATAGGAGACTAGACTGCACGCAGTACTCTAGGTATGGCCTCACCAGTACCCTGGACAGTAGATCTTTCTCTATTTGAAACAGTAGTAGGGCAGCATCCTAGCCAATGGACACAACAAAATCAAAGTGGGCTAGGAAGTGGATTTGAATCAAATCCAGATTGCTGAACATAAATGGTTATGGGGCAGACTTGTGCACAAATTCTGGATGTCATTTGAACAAAATCTAACAGCATATTTGAATCTATGATCACTGAAGCAAGCTGCTTCGGTTTTAGTTACAAGGATATCTGATTGTGGATAGATTGAGGTGAGATCATTGAATTGACTATTTCTTACATCCTTCACATAACATGAGGAGTAAAAATCTTTACGTTACATCTCCATCTAAATGTGCAGTGTGTAATCATAGTAATTTATAATAATTTATAATAAATAGGACAGTCAATGTAACATAGAAATACACTCAAATCAGTATGAGTTAATCAGTCTGATGGCCTGGTGGAAGAAGCTGTCCCGGAGCCTGTTGGTCCTGGCTTTTATGCCGTGGTACCGGTTTCTCGAAGGTAGCAGCTGGAACAGTTTGTGGATTGGGTGACTCGGGTCCCCAATGATCCTTTGGGCCCTTTTCTCACACCTGCCTTCGTAAATGTCCTGAATCATGGGAAGGTCACAACTACAGATACACTGGGCTATCTGCACCACTTTCTGCAGAGTCCTGCAGTTGAGGGAGGTACAGGTCCCATACCAGGCAGTGATGCAGCCAGTCAGAATGCTCTCAGTTGTGCCCCTGTAGAAAGTTCTTCGGATTTGGGGGCCCATACCAAACTTCCTCAAGCGTCTGAGGTGAAAGAGGCGCTGTTGTGCCTTTTTCACCACATAGGTGGTGTGTACAGACCATGTGAGGTCCTTGGTGATGTGGTGTTCATGGGTTGGTTCATTGTCCAATTCTGTATTCAGAAATCTGATGGTGGAGGGGAAGAAGCTGTACCTAAAACATTTGAGTATTTGTCTTCAGCTCCTGTACCTCCTCTGTGATGGTAGCAATCAGTGAGAAGAGGGCATGTCCTGGTTGTTAATAATGGATGCTGTCTTTTTGAGGCATCGCCTTTTGAGGACGTCCTCTGCTGGGGAGGCTAGTGCCCATGATGGAGCTGGCTGAGTTTTCAACCTTTTGCAGCTTTTTCCAATCCTGTATGATGGCCGCTGCATACCAGAAGGCGATGCAACCAGTTAGAATGCTCCCCACGGTACATCTGATGATCAGCACAGACTTACTGGGCTTAAGGTCCTGTTTCCTTGCTCTATGACTTCTGTAAGCTACCTGAGTCCCTGCCCCAATAACTGGCACTCGGTTAAGTGTCCAGATCCTTAATTTTCCTTTCCCCAGAGTTACTTCTCTAGCAACTCCCTACCCCACCTTCCATCTTCCTGTTGATCTTGCTCCATAGCTCACCTGTAAGTGCAACTGCTGGTGGAGATTCAGGAAATAAGCCATGACTTATTACAAGTATGCAAAGCCGATGGAACCTCTTATTCAATGGAAGTAACTGCCTGGGAGGAGAAGGGGGAAATGTGTTTTAAAAAGAAGTATTGCATCTTCTCACTTGGAATCATTGCAATTTAACCTATCCCTGCCCACTTTCTCTGCTACTGGAAATCAACTTGTCTTCTCTCTCTCCTATTTCTGATAAAAGGTCTCGGACCTGAAATGCTAGCTTTCTTTACAGAGATGCTGCTTTTATTTCAGCTTTCCATCATCTGCAGTTTTGACGAATGAACTCTTCTCGGGCTTCCGACTGAGTACCTGTATCCAGCTGGAAGTCTGAGAAGAAGTTATCTGTCATATGCACCGGAAAGCACAAGATCCTTTTGCATCTACAGTTTTGGTTTTGATTTGCGCCGTCTTCATCTTCCTTTTCGGTCATTGTCGAGCTTCTATTCCCATTATGCTGCTATTATAATTTTTCAGCTTGTAGGATCTTCCTGGTGCAAATCAGTGGTGGTATTGCCTGCACCATACCAGTCTGTAAGCTTCAAGGGTGATTTGTTGACCATGGAAATGTCCTGATGACACAAAAGGATGCGTGTACATTCATGAATCTCAAAATTGTTGTAGTTTTTGCATCCTATTGTCACTCATCTTTCAGGTAACAATCCCTAATGAAAGGCTTTATGCAGGAATTACTTGAAGTTGGTTTCAGAGCTCTGCTAGTCTGTGGTTGACAAATAACTTTGATCTTTAACTTTTACAAAACAGGGTACAAGAGTTTAATGTAATGTAACACTTTCTCCTTCATGTAGTAACCTTTTTATAAAAGAAGTAAAGAGGTCTTCAGCCCACCCTCCACCATCTACACTAATGTTATAGTTTATTCTTCCCACAGTTTCCCAATCTACACTAATGTTATAGTTTATTCTTCTCACGGTTCCCCAAAGTTCTACCACTCACCAACACACAAGGGGCAATTTACAGCATCAATTAATCTTGCAACACAAGCATCTTTGGGAAGTGGGAGGACACCCACGCGGCATAAAAAGAACGAGCAAACTCCAGAGAGTGCAAGCACCAATCTAAACTAATGTTATAGTTTATTCTTCCCACAATTCCCCCAAGTTCTACCACTCACCAACACACAAGGGGCAATTTACAGCATCAATTAATCTTGCAACACAAGCATCTTTGGGAAGCGGAGGATACCCATGCGGCATAAAAAGAACCAGCAAACTCCAGAAAGTGAGCACCAGAAGTTAGGACTGTATTCAGATCCCTTGTGCTGTGAGGCAGCTGCTCTACCAGCTGTGCCTGTCAAGGAAGGCTTTGGTATCCAACCTTGCTCACTAATTTGAATGGATTGATGCAGTCCTGTCTTCAGTTCTGAGGAAGGATAACTTGTGTTTCAGTTGACATTGGAAAATTTTGATCACGGCTATTATTTCTTATGGACCTTGCAGCTGCGTTTAAACCCTGTCTCCCCCCCCCCCCCCGCAAGAACTGATCAAAAGGATACAATATTAATCTTCTAAATATTCAAGGAAATTGTCATCTAGCATCTCATGTGAGAGTGCGAGCGATGTTCAAAAAGATAATCCTGCAAATCACTTCTGTTAGTAGACTTAAACTTGAATGTAGGTGGTCTTCTGATTTTTGGCTGTGGTGCAGTGACTAGAACAGTTGTGCGATATATAGGCTTTAGAACATAGAACATAGAAATTTGCAGCATATTACAGGCCCTTTGGCCCACAATGTTGTGCCAACCATGTAACCTACTCTAGAGACTGCCTAGAATTTCCCTAGTGCTTAGCCCTCTATTTTTCTAAGCTCCATGTACCTATCTAAGAGGCTTTTAAAAGATCCTATTGTATCTGCTTCCACCACCACCGCCGGCAGTGCATTCCACGCACCCACCACTCTCTGTGTGGAAAAACTTACCCCTGACGTCCCCTCAGTACCTATTTCCAAGCACCTTAAAACTATGCCCCCTCGTGTTACCCATTTCAGCCCTGGGAAAAAGCCTCTGGCTATCCACACAATCAATGCCTTTCATTGTCTTATTTACTTCTACCAGGTCATTTCTCATCCTCTGTTGCTCGAAGGAGAAAAGTCCAAGTACACACAAACTACTCTCATAAGGTTTGCCCTCCAATCCAGGTAACATCAGGTCAGGTCCATGTTGAAGATTCCTATCATGTTCCCCTTAAACTTCTCATCTTTCACTCTTAAGCCATGACCTCTGGTGTGGACCCACCCAACCTCAGTGGGAAAAGCCTGCTTCCATTTACCCTATTAATATGCCTCAGAATTTTGTATACGTCTATCAAATCTCCTTTAAGTACATCATCTTTAAATTAATTGGACTTATAACTGAGATTTGCAAATTCTTGCATTTTTCACTTTATATGCAAACACATACTGAACTCTGACACTTAAATTTTATCCAGGTTTGACCTCATCTTGGGATTACAGGATTTATACCAATTCGGCTCATACAGGGGAATGAGGAGATAATTGATCAGAGTTACAGGGAAGTAGTCACCCTGAAGCTGCAGGAGGCGAGTAGCTGGGTGACTGTCAGGAGTAATGGAAATATGAATAGGCAGTTAGCGCAGAGCACCCCTGTGGCCATTCCCCTCAAAAGTAAATATATAGCTTTGGATAATGTTGTGGGGGGGTGACCTCCCAGGGGATTGCCACGGAGACCGGGTTACTGGCACTGAGTGTAGGTCCGTGGTGCAGAAGGGATAAAGGGAAAAGAAGAAGGTGGTAGTGATTGGGGACTCAGTAGTCTGGGCAATAGACAGGAGATTCTGTAGACGTGTACGGGACACCTGGATGGTATATTGCCTACCAGGATCAGGGATGGCTCAGATCACATCCACAACATTTTGGAGAGGGAGGGAGAGCAGCCAAATGTCTTGGTACATAATGGTAAAATATGGAAAAGCAAAGAGGTCCTGAAAAGAGAATTTAGAAACCTAGGTAGAAAGCTGAGAAGCAGGACCTCCTGGGTAGTAATTTCTGGATTGCTGCCTGTGCCACGCGCCAGTGAGGATAGAAACAGGATGATTTGGCAAATTAATGTGTGGCTGAGAAGCTGGAGCAAGGGTCAGGGCTTCAGGTTCTTGGATCATTGGGATCTCTTCTGGGGGAGGTATGACATGTTCAAAAGCAACAGGTTGCACCTGAACCCGAGGGGAAGCAGTATTCTCACAGGCAGGTTTGTTAGAGCTGTTGGGGAGGGTTTAAACTAATCTTGCAGGGGGTGGGAATGGGTGCGAAGAGACTCAGGATAGGACAGATGGTAAAAAAGCAAAGATAGCATGCAGGCAGACTGACAGGAAGTGCAGGCAGATGATAGGACATAACTACAGCCAGCAGGTTGAGTATCAGTGCATTGGGGATGCAGAGTCAAAAAGGGTAGCAAATGCAGCACTCAAGGTATTATATCTCAATGCACGGAGTCAAAGAAATAATATGGATGGTTTTGTTGCACTTTTTGTTACAAATGGTCGATTATGACATTGTGGCCATTACTAAATTGTGGCTGAAGGATGGTTGTATTTGGGAGCTGAATGTCCAAGGTTGCACATTTTATTGGAGGGATAGGAAGGTCAACAGAGGGGATGGCGTAGGTCTGCTGGTGAAGAATGGCATCAAATCACTAGAAAGATGTGACATAGGATCGGAAGATATTGAATCCTTGTGGGTTGAGTTAGAAACTGCAAGGGTAAAAGGACACAGGTGGCAGTTATATACAGGCCTTTCAACAGTAGCAGGGATGTGGACCACAGATTACAAATAGAAAAGGCGAGTCAAAAGGGCAATGTTATGATAGTCATAGGAGATTTCAACATGCAGGTCGATAGGGAAAATCAGTTTGGTAATACCTACAAGATGGCTTTTTAGAGCAATGTGTAGTTATGCCTACAAGGGGTTCAGCTATACTGGTTTGGGTGTTATGTAATGAACCAAAGGGGATTAGGAGCTTAAGGTAAAAGAACCCTTAGGAGGCAGTGATCACAGTATGATTGATTTCAACTTGAAATTTGATAGGGAGAAAGTAAATTCTGATGTGGCAGTATTTTGGTGGAGTGAAGGAAATTACAGTGGTATGACAGAGGAGATGGCCAAAGTAAATTAGAAGGTGATGCTGACAGGGATGACAGCAGAGCAGCAATTGCATGAGTTTCTGGGAAAAGTGAGGAAGGTGCAGGATAGATGTATTCCAAAAACAAAGAAATACTCAAATGGCAAAATTAGTACAACCATTGCTAAGGAGGGAAGTCAAAGCTAATGTAAAAGCAAATGAGAGGGCATACAACATTGCAGAAATTAGTGGAAAGATAGAAAATTGGAAAGCTTTTAAAACCCTACAGAGAGTAACTAAAATATCATGTAGCCCCCCCTTGGCCACCCTCAGAGTCGCTCGGCTCGCTGTCGTCCAGGGAAACAGTCCTCGGCCCTGCCAAACTGGGTAATAGTTTGTGTGGATGCTGTGTGAGGTACCCCAACCCGCCCAAATAACAGGCAATACACCAGATGCAATTAAATGATTTACAGTTTATAGATATTACTGGAACTATATAATTAAGAGAGAATAAAATATGAAAGGAAAATAAAAGGCGCCACACTTATGAAAGTTCAATCTCTTCGTGCACAAAATAGTTGGAGCTCAAGGTCCTTCTTCTTCACCCTGCGACCCCTTGGACCACCTCGACCGGCCACCTGGGACCAACAATGGTGGTCGACCAGACGCTCCACCCTAGTCCGTTTCCGTCTCCTCGCCGAACGCCCTCCTCGGGGTCCGACCCCGTTAGCGGACATCACAGCACCTCGTCCATCCTCTGTCTCACTCTCCCGCCTTCTCCCCAAAACCCCGCGCATACAGTATCTTCAAATACACCGAAACCATAACAACTATCCCAATTGGTTAATAGTACCCTCTTATCACATTCTAAACCGAAACAAGCTGCTAGCACAAACTTTCTCAGCGTTTAACACAACAAAGCCGCACTCCACAGATCAACATAACAAAGACGCCATTTTAATTAGCCTCCGCAGTAACATAAAAGTCGAAACCCCGTTACAATCATTAGGAGGGAAAAGATGAACCATGAAAGCAAACTAGGAAACAATATCAAAAATGTAAAAAATAAAAGAGATGAGAGTGGATATAGGGCTAGTAGAAAATGAGGTCGGAGAAATAATAACGGGGGCCAAGGAGATGGCATATGAACTAAATGAGTATTTTGCATCAGTCAGATGTTGAAGGGTGAGGGAAGAGAAGTCAGTGCAGTTACTATTACAAGGGAGAAGGTGCTCAAAAAGCTGAAAGACCTAAGGGTAGATGAACTGCACCCTAGGATTCTGAAAGTTAACAGTAGAGATTGTGGAGCCATTATCAATGATCTTTCAAAAATTATTGGACTCTGGCATGGTGCCAGAGGACTGGAAAAATTCCAAGTGTCACTCCCCTGTTTAAGAAAGGAGGAAGGCAGCAGAAAGGAAATTATAAACCAGTTAGGTTGACCTTAGTGATTGGGAATATGTTGGAGTCAGTTGTTAAGGATGAGATTATGGAGTACTTTGTCACGCAGGACAAGATAGGACAAAGTCAGCATGGTTTCCTTAAGGGAATCAATTCCTCCCCCCCCATGAAAAACAAACAGAAGTTTTATGTAGTTGATGAATTTGGGGTAGACTGAACAATTAACTATGCATGCCTTCAGTAGCCTCCTTGAATCTCTCCACTTCTTTCTGTTCACTTTAGAACCTTATCTTTTTGCAACCTTTGTCAAAACTTTGATTTCTCTGGCTCGGTGTCAGTCTTTATCTTTACGGCCCTTGAGAAATTTTTTGCTGCATTAAGGGTTCAATATGCAAATTCTTATTATCATAGGTGATAGGAAGAATTATGACCTAGGTTACTGCAGCTGGAATTGATTTAATTTTCTGATTTATCTAATTGTAGCAAGTTTGTGTGCACGTTGAAAGAGTTTTGAGTAAGTTCCACTCCCCTGCAATTCACCATTTTGTCTGGTAGACATCAAATACTTTTCCATTTCCTTGATCCTTTAAGTTTGCTACTAACCGCCCTTTCACTCAGCGTAATATAGATCATCCATCCCCACTGATTTCTCATACTACTTCTTGTTCCTTTGTTAATAACCTGAAAACAAATGTTTCAAGCTTTATTAGATCTGGAGAATAATGCTCTGAATCTTCTTCTTCTATATGAATAAAACCAAAGCCATATATAACCCATGAAATATAGTCATCTAAAGAAACACCACAGCTGATCACAAAATGGTACAATTCATCAGGACAGTAGTCGTTGAAGTAATTGTTTTGACAAGAAATTTTAATGGCATTAATTTTAAAAGCTTACTAGTTGAATGCATGGAGAAATGGTAATGGTGTTCTGAGAAAGATTTTTCCTGCGAATTACAGGAACAAAACTATATATGACCAAATCAACAAGTGTGTTTTAGGAGACCCTGCAGCAATTTCTTAGCACGACAGTGTCTGCGTAGCACCAGATTTTAAATTAAAGCAGTGGATGCAAATAACATAATTATGGTCCCAGAAATAAAAGGATTATTTAAGAGGATCATTTGATGGCTGTGGGCTGAAATTTAGAAGAATGGGGCATGGATCTCATTGAAACCTATCAAATAGTGAAATAGTGGATGTGGAGAGGATGTTTCCTAAAATGGAAGGAGTCTAAGATAAGAGAGCGCAGTCTCAGAATACAAAGCCTTCCCTTTTGAACTGAGATAAAGAAGAACTTGTTCGGCCAGAAGGTGGAGAATCAATGGAATTCATTGCCACAAATGGCTGTGGAGTCCAAGTCATTAGGTATATTTAAAGTGGAGTTTAGTAGATTGTTGATTGTAAGGGCATCAAAGGTAATGGGGAGAAGGCAGATGAATGGGGTTGAGAGAGATAATAACTCAGCCATGAAGGGACAGACTCGATGGCATAATTCTGCTCCTTTGTCTTATGACCAGCTAGGTAGGGCAGTGTTCTTGATGATCAGTTATTTTCAAGTGGTGAGAAAGTTTATATCATTTAAAAATATTCATTTTAAGAGGCTAGAATCTCTGCTCCCCTAACATATCAAGTTGTGCTTAGTTACATTTTTAGTGGTCCATTTTGATATTGCTGTCTTGCTCCCAATTTTGCCCCAAATTCTGTCTCATTTGTATATCTGGGGCAATTTACAGTGGCTAGATAATGTACCAACCTGGATACCTTTGGGATGTGGAAGGATACAGGAGCATTTCATAACTTCCTGAAGATTGCACAGATTTGTGATCCTTTTTTGAACATCCCTTTGAAAAGTGCAATATCTCCTTAGTACTGCAGCTTAAGTGTTGGTGACCACACCACGTTTGGGATGGGACAGTGGGGTAATTAATGTCACTACTGCCAGCAACAAAGAATCCTGACCTTTTGGTGCTGTCTGTGTGGAGATTGCATGTTTTTCCTCTAACCACCTGGCTTTCCTCAGATGCTGTGCTTTCTTCCCACAATCCAAACATCAGTTAGGTATGTAGGTTAATTGGTCATTGTAATTGCCCCAGTAGAAGTTGGGAGATTACAGTGATGTAAGTATATTTTAAAAAAAGTATAATTGGGTGCTTGGTAGTTGGTGTAGACTCAGTGGACCTGATTCTGTGATCTGTGACTCTGAGACACTATGAGACCACCTAAGTGTTTTCAGTATTTTCGGTTGTTTTCTTTTTCAGATTACCTGTATCCGCATTTTTTAAATTTACTGTTGTCTTAATTTTAAACTTTTCCTTCAGTGTTTAGTTTCATGTCAGCCTTGCCTTCAGCATTTAAAATCCTGAATTTCCTTCCCTCATCCTCTCCTCTTTTCTACCATTCTTTCCACTAATCATCAGGATGTTGCTAGGACTGGAGGGTTTGACTTATAAGGATGTGCTAGATAGGCTAGGGCTTTTTCCACCCGAAGTGTATAGTTGTATAAATTATGACGGTTGTAGATGAGGTAAATTGTTGCAGACTATTTGTCCCAGAGTAGTGGAGTTTGAAACTAGAGGGCATAGGTGTGAGATGAGAGGAAAAACTAATGAAAGAGACCTAGGGGAAACTTTGACACACCGAGAGTGGTGGGTAATGGAGTGAGCTGGCAGGGGAAGCTGGGTATATTTGCAACATTTAAGTAATTACCTGAATGGAAATATTTAGAGAGGTATGGGCCAAATGCAGGCAAAGGGAACTGGATCAATTGGACATCTTGGTCAACGTGGACTAATTGGGTTGAAGGGTTTGTTTCAATGCTGCACATCTCTATGACTCCCAAGTATCTCATTAAAACCCACTGCTTGCCCACGATATTGTTCAACTGTCCTTAAAATTCCTAGTGTCAAATATTATTTTTGTTTGATATTGTTTCTTTGAAGCGTCACATGAAATTTTTGATGCTTTACAAATTAAAGTTGTTGTGTTATATCCTTGACTATACCTCAGTGGCTGTAAGGCCCATTGAAAATGTCTGAAGGTCTGTGATGTGACAGACGCCACATAAGTTCAGGGTTTTTTTAAAATTGGCCTTTACACCTGTGAGTCTCAGAATATAGATTCAAGTACATTTATTATCAAAGAATGTATAAATTATACAACCTTAAGATTTGCTTGCTCACAGGACGAGATGTTTAGAATCATAGAGTAATAGAACACTGCAGGACAGAAATGAGCCATTCGGTCCATCTAGCCCATGCTGAACCTTTAATCTTCCTAGTCCCATCAATTTGCATCTAGACTATAGCCCTCCATTGCCCTCCCGTCCAAGTACCTAACCAAATTTCTCTTAAATGTTGAGATCACCCCTGCATCCACCACTTGCTCTGGCAGCTCGTTCCACACTCCCACCATCCTCTGAGTGAAGGAGTTCCCCTCATGTTCCCCTTAAATATTTCACCTTTCACCCTTCACCCTAACCCATTACATCTCGTTCTAGTCTCACCCAACTTCAGCGGAAAAAACCTTCTTGTATTTGTCCTATCTATACCTCTCATAATTTTGTAATCCTCTATCCAGTCTCCCCTCAATCTTCTACAGTCTAGGGAAAAAATTCCTAACCTATTCTACCTTTCCCAATAACTCAGGTCCTCCAGTACTGGCAACATTCTTGCAAATTTTATTTGCACACTCTCTCAATTTTATTTACACCTTTTAAGTAGATAGGTGACCAAAACTGCTCACAATACTTTTAAGTTAGGCCTCACAAACATCTTATACAACTCAGAATCAGAATCAGGTTTAATATCACCAGCATAAGTTGTGAAACGTATTAACTTTGTGGCAGCAGTACAATGCAAGTCATGATAATAGAGAGAGAAAGAAAACTGAATTACAGTAAGTATATATTAAGTAGTTAAATTAGTGCAAAAAACAGAGAAATTTTGAGTTGTGACGTAATGTGCATGGGTTCAATGTCCATTTAGAAACTGGATGACAGAGGGGAAGAAGCTGACTCATTGTGTGTGTGCTTTCAAGCTTCTGTACCTCCTTCCTAATCCAAACAGTAGTCTGGATGTAGGGTGTAAGTTGAATCAAGAGTTAAAATTGGCATATCGCTGCAGTTGTTATGGGGGACTTCAACACGCAGGTAGACTGGAGGAATCAGGTTGGTACTGGACCCCAAGAAAGGGAATTTGTGGAATGCCTCCAAGATGGATTCTTAGAACAACTTGTACTGGAGTCTACCAGAGAGAACGCAATTCTAGATTTAGTGTTGTGCAATGAACCGGATTTGATCAGGGACCTCGAGGTAAAGGAGCCATTAGGAGGTAGTGACCATAATATAAGTTTTAATCTACAATTTGAGAGGGAGAAGGGAAACTCGGAAGTGTCAGTATTACAGTTGAACAAAGGGAACTATGGTGCTGTGAGGGAGGAGCTGGCCAAAGTTCAATGGAACAATACCCTAGCAGGGATGACAGTGGAACAGCAGTGGCAAGTGTTTCTGGGAATAATGCGGAAGGTGCAGGATCAGTTCATTCCAAAGAGGAAGGAAGATCCTAAGGGGAGTAAGGGGAGGCTGTGGCTGACAAGGGAAGTAATGGACAGTATATAAATAAAAGAGAAGTATAACATAGCAAAGACAAGTGGGAAGCTGGAGGATTGGGAAACTTTTAAAGAGCAACAGAAGGTAACTAAAAAGGCAATACGCGGAGAAAAAAAATGAGGTACGAAGGTAAACTAGCCAAGAATATAAAGGAGCATAGTAAGAGCTTCTTTAGTTCTGTGAAAAGGAAAAAAAATAGTTAAGACCAAAACTGGGCTCTTGAAGACAGAAGCGGGAGAATTTATTATGGGGAACAAGGAAATGGCAGATGAGCTGAACAGGTACTTTGGATCTGTCTTCTCTAGGGAAGACACAAACAATCTCCCAGATATAATAGTGGCCAAAGGACCTAAGGTAATGGATGAACTGAAGGAAATTTATATTAGACAGGAAGTGGTATTGGATAGGCTGTTGAGTCTGAAGGCTGATAAGTCCCCGGGACCTGACGGTCTGCATCCCAGGGTACTTAAGGAGGTGGCTTTAGAAATCGTGGACGCATTGGTAACCATTTTCCAATGTTCTATAGATTCAGGATCAGTTCCTGTGGATTGGAGGGTGGCTAATGTTGTCCCTCTCTTCAAGAAGGGAGGAAGAGAGAAAACAGGGAATTATAGACCGGTTAGCCCGACGCCGGTGGTGGGAAAGATGCTGGAGTCAATTATAAAAGATGAAATTATGACACATCTGGATAGTAGTAACAGGATTGGTCCGAGTCAGCATGGATTTAGTAGTAGTAGTAGTAGTAGTAGTAGTAGTAGTCATACTTTATTGATCCCGGGGGAAATTGGTTTTCGTTACAGTTGCACCATAAATAATAAATAGTAATAGAACCATAAATAGTTAAACAGTAGTGTAAATTATGCCAGTAAATTATGAAATAAGTCCAGGACCAGCCTATTGGCTCCGGGTGTCTGACCCTCCAAGGGAGGGGTTGTAAAGTTTGATGGCCACAGGCAGGAATGACTTCCTATGATGCTCTGTGCTGCATCTCGGTGGAATGAGTCTCTGGCTGAATGTACTCCTGTGCCCACCCAGTATGCTATGTAGTGGATGGGAAACATTGACCAAGATGGCATGCAACTTAGACAGCATCCTCTTTTTAGACACCACCGTGAGAGAGTCCAGTTCCATCCCCACAACATCATTGGCCTTACGGATGAGTTTGTTGATTCTGCTACCCTCAGCCTGCTGCCCCAGCACATAACAGCAAACATGATCGCACTGGCCACCATAGACTCGTAGAACATCCTCAGCATCGTCCGGCAGATGTTAAAGGACCTCAGTCTCCTCAGGAAATACAGACAGCTTTACGAAGGGAAATCGTGCTTGACTAATCTTCTGGAATTTTTTGAGGATGTAACTATGAAAATGGACAAGGGAGAGTCAGTGGATGTAGTGTACCTGGACTTTCAGAAATCCCTTGATAAAGTCCCACATAGGAGATTAGTGGGCAAAATTAGGGCACATGGTATTGGGGGCAGAGTACTGACATGGATTGAAAATTGGCTGTCTGACAGAAAACAAAGAGTAGCGATTAACGGGCCCTTTTCGAAATGGCAGGCGGTGACCAGTGGGGTACCGCAGGGTTCAGTGCTGGGACCGCAGCTGTTTACAATATATGTTAATGATTTAGATGAGGGAATTAAAAGTAACATTAGGAAATTTGCCGATGACACAAAGCTGGGTGGCAGTGTGAAATGTGAGGAGGATGTTATGATAATGCAGTGTGACTTGGACAGGCTGGATGAGTGGGTAGATGCGTGGCAGATGCAGTTTAATGTGGATAAATGTGAGGTTATCCACTTTGGTGGTAAGAACAGGAAGGCAGATTATTATCTAAATGGAGTCAAGTTAGGAAAGGGGGAAGTACAACAAGATCTAGGTGATCTTGTACATCAGTCACTGAAAGCAAGCATGCAAGTACAGCAGGCAGTGAAGAAAGCTAATGGCATGCTGGCCTTTATAACAAGGGGAATTGAGTATAAGAGCAAAGAGGTCCTTCTGCAGCTGTACGGGGCCCTGGTGAGACCACACCTGGAGTACTGTGTGCAGTTTTGGTCTCCAAATTTGAGGAGGGACATTCTTGCTATTGAGGGAGTGCAGCGTAGGTTCACAAGGTTAATTCCCAGGATGGCGGAACTGTCATATGTCAAAAGATTGGAGCGACTGGGCTTGTATACTCTGGAATTTAGAAGGCTGAGAGGGGAATCTTATTGAAACATATAAGATTATTAAGGGATTGGACACGCTGGAGGCAGGAAGCATGTTCCCGCTGATGGGTGAGTCCAGAACCAGAGGGCACAGTTTAAGAATAAGGGGTAGGCCATTTAGAACAGAGTTGAGGAAAAACTTTTTCACCCAGAGAGTGGTGGATATATGGAATGCTCTGCCCCAGAAGGCTGTGGAGGCCAAGTCTCCGGATGCTTTCAAGAAAAAGATGGATAGAGCTCTTAAAGATAGCGGAATTAAAGGTTTTGGGGATAAGGCAGGAACTGGATACTGATTGTGGATGATCAGCTATGATCACAGTGAATGGTGGTGCTGGCTCGAAGGGCCGAATGGCCTACTCCTGCACCTATTGTCTATAGCAATGAGAAGAGGGTATGTCCTGGGTAGTGAAGATCCTTAATGATGGATGCCACCTTTCTGAGGCACTGTTCCTTGAAGTTGACTTGGATACTATGGAGGCTAGTGCACATGATGGGGCTGGCTAATTCTACAACACTCTGCAGCTTACTTCGATCCAGTGCAGTAGTCCCACCCCCCCCCCCCATACCAGACAGTGATGCAGCCAGTTAGAATGGTGTCCACAGTACGCCTGTAGAAATTTGTGAGTGTTTTTTGTGACATACTAAATCTTACCAAACTCTGAATGAAATATAGCTGCTGTCTTGCCTTCTTTATTACTGCATCAAAATATTGGGTCCCGGTTAGGTCATCAGAGATATTGACACCTGGGAATTTGAAAGTTCTCACTTTCTCCACTTCTGAATTCCTCTTTGAAGACTGGTGTGTCTCACCTCGTCTTACCTTTTTTGATGTCCATAGCCAGTTCTTTGGTCTTTGGTGAAGGAGAATCCTAAGGGCTTCTACAATAATATTAAGAGCAGAAGGACAGCATGGGACAAAATTGGTCCTCTGGAAGATCAGAATGGTAATCTATGCGTGGAACCGAAAGAGATGGGGGAAGATTTTAGTGATATTGAGTGCAAGGTTGTTGCAGTGACATCACTCAACCAGCTGGTATATCTCATTCCTCTACGCTCTCTCGTCACCATCTGAGATTCTGCTAACAATGGTTGTATTGTCAGCAAATTTATAGATGGTGTTGGAACTGTGATCAGGAGTTGGGATGTTATTTCAACATAACATCCCAATTCCTACTCAATACATTGATTTCTGAAGACCAATATGCCAAAAGCTTGCTTTACAACCCTGTCTACCTGTGACAGCACTTTCAAGGAACTATGGAAACAACAGGAATTCTGCAGATGCTGGAAATTCAAGCAACACACATAAAAGTTGCTGGTGAACGCAGCAACTTTTATGTGTGTTGCAAGGAACTATGGATCTGTTCCCAGACCCTCTTTTCTACCACGCTGCTCAGTGCCCTACCACTTACCATGAAAGAACTACCTTGGTTACTCCTTCCAAAGTGCAACCCTTTGCATTAAGTTCCATCTGCTGTTTTTCAGTCTATATCACTAGCTAGTCCACATCCCAATGCAAGTTTTGATGGTCTTCCTTGTTGTCCACTATGTCCCCAATCTTGATTACATCTGCCTGATCTAGTTTATCACATTATCATCCATTTTGTTAATATAGATAACAAACAACAATGGACCCAGCATCAATTCTTGCGGTACACACTAGTCACAGGTCTTCAGTCAGAGAGGCAACCATCGACAAGCACTCTGTTCTGCAAAGCCAGTGTCTAATCCAATTTACTACCTCGTTTTGAATGCCAAGTAACTGAATCTTCTTGACCAACCTCCTATGTGGGACTTTGTCGAAAACCTTGCTCAAGTCCACGTAGACAACATCCACTGCCTTGCCTTCATTAACTTTCCTGGGTAACTTCCTCAAAAAACTTTAAAATTGGTTAGACACCGCGGACTATGCACAAAGTCATGTTGATAATCCCAAATTACTCCCCGTCTATCTAAATACTTACATATCCGGTCCCTTAGAATACCTTCCGACAACTTTCCCCCTACTAATGTCAAGCTCACCGGCCTATGATTTTCTGACTTAATCTTAGAGCCTTTCTTAAATAACGGAGCAACATTAGCTATCTTCCAATCCTCTGGCACCTCACCTGTGACTATGGATGATTTAAATATCTCTGCTAGGGCCCCTGCAATTTCTGCACTAGCCTCCTACAGGGTTCAAGGGACACATTATCCCTGAGGATTTATCCACCCTAATTTGCCTCAAGACAGCAAGCAGCTCCTCCTCTTTAATTTCAAAACGGTCCTTGACCTCATTGCAACATTGCCTCTCATCTATAGATGCTGTGTCTATCTCCCAAGTAAAAACAGATGCAAGAAATCCATTTAAGATCTTCCCCCATCTCTTTCGGTTCCAAGCATAGATTACCATTTTGATCTTCCAGAGGACCAATTTTGTCTCATGCTGTCTTAATATTTCTGTAGAAATTCTTACAATTCTCTTTTACCCTGTCTGTAAGAGGAACCTTGTGTCTTTTAGCACTCCTGATTTCCTTCCTAAGTGTTCTATTGCATTTCTTATACTCCTTAAGTATTTCATTGATGTCTGCCTGCCTATACCTGCTATACACCTCCTTCTTTCACTTAAAACGGGCCTCAGAATCTCTCAAAAACCAAGGTTCCCTAAACCTGTTATCCTTGCCTTTTATTATGACAGGAACATACTTACTCTATACTCACAAAATTTCACTTTTGAAGGCCTCCTTCAAGTACGTCTTTGCCAGGAAACAACCTGACCCAATCCACACTTTCCAGGTCCTTCCTGATATCATTAAAATTGGCCTTTCTCCAATTTAGAATCTCAACCTGAGACTAGACATATTCTTTTCCGTAATAGCTTGAAACCAATGGCAAAGCTTTCCCCTACACAAACTTCTGTCACCTGCCTGGTCTCATTCCCTAATAGATCTAGTATTGCACTCTCTGTTGTTGGGACTTCTATATACTGATTAAGGAAATTTTCCTGAATGCATTTGACAAACTCTTTACCATCTACCCTTTCATAGTATGGGAGTCCAGGTCAATGTGTGGAAAGTTAAAATCACCTGCTATCACAACCTCTATGTTACTTGTAACGGTCTTTGATCTCTCTACAAATTTGCTCCTCTAAATCCTGCGTACTCTTGGGTAGTCCATAATATAATCCTATTAACATGATCATCCCTTTCTTATTCCTCAGTTCTATCCATAAAGCCTCACCAGACAAGCTCTCCAGTCTGTCCTGACTGAGTACTGCCATGACATTTTACCTGACTAGTAATGCTATGCTTCCTCCTTTTATCCCTCCTTCTCTGTCACATTTAAAACAATGGAAACCCAGAACACTGAGCTGTCAGTCCTGCCACTCCTGCAACCAAGTCTCACTCATGGCAACAATGTCAAAATTCCACATGCTGATCCATGCTCTAAGCCCATCCGCCTTTTCTACAATACTCCTTCCGTTGAAATATACGAAGCTCAGAACATTAGTCCCAGTATGCTCAGTCTTTTGATCCCTGACTTTGTAGGTAGGCTTAACAAGATCTTTCCCTGTAACCACTTCACTATCTATTCTGATGTTCTGGTTCCCATCCCACTGCAACTCTGGTTTAACCTGCCCCCGCCCCACCTCCCCTCCCCTCCCCGCTATGCAACACTGGCAAATTTTTCCTCTCAGAAATTAGTCCCCCTCCAGTTCAGGTGTAAACTGTCCTTTCTGTATAGGTCACATCTTCCCTGGAAGAGAGTTCAGTGATCCAAAAATCTGAAGCCCTCCCTCCTGCACCAACTCCTTAGCCATGTGTTAAACTATATGATCTTCCTATTTCTAGCCTCACTAGCATGTGGCACAGGTAGCAATCCTGAGATCACAACCCTGGAGATCCTGTCCTTTAACTTAGCTCCTAACTTTCTGAACTCACTTTTCAGGACCTCGCCACCCATCCTACCCATGCCATTGGTACTGTCTGGGACCACGACCTCTGGCTGCTCACCCTCCCTCGTAAGAATGCTGTGGACTTGATCCGAGATATCCCTGACCCTAGCATCCAGGAACCACCCTGGAATCTTGTTCTCATCCACAGAATCTCCTTTCTGTTCCCCTAACCAATGAATCCTCTATCAGTACAGCTTGTCTCTTCTCTTAGCTTCCCTCTCAGTCAGGCTCAGTGTCAGAGGCATGCTTGCTGCAGCTTTTCTCTGGTAGGTTGTTTCCCGCAGCAGTATCTAAAGCAGTATATTTATTGCTGAGGGGAACAGCCACAGGGGTCCTCTGCACTGGCTGTCTATTCTTTTTCCCTCTGCTGACAGTCACTCAGGTATCTGCCTCCAGCAAATTCGGAGTCACTACCTCCCTGTAGCTTCTATCTGTCAGTTCCTTATCCTTCTCTATGAGCTGAAGGTTGTCAAGCTGCAGCTCCAGTTCCTTAACACGGCATCTGCAGCTGGATGCATTTCTTGCAGACGTAGTCTTGAGGGACACTGGAGGTCTCCCTACCTTCCCACATCCCACAAGAGGACCTACCAGTATTCTGTCTGGCATCCCCAATGCTCTAAATGTGCAATAAGGAATATAGAAAGAATAAATAACAAAAAAGATCTACCTATGGCCTAGCCTCTCTTCTGCAAAGCTTTCATGAAACAAAACCTCAACTCCCCATTCCAGCACTGGCCCATTCACACATTGGGGCTTCCACGATAACCACTCCATTTAATCCTAATTTTTTTTTATTTGTCCTTGCCAAGTGCCTAATTTTGCGCAATCCAATGTCTCCTCGGGACTGTGGCACACAAAATGTGCCGACTGTCCCATTCGCTTCTTTTAAACTCTTCCTCCAAGCAATTTGGTGTCTCCTTGGGACTATGGCACTCAAAAACATGCCAATCGCCCTCACTTACTCCATTTAAACTCTCTCTGCCTCCAAGCAATCTAATGTCTCCTCATGTTTAGGACTGAGGTGCCAAAACCCGTGGAATTCTCTACCACAATAGGTTGCAGTGGCTAAGTCACCAAATATATTTAAGGAGAAGTATTCAAGATACAAAAGATACCAAAAAGTATGGAGAAAGAGCTGGAATTTGATATTGAGATAGAAAATCAGTCAGAATGATTTTGAAAGGCCAACTGGGTGTCTTCTGCTCCTATTTTTCTCTGTAATTGTTTTGTTTTATTATCAAGCAATAAACATGTTCCTATCAGGCGTTAGTTTTGTTTTGTTCAAGTTATGTGTAGAAAACTTACAATGAAGTAAAGTTGATAAAACTGAGTCAGATCCAGGAAGAAATTCTGTGACTGAACAATGCGTCACCTTTGCCATTTCATGAGATTCTCATAAAGCTTACACATCTCACAGACTGGCTATTTGAATGTCTGATTTGGATTCTAATAAACTCTTAACAGTCTGCCAAATTGAATGCTCTGAGTGGAGAGAATGACAGACTCAATTGTAGATTTGAATTCAGAATTATTTTCCTTTCATATATGCTGGCTGAAATATATAAAAGACTTGGTAAGGATCACCTTGAAACTTCTGGCAATATTTTTAAAAATGCAGCTACTTCATTAATATCCTTCAGGGAAGTGAAACTTTATCCATCCTGGGACTAACTGTGACTCTAATCCTGGATCCTAGAATCAAAGAAATATCCACCACATAACGAAACTCTTTAACCCATATAATACAATGGATTTTAGATTAATCCCACTACCTGGCTCTTGGTCCCTCACCCTGTAGTTTATAGCTCTAGAAAGTCAAAGTTAAGGTTACTGTGATGTGCATCAGTATATGTATGCACAGGTACAATGAAAATCTTACTTGTAGCAGCATCATAGGTACATAGAATTAGAGACACACATTCACACAAAAAAATTATACAAGATAAAACAAAAGTCATACTTTAAAAAATCCATTGTAGTGCAAAGTGGTCATAGTGTTGCAATGCTGAGTTACTGATCGTGCAGCTTGGTGCATGTATAGAATAGGTGAAGGGAAGTAGATATTCTTGAACATGCTGGTGTGGGACTTTTGTACCATATGTCTGATGGTAGCTGCAAGATGATGGCATGGCCTGAAAAGTGTAACCTTTTATGATGACAGATGTTGCCTTCTTGGGATAACATCTTGTGTAGATATTACCAATTATACTTAACTGTGTTTTTTTTAAATCCAGAGGGGGCTTCTGCCTCTAATATCCTCCAAATAGTGAGTTCCAGATCCATACCACTCATTGAGGAAAAAATATCCCTGCCTAACCAGATATTTTGTTTGGTTTATATTGTCACATAGTGTACAGTGCAACTGTCTTGGACACATGTAAAAAAAATTATGTAAAGTGAAGAAATAATGAAAAGTTTCTAAATATCAAAAAAATTACTATAAAGAGCAGTAAACAGTAAAAAAAATCTAAATCAAATTAGCATTTGGTATGAGCATCCTTTACCATTAAAACTCTATTAATTCTCTTATGTACAAACGTACACTGTTGTGCAGTTTAATAAGAAAATTGACTGGTAGGTTGTTCCAAGTATCTTGGAGATCTTGCCACAGTTCTGCAGACTTTGGCTGTCTTGCAGGTTTCTTTCTCTCCAGATAATCTCAGACAGCCTCGATGATGTTGAGGTCTGGGATCTGTTGTAGAACTCCTTGTTCTTCTTTTCGTTGAAGTTAGTTCTTTATGACTTTGGCCATGTGTTTGGTGTCATTGTCCTGCTGCAGAATGAAGCTGAGACCAATCAGAACCCCCTCCACACCCCCCGATGTTATTGCATGATGGATGAAAATCTGCTTGTACTTCTCAGTTTTGAGGATTCCATTAACTCTGACCCGATCACCAGCTCCGGAAGGGAGGCAGGGATCCTCCACTGTGCTTCACTGATGGCTGTAGCCACTCATCCATGTAGTGTTCTCCAGCTTTTCTACAGAAAAACTGCCTCCTGTTTGAGCCAAAAATGTCAAATTTTGACTCGTCAGTCCAGAGCACTTGCTGCCATTGTTCAGCACATCAGTCTTACGTTTTGGTGCATAGGTGAGTCTCTTAGCTTTGTTTCCACTTGACAGGAATAGCTTTCTCGCAACAACTTTTCCATGAAGACCACTTCTGACAAGACTTCTCTGGGCTGTAGAGGGGTGTACTTGAGTTCCTGTGGTTTCTGAGTTCAGTGCTGATAGCAGTGATAGACATTTTCTGATTTGATGACTCTCTTGTCTCCTGCACTCAGTTTCTGGTTCTCAACCTTGCCTGTTTCCTTGTGCTTCTTCAGGAGAGTTTAGACAGCACATATTGAAACTCCTGTTTGCCATGAAATTTCTGCTTGGGAGGGACCTTGCTAATACAGGATGACCACCTTCTGTCTTGTTGCTGTGCTTATTCTTGCCATGGTGTAAGGATTGATGGTTTAAAGGTTAAACTGTCACATCTGCCACACCCTCACCTTTTAGTTTGGTTGTCGTTCACCCAGATTGATTCCTTCTATGTGTATTTCTGTTTCAGTTAATCAGTTTAGCTCATTCAACTCATTATGTCTTTGATCATTAGCACCTATTGGTTATCTTTGTTTAATCACACACTGGACTATTTACCTACAAAGTAATCAAGTTTTTATTTGAAATGTGGTGTATTACTTAATGTTACATGTTTTAACAAGTAACCAAAATTTCTCTCACATTTAATCTTTTGGAAAATGAATGTTTGGACATGTAAAATTTGCTCTTTTCTTCTGACACAGAATGCAGAAAACAAAAAATAAATATCTAAAACAAAATTTATATAAAAAAATCTAGGGTGCCTAAAACTTTTGCACAGTATTATATACTGAAATAGAATTAAAAGCTTTTGATTGCGTGCCATCAGACAGATTATTCCATACACAAGTACCTTAAGGTTGTAAAAATGTAAACAGAGTATAGAATATGTTGTTATAGTTACAGAGAAAGTGCTGTGCAAATAGATAAAGTGCAAGTTTCCAGCAATGTAGATTGAGAGATTAAAAATTCATCTTTTAGCATCTAAGAGGTCTGATACAGAGCCGATAGTAGCAGTCCGTGAGCCTGGTGGTACGTGTTCTCAAGGTTTTGTATCTTCTGCCCAATGAGATAATAGGTAATTTGGTAAACTGGTTCATTATTATCACATGTACCGAGCTACAGTGAAAACCTTGTCTTGCATACCATCCATTCATACGAATCAATTCATTGCAGCAGTGCATTGAAATAGTACAAGGTAAAAAAAAATAGCAGAGTGCAGAATAAAGTGTTACAATTACATAAAAAGTGGACAATAAGATGCAAGGTCATAGCAAGTTAGACTGAGATCAAGCGTCCAATCTATTGTACTCAAGAACTGTGCAATAGTCTTATAACAACACAATAGATGTTTTCCTTGAATCTGGTGGAATATGCTTCAGGTTTTTGTATCTTCTTTCCAATGAAAGGGGGAGAGGAAAGAATGACTGGGGTAAAGGTATCTTTGATATTGCCAGCTGCTTTACTGAGGCAGCAAGAAGTGTAAACAGAGTCTATGGAGGGGAGGCTGGTTTCCATAATGTGCTAAATTGTGACCACAACACTCAGCAGTTTATTTGTGATCACAGTTGCCATATTCGGGTAGAATGTTTTCTACGGTCCATTGATTAAAATATGTGGGCGTCAAAGGAGACATGCCAAGTTTCTTGAGCCTTTTGAGGAAGCAGAGTTTTGAGCTTTCTTGGCCATGGCATCAACATGGTTAGACCAAGGCAAGCAGTTGGTGATGTTCACTCCTAGGAACTTGACTCCCTCAACCCTCTCAACTTAGGAGCATGTACGCTGCCCCACTTTCTGTAATCAATGACTAGCTTGTTTGCTTTGCTGACATTAAGGGAAAGGTTGTTGTCACTGCACCATGGCACCAAGCTCTCTGTTTCCTTCACGTACTCTGATTCATTGTTATTTGAGATATGGCCCACTACAGTGTTGTCATCTGCAAACTTATAGATGGAATAAGAGCAGAATCTGGCTACACAGTTATGAGTCCCATAGGGAGTAGAGAAGGGGGCTGAGGATGCAGCCTTCTGGAACCACAGTGTTGAGAATGATTGTGGTGGAGGTGTCCTGACTGATTTGCGGTCTGTGAGTCAGACAGTCAAGGGTCCAGTTGAAAGGGATGTGTTGAGTCCGAGGTCTAAGAGCTTGGAGGTGAGTTTGCTTGAATGAAGAGAGGGGAAAAGAAAGAATGACTGGGGTAGAAGGAGTCTTTGATTATGTTTTATACTAAGTGTTCCCAAGGCAGTAGAAGGTCTAGACAGGGTCAATGGAGGGGTGGTTGGTTTGTGTGATGGACTAGGCTACGTTCATAACTCTGTGCAATTTCTTACAATCTTGGGCATAGCATTTGCCATACCAAGCTGCGAATCTTACAGAACAGTGCAGCACAAGAATCAGCCCTTTGGCTCACAATATCTGCACCAACCATGATGTCAGTTTAAGCTGCCTGGTTAAGGTCTCTAGCCCTCCATTTCCCGCTTGTTCATACTTCCTACTAAGTGCTTTTTAAACTACATGTAAATGTAAATCTGCATAAGGTCAGTATCTTAGGACACCCTTTGACCAGCATGGGCCTCCCATAATCTTATGGATCTCAGTTAGTCCTTTTCAAATATAACACTGTCAACCTGGTAACCAGGCAATGTCCTTGTGTATCTTCTTGACACCCTCACTTGTGTTACCACATTCCCTCTGTAAAGTGCTGACCAGAACTGCATAAACTCCTCTCATTTTACCTTCCTGCAATTACATAGAGCCTTAGTAAGGCCAGAACTGGAGTACTGTGTACAATTTTGGTCCCCTCTCCTAAGAGAGCTATACATACTAAACCAGAATGCCAGAATGATTTACCAGAATGATTCCTGGAATGAGAAAACATTGAGTTGGTTGACCCAATTTATTCTTGTAAGTTGAAAGCTGACCTCTTTGAAGCATGCAAAATAGTTTGGCAGCTTTACAAGGTAGGTGTGAGGAGAATGTGTGCTCTGCTAAAGAGGTTGTAACTACCGATTACAGTCCATTAATGACTGAGATTTGTTAACTGAGAGCATGGTGGGCCTTTGGGATTTTCTATTCGGAGAGATTGTAGAATCTCAAATTTTAATTGAGTTCAAAATGGAGTTTGGATTTCTAGCTATTAAAGGAATCAAAAGAGAAAGGAAAATGGTGCTTGAGGAGGGGCTTGGCACTGATCATGTTGAATGATGACTCAGATTTGAGGAGCCTAAAAGCCTGCATTTCCCACTTCTTATGTTCGATTGTTCTTAGTGAATGTTTTATACAGTTCAAGTGCATTCTACAAGGCAACAGTGCTTCAAGTTGCTATTTTTTTCAGGGAAAAGGCAAAAAATATCTATTTATAGTTCTCTCCAGCAGAAACGGTACAAATAAATAGGACAGCTGCACCATGTTGCAATGACCAGGACAAGGACGTTTGATGGTCAGCATATTACCTGATGTTAAACCTTCAATCCCTGCTGTTTTCTGAGTCAGTTAGCCAGCAGCAAGGACTAGGAAATTTACAGTAAACTTTGCTTCTGTGTGAATTTTGCAGATTCCAAATAAAATGATGACTCGTTATTTTGAATGGGAAGTCTAAACAGAAGTGCTGCGAAGCTGTCGGATGTAATTGCAGTCTATTGTAAAACCTTAAAGAAATATTGTTAAAAGAGGCACTGAATTATGTAAGCCAAATATTGGGTATACTTAATTAATCATTCACACTGCTGGTGTGAATACTTGGTCCCTGTAGTATCTGTGCTGTTGAAAAGTTTGAAATTTTTGAGTTAATTTTCCTGATTTAGACTTGTCTGGTGCCTTTCACTACTGCAGGGGTCCCAAGCCTTCTTCAGCCAAAGATTGTTCTGTAGGAAACATGGCCACTGCTAGTGCATAGCATGATCCCAGAGGGAGTAATAAGCAAATGAACAAGTAATCTATTTGCTCCAGGGACACTGTTGCCCAAGCCATCAGTTTTAACTGTTGTACACTTCAGGATGGTGTCATGGGGCTATAATATTCACTTGAAAGTGGAGTGGGTCTTGGTTTCACTGCACAGCCAAAAGATGGCACTTCAGACTGTGCAGCATTTCCTCAGTACTGCTCTGGCATTTCAGCTTTAATTTGTGCATGATACTCTATATTGCAGCCAATGATTCTTAATTGTGAAACCTTTCGCTTTCTCCTACCATTTCAACTGGGGGAGGGGGGCTTGGTAAGATGCATTCATGGCAGTTAGTTTCACTTGGTGTGTTCAGAAAATCATATTACATGGAAACAGGCCCATCAGCCCAAGTGGCCCAGGCCAACCAAGATACCCCAAAAAATGCTGGTCCCATTTGCTAGAGTTTGGCCCGTAACCTTCTAACCCTTTCCAACTATCTTTTACAAGTTTTTATGGTAGCTGCCTCAATCACTTCCTGCAGCAGATGGTTCCACATCGACACCATCCTTTGTGTAAAAAAAACATTGCCCCTCTAGTTCATGATTCCCCAACTCTGGTGGAAAAAGACTGAGTGTATACGTCCTAGCCCTATCATGATCTCATTCACATCCATAAGATCTTCTAGGTTCTAAGAAGTCAAGTCCTAGCCTGTCCAACCTCTCCTTATAAGTATGTCCTTCAAGTCCTCCGGGCATCATTGTAAATCTTTTCTGCATTCTTTCCAGTGTAGTAACATCTTTTCTATAGGAGGGCAACCAAAACTAAAAACATTACTCCAAGTGTAGCCTTACCAGTGGCTTGTACAACTGTACCACGGCTTCCAAACATTTATACTCAAAGCCCTGGTTTAAAAGGTTCAGTGTGTCAAAAGCTTTCCTCATCCCACTTTCTAACTGTGACTCGGCTTTGTGAACAATTTACTTGTATTCCAAAGTCCCTCTGTTCTACAGCACTCTCCAGGGTCCTCCTGTTCGCTGTGAAAGTCCTAATTGGATTTAACTTTCCAAAATGGAACACCTCACATTTATCCAAATTAAGCTCATTTGCCATTTCTTCGCCTACTTATTTAGCTGTTCAAGATCCCCTGTAATTTTTGATGACCTGCTTCATTTTCCCCTATACCACCTATTGTCATGTTGTCTGGAAACTTACTAATCATGCTCTGTAAATTCTTATCCAAATCATTGATATAAATGACAAACAACAATTGGCCCGACACTGACCCCTGAGGCAAACCACTAGAGACAGGCACCCAGTCTAAGAAACAACTGCCTCCCATTGCCCGCTACTTTCTATCATCAATCTAATTGTGCATCCAATCAGCCAGCTCTTCCTGGATTACATGTGATCTGACCTTCCAGAACAGACAATCATGTGAAACCATTTCAAAGGCCTTATTGGTCCACATCTTCTGCTCTGCCCTCATCAGCTTTTTTGGTACCTCATTAAAAACCTTAGTCTAATTCCCAAGATATGATTTCCCATGCACAAAGCCATGCTGTCTACCCACAATTAGTCCTTGTCTTTCCAGATATATGTATATCTTATCCTCCAGAATCCTTTCCATTAGCTGGCCTATCACAGATGTTAGACCTACTGACCTGTAGTTCCCAAGTTTTTCTTTGCGTATCTTCTTAAATAAAGGCACAGAATTTGCTATCCTCCACTCTGTCAGTATCTCGCCTGCGACTAGCAATAATATAGGTATTTCAACCAGGGTGACTGCAGTTTCTTCTCTAGTCACCTAAAGTGTTCTTGGATAAACCTAATCAGGTCCCAGAGATTTGTCGACCTTCATACCTTTCAAGGTATTCAGCACCACCTCTACAGTAAAGCAGACTATCCCCAAGACCTCCCCATTTACTTTTCCTTGTTCCAAACTCTTTATGCCTTTCTCCATGGTAAAAACAGAGGGCAACTATTCATGAAAGACCTTGCCCACCTCCATTGGCTTCACACAAAGGTGTCCCCTTTGGTCTTTGAGGGGCCCTATTCTCCTTCTAGTCACCCTTTTTTCCTCAATATGCTTAAAATCTCTTTTGATTTTCCTTAACCTTCTCTACCAAAGTTTCTTCACACCCTCTTTTTGCTCTCCTTCATTCTTCTAATTCCTGGGGACTATTTGGGGAGCTTTGGTACAACCCCAAAAATGTGATCTTCCCTTTCTCATGCCTCAGCATCTTTCGTAAAACCGCAGTGGATTTTTCTTCAGTAATTTCATCTCTAGCTACAAATACAACTTCCCCTCCTCTCTTTCCTCTGCCTCTATCCTGCCTGAAGCACCTGTACCCTGGAACATTAAGCTATCAGTCCTGTCCCTTCCTTAGAAATGTTACTGTACTAACTATAATATCGCAGACTCAAGTAGCAATCCAAGCCCTTGGTTCTTCCACCTTACTTGTCAGTTCTCTTGCATTGAAATAAATGCAACTTAATCCAATAGATGTTCCTTGCTCCAGGCCATTCACGTCTGTCATGTCTATTAAACATGCTGTTATTTTCTCCTATATCACTTTCCAGCCTCTCATTTGCTTCCCTAATGCTTGAGAACCCACCTATCATCTATGAATAAATCTTGTCAAAACTAGCTGGAAGTCGTACAATGTTCTTCATTGTGTGACTTTTTTTTGAATTGATGCATATTTGGAGATCTGGGCATCACTGGCTTGTCTACTATTTATCGGCCATCTCCTGATAAGGTGATGGTGAGCCACCTCTTAAACCACTCTTACCCTTCTGATGAAGGTTCTCCCGTGATACTGTGGGGAAGGGAGCTTCAGGATATAGATCCAACCAGGACTGTGATACTTGCAAGTCAGGATGGTGTGCTATTTGGAGGAGCCCATGCAGTTGGTGGTGGTGCTGCCCATGTATCCCTTGGTGATGGAGGTCACTGATTTTGGAGGTGCTGTCTGAATCGATTCAAGGATTTTAACACACTACAGCCACTGTATGCCATTGATGATGCTAATTAATATTTTGGAAGAGGAAAAGGTCAATCAAATGGCTGTTTTTCAATCAAGATGTCAAGCTTCTTTAATATTCAAACCATACCCTTCCAGGCCAGTAGAGGATATTTCATCACACTCCTCTCTTCTGTGTTTTAGATGGTGCAAAGACTTTGGTATATGAGAAACAAGCTACTTGCCATAGGATACGCAGCTTCTGCACCTGCTCTAGAAACCATAATAATTATGTGGCTGTACCAATTCAGTTCCTAGTTAAAAGTGTCACCTCCAAGAATGTTGATGGTGGAACTCAATTGTAGTCATGCTTTTGAATGTCATGGGAAGGTGGCTACCCATTCTGACAGAGGTTATCATTTCCTGGTATCAATGGAACTTGCCACTTATCAGCCTATGCTTTAGTGTTGCTTTGGTCTTGCTGAAAGTAGGAATGGGTTACTTCATTTGCTAGAGAGTTACAAATGGAACTGCACCTTGTGCAATCAACATTAAACATTCCCATTGACTACCTGATTGTAAGTGAGTTAATGATGAAACAACTGAAGGGTACTGGGCCCAGGGCATAACTTTTGTTTTGCAGCTCATATGCACAAACACAGCAGGATAGAACAAAGTGGTAAACTGAACCATATACTGTAGTCAATGGAATTTCCACATTGGAAGCCCAGTTTCAGCTGAGTTTCAGAAAACATTGTCAAATTCTGGGCTGAATTTAGATAACTTTGGAATGAAAAGAACTGTGGTTACATAATGCCTTTTTGACTTCTGACAGGAAGGCCCTAAAGACCTGTTGCAGTGTAGAAAACATGGCAACTAATTGTAGGAAAACACTGACGAGCAACACTGTGATTATCACCAGATAGTCTGCTTTACCCTTCTGGCTCACCCCCATCCCCTCTCGAAATCTGTTACATTTTCAAATCGCCTAAGGCACTGATTTTGTTAATGATATAATTAAAATTTCTTTGATGTTCTTGAGACAGCTAGGATGGTATGCTTACTGGTACCCAGCTGGCTGTGGTAGAATGTATTTGAAGAGCTAATTGGCTTTGTGGACTTGACAGATATAACTGAGTTTTTTTTTTGTAAATTCTGAGAGGTAATTTATAAGCCGTGTATAAATTAGTTCATTAATTTTGTCTCAAAATACTCACAACAATGAGTTAACAATGGTTTACAACTGCAACAGATTTCTGAAATGAGAAGGCGTACCAATAGGTTCAAGGACAGCTTCTATCCTGTTGTTTTAAGACTCTTAAATGGATCTTTTATAAGATAAAAATGAACTTTTGATCTCTCAGTCCAACTCACCATGGCCCTTGCACTTTATTTGTCCTACATTTTCTCTGCATTTTTAAAATTTACTTTAAAAAATTTTGTATGGTATGCTCGGTCTGGATAGCGTGCAGACGAAAGCTTTCACTGTTACATGCAATTACCGGAGAACTAGGGGGAATCCTAATGCTTGTGTGCTATCTAATCATCCAGTGTAGTTAACATTGTGAGTGGTGGCTGTGGCTCAGTTCACAGCATATCTATAAAAGCTTGTGGAGTTTAGTCCAACACTCCAGTGTTGGCCTGAAAGAGCAGGTGGATAATACATTTGGTCTGCACTCAGTGGCCCAGATTTTCAAGATAAAAGCTTCTGTATCTGGCAGATTTTAAGCACTTTACCGAGTGCAAGTGCAGGAATGCCAAGCACAGACTAAAATGCAGCTTCCTGCTTTAAACTGATCTCTGGACACCTGGGCTGAAACAGCAGACTGGTCAACTCATCATGGAGTCCTCCAACGCAATACATCCGCAGGTCTCCCACATTCCAGACTGGGTGAAACCTATTTTAAAAGCAGCAGCTTCAATGAAATGAATGAAAAGAAATACCAGAATCTTTAAGTTCATTTGTCATTGAATTTAATAATTTTGTGAACTTTTTAATATTAATTTCTTACCTACGAGGATCTCCAAATGTGCAGGATGTCAAAGCTGGGCATTTTCAGATAGTCAAGGGGTCGGTGTTGAGACCACTTCTTTTAAAGTTGTATGTCAATGATTTGGATGATGGAGACGATGTTTTTGTGGCCAAGTTGCAGAAGTAGATAGGTGGAGGGCCAAGAAGTGTTGAGGAAGCAGGGAGGCTGCAGAAGGACTTGGACAGATAAAAAAAATGAGCAAACAAGTGGTAAGTGGAATACTATTCAGGGAAGTATATGGACATACTCTTTGGTAGAAGGAATAAAAGCACAGACTATTTTCTAAATGGAGAGAAAATTCAAAAATTCCAAGTGCCAAGAGACTTGGGAATACAGGAGGTGTACTTCTCAGTAGAAGATAATTGGCCTGATGTTGGTCTTCTGAAGTGGTTTGATGGAGGAGACTTTGAGAAATTGCTTTCAGCATAGCGGAGAGATTGGATGCAGTAGCTATGGTAGTGACTAATAGTCTGAGTATAGAATTCAGGAGAATTATTTTTTTCCTCCCAGAATGCAAGAACACAGAATTCATGACACAAGTACCTACAAAAGTGCTTAATCGGATGTAAGGTGGATCAGGTTAATCTTTCCTTGGCACTTGGATTGCTTGACAGGCTGATTGTAGATGGATAGAGGAAGTTAATAAAGAGTTGAAAAGGAGGAACTAAATGTAAAAAAAAATATTGAAAACTAAATCAGTATTTGTTCTAACAAAAGTCACAGACCTGTTTCCTTAACTGTTTCTCTTTCCATTGATGCTGCCTGAACTGATGAGAGCTTCTAGCATTTTCTGTTTTTATTTTAGAATTCCATCACCTGCAGTTTAAAAAAAATTCTACAATTATCAATCTGCTGGATTGTGTGGCTGCTGAAGAGCAATTCCGATCGATTTAATGTTACATTTCAACCCCATATGGCAGGTCGATGATATCTTGGGAGAAGACAGCGACAATGAAAGTGAGACTGAGAAAGAAGAGAAGGTGAAGGAGCAGGTTGAACAGCCCCAAGAGGAGGTGCAAAAGCAAGAAGAGCTGAGACCAGAACCTGGAGCAACAGAAAGTGTGAAGACCGAAATGGAAACAAGGCCGAAATCATCATCCAGTGAAGGAAGCTTGACGGGCAGAGTTCTTAGGTAAGGTTGCACCTTGTTCTTGCTTCAGAAATCACATTTCTTATCACTGACTGCTGAGATGTGCTATTTGCTGTTCTGCAGAAGAAGTACAGTGCAAAGATGTAAAAATTATTATAAATTACAAAAATAAATAGTGCCCAGAAAAGGAATATTGAGGTAGTATTTGTGGGTTCATAGACCATTCAGAAATTTGATGGTGGAGGGGGTGAGGCTGATTCGGAATCATTCATTGTGGGTCTTTGGACTCCTGTACTTCCTCCCTGATTGTGGTAACAAGAAAAGGCCATGTCCAGGGTGCCCTTTGAGGAAGGAGATATCGCCAACACTAATTGTGGCTTAAAAGCTTCCATCATATCAACCATTTGCTCAAAGTTTAATTTTGTCTTTGCTTTGAACCTCAGTAATTCTGATGAATGAATTCCTTAAAAGCTTCCACCAAACCTGCCACTTTATGAATTCGCAGAGGTGAAGTTTCACTTTGACTTTGAAGGCCATTGATTCAGAGGCTACTGGTACCGAGGTTAAGTTTTGCACTCTTCGTAGCGTGCATACTGTCCTGTGGAATATACACTATACGGATTATGAGGTAAACCACTGATCTGTTCCTTGAAGTCAGTGAGACTGAATTTCAAAATGCACTTCAAAATACTCACATCACAACTTTGAGTGCTTAGTGCATAGAAAATAAAAAAAAACTTAAAGCAGGGGAATTTGCAGGATTGCAAAGAAAAATGCATGGAACTCATTGCCTTACAGCTTCAGAGATCCAGGTCTAATGCTGACATCTGGCACTAACTATCTGGAGTGTGCAAGTTCTCCCTATGGCCAGGTGGATGATCTTAAGTGCTCCAGTTTACGTACACATTTCAAAGGCATACATGTTGATGGGTTAATGATGTCCACACATCATTCCTGTCAATTTCTAATTACGATGCCAGATTACTTTGTATACTGGGTTAATGTATTGGGAGCAGTTGATGGCTCTGGATCTGTACTCACTGGAGAGTAGAAGAATGAGGGGGGATCTCATTGAAACCTACCAAATATTGAAAGGCCTAGATAGAGTAAACACAAGGAGAATGTTCCCAATAGTGGCAGAGTGCAAGACCAGAGGGGACAGCCTGAAAATCAGGGGAAGTCCTTTTAAAAAAGAGATGAAGAAGAATTTCTTTAGCCAGAGAGTGGTGAATCTATGGAATTCATTGCCACAGACGGCCATGGAAGCCAAGTTATTGGGTATATCGAATGCAGAGGTTGATACATTCTTGATTAGTAAGGGATTCAAAGGTTATGGGGAAAAGGCAGGAGAATGGGATGGAGAAGGAAAATAAATCAGCCATGATTGAATGGTGGAATGACTCAGTCATGGACCAATGGCCTAATTCTGCTCCTATGTCTTAAGATTTTAATGGGCTGCTGTCAATTGCCCTTGGTATATAGGTAAGTGGTAGGATGTGGGAAAGTGTGGAGAATAGTTTACAGGGAAAATTGAAATTACAGGGAATCCTGTGAAAGCCAGCATAGACTTAAAGACCAAATGTCTACCTGACATTTGGAAATTGTAATTTTCACCAGGTCAACAAAGCCACAGTAACCCAAGTCGATGGCCTCCTCTGCTGTAAAATTCCATGGGTCTAATGCACAAGGAGAGCCATGGAGTAAAAGCAAGCACACTGACCAAACTAATGGTCAATTGCCAGCATTCAGTGCATAAGAATTGGAATTGAATAATAATTTCTGACCTTCATGTCAAAATTTCCATCTGTAAGTGAGTAAAAAGAAATCACCATTTTTCACCATCAGCGGGAATAAGAGTTTAATGTCTATTTTATTTTTATGGAATGCTCAAAGATTAAATGTTATCAAAATCTCTAGAATGGAAGCTTTAAGTGTGAGATCTATACTTAGCTGTTGCCTAGCATATAGCAAAAAAAACCATGGAAACAGATTTCATAGCATACCGTTATCTTTCTTGGATGAGACTTTCTGGAAAACATATTTACTTTTAAAATCACATATTCCCTTGCCAATACATTTCCTGTCATTAAATCTGTGTCTTCTTAAATCATTATTTTTGGAGTTCATAAACAAAAGAGTATAATTTTCTTATGCAAAAGGTATAAAGTGTAAAGAACTGCCAGAGGAAGCGATTGTGTCAAGTATAGTAACAACTTTTAAAAGCCACTTAAATAGATACATCGATAGTCAAATATTTAGAAGGTTATGGGCCAAATGGCAGTATTTGAGTGGGCATGCTGATCAGTATGGACCTGTTAGGCGGAAGAGCCTGCTCCCATGTTGTATGACTCTATTTTTCAATAAGTACCTTTTAATGGGAGGGTTGGTTGTGGATAAATGTGTGAGCTGATTTATTATTACAAGGAATTTACTTTAAATGTAGAGATCTTTAAGAATCCCAGCACAGATGAAATGGACTGAACGCTGTACTCCTTCTGTTGTAGCATTTCTAATCCAAGACCAAACTGGTTAATTTCCACTGGAAATAAGTGAAACTTCAAAGTACAGTCCATCCAGGTTATAAATGTTGAGACCACTCGTTGCTGGGCTAAATGATTCAAAGTTTTCTACTGTGTTTCCATTATTAACATCTTAATTGTTGCACTGTTATTATCTATGCATGAACAATGCACTGTAATATTTTAGTGGTGCATACATTTGGTGAGCCTCTGTTTTTCAAAGGCACAACACCAAATAAAAATGTGGAAACATCCAGTACGTCATATAGCATCATTGAAAGAGAAAGAGTCAATGTTTCTGGTCTGAAACTTTTCATCAGAATTGAGAATGAGAGAGTACTTATTAATTTTCACTTGCAGGGAAGATGGAAGAAGTATAGATAAAACAAATGGAGTAGATTTGGTAGGTTGAGACCAAATAGGCTAATGTGACAGTTAATTGGCAGATTAACCTTTTTGTTCAGCCAGTGTAATGTGTTGCAAATGATAAAGCTGTGGGACATACCTAGCATGTCAGACTTCACAAACAGAAAGAAGAGAAACTGAGCCAAAATACTGTGGGAGGATACAGACCAAGAGAAACTGAAGAACTTGACTTTCCACCCATCCTCTTATCCTGCAACTTAAGACATGCCTTTCTTGTAATTTTTCAACTTCTCTTGATATTAAATTCCCCTTCTATATCAACAATGTCAGGCCAATTGAATTTTTGTGGTTTTAGCTCCATTCATGTAAGATTCCCAGATTCATAATCTGTTTCCACGAAGATAATTGTTTCTCAAAAGTTTCTAAATTTTCCATTGTATTTCAATAATAAATTGCTTAAGTAACTATTTTGCAATTTCACTGTGATTTCTGCCTAAGTTCTAGCTGAAAGCCTTTATGGCAACAATATTACCTTTAATTTGAAACTAGATTCAAAATCCCTTAAAATTACTTCTGTGAAAAATGGAAGTTGGCTAATGGAGTAAAAGTGACATCAATCCACACTTAAACTGCAGAGTTTTAATGTTGGTACTGGGTAATCAGAACGGTAAAATACTTGTTTCTAATGTTTCTGATTTCAACTGAGAGATTGTTGACCAATGATCAATCAGAATCAGATTTATTATCAGAGACTTAAATAATAAGAATTTCATTGTTTTGTGGCAGAAGTACAGTGCAAAGACACAAAATTACTATAGATTTTAAAAATAAATAAATTGTTCAAACAAAAGAGGAATAACGACATGGTGTTCATGGACCTTTCCAAAATCTGATGAAGGAGGGGAAGAAGCTGTTCCTATATTATTGAGTGGACATCTTAGTGATGGATACCACCTCCTTGAGGTGCTGTCTTATTGAAGCACTAGCGCCCCCCCCCCCCATTTCTCGTGTATGTTTTCTTTGTATTGTATTATGGACAAGAGCTTTTGTTTCTGAAAGTTGCTATAAGTAATGATCAAATTCAAAACCTCGGCAGTGGTGACTATTTTCATATGTATAAGTACAGTGGAGTACAGATACTTTGGAAACTTTGCTTGCAGTGGGCATGTAGATTCATACAGAACATATCATTCATAAATTACACAAGACAGAAGAGAATAGAGTGCAAAATAACACACACAAAATGCTGGAGGAACTCAGCTAGTCAGGCAGCATCTATAGGTTTAGGGTTGTGCAGGTCAGTTCAAGAACCTAATGGATGTAGAAATGTAGCTGTTCCTGAACATGGTGGTGTGGGTTTGCTCTTGTCACAATATCAAAATCAAAGGAGGTCAGGTAGCACCTGGGGAAGTAGGACAGAGAGAAAACAAGAGAGAAAGGTATGCTGCTCCTGTATGCCTCAAACACTCTCTTCTTGATGCATTGCACAACAGCCAGTGCAGTATATTTGTTGCCTTGAAATGGGGACTTGAGAACTAGCCAGCTTAACTCATTCTCTTCATGACATCAGGAAAATTGTGGCACCTCCAAAGACAAGAGTCTGCATCAGAATTGCACAAAAAAGCTGTTTCTGGTGATGCAGGCTAAGGGAACTGATTAAGGGATTAAAAAAGGAAGCACTGAAAATACACTGCAGGTTACGGAGGTTGTCAGTGCTAATGCTGTTATTGACAGAAAATTGCACCTCTGTCCTCCTCTCACTCTTACCCTGTCACCTTGAGCTCCTCCCCTCCCTACGTACCTCCTGCATCTCTCCCCATTCTCTTTTAACTCCTCCCCACTTCTCTCCCTCCTCCCCTAGTCCCAAACCTTCCTCCTCCCCTTCCCTTACCCTCTCTTTCTCTCCTCTACACTCTCTATGCTTCCTGATCTGTCTGGTATTCTCTGTATTTTTTCTTTGATCTTGGACCCGTAGTGTCTTTATTAAGTACCAAAAGAGACATATTCTTAAATATGAATGGTACAGTTAGAAAATATTGCTGTGCTTTAAGACATATTTGATAAAAACATTTGCATGCAACAGTTCCTATATTTTTTGCTGGAAAGAAATATATGCAGTTTGTTTTACAGCAACTAATTAAGTTTTTTGAGTGAAAATATTGTTACTTAAATGTTTGTATAATGAAGTACTGCAAGTGCTTTTGACCTCATTTTTAATTATTATGAATATTTGCAAATTGATTATAATGATGTACTATTCTTAGACAAGGTTAATTGAGGTTTATTGATTCTAGCTTCTCTTTGCCAGTAATCACCAAAGTTACATGTAATCAAAACATGCTTATCTTCTAAAGTATTTCTCTGTACTGCAAAGATCAAAGACTTTGTTCCCTCTCTATCTCCCCTTGCACATATTACTTTCTTTTGTTTCAAGATTTGATCCAATGTAATCCAAATATGTTTATGTACTGTTTGTTGAGCACCTCTGCTCCATCCATCAAAAGCAGAACTTCCTGGTGGCCAACCATTTTCATTCCTATTCTCATACTCATTCCGACATGTTGGTCCATGACCACCTTTTTTGCCATGATGAGGCTGCTCTCAGGGTTGAGGAGCAACACCACAATAGTCTCAACCTGATTGCATGAATATTGATTTCTCCTTCCGGTAATTTTTTCCAGTCCTGAAGAAGGCTCTTGGCCTGAAAAGTTGACTGTTCATTCATTTCCATGGCTGCTGTTTGACATACTGAGTTCCTCCAGCATGTTGTGTGTGTTGCCCCGGTTTCTAGCATCTGCAGAATCACTTGTGTTTATGATTTGCTGCTCCACTGTGAAGCCCCTTAAAAATATGCCTGTCCTGAAGAAGTTTAAATCGTCTCTTCAATGGGAGCTCAGTGAAACTGTTTCTCACTGCTTCCCTTCTGTGATCTTTGCTGCACTCCGACTCTTCGACCATATACTCACCCAGACTTGCTAATACGGCCTTACCCTCCCTGGAAGCTTGTCTTGTTCCACATGGCTTCCAGCTCAGTGTTCAGGAACTACAGAGGATGCTGAGTACCCATGTTTGATCGACTGCTTCTCCTGCCGCCTCTCAAATCTACACACTACCCTCTTGGTTATGCGGAGGTACCTGCAGGCTATGTCACAGTCCCTTTCACAGCCTTGGGCCTCTTTCTCCTCTAACTGTCATGGCTCTCCCTGACAGTTCGACCTCTGCTGGATCCACACCTTCAATCACCAGTTCTTCACCTTTCTCATGTCCAGGAGGATGGGAAGTTCTCCTGTCTCCAGACCATGAATCCTGCCTCCTCCATCTCTGGTTCTGATGGGCCTGGACCCCTACCGACTGCAGATCCTGCCTTCTCCAGCTCCATTTCCGATGACCCTACATACTTGCAGACCATGGATACCATCGTCATAATCTGCGGCTCTATGACGCCAGGTGCCTCCAGACCACAGATCCCACCACCTCCAACCCCAGCTCTAATGACCTGGAAGCTTTCATACTGTGAATTATGTAGCCTCTAGCTCTGGACCTCAGCTGCCACCATCCCCAGGAGATCTTCCCCATTGGTGCTTAGCCCCTGGGCTTCCTTTCCTCCATCATCACTCTCCAACCCTGGGTTTCTCAGGCTACCGTGTCAACTCTTGGGTTCTCTGAACCTCCATCTTCCTCCCACCCTACCTTCCCTCTATACCCTCACACTACCCTCTGATGCCATCAACTCTTCTCTATTCCCTCCTCTAATCCACGTCTTCACCATTCCCTCCGACCTAAAAGCTCTCCACTTCTCTCTCAACAAAAGACCAAACCAGTTCTTCTCTAACACCACCCTCCTCCATCTGGCAGAACTGGTCCTCGCCCTCAAAAGTTTCTCACAACTCTTCCTGTGCTACATTGACGATTGCATTGGTGATGCCTCCTGCACCCATGTTGAGCTCATCAATTTCATCAATTTTGCCTCCAACTTCCACCCTGCCCTTCAATTCACTTGCTCCATTTCTGACACCTCTCACCCCTTTCTCAATCTCTCTCTCTCCATCTCTGGAGCCAAACTGTCTGTCGACATCTTTTATAAGCCTTCTGATCCCCATGAAGATTATACTCTTCGCACCCTGTCTCCTGTAAAAATGCTGTTCTGTATTCTCAGTTCTTTCGTCTAATTATACCTCTTCCCACCCTGTAAAAACTTTGTTAACCTTGTTAAAACCTTTTTATCAGTTCCTTTGCCTTCGCCGCATCTGTTCCCAGGATGAAGCTTTTCTTTCCAGGACATCAGAGATGTCTTCCTTCTTCAAAGAATGCGGTTTTGCTTCCTCCACCATTGATGCTGCCCTCACCTGTATCTCCTCCACTTCCCAGACATCCGCGCTCACCCTGTCTTGCTGCTGCCTTAACAGTGGTAGAGTTCCTCTTGTCCTCACCTACTACCAATCGCATGAGCCTCCGCAACTTCCACCATCTTCAACAGGATCCTACCACCAAACACATTTTCCCCCCATTCCCAACTTCCCACTGGGATTTCACCCTCCATGATTCCCTTGTCTATTTGTCCCTTTCTATTAATCTCCCTGCTGGCATGTATCCCTGCAAGTGACAGAGGTAATGCATCTGTCCATTCACCTCCTTCCTCTTCTCCATTCAACACCCCAAACAGTCCTTCCTGGTGAGGCAAAAATTTCAACTGTGAATCTGTTGATTTTATCTATTGTATCCAGTTCTCCTGATGCAGCCTCCTCCTCTAAATTGGTGAAACCTGATGTAAATTGGGAGACAGTTTTGTCAAACACCTCTGCTCCATCAACCAAAAGCAGAATTTCCCGGTAGCCAAACATTTTAATTCTCATTCCAACATGTTGACCCATGGCCTCTTTTGTTACAATGAGACCACTCTCAAGGTTGAGGAGCAACACCTCACATTCTTTTTAGGCAGCCTCCAACTTGGTGGCATGAATATGGATTTCTCCTTTCAGTAATTTTTTTCCTTCTTCCCTTTGCTTCTATTTCCCACTCTGCCCTCTTACCTCTTCTCACCTGTGCCCCCTCTCTTTCCTTTCTTCCATGGTCCACGCTCCTCGCCTATCAGATTCCTTCTTCTCCAGCCTTTTACCTTTCCTACCCACCTAGTTTCACCGGTTACCTTCCAGCTCGTCCTCCTTTCCTCTCCCACCGTTTTATTCTGGCGTTTCCCCCCTTCCTTTCCAGCCCTGAAGCAAGGGTTCAGCCCAAAACATCAACTATTTGTTCATTTCCATTAACGCTGTGTGACCTGAATTCCTCCAGCATTTTGTGTGTATTTATAATCAGCTATTTGTTTCTAATAAAATACCTCACTCTTCATAATTAGTATTTAAAAAAAATTAATGTGTCAGATATTTTACATTCAGGTTTTAATGGGAAAAAATATGAGCAGATTATTTTTTATTCATGCTTAATATTTAGTTTGGCATTTCTGTGTGCTATTTTAACTAATTAACCTAGATATTGCTTGATGCTTTCCTTGAAGAATGCTGCCCATAAAATTCCAGTTGATCAAGAGAGGTCTATAGATTTTTGGATATTCAGGAAAATAATGGATGAAGGATTAAAACAGAAATAACTACTCCAAAAATCTAAATATCTGAATGCTGAGGTAAAAAAGAGCCACATTCTTTTTGAATGGCAGGCAAACTCAATATATGATCTTCAAGGCATGGGCCTCAACTTTGAAATGACAATGAACACTGACAGTTGCGATATCATTATGTTGCAAGCATTTAATTGTTATCCTCATGTTCAAAATGCTTTGGTTTTATTTTAATTAACCATTGCCAATGTGTGACTTTAATGAGAACTCAAATGAGCTGCTTCTGAGAGGTGGATTTAAAAGCAGTTGTTCAGGGATTAATTTTTTATAGTTTAATTGTAATGTATTGAACAGCAAACTTAAAATTGAATCTTGAATTTGAATTTTTTAAAAAGTATCAGAAACAGATACCACCCATTTTAAGATGGAATTGAGGATTTTGAACTAAACCCTGAACAATAAGGGTCTTGAATAAAAGGGGATAACTGCTCTCTCTTGCCCCATCTTTCCTACAACCAATGATCTCACTTTAAGGACTCTTTATCTCATTATCTCATATTGCTATTATATTTGCATTTGCACAGTTTGTTCCCTTCTGCGCTCTGGTTGACCTTTCATTGATCCTGTTTACAGTTATGATTCTATAGATTTACTGAATATTCCCACAAGAAGATGAATCTCAGGGTTGTATATGGTGACGTATATGTACTTTGATAATAAAATTTACTTTGAACTTTGAGTAGCAGCATTTAAAATAATTGAATGTATTTAAGGCATATGTAGATTTTTGGTTAATAGGAGAGTCAAGTTTTATGGAGTAAAAATAAGCAAGTGGAGCTGAGGCCAAGATTTGCCATGAGTCATATGGTCTATTTCTGCTTTTGTTTCTTAAATTCTTATAATAGAAATAATTCAGATGTTAAATCACATGTTAAAGATGAAGAGTGACCTGTTTAAGAGCGAGATGAGACAAAATATTCTTTCTCCATCAAAGGGAATCAAAGTCACTGAGGTAGTTAAATTCTTGATCAGGAAGGGGTGAGATTGCCAAAGGTAGATGAATATGGAGTTGCAGCTACAATCAGATCTGTCATGGCCTAGCCAAACAGTGGAGTAGGCGCCAAGAGGCTAAGTGACTAATCTTGCTCCTACTTCATGCATTTGTATGTAATGGTGTTACTTAATGCTCTAGGCATTGATACTATGTCATATTAACAAAAGAACTGCAGGATAATTTGGTGTGATCACTGGCTTAATGTTAAAAGTAAGTATGCCTGAAGGGGTGATTCTGTTCTGCATCTATGTCCATTATATAACTTGCATCCATTCCATAATACACCCTTCTGACTAATCTGTCCCTAATTTCTGATGCTTCTTCTGGATTGTTTCCATACCAGGCTTCTAACAATTCTGTTTTGCGAAATAATTGCCATAACATTCATGGGCAAGAATATGCACCTATATGCAGCATTCCCGTTAACACATTGGTACCTGCTCTACTCATTATAACTACACTTGAAACTGCATATATAGAATAACTTACCCAACAGTATTTATTATTTGAGCATCACTTGTGTGTTACTGTTTGGGTATTTTGATTTTCCTATACACAGGAAGCAGACATCTATGACAATGCTGGAATTTATTGTCCATCTCTCATTACTCCTGAACTGGGGAAGGCTGTTTAAGAGACAACCCTGGCACTGCTGAAGATGGCAAAAGAACAAAGACAGCTTTCCCTTTCATTTTTTTTTGATTTCTTGAGTATCATAAGAAAACTACAACATTAACGAACAAAATGTAGTTCTAATGAAAGCATATGTGGTGTACAGTGACCCCACAACCAGAGCTACTGCCTTACACTTCCAGCAACAACAGATTCAATCCTGACCTCTAGCTCTGTCGTTGTAGAGTTTAACCATTTCCCTGTAACACCATGAGTTTTTCCTGGGGTCTCTAGTTTCCTTCCACATTTCAAAGTCACATTGATTCATAGGTTATTTGCTTACTAAATTAATGGTAGTTGAATCAGGGTGAAGTAATGAGTGTGTGTATGTGAGTAAATGTGCATGTAAGAAATGAATAGAAGAATGGGGTTGTTCTGAGTGCTAGCATAAACTCAGTGGGCTCAATGGCCTCTACTTCTAAAGTAACAAGATGTAAAATAAATTGTGAAAAACTGGCACCACAATATACTTACCAGCTCCTGCAGTTCATTTCATGTCATAGGTACTAAGTTATATTTCTGTGGTTAAAAATTGAGATGAAAAGAAAAAATGAATTAAAATAAAAAAATGTATATTTTTCATGGGAGAACAAATTAAAAAGAAGGACATAGCCTTTCATTGAAGAAGAAAAGATTGAAATAACATCTTTCAAAACCTTGAAGTCCCAAAGAGCTTTGTATCCAGTGAAATCCTATTGAATTGGAGGTTCTAATTCATATACTATCTCCCAGTTTCTCAGAAAACACCAAAGCACTTCAGGCACAATGAGTCACATTGAAATGCGTTAACGTATTGAAAGCAGATGGGCTGGCTTTTCAGATTAGAGATCAAAATTATAAGAGAGGTCGAGAAAACTCTGGGGAAATCAAAGCAAACTGAACAGGAAAAGGAAGACTGTTGTAGGCAGAAACCATAGGTCCTCCAGCAATGCAGAGTGGATGTGTGAAAATTAATTAAAATGGTGCCTGATGCAAATCCTGTGTCTATATATGTGTGCGTGAAAGAGAGAGAGAAAAACTGCAAATTAATTGGTAAATTTGGTTTATTATTGTCACAATGTCACATGTACTGAGGGACAGTGAAAACTTGTCTTGCATGCTATCCATTCAGGTCATTTCATTGACAAGGAAAAATGATAACAAAACACAGAATACAATTTCACAGTTACAGAAAAAGTGTGGTGCAAGTGAAGTATAAGGCCATAGCGGAATCGGTTGTAAGGTCACAAGACCATCTTATTGTACTAGAGTTAGTCCTGACGAAGGGTCTCGGCCTGAAACGTCGACTGTACCTATTCCTAGAGATGCTGCCTGGCCTGCTGCGTTCACCAGCAACTTTGATGTGTATTGTTTATTGTACTAGAGGACTGTTTGCTAGTATTATAACAGCAGAATAGAAGGTGTCTTTCAGCCTTCTGTTATGTAGCGAGAAGTGCAAACAGAATCTGTGGAGTGCACTCAAATTTTCTGTGATGTGCTGTGTCTTCAGCTCTTTGAGGTTTCTTGCGGTCTCATGCAAAGCAGTTGTCATACCAAGACAGTGGGGAGAGACTGTGTCAGAACTCTAAATGAAATGGTCCTGGTATGTTGGAAGTATAAGTGAAAGTCATAGACTGGGATGGTATCTTGCTGTGATAGGTTCTATCTTGAAGGAGGTAGCACTATTACTTGGCACTATCTTTGCTCAGAGTTTTTTTCCACTGGAGACATTTTTGTCTCATCTGGGCTTGGGGATTTTTATTTCGTACGGTTCAGTAACTGATGCGGGTCTCCGCCATGTGTCCCGTCTGCCCAATATACGCTGCTTCTCTAGTTTGATTTCGATGGCTTCATTTAACAGGCGATCCCAAAAGCAATTGGCACGGCACAGTAGTTGTGTGCCGTCAAAGTCAATCCTATGGCCATTGCAAATGCAGTGTTCTGCTACCGCCGATTTCACCAGGTAACCCAAGCGGATACACCTCCTGTGCTCCTTCCAGCATATATCAGCAAGGTGGGATGTATGGTGGAAACCCACATCGAGGAGCATTTGGGTTACCTGGAGAAATCAGCGGTAGCAGAACACTGCATTCACAATAGCCATAGGATTGACTTTGACGGCACAAAACTACAGTGCCACGCCAATGGCTGTTGGAACTGCCTGGTAAAGGAAGCCAATGGAGAAAAACTAGAAGAAAAGAATTTTAACAAAGACAAAGGTCTCGCTGTAAGTAAGAACTCGAATTCGATTGTAAACAAAGTGGGAGAGCAGAAACTGATCGGGTGAGGACTAACCAATCAGGAGGGATGGACTACGAGGGTATAACTACCACCAGATTAGACATGCCCAAGTATCATCCCTGATGAAGATGGCAGAGTTTGCCATCAAAACATCATTTATAATCAATACTCTGTACCTGGCTAGAAGTTGGAGAGCAATGTTTGAATTATACTAAAGGCAGTTAACCCTTTAAGAAAAGAATCGGCATTCAAAGTACTCATAATAAAGAAGTGATAACAGGTTCCTACCAAATACATCATTGAATACCGACAGCTCTGCCCTGTGACTGTGTGTATAATTTGTATTCAAGTCCTTTGACATAAATCTCTAAGTACGTGATCTGAAAGATGAGGGTACCCGTTGAGCAGGATTATAAAAGTTTGTCTTACTCTTTGGATGAAGTAACATTAGTAACTTGTACTCATATGGTAGCACACCCCTAAGCTTTTCCCAGGAACACTACCAAACAAAACTTGGCACTAAGCCACATAAGGAGATGCCAGGTACCTTTGTTGAAGGAGAGGAGATTTAAATAAACATCTTAGAGTAATTTCAGAACTTTTTGGAGCCTTGGCAGTTGAAGTCAATGGCAGGGTTAGTTAAATTTCAATGGAAACCAAATGAAAATTGGGGTTGTGCAAAATGTAAAGTATTTGGACAGTTATTCACCTGAGGCTACATTATTCGAACTGTAGAAAACAAAGACAAAAGTTTGATCTGAGACGCACACTAGCACAGACTCTAATGATGCTCCCCTCCTCCACAAGTTTTTCATCTTTTATATTGCTTTGCCCAGGCTGTGTGGGTATTGTAGCACATACAAAATGCTGGCACACTCAGCAGGTCAGGCAGCATTAAAGGAAAAGAATAAATATTGGCTGTTTCAGGCTGAGACCCTCAGCACAACTGGAAAGGAAGTGGGAAGAAGCCAAAACATCATCGGGGAGGGGAGGGAGGATGAAGTGAGAAACTGAGAGGTGATAAGTGAAAAAGCTAAGGGGAATCTGATAGGAGAGCAGAGTGGACCATGGGAGAAAGGGAAGGAGAGGGGCACCAGGGTGAGGTGATAAGCGGGTAAGGAGAAGAGAAGAGTTAAGAAGGGAGCCAGAGAGAAGAATGGAAGAAGAGGAGAGGGGAGAAATTTACTGGAAGGAGAAATCGATGTTAATACCATCATGTTGGAGACTACCTAGACAGAATATGAGGTCTTGCTCCTTCAAACTGAGAGTGGCCTCCTTGGGGCAATGGGAGATGGGGGGCCATGAAATGACATATTGGAATAGGAGTGGGGGTTGGACTATGGTTGACCTCCAGGAATTCCTGCCTGTTGCGGATAGAGCGGGGATGCTCAACAAAGTGACCCCTCCCCCCATCTACATTGGGTCTCATCAATGTGGAGGAGGCTTCATCGAGAACATTGAATACAGTAGACAACCCCAACAGATTTGTAGGTGAAGTGTGCCTCACCTGGAAGGACTGTTTGGAGTCGTGAATGGAGCTAAGGTAGAAAGTAAATGGACAGGTGCAGCACTTCTTCTGCCTGCAGGGATGGTGATAAGTGCCAGGAGGGAGATTAGCGGGGAGGGACGAATGGACAAGGGAATCACAGAGAGAGTGATGCCTGTGGAAAGTGGAGAGTAGAGGGGAGGTAAAGATGTGTTTGGTGGTAGAATACCTTTGAAGATGGCAGAGGTTGCGGAGGTCCATGGGGTGGTAGGTAAGAATAAGAGGAACTTGTTGTGTTTGTGGATATTGTAAACCTCCTTCACATATTGGACCTCAATTAAGTTTTTATATTAATACTATTTGTAACATTTATTGAGCACTGTACTTTGTGTAAATTCTGTGGCATCTGTGAAATCAAGTCAGAGTCTGCGAATGTGAGCAAAGAAGTCATCACTTGATCCCTCAGAGCTCAATTCTCTACTGGCTTCAAGTCAGGAGTGTGATACAACACTCTCGACAATGCCAGAGCTCGGGAAGTTCAGAATCTTCTGAGACGTAGTTGTTCTGATGAAAGGTCTCGGATTAGAAACAAAACCTCAGTTTCTCTTTCCACAAATGCTGCCAAACCTGCCAAGCGTTTCCTTCATTTTTGCTACTGCCGTTCACTGTTTGGCACTCAGTCATTACACTAACTATTCACCCAATTACTACCACATTTTGTCTCTTAAGTATGGATGATCTACACAGCATTGCACAAAGTTTGCTCCGTCACCTGCTTCACACACTGTCTAAACAGTTAGTAGCAATCGTGTTATGGGAAAACCTCATCTCTGGCTCGCATACTAAGTTAACTTATCACAAATGCTAAATCAATCTTTAGCTTTCCTGACAAGAAATGTTGCAGTGTCTGCTCCATCTTGCTTGATGGCACAGGTGCCCTTCAGTCAGGTTCATCTCCAGGTTAATGCTGAGGGAGATGAGCAACAGAGTGACACGGCCAGTAGAGCTGCAGCCTCGCACCTGGAGGGACACGGGTCCAATCCAGATTCTCAGTGCTCTATCTGTGTGGAGTCTGGCCACATGGCTTTCCTCCGGGTACTTCAGGTTTTTCCTTTGTTCCAAAGACAGGCATGTTGGAAGATGAACTGGCTGCGGTAACTTGTCCTTAGTTTGTGGGTGAGTGGTTGAATATAAGGGGAGTTGATGAGAATATAGGGAGAATGCAACATGAGATAAATATTAGGATTTGTATACATTGGTGGTTTTTGGTCAGCACAAACTCAGTGAGCAGAAGTTCCAATTTCTGTGACGCGGCTCTCTATAACTCTTGAATGCTGCACAGTCAGAAATGTCCCTTGATAAATTGTTAAATAGAAGCCGCAGCTACTACTGTTTCAGCTGGTCATAAGAATAGGAATAGTAGCGTTATACCCAGTACAGTGGTCAGTATTTATCCCTCGAGCAACATGGGTCATCTGGTCATGTTCGTATCACTATTTATGGGCGCTTGCTACGAACCAAATAGTTTTGCAGGTCATTGTAACAGTGAATGCACTTGAACAGTAATTACAGTAATTGACAATTGGATATACTGAAAGAGATCTGAACATTATATAAATACAAACCTTTCTTTTGACTCCAAGGTGTGTTGGAGTTGGCTGAAATTTCCGATTATTGGATGGTTTTGTCGTTGAGGCTTCATTGCCTGTTTGACCATGAGTTCAAAGTAGCCTTGTTGTTTTCTATCAGGGCTTGACCTCAATGTGTGGCATTATCCCTTGCCTACAGTCATCACCCCGTGTTTTGGGTCCACTCTCTTGAGGACTGCAAAATGAAGTTTCCATCTTTGCACAATTCTCGTTGCGCTGAAGTTAATCTCAGAAATGATAGCTTGTGCATAATCACAGTGTGTGCTCAGTCTAGAAGTGGGCAATGGAATGACTCAGAGTGGAAAGCAGTGTTTCATTTTCAAAACAAGTGCAGAGTGATCCGATGTGAGTCATCGTGCTTGCTTCAAGAGACCTTGGACAATGTCTTTTTCACTGGGATCGCATGATATTTTTGTTATGTAATGGAATTCAACTAATAGTGTTGCAGCTAAAGTCATAGTCAAACTGCATGGAAATTCCCTTCAACCCAACTGATCCATGCTGACAAAATGCACATTCAAGCTCATTCCATTTGCCAGCAGTTGCGGCATAATCTTTTAAATTTTTCCTCTCCATGTTTCTATCCAACTGCTATTGTACATGATTTACCACTTACTCTGGCAGCTTATTCCACATATCTATCGCATTTTTTGAGAAAAAAGTTTGAGAAGTTTAACATTTCATTCAAGAGACTAGAATGCAGCATTTCATGAAAGGTGATCTTATAGAAAGATGTAGTTTTCTGAGGGATTTGACAAAGATATGTAGAGATTGGTTTCCTTTGTGAGGGTCACGCACTTAGGGCAGAAATAAGGAAAATTTCTTTCCTCTATAGAACAGTATAACGTTCATAGTAAATTTATTAACAAAGTATGTATATGTCACTGTATAGTACCCTGTCATTCATTTTCTTGCAAGCATGCACAGTAGAATAAAAAAATGCAATAGAATTAATGGAAAACCAAACACAAACAATTAATGTGAAAAAGAAGACAAACTGTGTAAATACAAATAAAAACAAATAATAATAAATAAATAGGTAGATGAAACTAGGAATATGAGTTGTAGAGTTCTTGAAAGTGAATCCATAGGTTGTGGAATCAGTTCCTCCATGTTGAGGTGAGTAAAGTTATCCACACCAGTTGAGGAGCCTGATGATTAAAGGGTAATAGCTGTTCCTATACCACCACCCTGTGATGGCCACAGCAAGAAGAGAACATGGCGTTGATGGTGGGGGCCCATGATGATGGACTCTGCTTTCATGTGGCAGTGCTCCTTGTAGTTGTGCTCAGTGGTGGGCACATCTACTCCAGGGAAGCAGATTCATTGATTACCTTCAAGTCTGAGGCAGAATTTTAGATTGACAAGGAGTCTGGTGTTAAGGAAACTAAATTTTAAAGAAAGCCCCTTACTACATAAATTGATAGTTACAGGCATATGTAAAGCAGTTTTAATGTGATAAAACATTGCAGTATCATGTTACAGAGCTGAGACCAAGATCTGATCAGCTGCAATCTCACTAAGTGACAGAGCAGGCTTGAAAGGTCATACAGTCCACTTGCTCCTACTTCTAATGTTGTCATATTTTGGTGAATTGCACTTGGTTGACTGCTTGATCCTCTTTCTCAATCCAATTTCGATGAAACAAAAAACAAAAAAAACAGTCCAAAATTATGTTAGTAAATTGGAACTTGGCATCTACATCAGCAAAGTCTTGAACCAATAGGCCAATGCATTAAATTCTCCACTGCCATTCAAGATCTTGTGCCAAAATTATTTTAAGGAAAGATAGATTTGAATTTTTAAAGTGCCTTTCACAAACATTGCATGTACCAGAGTTCATTATTGTACAGAAGGAGGCTATTGTGCCATTATGCCCCTGCTGTTTTTTGAAGGAGTTGCCCCAGTGGTACTGCTCCCTTGCTTTTGCTAAATGTCCCTGAAAGGTTTTCCTTTTATAGAATACAAGAAACTATTTCAGCCAGTGTCAATCTCCTCAATTCAGTATCAGGTTTATTATCACTGGCATAAGACATGAAGTTTGTTGTTATGTGGCAGAAGTACAAGACATAAAACTTACTGTAAGTTGCAATCAGTCAATAGATAGTGTAAAAAAAGAATAGTGGGGTAGTGTTAGTTCAGAAATCTGGTGGTGGTGGGAAAGGAGCTATCCCTAAGACATTGAGTATGGGTCTTCATGTTTCTGAACCTCTTCTCAGATGATAGTTATAAGGAGAGGGCACATGAGTGCCCTTAATGATGGATGCCACCTTCCTGAGGCATCACTTTTTGAAGCTGTCCTCAGTGATTGGGAGGATGTGCTTGTGATGGAGCTGGTTGAATCTATGGCCCTCTGCTACTTCTTTTGATCTTGCCTGTTGGAGCTTCCATGTGAGACGATGGTACAATCAATCAGAATGTATTTCCACCATACATCTGTAAAATTTACTAGACTCTTTGGTAGCATACCAAATCTCCTCAAGCTCCTACTGAAGCACCAGACTCTTTGGTAGTATACCAAATCTCCTCAAGCTCCTACTGAAGTTTAGCTGCTGGTGAGCCCTAGATAGATACTGAGATGTTGACACCCAGTAACTTGAAGCTGATTACCCTTTCTACAACTGACACCTCAATGAAGACTGGTGTGTGTTAGCTTGAGTTTCCCTTTCTGAAATCTCTATTGAATTTCAAGAAACAAGACAAATAGCCAGATCTTCCCAGCAGTGGACAGCATGGTAGTGCCTCGATAGTTTGAAAACTCTTAAGTCCCACCAACACAAATATCGTAATGGCTGTTGAATGAAAGGCAAATGTTAGTTGGAAATCTCAACTGCTTTTTATCAAATTGGTGGTACAGGTTTCATGTCAACATAAGAGTGTGACAGAGTTTAGCACATGACAGCACTTTTAACAATACAGCATCTCTTCTGTACTACACTGGATGTTATAGCCTAGGTTTATTCTGAAGTCCTTGGGAATCAACTCAGTGCCATCTTATACTAAGGTGCTAACAATCAAGGCTTTGCTTGCATGACCTTCATTGAGATAAGCACAATGAAAGGACTAATTGAAACAAGCAACCTTGTTGGGTTGGGTGTTCATGTTGTTGTAATTAGCAGCTGCAACATTATTCTTTGCTTTCTTTAATCTAGCCTTTCCTTTAGCATTCTGAGATGTTAGTGTTCCTCCATCTTGTCTGTGATCCTCCGATCTCCTATGATTACATTTTTGCTTCCAGTTGTCTAGGCCCAAGTCGCCTGAATTCACAATGACCCATCACTTACTCTTTCTCACTTTCTGTTGTTCTATCTAATTTCCTTGATCTCTTCCTCTCTCCCTCCCTTTCTACCTCTCTCCCTCTCCCCCTCCCTTCCTCCCAGATGTGTTTATTTCTCCCTTAATCTCACTCCCTCAATCTCCCTCTTTCTCCTTTTCTGTCTCTCTCCTGCACTCTGTCTCTCTCCTGCTTGCTTGCTTGCTTGCTCTCCCCTGCACTCTCCCTCCCCCCCTCAATTTCTTTCTCTCAATCTTTTGCTTCTTTTTCTCCTTGAAGACTCTCCATGAAAAATCAATACTTACAGGCAGTTTATATTTTTCTCTTTGTCTTGGCATTGATTTTTGTTTGATCACACATGGAGGATTTTTAATTGCGTTAAAAATACAGTGAAATGCATGTTACTATTTTGACTTTGAAAAGCATTAAGCTTTCTTCATTAGAATTCATTTCAAACCATGTGTTCTCAAAGACAAGAGATTTTTCAGTACTCCTTTTTCATTAGTTGATGTGACAAACAAAAAATGTTGCAGTATTGTTAATAATGTAGGTATTAAAACGGCTTTCTAGAATTGGAATAGCCTGTTATGTCCTGTGAATTCCACATACACAAGTCATAGTTCTAGTAAGTGCATTAGCCAGAAAGTTATAGATTGCTGGTTGACCATTTTACCTTAGTGATCTTGAGGTCTGTTGGTTAGTGAGAAGTAGCTGGGATCTGAAGCTCTGGCTTCATAGGTTAAAATTGGCACTGTAGTCTTTGTTACTTGAACTCAGACGTGTTGCAGATATCTCCTCTTCAAGTAAAGTCAAGTTTATTGTTATTTAACTATATCCATGTATATAACATATATAACGATATAATGCATATAGAAACAAGACAACATTTGTCTAACCAGGGTGTAAAGCACAGTAGTACACACAGAACACATAATGCACGATAACTTATGAAGGTAAGGATAAAATCTACAGATGAATCACATATAAATAACAAACTAAAGTGCATATATTAAATATTGTAAAGTGCAGAACAGATTAACCAGTGACACTTTGAATGCAGTGCGGAAGGGAGTTCAGAAGCCTAATGCCCTCAGGGAAGAAACTGTTTCCCATCCTGACGGTTCTTGATTTTATGCATTGGAATCTCTTGCCTCATGGTAAAAAGTTAGAGGCTGCTGGATGGATGAGTGGAATCATTAATAATACTAAGGCTTCTTTGTACTCAGTGCTCCTGATAAAAATCCCCAATGGATGGTAGGGAGACCCCTATGATCCCCTCAGCTCTTTTCACAGTCCTTTGTAGGGACTTCCAGTCCAATGTTCGACTGCTCCCAGACTAGATGAAGATGCAGCTTGTCTGGACACTCTCAATGGTGCTGTTGTGAGGGAAGCCTTGTCTTTCATCTTTGAGTGTGACTGTTGTGGGAATCTTTACAAAGCATGGGTTCAGGAACTGGAATCCACAATGAATCTTGAAGACCTTGGAATTTTTTTTGATCTATTGGAAACATGCCTGATCTTTGCAACATTGAGAATTCTGTAACCTTTGTTTTTATTGTATTTGTTAACATGTTAAGCACATACTTTTTTTGTAGCCATTAACATTCTGAGTTCTGGTCCGTGCTGGAAAGCCCAAGGGAACAGAAGTTCTGTTGGAATGAGTAATGTGAAGCAGGCTCTACTGATAGGTGGGTCAGTTACCAGGGGACACGCATGTAAAAATAATTGACAAAGGCACCTTAAGGTTCATCAGGAAAAAACTGCCTATGCAGTGAGATATGAAATTCTGGAATAAAAACAAAGGAAGCTCAAAATGCTCAGGTCAGGTGTATTTATCAAAGTTACTAAAAGCTTGCCAACCTGAAATGTTAGTTCTGTTTTTCTCTCTCCATAGATGTGGACTGGTCTGCTGAGCATTTTCTGCATTTACTATTTTAAGTTGGAGTTCTATATGCATTCCCTAAAAATGCAGTAGAAGATGAGAGGGTGAGAGAGGTGGAGGGGAGGAGTAATATAACAATATTCAAGGATAGGATAATGATTTCCTTGCTGTATAATGAGCAGCATTGTCTAATGTGCTTGCAAGAGATTCTGCAGATGCTAGAAATCCAGAGTAATACATACAAAGTGCTGGAAGTACTCAGCAGGTCAGGTAGCATCAATGGAAAGGAATGAGCAATCAGGGTTTCAGGCTGAAACATCAACCATTTATGTCTTCCCATAGATGCTGCCTGATCTGCTGAATTCCTCCAGCATTCTGTATGCCTTGTTTAACATGTTAGTACTTTTAAATGTGATTTTCAGACAGTATGAGGGCTGTATGGTGGAAAAACTTGGCCTCCTGACTCAAGACCAGTAGAATCAGACCATCTTTGTTAGGTTTGGTTCAGGTCAGGTTTCCAAAACTTTATAAGTGCTTGGGTTGGGTCCAGCTGGGATATAAATTTCAGCTTATGGAAATAGCGGTTTTAGGCAAAGTCATTATTCTCAGCCGGGGAGGTAGTGTTGTTAGGAGGAAACGATCATTGGGAGTCACTGAAATTTGCCCGGAGACCTTGGAGTTTGTATTTGACAAGGATGGCACTGCTGTTTTCTTCTTCAGCGTTTCCTCAGGATCGCGGATAACTTGCTTCTACTCCAGTATTGTGGGTTCTCAGGTGATTGACAAGGCGATATGGGACGATTGCACTGCTCTGCAGATGGCACAGTAGGCGGTTAATTTGTAATGTTTAATGTGCCTTCTACCACTTATATTGAGCTTCTCTGTCGTTCTGACAAAGACTTCTCAATACCATCACAAATGCTTCCTTTGCTTTTTGAGAGATTCTGCGCTAGTGGCGATGTTGCGATTTTCCAGGGAGGTTTTGAGTACATCTTTGAAAACCCATTGTAGACCTTTTGATTAATATCCATGGCTCAGAGACTATCATGGAGCAAGTATAAAATTGAGACACATTTATCCTGGAATTTGAGGACAGTGCTCAATAGTTCTTCCTAGTTCATGAAAGGTCAACAAATACCACATAAAGTTGCTCCCTAAAGATTTTTTTTTAAACTACTTTTCTGAGTTGTCACATGGTGAAGATCATGTTCAACTCTGGATGGGCAGAATCCACGCTGTAGTCTAGGCAGCAGCTCTTCAACCAATAGGAGAAGGTATTCAGAGAGAACCCTGACAATGACTTTCCCTGTAACAGAATGGGACATCCTTCTGTAGTTACCACAGTCCAGCAGGCCTTTTTTCTATGGTTGCCATAATAACAGGATCTCTGAAGTTCCTTGGTATATCCTCCTCTACCACAGAGTGAACAATGAGATTAGGGATTCCTAACTGATGTTCTTCATTGACAAATGGTAGAATTTCAGCAGGGATACAGCCTGTTCCTGAAGCCCTGAATTTGTCCTAGATATGAAGGGTCAAAATGTAACCCACGGCAGTCTATTTAGTTCAGTTTGAACCAAATAGTCTGAACCAAATAGGCTGCTGCGGGTTGTAGTGATGAGCTGTGAAATCAAGGACTGAGTTATGCACATTGACAGTCTCTCCTTGTTAAGTTCACCTCTGTATTGGTTCTCAGTGAGCTGGCTATCTCTTTTGCTTTGAAGAAAGATGGAGCTTCTGATCCAAGAAAGCCTCACATTTCTTCAATCTCTCAATCACTCTCATCAGTCCAATCCTTGTACTTCGTGATCAAAAAACCGAGAACCTCTTCACAAATGTAACTTCCACTGGTCTTCTTGGACAGCTGCAGACACCCTACTGCTCCCGTTGGCTGGGAGTCAGCAGATTGTCTGAGAAGGGCGATCTTTATAGGCTCTATGGTGATGCTGATCATCAGCAGAGAACTGCCTTGCAAACTCGTATTCGGTCTGTTTGGGGTCAGAAGTTATCTAGTAATATTTCTATGAAGAGCCTTGGGATGCCTTGTTCAGTTCAGATATACATTTTCACACCTTGAGCTTTTGCTCTGTTGGAGTAATTCAAATACCCTACTATAAAGGAGCTGGTCAGATTGATGTTAAATACAGGCATTGTTCTAGCCTCTCCCTTTCTCAGTTGTTACTGAGGCCACTCTGCTTCTGCAGACCATTTGATTAAAGCTCCTCAATTATTCTTAATTACCTTTTGGTAATCATAGGAAGAGCACTGATAGTTTTAGTCCAAATCCATCAGTCTGTATAACTATCGGTGCTGTCAGCCTTTTTTGATGACATTTGAATATGTTCTGATTTTTAAAGAGAGGTGGCAAATAAGAATATGTAAAAATAGCTCAAATGTTACTCAAACAAATTAAACCACTGAGAGACATTTCATTTATAATGGCCCTTTCTCCATCTGTGATGACTTGAGGTGATTTTCAGCCAGGTTGATGAGGTCTTGAACTGAATGGTAGACTAGAAATTCATGCTGAGTGGTCTTTATAGCACCTGTTTAAGACTGTTTCCATCTTGCGCTCATTGCTATGCAGTTCAGTAGTATCTGAGTGCCAAGGTATCCTGTACTTGTTTTTCATATTTTCTTATAACACAGGAGGCCAGTTGTTCCTTTGAATGAACCAGCTGACCTTAACCCTGAGGCTACTCCCATACAACCACAGGAGGCCATGGTAGCATTGTGGTTATCACAACGCTGTTACAGCTCAGGATATTGGGGCACTTGGAGTTCAATTTCTGGTGCCATCTGTAAGGAGTTCATATGTTCTCCCTATGTGACGGTGTGGGTTCCCTCCTTGTGCACCGGTTTCCTCCCACAGTCCAAGAGCATGGTAGGTTAATTGGTCATTGTAAATTGTCCCGTGATTAGGCAAGTGTTTAAAAAGGGGCGTTGCTACCTGCTGCAGCTCGTTGAGTCGGAAGGGCCTATTCCACACTGTATTTCCAAATAAATTTTTTAAAAATTAAAAATAAATTGTCAAGAGCATGCCTATCAATTCCCCTCCCTCCCAATTAATCAATCAATATAACCACAATGTCATATAGTGCAGAAACAGGCCCTTTGGCCCAACTGGTCCACGCTGATCAGGATTACCATTTGCCTGTGTTTGGTCCGTATCTCTCAATGACACTTGGACAAGGACAAGGACATGGATAGGAGCAGATGATAAATATCGTTAAAGTCTACAGAAGCGTTGTGACTGGCTATCAAATCTATCCATGCTATCCTTTGGCCTTAATGGTCACATACCTACAGATACTGATTGCAATGTTTCAAAAGTAAACCCAACCATCTTCTTAGGCACGTTAGTCAAATGACAAGTCACCTTCGAGACAGCTCCTCAAATACCCTCTTGAGTGAGCAGGACATGGGCAGGGCTGAATGCTTGATCGTGAGTGGCTGGATCTGAATTGCCTGTTCCTGACTAGTTATTGAATTAGCCCTGTTCTGATTGGTCGATTTTTTTAGGCCAGACCCTCTTTAGGAATGTGTGGTCAGCTTAACTGAAAAGCTCAGATGAATTTGCCAAAAATATAATGTCCAGTTAATAGCAAAAAATGAGGACTTAATTTGAAAAAAGCTAAGCAAAGTGGCACCTAGAGGACCTAAAGAACTGTGTCAGGGAGTTGCGTACTCCATACCTCTATCACTGTGCCAAAATGTATATATTGGGGAAACTGAAAGGCCACCAAAGACGAGGATAGCACAACATTAGAGTGCCTTAAAAAACTTGAGATCAGAATGAAGTGGGATCGCTGATCACTGCCAATCATGTCTCTGAATCGTGGCTGAAGGATGCTTCTAGTTGGGAGTGAATGTCTGAGGTTACACGTTGTATCAGAGGGATAGGAAGGTAGGCAAAGGGGGTGGCGTGGCTCTGTTGGTAAAGAATGACATTAAAAGAGCAGAAAGTTGTGGTGTAGGATCAGAAAATGTTGAAACCTGGTGGGTTGAGTTTCAAAACTGCACATGTGAAAAGGACACTGATGGCAGTTATATAAAAGCCTTCCAAAAGTAGCTGGGATGTGGACCACAGATTACAATGGGAAATAGAAAAGGCTTGTCAAAAGGGCAACGTTAATGATTGTAAGGGAAGATTTCAACGTGCAGATCAATTGGGAAAATCAGTTTGGTAATGTCCATTAGATGGCTTTTTAGAGCAGTGTGTAGTTGAGCCTACAAGGGGTATTGTGGATTGGGTGTTATGTAATGAACCAAAGGTGACTAGGGAGCTTAAGGTAAAAGAACCCTTAGGAGGCAGTGATCACACTATGATTGATTTCAACTTGAAATTTGATAGGGAGAAAGTAAATTCTGATGTGGCAGTATTTCGGTGGAGTGAAGGAAATTACAATGGTATGAGAGAGAAGATGGCCAAAGTAAATTAGAAGGTGATGCTGACAGGGATAACAGCAGAGCAGCAATGGCATGAGTTTCTGGGACAAGTGAGGAAGGTGCAGGATAGATGTATTCCAAAAACTTAAAGAAATACTCAAATGGCAAAATAGTACAACCATGGCTAAGGAGGGAAGTCAAAGCTAATGTAAAAGCAAATGTGAGGGCATACAACAATGCAAAAATTAGTGGGAAGATAGAAGATTGGAAAGTTTTTAAAACCCTACAGAGAGTAGCTAAAATATCATTAGGAGGGAAAAGATAAACCATGAAAGCAAGCTAGGAAACAATATCAAAGTGGATAGTAAAAGCTTTATCAAGTATGTAAAAAAAAAATAAAAGAGAAATCAGAGTGGATATAGGACTAGTAGAAAATGAGGCTGGAGAAATAATAACGGGGACCAAGGAGATTGTAGATGAACTAAATGAGTATTTTGCATCAGTCAGATGTTGAAGGGTGAGGGAAGAGAAGTGAGTGCAGTTACCATTACATGGGAGAATGTGCTCAAAAAACTGAAAGACCTAAGGGTAGATGAACTGCACCCTAGGATTCTGAAAGGTAACAGTAGAGATTGTGGAGCCATTAGCAACAATCTTTCAAAAATCATTGGACTCTGGCATGGTGCCAGAGGACTGGAAAAATTCCAAGTGTCACTCCACTGTTTAAGAAAGGAGGAAGGCAGCAGAAAGGAAATTGTAGACCAGTTAGGCTGACCTCAGTGATTGGGAATATGTTGGAGTCAATTGTTAAGGGTGAGATTATGGAGTACTTTGTCACACAGGACAAGATAGGACAAAGTCAGCATGGTTTCCTTAAGGGAATCAATCCTCCCCCCCCATGAAAAACAAACAAAAGTTTTATGTAGTTGATGAATTTGGGGTAGACTTTACAGTTAACTACGCATGCCTTCAGTAGCCTCCTCTGTAATTACTAGAATTCTCTCCGTAAATCTCTCCACTCCTTTCTGTTCACTTTAGAACCTTATCTTTTTGCAAGCTTTGTCAAAACTTTGATTTCTCTGGCTCAGTGTTAGTTTTTATCTTTAAGGCCCTTGAGAAATTTTTTGCTGCATTAAGGGTTCAATATGCAAATTCTTATTATCATAGGTGATAGGAAGAGTTATGACCTAGGTTACTGCAGCTGGAACTGATTTAATTTTCTGATTTATCTAATTGTAACAAGTTTGTGTGCACGTTGAAAGAGTTTTGAGTAAGTTCCACTCCCCTGCAATTCACCATTTTGTCTGGTAGACATCAAATACTTTTCCATTTCCTTGAACCTTTAAGTTTGCTACTAACCGCCCTTTCACTCAAAGTAGTATAGATCATCCATTCCCACTGATTTCTCATACTACTTCTTGTTCTTTTGTTAATAACCTTAAAACAAATGCTTCAAGCTTCATCAGATCTGGAGAATAATGCTCTGAAGCTGCTTCTTCTATATGAATACAACCAAAGCCATGTATTACATTGTGATTTAATTTCCAATTATTAATCCATTTATTTATACAAGTGCAGTGATTCTATACATGTTAAATGAATGCAAACTGTGATTTATTACAGGAGTACATTTTATTTGTAGATCATAAAACTAAACCCATGAAATGTAGTCATCTAAAGAAACACCACAGCTGATCACAAAATGGTACAATTCATCAGGACAGTAGTCGTTGAAGTAATTGTTTTGACAAGAAATTTTAATGGCATTAATTTTAAAGACTTACTAGATGAATGCATGGAGAAACGCTAATGGTGTTCTGAGAAAGATTTTTCCTGCAAATTACAGGAACAAATCTATATATGACCAAATCAACAAGTGTGTTTTAGGAGACCCTGCAGCAATTTCTTAGCACGACAGTGTCTGCATAGCACCAGATTTTAAATTAAAGCAGTGGATGCAAATAACATAATTATGATCCCGGAAATAAAAGGATTATTTAAGAGGACCATTTGATGGCTGTGGGCTGAAATTTAGAAGAATGAGGCACGGATCTCATTGAAACCTATCAAATAGTGAAAAGCTTAGATAGAGTGGATGTGGAGAGGATGTTTCCTAAAATGGAAGGAGTCTAAGATGAGAGAGCACAGTCTCAGAATACAAAGTCTTCCCTTTTGAACCGAGATAAAGAAGAACTTGTTCAGCCAGAGGGTGGAGAATCAATGGAATTCATTGCCACAAATGGCTGTGGAGTCCAAGTCATTAGGTATATTTAAAGTGGAGTTTAATAGATTGTTGATTTGTAAGGGCATCAAAGATAACGGGGAGAAGGCAGATGAACGTGGTTGAGAGAGATAATAACTCAGCCATGACAGACTTGATGAACCAAATGGCGTAATTCTGCTCCATTGTCTTATGATCAACTAGGTAGGGCAGTGTTCTTGATGATCAGTTATTTTCAAGTGGTGAGAAACTTTACATCATTTCAAAATATTCATTTTATGAGGCTAGGATCTCTGCTCCCCTAAAATATCAAGTTGTGCTCAGTTACTTTTTAGTGGACCATTTTGATGCTGCTATATCTTGCTCCCAATTTTGCCCCAAATTCCGTCTTATTTATATATCAGGGGCAATTTACAGTGGCCAGATAATGTACCAACCTGGATACCTTTGGGATGTGGTAGGATACAGGAGCATTTCATAACTTGTCTGAAGATTGCACAGGATAGATGTATTCCAAAAATGAAGAAATACTCAAATGGCAAATTAGTATAATCATGGCTGATAAGGGAAATTAAAGCTAATGTAAAAGTCAAAGAGAGGTCATACAATAAAGCAAAAATTTGCGGGAAGATAGAGGATTGGGAAGCTTTTATAAACCTACAGAGAGCAACTAAACGAATCATTAGGAGAAAAAAGATGAAATCTGAAAGCAAGCTAGCAAACGATATCAAAGTGGATATTGGATTTTTCAAGTATGTAAAAAAAATAAAAGAGAAATGAGAGTGGATATAGGACTGCTAGAAAATGAGGCCAGAGAAATGATAGCCAACGAACTTAATGAGTATTTTGCATCAGTCTTCACTAGGAAAGACACTAGCAGGTTGCCAGATGTAGAAGGGTGTGAGGGAAGAGGTGTGAGTGCAGTTACTATTACAAGGGAGAAGGCGCTCAAAAAACTGGAAGACCTATGGGTGCATAAGTCACCTGTACTAGATGAACTACACCCTACGGTTCTGAAGGAGGTAGTGGTAGAGATTGTGGTGGCATTAATAATGATCTTTCAAAAATCATTGGACTCGAGCATGGTGCCAGAGGACTGGAAAATTGCAAATGTCACTCCATTCTTTAAGAAAGGCAGCAGAAAGTAAATTATAGACCAGTTAGTCCGACCACGGATGTTGGAGTCAATTGTTAGAGATAAGGTTATGGAGTACTGGGTGACACAGAACAAGATGGGACAAAGTCAGCATGGTTTCCTTAAGGGAAAATCTTGCCTGACGAACCTTTGAGGAGATTTCAAGTAGGATAGATAAAGGGGATACAGTGGATGTTGTATATTTGGACTTTCAGACAGTGCCATGCATGAGGCTGCTTACCAGGTTAAGAACCATGGTATTACAGGAAAGTTACTGGCATGGTTAGAGTGTTGGCTAATAGATAGGAGGCAGTGAGTGGAAATAAAAGGATCCTTTTCTGGTTGGCTGCCAGTGACTAGAAGTGGTCCGCAGGGGTCGGTGTTGAGATTGCTTCTTTTTATGCTGTTATCAGTGATTCAGATGACAGAATTGATGGCTTTGTTGCCAAGTTTGCAGATGATATGAAGATTGGTGGAGGGGCAGCTAGTGTTGAGGGAAGAGGCAGAAGGACTTAGATCAGGAGAATGGGCAAGAGAGTGGCAAATGAAATACAATGTTGGAAAATGCATGGTAATACATTTTGGTAGTAGAAGTAAATGTGCAGACTATTTTCTGAAAGGGGAGAAAATCCAAAAGTCAGATGCCACGGGACTTGGGAGTCCTTATGCAGAACACCCTAAAGGTTAACTTGCAGGTAGAGTCGGTGGTGAGGAAGGCAAATGCAATGTTAGCAATTATTTCTTGTGTGTTCCTTCTGACATTCCTGAGGAGAAAACCATGGCAAACTTTTCACATTTCATGCACTGCACAGCTATTACAGACTGTTTGAACTACAGTGGAAGGGCATGGATACTACTAATTTGGAAAAAAATTTAATAAATATTAAAAACTTTGAAGGGTGCTGTCTGGTGCACGTAGTTCAAGAAGCCCTTTTCCTTTTGGGCCTGTGTTGGCTTTTTGAAAGTACTCCCTAATTACTGCCACTTGCCTTATTCTTTCCCCATTGCCTGCAGATATATCCTTCTCAAATATTTACCAGTTGCTCTTGACAGTTAGCTTTGAAACTCCTTCCACAAACTTAGTAAACTATTCTGTACTTTGAAAGTCGTCACTTTGCAGAACCACGAAATCCATTTGACTTTAGGAAAATCTCACAACACCTTTAAGGTGTTTTAAAGACTACCATTATGGCTAAGTTACGGTTTCTTTCTAGTCTTACAACTTTATATGTCTGAGGATCTGGCACACATGGTGAGGCAAAATCCTGAGTAATTATGTAGTATATTAAGAATACAAGTGTGGCTAGAAAAAGAGTAGGTCATCTTAAAGATCAACATGGCCATTTGTGTTTGGAACCCAGAGTTTTAATGAATATTTCTCTTCAGTTTTTGCTGAGGAGAAAATGATGGAAGCTAAGGAAATGTGGGTAGTGTCTGGTGATGCTTTGGACCACATACAGGTTGGCAGTGATGAGGTATTGAAGGCCTTGAGGTGCATTGGGGTGCATAAATCCCCAGATCCAGAATTGGTGCATTTCTGGACCTTGTGAAAAACTAAAGAAGAAATTACAGTATACTTGGAGATTTCTGCTTCATTTCTGGACATAGGTCCTGTACCAGAGGACTGGAGAGTGGCTTATATACCACTGTTAAAACAGGGTAGCAAGAACAAGCCAGGAAACTACAGGCCACTGATTTTGACATTAGTGAGGGTTATCTAGATTAGATAGGAGCTTGGGACTGAGAGAAAAAATGAATCAGCCTTAGTGAAATAACAGAGCAGACTCAAGGGGCTAAATTGCCTAATTCTGCTCCTATATCTTATGGTCTTATAGCTAAGGAAGTGGGTGAGTTCTGCCAAATGTCTTTCAATCCAAATAAATTATTGGTATTGCAGTTTGGGTGATCTAATCAGAGTAGGACTTGTACATTGAATAGTAGGGGCGTGGTGTAGAACATGGAAACCTTGGAGTAAAATAGTCCACTGAAAGCAGTATCTCATATAGATAGGGTGGTGAAGAAGTCATTTGACATGCTTGTGTCCATTAGTCAGGACATTAAGTTTTGGAGGTGGGAAGTTATGTTGCAGTTATACAAGAAGTTGATGAGTCCTTGCTTGGAGTATTGTGTTCCGTTTTGGTCACCCTGTTATAGGAAAAGTGTCATTAAGCTAGAAACAGTGCTTGGACTTACCATGACGTTGCTTGGACTTGGTAGCCTGAACTAGAAAGAGAGGTTGTGTTGACTAGGACTTTAGGAGATGGAAGGGTGACATGAGGGGCATAGACAGGGTGAAACTGCAGCACGTTTGTTTTCCCAGGAAGATGGTACTGAAAACAAGAGGGCATAGTTTTAACATCACAGTCGAGAGACTTAAAAAGGATGTTGGGCAGCTTCTTCATGCAAAGATTGATGCATATTTGAAACGAGCTGCCAAAAATAGTGGTTCAGACAGGTATGTTAGCAACATTTAAAAGCCATCTAGCTAAATACTTGGATAGAAGAGGTTTGGAGGACTATGGCTCAAATGCAGTAAAATTGGACTAGCTTGCTGATCAGCATGGTCAGCAAGGATGAGCTAAACCGAAGAGCCTGTTTCCATGTAGTATTAAATGTTTTTGGCTTGCAGACCGATTTGAGTGAAAAATCAGGAAGGTGAGAATTTAAACATTTGATGGATTTGGTGTTGTTGGATTTGAAGAAAATCTTGATTGTCTGATATTATTGCTTATTGCTAAACGCTGGTGAATGGAGGTGCTTTTTGCATTTATCAGTGGGGTATTTCAGTACATCTCAATAATTCATATCTCAGTAGTTTCTCAGGCGGTGACTTTTTTTAAAAAAAAAACTTTACTGAACCTTTCTGTGATGTGATGCTCCTGGAACAGAACTTGATTATTTATTTACTTGAGAATGGATCTATCACCAAAGGTTTGTATAGGCTCAGCAGTGAACTATTGACTGTTGTACTCCTGATAATTATTTCCATTAATGTAAGAAACCCTCATTCAAGCTTCCATAAATTTCAGGTTGTCTGTGTCCCAACTTGCACAAGTCCCATCAACCCTGCATGAATGGACCTCCACTGGCCACTGGTTAAACAAATCTTGATTTTAAAAATTGTCTTCAAATCCTCCATGGTCTTACCCTATCCTGCCTCTGTAATTTCTTCCACTCCAATCCCTGCACCTTTCTAATTTCGTTCTCTCCAGACTGAATTGGTCCGTCATTGTCTTCAGCTGTCGAAGGTCTAAACTCTGGAATTCAGTCCCTCAATCTCTTGGCATTACTGACATTGCCCTGTGAAAACATCATGTTCCTTGGTGTCAGTGACCCTACTGTGAAGTTCCACAGATGGTTTACCTTTGCTATAGGTACTAGACAAATACAAGTTATTGTAGAGGTGTAATCGTGAATTTTACTAACAGAATAAATGCTGTGTTGTTTAAAGCTACACGGGTCTCCTGGGTTTTGAGTAATTTTTGTAATGGTATTATTATTTGATATAATGAGTAAGGTTCTAAACAGTCAAGCAGGAGATCAAGGAAAATTTCACAATGGGGAAAGGCAATTCGTTTTTAAAATTTAGTGAGTCACACAGTTGCACAGCTAGGAGATCGGCAGCCTGGATTTGTTTTTGATCTTCAGACTAACTGTGTGAAGTTTGCATGTTTTCTCTGTTAATATTTTGGCTTTCCTCAGGTATTTTAGTTTAATCTCACATCCCAAAGACAGTAATCTGGCCACTATAAATTGCTGCTGGTGTGTAGGTGAGCTATAGAAATCTGGTGGGAGTTGATAAGAACTGGGGTGGGGGGAGTGGGAGGAATAAATTGGGATTGGCAGCAATCGATGGTTGACAGTTTGTGCAGATTCGATGGGCTGAAGGGCCTGTTTCCATGCCGTGTGACTGTAATGTGCAGGCTGGTAGGTTAACTAGCAACTGTACATCATCCCTAGTGTGTGGTAGGATCTGAGAGCATAGAATGGGTGCTTGATAGTGGGCTTGAAGGCTTCCCTTTCCATGCTGTATGTTTCTGGGAGTTGCTGGATGGGCATGGTTTTAATTTCTCTTTTAAACACGGCAGTGTGGACATTCTTCACACGTTGAATTAAATCACAAGGAATGCACATTCTCTACCACTTGTCCTTCAATCAGATTTGAATTTTAAGCAGTCAAGGCATTCTTTCTTTTGGAATGGGTTTGCTTGTTTCTTCGCCAACAGCTAGACTGTATCGCACTGAGACAAACAGAATTAACGGCTCTGTTTAATCACTTACTGCACATTTTACTGGAGGTGGAAAACATTTTGAACACAATCCTCATTTCATTTTCAGTAACTTAAAACATGTTTGCCGTGATTCTTAAAGTAAAGGAATTCTTTCTTTCTTTCCTTAAGGCACCTTTGTGATTCCCTTTTGCTGACAAGCATGCAGTGAAGCTCCATTTTGAAGTTCGCAGCTCTTTAACTTGAGCTACTTTCATGAGAATTTAACCTCTTGTACCTCTGAATATTTATGTCCTAAGAACTAAAGTTAACATAATACTGACATAAATACATCATGCTGGAGGGCAAACTAGAGTAGGGTAAACAGAGTAAATCATAGGACCTATAAGGAATGTTGATGCACAGTAAGCCTTTGGAGTACCATAAACTATGGGTTATAAGAGCAGAATTAAGCCATTTGACCTATCAAGTCTGCTCCACCATTCAACTATGGCTAATTTTCTTTCCATCCACTTTCTCTTGCCTTCTTCCCGTAATCATTAAACCCCTTGCCAATCAAGAACCTATTGATTTTTGCCATAAATACACCAAATGACTTGGCCTCCATAGTCCTCTATGGCAACAAATTCAACAGCTTCACCTCTGGCTGAAGAAATTCCTCCTCATCTTATTCTTTGCATCCCTTTATTCTGAGTTCTCATGTCCTAGACTCTCCTACTAATGGAAATATCGTCTCCAGCTCCACTCTATTCAGGCTTTCTGTATTCTGTAGGTATCACTGAAATGGCCCCTCATTCTGAGATCCATTGACTAGGTTAAGCTTCTGTTCCTGGCTTCATTCTTGTGAAGTTCTTCTAGACCCTTTTCAAAATTCCAAATGTGGTTTGACCAAAGCCTCGTAAAGCATCAGCAGTACATCCTTGCTATTATGTTCAGGTCCCAGGAACAAGTCCTTAAATCCTTGAAAGTGGAACTACAGGTGGATGAGGTGGTGAAGGAAGTGTTTGGGATCTTTCCTTCATTGGCCACGGCATAGCAAACAGGAGATTTGATAGCAACTTTTTAAGATAATTGTTCAGCTGCTCTTTGAGTATTGTGTGAAGTTCTGTCCACCACACTATAGAAAGCAACACACATTAAAGTTGCTGGTGAATGCAGCAGGCCAGGCAGCATCTCTAGGAAGAGGTACAGTCGACGTTTCAGGCCGAGACCCTTCGTCAGGACTAACTGAAGGAAGAGCTAGTAAGAGATTTGAAAGTGGGAGGGGGAGGGGGAGATCCAAAATGATAGGAGAAGACAGGAGGGGGAGGGATGGAGCCAAGAGCTGGACAGGTGATCGGCAAAAGGGATACGAGAGGATCATGGGACAGGAGGTCCGGGAAGAAAGACAAGGGGGGGGGGACCCAGAGGATGGGCAAGGGGTATATTCAGAGGGAGAAAAAGGAGAGTGAAAGAAAGAATGTGTGTATAAAAATAAATAACAGATGGGGTACGAGGGGGAGGTGGGGCATTAGCGGAAGTTAGAGAAGTCGATGTTCATGCCATCAGGTTGGAGGCTACCCAGACGGAATATAAGGTGTTGTTCCTCCAACCTGAGATGAAGCCACACTCAGGTTGGAGGAACAACACTTTATATTCCGTCTGGGTAGCCTCCAACCTGATGGCATGAACATCGACTTCTCTAACTTCCGCTAATGCCCCACCTCCCCCTCGTACCCCATCTGTTATTTATTTTTATACACACATTCTTTCTCTCACTCTCCTTTTTCTCCCTCTGTCCCTCTGAATATACCCCTTGCCCATCCTCTGGGTCCCCCCCTGCCCCTTGTCTTTCTTCCCGGACCTGTCCCATGATCCTCTCGTATCCCTTTTGCTAATCAGCTGTCCAGCTCTTGGCTCCATCCCTCCCCCTTCTGTCTTCTCCTATCATTTTGGATCTCCCCCCCCCCCCCCCCACTTTCAAATCTCTTACTAACTCTTCCTTCAGTTAGTCCTGACAAAGGGTCTCGGCCTGAAACGTCGACTGTACCTCTTCCTGGAGATGCTGCCTGGCCTGCTGCATTCACCAGCAACTTTGATGTGTGTTGCTTGAATTTCCAGCATCTGCAGAATTCCTGTTGTTTACACTATAGAAAGGATGTGATTGTGCTGGAGAGATTCACCAGGATATTGCGGAGTTTGCAGCATTTTAAGAAGAGACTGGATAGACTGGGTTTGACGTGGAGGAAGCTGAGGAGTGACCTGATAGAGGTATGCAAAATTATGAGAAGGTTAGATAGGGCGGCACAGTAGTGTAGTGGTTAGCACAACACTTTACAGTATCAGCGACCCGTGTTCAATTCCCACAGCTGCCTGTAAGGAGTTTGTACGTTCTCCCCGTGAACACATGAGTTTCCTCCGGGTGCTTCAGTTTCCTCCCACAGCCCAAAGACATACTGGTTAGTAGGTTAATTGGTCATTGTAAATTGTCCCGTGATTAGGCTAAGGTTAAATCGAGGTTGCCGTGCAGTGCGGCTTAAAGATAATCACGCTGTGTCTCAATAAATAAATAAATAAATGGATAGTGAAAAAATCTGTTTTCTTATGTTATAAAAAACAAACTGTTGGAGGAACTCAATGAGTCAAGAAGCATTTGTGGTCAAGATGAATTGTTGATGTTCCAGGTCAAGACCCTACATCCAGACTAAAAATAGAGAAAGAAGGCCACTATGAAGAAGAGAGAAGACGTGCTAAGACAGGGGCTAGTAGGTAATTGTTGGGCCAAGAAGGGGTGAAGGATGTCAGGTAGATGGAGCTCGTTGGGAGGGATGAGCAGCAAAGTTGGGAATTAGCTGCTGGAGCTGTCTCCCAGAATAACGGGGGGGGGGGGGCGCAAGTGTTTAGGACTACTTTGAGAATCAGAAACCTTGGAGAGAGATCAGGACAAATGGAACCAGATTGGGGAGGGAACATGGAGGGGAAGTATGTGGGTAGTGGGTGGATGGAACCAAGAAGGGAACAAAAATATGTAATTGGATCATGTGGAGGGGTGTAATGGAGGTATGGAAAAGGGAAAAAATGAGAGGAAGGGAGGTGGATTGGGAAGAAAAAGAGAGGAAAACGTAAGAGATGAAGATCACCTGAAATTAGAAAGTACAGTATTCCGTGCCATGTAGACTACCCGGACAGAATATGTTGCAATTTGTTTTTTTTGCTCCAGATTACAGCATCTCTAATCTCCTGTGTCTCCATTTTTACCATGACATTTGTGGAGTGTATAGGTTTAATTTGAGAGCTCAGAGGTATTTAGAGGCATCTGAGGGGAATTTTTTTCATCCAAAGGGTAATTAGAGTCTGGAATGTACTGCCTGAGGATGTGGTGAAGGCAAATACTGTTAGCACATTTAAGAAACGTCTAGACTATTTGAGTCATCTAGGCTTTGAAGGCCCAGATCTAATGTAGGTAAATGGGTTTAATATAGCTCAGTGCAGTGGCCAGTATGAGTGCAGTGGATCAAAGGCCTGTTGTTACGCTGTACTGACTCTTATAACATCATAGTACAGCTGTCATGCAAATTGTGTGTCAATTCATTACCTCTCAATTCTGTGGTCTCTGACAAGTGCACTAGAACCCCACAACTTGAATATCCCTATCCAAATTACACATCATCCATTCTTCACCCAATTGTTGGATCCAAATCTTGGAACTCCCCAAGAGTGCCTTGGTGGGACTTTCAACTGAAGGACTGAAATGATTCAATAAGGTAGCTCAACACTTCAGGATGGGTAAGAAACACTGGCCTTGCCAGTAATGCCCTGATCCTGAAGAAGAAATTTCAAAGTAAAGCAAAGTTCAAAGTAAATTTATTATCAATTATAGATAGATAGATAGACATACTTTATTGATCCCAAAGGAAATTAGGTTTTGTTACAGTTGCACCAACCAAGAACAGTGCATGTGCACTTAATTAAACAGAGTGCAAACATAGCAATACAAAACCACAAACAATCAAATAATAATATGTAAACCATGCCAGACAGAAATAAGTCCAGGACTGGCCCATTGGCCCAGGGTGTCCAACCCTCCAAAGGAGGAGCTGCAAAGTTTGATGGCCACAGGCAGGAATGACTTCCCATGACGCTCAGTGCTGCATCTCGGTGGAATGAGTCTCTGGCTGAATGTACTCCTGTGCCCAACTGTGGAAATGATGTTACACGCCAACGTCAGGTTGGCAGAGGGAGGGATGTACACAACAACCACAATTGCATGTGAGATTTCCCTTGGTAAATAATATGGCCGGAGTCCAACAGCAAAAAGTTCAATATCCAGGCTACAAGCACGTTCCTTGATTGTAATATGACCAGGATTGCACCATCTGTTGTTAACCATCATATGTCATCATTATACAACCCTGAGATTAATTTTCTTGCAGACATACTCAATAAATCCATAGAGTTGTAACCATAACGGAATAAATGAAAGACTGCATGAACTTGGACATACAACCGGTGTGCAAAAGATAACAAACTTTGCAAATACAAAAGGAAAGAAATAATAATAAGAAAGAAATAAGCAATAAATATAGAGAATGTGAGATGAAGAGTCCTTGTAAGAGAGTTCATTGGTTGTGGGAACGTTTCAATGATGGGTTGAGTGAAGTTATCCCATTTGGTTCAAGAGCCTGATGGTTGAGGGGTAGTAACTGTTCATGAATTTTGTGGTGTGAGCCCTGAGTCTACTGTACCTTCTTCCTGATGGCAGCAGCAAGAAGAAAGCATGTACTGGGTGGTCGGGGTCCCTGATGATAGATGCTGCTTTCCTGCAACAGCACTCCATGTACTTGTGCTCAGTGATGGAGCGGGCTTACCCATGATTGACTGGGCTGTATCCACTACTTTTTGTAGGATTTTCTGTTCAAAGGCATTGGTGTTTTCATACCAGGCTGTGAGTTAGGCAGTCAGTATACTCTCCACTACATATCTATAGGAGTTTGCCAAAGTCTTAGATGTCATGCCAAATCTTTGCAAACTCCTAAGGAAGTAGAGGCACTGCCGTGCTTTCTGCATAACTGCACTTGTGTGCTAGGCCTGGGATGGGTCCTCCGAAAAAATAACACAGAGGAATTTAAAGTTGCTGACCCCCTCCGTTGCAATCTGGCCCATGGACAGCTGCTTTCCTTCTCCTGAAGTCAATAATCAGCTCCTTGGTCTTGCTGACATTGAGTTAGAGGTTGTTGTTATGGCACCACTCAACCAGATTTTCAATCTCCCTCCTGTATGCTGATTCATCACCACTGTTGATTGGCCGATACCTGATTAATATTTTTTAAACCTCCAGGGAAATTGGTAGGAATATTATAAGCCTAGCCGATCCAATCTTTCCCCATTTTATTTGAATAAACTAATGTAGAATGTATGCCTAGTTTTACTCTGCGGCACTATCTTAAATCTAGCATCGCATCTCATGAAGATAGATTGGGTGTAGTGGGAGCTCAATAAGAATCTAGCAAAACAATAGCAAAACTTAATAGATTGAAGTAATGCAGGCAGCTAGCACCTGAGCTTGAATTCCCTTGTGGTCAAAAGGGTGACATATTTTGAGGGCAATAACACGATTAAAGGAATTCACAGACAGAAACCATTCATCTGGTGTATTTTACTTATGTATTGATAGGCAGATGAACAATAGTTTTCTGACATAAATTGCATGGTTAGTTTCATGACATTGTGTTAGTATCACAATATTCTTGCTCACATATAATGAGAGAAAATAGCACCAACCCATTGGAGATAGTGTTTACTCTGAGGAATATGCTGTTGCTGTTGAATGCTGTCAAGTCGCTGTCAACTCATGGCAACCCTATATAGAGTGTAGTTGTGCATAGGGTTTTCGTGGCAAGATACGGATGTAATTTCCAGGCCTTTCTTCCACGCAGATACTGCTGCTGCCCAGGTTAGGACCCGGCCAGATTTGAACTCAGGACCATCCACCTTGAAGTCCAGTGCTGATGTCACTATGCCATCAGCTAGCCCCTGAGGAATATACTAGACAAATATTTTTTCCCTGTGTAACTTTTAATGCTGTAATGTCGTGTTTATACTCATGGTGACATCGGATCCATGCTATTTTCTCTTTGTCCCATTTCCCCTCTCCTTACCTCCCAGGACCCTGAAATTTACTCTCCTTTGTACTTGGCCATCAACTCCCCCATGATTCTTTTTGCCATTACTCTATCCTAGGGAGCAGTGTAGCAGGAGCTGGTTAACCTACCTGCATGCCTTTAGAATGTGGCAGGAAACCAAAGCACCTGATGAAACCCAGACTGTCATGCAAACTCCACACAGTATCGATTCTAGTCGCTGGAGCTGTGAAACCAGATACTCCATCATACCACCCCAAGACACACTTGTTCATGTATGTATTCACCTTCTCCCACCCCCTGCCAGAAACACTGATGTCATCACAGATCATGCTTTTAAAACTTGGAGATTCAGGTGACCCGCTTGATGAGTGTAGTTTTACTCTTTTTTTTTAAATGAACTTCTTACCTAAATTACCTTGATAAAATTAAAGCCTGTAATTTTGGTGACCTCAACACTAGCCACCGAAAAGGTCATCCTCCCCAAGTTGGAAACCACTGGTGTAAAGATACATCTGTGGTTTTAAAACAAGAGCGTCATTTGCCAAAGCCTACTGTAACTTTTAGGAGCTGGCTTTATATATTAATAACACTGACATCTGAAAAGAGAATAGATTAATCCATCAACAACAAGTAATCTGCTGGAGAAATTCATTAGGTCGAATAACATCTCTGTGGTGGGGGGAGGAAAGAATTGTCAATGTTTTGGGTCAAAACCCTACCTCAGGAATGAGAGAGGAGATGGCCAATACAATGGGGAGTGTTGAGAAAGAAGCATGGGTTGATTGATGGACTGAGAAGGAGTGAGGGATGATGGGCAGTTTGTGCGGGGTAGGCGAGAGGGAGGGCTGGAGTTGGGATCAAAAATAAAATCAAAATCGAGTTTAATTATAATTCAAACCATACATAGATACAGCTGAATGTGATGCCATTCCTCTGGGGTCAAGGTGTAAAACATTCAAAATAGCAATCAATCATTCAAAAATAGCGAGTAATGTAATTCAAAATAGCGAACATAGACATAAATTCACTTGGGGAAAAATAACATAAGTATGGTCCAAGACCCTGAGCAACAATGTCCAGTAATCGATGGTACAGACTGATGCAATCCAGCCTGTCATTCCACCACTGAAACACAGGAGGGCAGCACCAATAGGAGAGGCCAGGCCCCAACCAAGTTTGGATGCCACGCTGTAAACGCTTCTGTGTCTCACCTGGTCTGCAGTGGCAGGCAAGCCCAAGGCTTGAGACCTAGTCCTGGGTACAACCAAGGCTACGCAACTCCCATGTCGTCTGTCTCACCACCAGACAAGGGTAACAGGCCTGCACCAACTTACAGTATCACTGCCCAACAGAGTCTTGTGATCACAAGTGAAATGTTTGAGACGTTTTCCCACGGTTGTGTTGGGCACGTGGCCAAGTGGTTAAGGCGTTCCTCTAGTGATTTGAAGGTCACTAGTTCGAGCCTCAGCTGTGGCAGCGTGTTTGTGTCCCTGAGCAAGGCACTTAATCACACATTACTCTAGTCTGTGAGAGGAGTGGCACCCCACACAGACTTCCAATCTGCGCCTTGTAAAGCATGAAAATGCCCGACGCAGGCCTCTCATGGTCTGAGTCAACGTTCTCTACACTGCACCAACTTCGATGCTTCTGAGTAGCGGGCAGCAACAAGGTCGGCAGCCAGCTCAGCTCCTTCGAACTCAAACTGGCTCCTCCAACAGATCAGCGGGCTCGTTCTCCACTATCTCAGCCAACTCCTTTGACACCTCAGCCAGATCCACTGCCGACACCAGACCAGCTACTCCCATGAACAAGCAACACATTGGTGGTGTGCCACTGCAGTACCAGATGTTCTTGGAGTAGAATTGTCTTTGGATCATAAAAAAAAAATAAATTCTATGAAGAAAAAAACACATTTGGCTGGCCCCCGAGTGGCCTCTGCATTCGCACGCACTACCATCTTACTGGAAGTCCAGTGTCAAAGGCAGATGGATCATGGACAGAGGCAGAGAGAAAAAAAATAGGACAGCAGATGGAACGATTTGTGGGAAGGAGGGATCAGGGTGTGACCAGCTTACCTTCTCAAGGGCACTTAAGGGATGGGCAATTAATGCTGGCACGTCAGTGGTCTCCACACACACTAAATGAATGAACATTGAGCTTTTTGTTAACAGCAGCTAATGTAGAAACCAAAAGAATTCCTACAGGGTGTATGCAGAGTGGATGCTTCCCCTGTCTAGGACACATATTGCACTCTCAGATTAAGGGGTAGGACACTTAGGACTAAGATGTAGAAAGTTTTCATGCAGAGAATGAATTCTGTACCCCAGAAGGCAGTGCAAGCATGGTTATAGAGTTCATTAAGAACGGAGATTGCTACATGGCTGGAGTTTAGGGGAATCGAGGGTACGGGGATAATGCATGAAAATGGCTCTGAGTGAGAAGATCAGTCAAGACCATAACAATCGGCAGAACAGGCTTGAATGATCAGATAGTCCACACCTGTTCCTTACATTACAGAGTCATTAAGTCTTGCAGCACAGAAGCAGGCCATTTGGCCCAACTAGTCCATGCCAAACAAGAATCCCATTTGGCACATATCATTCTTATCCTTTCCTATCCATGTACCTGTCCAAGTGGCTGTTAAATATTGTTAATGTACTCTACCTGCCTCAATTACTTCCTCTGGCAGCTCAATCCATGTACTGACCACTGATACCGGGTGAAACATTGCCCTTTGATTTCCTGTTAGATTTATCCCGTGTCACCTTAAACCTCTGCCCTGTAGTTCTGGATTCCCGAACCTGGGGAGAAGGAAAATGTGTGCATTCATCCTATCTATTCCCCTCATGATTTTATATCCCTCTATAAGGTCAGTATTATATAAAAGGTCGAATCTTGTACTTTCCAAGGATACATACTGTTGACTTTCAGCTAATAACTTGTAATAGGAGCATGAAATAATAAGGAGCATATTTTAGACATTTCAGATGTAATATCAAATTTAATTACTTGTTCTTTATGCAGTGTGATAATGAGAGAATGTAGACATATGGAGACTCCCTTGCCTGCACTTATTAATGAAAGGACAATTTTGCACAGAATATAATTTCCCTTTGGAATAATTCAGCAAGAAAACTGCTCTCCTTGGTTCCGCTGGGTGGCATTTCAGCTTAACCCGTCCATTGCTGTTACTTTATTCAAGACTAATGCTGTGTTTTGCAAGCTTGTGCATTCACGTGGCACTTCCTGTAACCTAGTTTGATCTCCCAAGGTGCTTCACAGAAATGTCAAATTAGACAAAGGAAACAGTGGCACTCAGGACAAAAAGCTTGCTTAGAGGGATGAGTTCTAAGGAGCACTTAAAAGAAGCAAGAGAAAGATGATTAGGAATGTATTTCCAAGGTTTTGATCCTTTACTTCTGAAAATAGGAGCAGCAGGTCACCAGGCCCTTCAAGCCTGTCCCACCATACGGTCTGATTATGGCTGATCTATACTGATGTAAATTCTTCTTCTGTTACACTTCCCTATAGCATTCATTTCCTCTATCTTTCAATTGTTCATCCATATTAGTCCTAAATAGATCTAATAATCTGACCTCTACCACTTTGGGAACAGAGAATTCAGTGATTCACTACCCTCTGAGAGAAGAGATTCCTATTTTAAATGATCAGCTCCCTATTTTGTAGCTCTTTCCCCTTGTTCATGACTCTCCCACTAGTGAAAACATTTCAACATGTACTTTGACAAACCCACTAAGGATCCTGTATGTTTGAATACCTTCACTCTTTCTTCATCTGAAGGTACATCCATCAGAGGTGATGAATAGAAGATCACAATGAGAGAGCTGTATTCTTGGAGATCCAGGGGGCCAGAGGAAGTCCAGGAATGGGGGACTATGGTCCTAGTGCAGGTCAAAGGGATTGGGCAGAATAATAATTCAACATGGACAAGATGGGCTGAAGGGTCTGTTTCTGTGCCTTATTGCTCTATGACTCTACAAGTTGCAGAGATAGAAGATAGCATTCATTATGAATTTAATACCATGTGTGTTAAATTAAAAAGGAATAAAACCTTGAATAATTCGTATGGATTGCATTCATAGTAGAGTAATTTGCTTAAATTTTGTTCTGAAGTAATCATTATACAAATAATTAAAATGATGACCATGCTTTCAAGTGACTATGTATGGTGCTACACCACTGTGTTGAGCAGCCTCTGTCATACAAATTGGGCTAGCAGAACCTTAGTCCAATGTCCAGTTTCTAATGGACATGGGAAATGATGAGGTCATTTGCCCTTCCCCATGCCCCCAGCTTTATTGTTCTGCCATTTGGTGATACTGTAGCTGGTCAGGACTCCATATATGGTGCATATGGCCCAAATACAGGCAAATGGAGCTACTTGGATTGGACTCTTGGTCAACATGAACCTGTTGAATAGAAGGTCCTGCTTCCATGCTGTATGACTCTATACCCATAATTTACACTCAGTGGCAACTTTATTAGGTACCTCCTATACCTAATAAAGTGATCACTGAGTGTATGCTCATGGTGTTCTGTAAATTTTAGAGACTGTTATGTGTGAAAATCCCAGGAGATCGGCAGTTTCTGAACTATTCAAACTACCCTGTCTGGCATCAACAGTCATTACACGGTCAAAATCACTTAGATCATATTTCTTCCCATTATGATGTTTGGTCTGAACAACAGCTGAACCTCTTGACCACATCTGCATGCTTTTATGCATGGAGTTGCTTACACATGATTGGCTGATTAAATATCTGCATTAATGAGCAGGTGTACCCAATAAAACAGCCTCTGTGTGTATATTACAAGTGTGTACATATGTCAGGCAAAGCACAGAATATGAAATTGCAAAGTGATTGTTATGTCTTATCTATTGTGCCTGGTTGAATTCTCAATTTTAGTTCTTACTCTATGGGTGTGGTTATAGCATGTGGACCATACAGGTAAATTTTTTTATTAGTGTCACATGTACCCAGGTACAGTGAAAAGCTTCATAACAACCATGCATTGCGATAGAACAATGTACAACAATAACAGAATGCAGAATAATGTTTTAAAATTACAGAGGAAGTGTAGTCCAGGAAGGCAATAAGGGCGAAGTCATAATGAGGTGGATTGTGAGGCCAAGAGTCCATCTTATTGCTCTAGGAAACTGTTTAATATTTTTATAATAACATGATAGAAGCTGTCATTGAGCCCTGTGGTAAGAGCTTTGAAGCTTTTGTAGCTTCTACCCAGTGAGAGAGAGGAGGGCTGGCAATGTTTTGGTTGTTATGGGTGCAGTGAGTTCAGAGACATCTTTGTTAATGTTAGGTTACGTGGAGTCTTAACAATACATGTATAATGTGTGTGTGCATTGATGTTTTGTTGATGATGAAACACACTTATTATTTCCTGACTGACATATATCATCCTACCACTAGTACCTCTAACATTTCAGTAAATGGCCCCCATTTTTAATATTTAATAAGTAAAAGTCAGAAGCTCATTAAGAACTATTAAAAATCATCCTGATTTCAGCTGCTTGACCCACTCCAGACAGTGAGGTAATTGGTTCCAGTCATGCCAAATCAATGATAGATTCCTTAGTGAGTTCAGAACATTGCACTGGGAATGCATTTAGATGAAAAGGTCCTTTAATTATGTTATTTATATTGCAAACACATAGCCATAGTTACATAATTTTTGTCAGCTCAATTGCCAAAAGCAGCAACAAAATCTCAATGCAGAAACCGATAGAGAAATGAAATAAATATATTGGAGATTATGATTAGGTCGCACAACTTCAATGGAAAAGAAAACAGTATATATCAGTGGAGTGGCAAGCAGATTTGGCATGAAGCATTAACTTTGCTTCTTTCTTAACTGGCGCTGTTTGACCTGCCGAGTGCTTCAAGCAGTTTCTATTTTTTTGTTTCAGATTTCTAGCTAGTATTGCTTTTTGCTTTTTGGGAGATATGAGAAACTGTGTGGTTGTACATCTGAGTGATAGTGAATGGAGTGATCCAGCGCTTCGTTGTTTCCAGGAAGTGAGCGCGTACTTGAATGGCCTTGATGCAACGAAACTTGGAGGTGGGGCACGAACCAGTGTTCAACTCCATTTCACCGATTAAAGTGCCCATTAATCGCCAGTTAATGTGTCGAGGAAGATTGAGACATCAAGGAGAACGCAGAAGGCAAGCAAGAGTTCAACACTGACTGCCTTCCTTTTGATTGCTGCCAGAGAAGGAGTCTTTGAGTAGCCTGTTGCTGTTTGACTCACTGTGGCAGGCTGGTAGGCCTCTGCACTCGTGTGTTGTCTCTCTCTTTCGATGATGGAGTATGTTATCATGGTTCTGTGTTATGGATTGGACTGTTGAGCTTACGGACTGTGGATTTTTTTCAAACTTATGGTTTTTATATGTGCATTTTTCTCCTGCTGCTTTCTGTTTTGTTGTGCAAGCGGAAGGGTTTGGGGTTCGATGTTCTCGCTCTGTTCTGTGTGGGGGAGGGGGTTTGGGAGTTGATGATCGATGCGCCATTCTTTTTGTGTGGCGGGGTGGGTTTGATGTTTCTCTCTGAGTGACTCTCATGTTCCTTCTTTGTTTTGTGGCTATCTGGAAAAGATGAATCTCAGAGCTGTATATGGATACATACTTTTATAATAACTGAACCTTTGAAGAGGAGGTACTTGCTGGGGAGACAAATGTATCAGCAAATCTCTTCCCATATGCCAAGCATTAGTACTTTCAAATGACTCCATGGAAGACGGCACCTCTTTCAAATATTGAATCACTAAAATTTGTGTACAGAGGGAGGAAGATTATGAAGAAAAATAGAAATTAAGTTTTAGTCTTGATTTATCTTCATTACTTGGTATAGAAACAGGCTATTCAGTGAAACTGGTCTTATGCCTGTGTATATTCTCCACAGAAACTGGTCTTACTTACCTTATGCTGCCTGACTTGCTGAGTTCCTCAAGCATTTTGTTGTGCTGCCCATGGTTTCTAACATCTACAGAATCCCTTGTGTTTTCGGATTTTCCTTTCCTAAATCTGTCAGTGTATTTTATTGTTCCTTTCTCCATCATGCAGTTCCCTTTGTAGGCAGAGTTCCATGTTCTCTGGGCAGAGCAGTCCGTTCTGAATTCCGACTGGATTTATTCCTGATTGATTCATATTCATTGCAAAATCCCATTCCCAGCTATGGCATATGGTTAGAATTTCTTTCACCCACTGTTCCTTTGTATTTTAAACCAATAGTTATTTATTATAACTCATGTAAAAGCCAATCAAGCCATTGGGTCCATGTAGTTACCAACAAAGCAAGCTCATCAGTCCCATTCCCCTTCTGTTTATATTCCCTGTATCCCTGCTGTAAATTGACCTCATTGATAATAAATTTACTTTGAACTTCAAGCATTAAAGTACATATATATCACCATATACAACCCTGAGATTCATTTTCTTGCGGGCATACACATATAGCCTAATAACCACAATGGAATCAATGAAAGACCACACAAACTTGGCCACTCAACCAGTGTGCAACAGACAGCAAACTGTGCAAATACAAAAGAAAGAAATAATAATAACTAAATAAGCACAAATATTGAGAGCGTAAGATGAAGAGCCCTTGAAAGTGAGTCGATTGGATATGGGAATATTTCAATGATGGGGCGAGTGAGGTTATCCCCTTTGGTTCAAGCACCTGATGGTTGCGGGATAGAATCAGCGTTAGTGTGATAGAATCATGTCAGTGTGCTCAATGGTAGGGAGAGCTTTACCCAGAATGGGCTGGGCTGTTTCCACTGCTTTTAGTAGGATTTTCCATTTAAGGGCATTGATGTTTCTATATCAGGCTGTAATGCAGTCAGTCAATATACTCTCCACTACACATCTATAGAAGTTTGTTGAAGTTTTAGATATCATGCTGAATTTCTGCAAATTCCTAAGGAAGTAGAGGTGCTGTTGTGCTTTCTTCATAATTTTACTTCCCATAAACTTCCTTTTTTTTCTTTTGCACGGAGAGGTAATATACTGATAAATCATGTCTTTAGAATGTGGGAAGAAACTGGAGCACCCAGGGACAACCCAGGCTGTTACAGTGGGCAAACTCCACCCAGACAAATCAGGTTCAGAAGTGGTCTCTGGAGTTTTGAAGCAATGCCACCATGCCTCCCTAATGGGCTTAAAATATGAACAGTGACTTGAAAAGAAACATGACTTTTAGCCACCATCAGTCACAAGGTAGAGCTACATACAGTTTCTGTAAAATGTATTCACCCCTCTTGGAAGTTTTCATGTTTTATTGTTTTACAACATTGAATTACCGTGGATTTAATTTGGCTTTTTTTTTACACTAATCAACAGATAAAGACTCTTTCATGTCAAAGTGAAAACTGATCTCTACAAAGTGATCTAAATATGTAAAACACAAAATAATTGATTGCATAAGCATTCACCCCCTTTAATATGACACATCAAATTGTCACTGGTGCAGCCAATTGGTTTTAGAAGTTACGTAATTAGTTAAATGAAGATCACTGTGTGCAGTCAAGGTGTCTCAATTGATTGTAGTAAAAATACACCTGTATCTGGAAGTCCAACAGCTGGTGAGTCGGTATCTTGGCAAAAACTACACCACGAAGACAAAAGAACACCCCAAGCAACTCTGCTAAAAGGCTATTGAAAAGCTCAAGTCAGGAGATGGACACAAGAAAATTTACAAGTCACTGAATATCCCTTGGAGTACAGTTAAATCAATCAGTTAAGAATATGGCACAGCTGTAAATCTGCCTAGAGCAAGCCATCCTCAGAAACTGAGTGACCGTGCAAGAAGGGGACTAATGAGGGAGGTCACCGAAAGATCTATGACAACTCTGGAGCAATTACAAGCTTCAGTTGCTGAGATGGGAGAGTCTGCACATGCAACTGTTGCCTGGGTATTTGTCCAGTCATAGCTTTATGGGAGAGTGGCAAAGAGAAAGCCACAGTTGAAAAAAACTCACTTGGCATCTTGTTAGAGTTTTCCAGAAGGCATGTGGGAGACTCTGAATTCAGCTGGAAGGAGGTTCTATGGTCTGATGAAACCAAAATTGAGCTTTTTGGCCATCAGACTGAACACCATATTTGGTGTAAGCCAAACACTACACATCAAAAACATACCATCAAGTATGATGGTGGCTGCATCATGCTGTGGGGATGCTTCACTGCAGCAGGCTCTGGAAGGCTTGTGAAGGTAGATGGTAAATGAGTGCAGCAAAATACAGGGAATCCTGGAGAAAAGCCTGATGCAGTCTGCAAGAGAACTGCAACTTGGGAGAAGATTTGTTTCCCAGCAAGAGGATGACCCCAAGCATCATGCCAAAGCTACACAGGAATGGCTTAAAAACAACAAATTTAATGCCCTGAAGTAACCAAGTCAGAGTCCAGACCTCAATACAATTGAGAATTTGTGGCTAGACTTGTAAAGGGCTGTTCACTCACGATCCCCATGCAATCTGACAGAGCTTGAGCAGCTTTGTAAAGAAGAATGGAGGAAAATTGTAGTGTCCAGATGTGCAAAGTTAAAAGAGACTTATTCACACAGTCTCAAGGTTGTAATTGCTTCCAAAGATGCATCTACTAAAAACTGACTTGAAGGGGTGAATACTATGCAATGAATTTTGTGTTTTATATTTGTATTTAATTTCGATCACTTCATAGAGATCTGTTCACACTTTGACAGAAGAGTATTTTTCTGTTGATCAATGTCAAAAAAGCCAAATTAAATCCAGTGTGGTTTAATATAAAAGAATAAAGCATGAAAACTTCCAAGGCGAGGTGAATACTTTTTATTGGCACTGTAGATGGACAATGCTTTTCGTTAGATTAGCCAAATGACCTGAAGCCCTGCCATTTCTAATAACCATGAAGCCCTGGGATAATTTCATTGACATTTTGAAATATCTCATAATTTTTCATTTACCATTTATTAAACAGGAATACTCAGGGTCCACAGTAACCGGAGGTAATGAGTGACCTAATCAGTTGAATTATTAAGCAATCAGTTGAATTGTTGCAGCAGCATTACACAACCAGCAAGGATAAACAACATTTGATAAATCGATTGTTCCAAAACAAAACCATCTTCATTTTGTCCTCATCCATTGCAAACACCCATGCAAAGGTCACTTGCGAAGATTTTCCTCTCCTGCCACAGTTTCACATCCCAAGTTTATTAATTATTTCCAATGACAGACTTTGGTTCAAAGCTTTCTCCATACTTCATGGTTAAGCTTAAGCAGGCTGTTCCACACTTCCTTACATAATTGACTGGGGGATATGATCAGGTGTGGCATATATTTCTGAAAATGGTCAGAGTCGATTGAGCATTCCTGGTTGTGTTTTGGAGATCAATTTAATATTGTGTGACAGAGCACAGAATACCAGCTTGCCCATTGATGTGTTCCATGAATCAAGGGCTAGATTATCTGCTTCTATCAAGTTGCCTATCCTTTATATTACCCCAGCTCGTGTATATCTGTCTGAGCAGGCAAGCATCCAATCACTTGAGGGTTCATCACAATGAAGGTACCTCTGGTGGGGCACCATTTCCTCTGAATGGCATGGCATTATCAACTGAAATCCAACGGGGAAGCAAGACCACCACAAGGCGACACACACACAAAATGCCGGAGGAACTCAGCAGGTCAGGCAGCATCTATGGAAATAGTTAGTATTTCAGGCTGAGACCCTTCATCTGAACTGGAAAGGAAGGGGAAGATGCCAAAATAAAAAGGTAGGGGGGAGGGGAAAGCTAGAAGCTAATAGATAAAGTCATGTGGGATGGGGGGGTGAAGTAAGAAGCTGGGAGGTGATAGGTGGAAAAGGCACAAAAAGGATGAAGAAGAAGGAATCTGTTCAGAGAGAAGAGTGGACCATCGGAGGAAGGGAGGTGATAGGCATTCATGTCATCGCTGGAATATAAGGTGTTGCTCCTCCACCCTGAGTGTGGTCTCATTGTAGCAAAAGAGGAGGCCATAGACCAACATTTCTGAACCAGAATGGGGACAGCCCTAATAAATTCACAGGTGAAGTGTTGCCTCACCTGGAAGGACTGTTTGGGGCCCTGAATGGAGGTGAGGGAGGAGGTGAATGGGCAGGTGTAGCATTTCAGTCACTTGCAGGGATAAATGCCAGGAGGGAGATCGAAGAGAAGGGGCGAATGGCCATGGGAATCACGTAGGGAGCAATCCCTGCGGAAAACAGAGGGTAAAGATGTGTTTTGTGGTAAGGTCCCATTGAAGGTGGCGGAAGTGGCAGAGAATTTGTATTGGTTGTGGTGGCTTATGGGGTGGTAGGTGAAGACAAGAGGACCCATTAATGGCAGGGTAACAAATAGTGAATTCAGTGGACTCACCCCCAGCATTTGTGTCTTCTGTTTCCTGGAATCTTAGTTTTGGGAATTCCCCCCCCCCCCCCACCCTCCTTAAATCTACCTATCTATCACTGTCTGTGTTTTAAGATGCAAAGCAGGTAACAAATTTAAAAGAAGATGTGATATTAAATGGGAAAATGATAATGATGCAAAACAAAAGTTGGTAATGGACAAGGAAGAAATGATGGTCCAAGAGAAATTGGAAACAGAATCATTTTAAGAAATTATTGAATATAACACTGTGCCTGGAAGCTACCTGGAAGATCAGAGCCGCTATGGGGGATCCTGATTTGGGGTATATCCTGTGTCTCCATGCCTGGGGTACTGTATGATGTCGGTGCATTTGAGGAGATCCACAGAAAGACAGATGTTAGTCATGATCTTATTGAATGGCGATGTAGGCTTGAGGTAATGGTTGTTCTACTCCTGTCCCTCCATCTTGTGTTTTTTTTAAATGGAACAGTTAAAATGGGCTTCTTTTGTGCCTTTTAGTTTTTCTATCTCCAGTATTGTAAAGTAATTCTTTTTGGATATATAATTTGTTATCACCACCCTTCCACTGATAAAACCAAAAAGATCACTTCATGTTTTCTGGTACTTGGGTTTTTATTCTTGTGAATTTCCTTTTTTGAAGAAGCAGAGCTTGTTGTGTTAATGAAGAAGCACATTTCAGATATGCTTCAAAAATTAAATTGAAAAGGTAAACTCTAGGCTTTCCATCCGAGGACATTGTGTCATAAATCAGATAATAAGCTTAATATTCTGCATGAAATGATAATTCTTCATGTTGAAGCTAAGTTAAAGTCTGCAGCAATTGTTTCTGAACTGCATTGTTGCTAGAGCATGACAATTTCTAATTGAATAACTTATTAATAGAAGAAACCTTGGATGCTGAGATCTTCAATAAGTAAGTTGCTTCAGTGATGTTAATTAAGGGATGAATATTTTCCCAGGATTCAGGAAGCTCCCTTGCTCTTCAAATGGTGCCATTTGTCTGATACTGACTTGGTTTATGTTTCGTTTGGAAGTTAGTGTTGCTGACAAAGCAGCACACCCCTCAGTACCTCTCACTGGATTACGTGCTCAAGTGCCTAAAATCCAGAGGCTTTTTAGCATGGAGAAGCGTGTGCAACTCACTGAACTATTGCTACCAGTTACTTGATGGATGTACCCTGTACTGTCCCCTGCAGATGTTTTCAGATGAAGAGATGGCAACAAAATCAAACATTTTACTTTAAGTTAGTATTAGTAAATCTGTTCACATACAGCTGCCTGATGTGCCAGCATTAGAATGAGGATAGTTTAAAACACAAACCATATTGTTTAAAGCATTATTGCGTCTTATGGTATAAAAGAGGAGGCTATTTGCCCCATTCTGCTAGTTCTTCAACACTGCATCCTCTGCTATTTCCCTAGAGCCTCTCAATTTTTTCCTCCTTCATGTTTTTAAAATTACCATTGAATCTGATTTCACCATTCTTTCCTAACAACTGACAGCAAAGTCTTCAATTGGTTGTTGTTTAAAAACCTATCATGGAGAAACACAAAATTACTTGCTAGTGGCTATACTCCTGATCAAGGATCTATTGTTGCTTTCACTTGTATGTACTGAGTATTGTATCAGTCAGTCAGGGGCACTGAAAGTCGAGTCGATTTTAACCATGTTAAACATAATTGCCTCAGTTGGATATTCAGAGTTCCCTGACTAGTTTGTTCCAGCTGAAATTTTGCATGACTGACAGCATTAACACCAATTTCCAGTAATTTCTCTCACCTCCTCCTCCTCCTCTCATTTTCCATCCCCATTCTGGCTCCTCTCTTACCCCTTCTCCTTACCTGCCTATCGCCTCCCTCTGGTGCCCCTCTCCTTCCCTTTCTCCCAGGGTCCACGCTCCTCTCCTATCAGATTCCTTCTTCTTCAGCCCTTTATCTTTTCCACCTGTCACCTCTCATTTCATCCCCCCTCCCATGCTCACCTACCTTCCCCCTAATTTGGCTTCACCCATCTTCTTCCCTCTTCCTTTTTAGTCCTGATGAAGGGGCTCAGCACAAAAAGTGGATTGTTTATTCCTCTCCACAGATGCTGCCTCACCTGCTGAGTTCCTCCAGCATTTTGTGTGTGGACTTCCAGCATCTGCAGAATCTCTTTGTGTTTAAAACTTTTCAGATTAGCTTTAGACTATAAATGCAGAAATGTGGTTTTATTTGTTAGGGAAAGGTCTGGTTATAAAATGAGTTCATTATGGCATTTCTCATCCACACTTGAATTTTAGAAAGTGTCCCACAATGTCAGTGCAATATTGAAGTTGTGTTTGAAAGTTCCTTGACTTTTGAATCATAAATGCTGAACAGCTGATGGACTAGACTCCAGTGTCCTGAGGTTTTGCAGATAATAGATATGACTTGGCCTCGGCCCCTCTTCAGTATAATTTTATTGACAGCAGTCAACCTTCTGAATTACATAAATATCCTTTGTAAAGATCAAACCCAGGATCTTATTAAAGTGAGATATTTTCTTTGCCCAAAGAATATAGATTTTTAATATCAAGGCTTTCTATTCACAGGAGCTACAGCTTTCACAAGATTTGTCTAACACAGAAAGGCAATAAAATGTAAACAATCCTCTGTCTTCTGCTTCATGTTTTCAAAGCAACTAAATCGAGCACAGCTGGGAGCTATCGTCTGTGGTATTTCAGAAATTGGGAGTAATGTAATAAAGATGCTGCAGAAATTCAGTCCAGATGAAGGGTCTTGACCTGAATCTTTGACTGGCTGGCTGAATAGAAGATTGGCTGACAGGCAGGAGACAACAAGTGGGAATAAAGGGGTCTTTTCTCATTGGCTGCCAGTGACGAGCAGTGATTCAAAGGAACTTGGGAGTCCTCATGGAGGATTCACTAAAGGTTAACTTTCTGGTTCAGTTAATGGTAAGGAAGGCAAATGCAATGTTGTCATTTGTTTTTGAAAGGACTAGAATATAAAAGCAGGGGTGTCATGCTAAGGCTTTATAAGGCGTTGATCTGACCGCACTTAGAGAATTGTAAGCATTTTAGAAGGACTGCTGGAGTTTAGAACAAGAAGGGGGCATCTCATTGAAACCTATTGAATACTGAAAGGCCTAGATAGAGTGGACATGAAAAGATATTTCCTATAGTGGGGGAGCCTAGGACTAGAGAGCAGAGTCTCAGAAAAGAAGAGAATTCCTTTATCAAATCAAGCTGAGGATAGTTGGTAATTGTCAAGGAAGCCACCTTCCCTCAGCAGTTTGTGCCTAAGCTAGTCTTGGAATTCCATATGCGCAGGATGCCCTTCACATCTGACCCCTTACTTTAACAGAGCTGTGAATGGGGTGACTGATCATGTCAAAGAAGATAAGTGCTTAATGTTTATAATAATTTGATTTTTTGATAGGTTGATAATTAAATCTGTTGAATATTTTAGGAGGATTATCAGAGCCATTTTTAAATTGTTCAAAGCGTTTTGATAGTTATCAAGCTCCCAAAGATTTTCCAGAACATTCCTGGGTGAACCCTGTGAATAAACCTACCCGATCTGTTGTGTCTACTTTATCTGGTTACAGCCTGTCCTTTCCTTATCCAAATAAAGTATGCCTATTGGGTGGGGATCTAGGATGGCAAACTGGACATTGGGCTGGTTCTGGATGATCTACCCTTCCCCGCACTTTACTGTGATACAGCACTGTAGTTATGTAGAATCCTACTCTTTCACAGGCGTAATGTGGCCTTAAGTGTACATGAATCTCACAGCATAGAAATCACAGTACAATAGACCATTCAATTCCAAGCAAACCTTCTCCCATCCTTCTACATCTAATCTAATGCTGTAAGCTTCTGTTCTTTTCTTTGTTGTAAGTATATTTAATTTCCCCTTAAAATGTATTCATATTTTGTGTTTTACATGCTGAGAACATTTCGGTAAATATATACGTGCGCTAGGTATATTTGCATATGTGAAGATCATAAAAAATCCATATTAAGCCTTTCCCAATAAGTCCTAGTGTTTTGACTTGTAAGTACTTATATAGTCATAGAGTAATAAAGCATGGAGACCAGACCTTCAGCCCAACTCGTCCATGCTGAACAAGATGCCCAACTAAGGTAATTCCATTTGCCCAGATGAGGCATATAACCTTTCCTGTTCATGTACCTGTCCACATGGCTTTCCCGTGTTGCTCTTGTCCATGCTTCAGCTACTTTCTCTGGCAGCTCATTACATATATAAACCACCCCCTGTATGAGCAAGTTTCCCCACAGGTCCTCTCACCTCAAACCTGTGCCCTCTGGTTACAATTGGAATTGGTTTATTACTGTCACATGCACTGAGATACAGTGAAAAGTTTGTCTTGCATATTGTTAATACAGATCAATTCTTAAGTAGTGCATTGGTGGTAAAACAATAATAGATTACAGAATAAAGTACATTAGCTCTGTAGTAGGCAGGGCATCTTTAAGGAGCAGTTCCCCAGAAAGGCAGCATCCATCATTAAGGACCCCCATCACCCAAGGCATGCCCTCTTTTCATTGTTACCATTAGGATGGATATACAGAAGCCTGAAGGGGCACTCTCAACAATTCAGGAACAGCTTCTTCTCTGCCATCCGATTTCTGAATGGACATTGAACCCATGAACACTATCTCACTACCTTTTTATTCCTTTTTTTTTTGATTTGCGCTACTTATTTATTATAGCTATTTTTATATGTAATAGATTTACTGTAATTCAGTTCATATTAACATGTATTGCATTGAACTGTGCCGCAAAGTTAACAAATTTCACAATACGTGCTGGTAATATTAAACCTGATTCTGATTCTTCTGATTATGAGAAAGTGCAGTGCAGGTAGGCAAGAAGGTACAATATCCATAACAATTGTGAAGTTAAGATCCATCTTATCGTACAAGGAGATATTCAGTAGTCTTTTAAGAGTGGAACAGAAGCTGTCCGTGAGCCTGGTGATATGTGCTGTCATGCTTTCATATCTTCTGCCTGATGGGAGAAGGCAGAATGTCTGGATGAGTGGGTTTTGAGTTATGCTGACTGCTTTACTGAGGCAACAAGAACTGTACACACATCTGTGATATGCCGAGCTGTGTCTCCAACTCTGCAAATTTCTTGCAGTACGGACAGACCATTTGCCAAACCAAGCCTTGATGCATCCAGATAGGATTCTTTCAATGGTGCATCAATAGAAGTTGGTGAGGTTCGATGGGGACATGCCAAATTTCTCTAGCCTCTTGAGAAAGTAGAGGCATTTTAGTGATCTTTCTTGGCTATGGTATCTACACGGTTAGACCAGGTCAGGCTGTTGGTGATGTTGGCTCCTAGGACCATGAAGCTTTCAACCCTCTTAATTTCAGTGCCACTGATGAAGACAGGAGCATATTAACCATCTCCTTCCTGAAGTTAATGACCAGCTCTTTTGTTTTGCTGACATTGAGGGAAAGGTTGTTGTCATAACTCTATGTTACTCTGCTCTCTTTTTACTTCTTGTACTCCGACTTTTCATTATTTGAAATACAGCCCTCGATACTGATATCATCCCCAGACTCGTAAAAATGGAGTTAGAGCAGATTCTGGCCGCTCAGTCATGACTGTAATGGGAATAGAGTAGGAGGGCTGAGGACACGGCCTTCTGGGGCTCTAGTGTTGAGAATAATCATGGCAGAGGTATTGTTGCCTTTCTATAAGTCTTGTGTCTATTGTCTGAAAGTTGGAGATGAATTTGGTGTTGTCTACCTATACTTGAAATTTAGTGACGTGGCCGGCTGGTGGCGCAATGCCATCAGCGCCGGATTCTGGAACGAAGGTTCCAGGGTTCGAATCCAGTCGGAGCCGCTCCCGAGTACGCTTTCCATCCATGCCCGGTTGAGTGTCGAGATCGCAACTCGACCTCATAAAATAAAGGGGAAAATACTGCAAAAGGTCTGTGTGAGGAGTGGCGCGCCACACAGTCTCTCTCTTGCTCCGCGCCTTGTAGAGGCATGAAAAAGACATCATCCCGCCAACATCGCACACAAACGGATGCACACATGCAGACGCACACGCATGCACATGCCAAAAAAAAAGAAATTTAGTGATGTTTGCTGGAAATTATAATATTGAAGGTGGAGGTATAGTCCATAAACAATAGTCTAATGTAAGTGGCTCTAATGTAAGTGGCTTTTCTGTCCAGATGCTGCAGAGATGAGTACAGGGCAAGGGAGATGGCACCCACCGTAGATAGACCTTTTTTGCAGATAGGCCAATTGCAGTACCTGGAAAAAAATACTGTGCATTCACCTTTTCTGTTCCCCTTATGATTGTATACATCTGTATAAGGTCACTTCCCCAACTCCCTGGACTATAATCCTATGCTGAACAGGAGGATTGAAAAGAACATGGGGAAACTTGGAGTTTAGTGCAGTTTTGTTTCCCTGAGCCATTGCCATTCATTATGGCTTCAAGTCATCAGGATCCTTCAATAAGCTCAGCTTATTGTTAAAGTAGGACTTGCATTTTCACAGAACCTTTCACAATCCCACGATTTTCCATTGGCTTTAAAGTAAATGTATCACTGCAGATAATGCGTAATGATCTTTTGCTGCAATACAAACAGATCCTGACTTGTGCATCTCAGTGAAGAGTGATGTATCTTTCCCCACTGCATGCACTGAGTGCAAAAATGTTAGCTGTATCATGCTAAGGTTGAATTTGAGGAATAGTTTCCTTCTGCAGTGAGTGATGTAGCAGTAAAAACATTCTAAGTACTGGTTCAGAATGCATCGTTAACGGCTGCTGTTGTCTTCAGATGTTGGTATTAGTGTAGGATGTGTATAAATGGGTTCACGGTGGTCATTGTGGGGTAGGTGGGCCGTGAGACCTGTACCACGTAACTGTGACTAAGGTGTAAAAACTGATGAATGTCTGTATATTCAACTTGACATTGTTATTACTTTTAACTACTTGTCTCTTTTGTTTCTTATTATTTCAGCCTTGCCATTTAAGTTCACAAAGCACAGAAACTGGTTTTCAGTCCACTATGCACATGCTGCCCATAGTACAATCTACACTAATCCTGTTTGTCTGTATTAGGCTTCCTATGTCTTGGCAATTCAAGTGCTTGTTCAGAAGAAATTATTGGCCCAGAAAGGGGTTTGAATATTACTTGAGTAGCTCTTAAAACTGGAGTAGGGATAAAAAGAGAGGAAGTACTTGTGCTGTACTGTTTAACTTATTTTGTGTTTGAGTACTGGCATTAATCCCACTAATCTCCCTCCCGGCACTTATCCCTGCCAGTAGCCTAAGTACACCTGCCTATACAGCTCCCTCCTCACCTCCATTCAGGGCCCCAGGCAGTCTCTCCAGACGAGACAACACTTCACCGCTGAATCTGCTGGGGTCGTCTCTTGTGTCCGGTGTTCCCAATGCAGCCTCCTCTTCATTGGTAAGAACAACCATACAATCCGCCACAAGCAGGACTTCCAGGTGGCCAAACACTTTAATTCCAATTCCCATTCCTGTTCCAGTGTGTGTATGGCCACCTCTTGTGCAAAGATGAGGCCACCCTCAGGATAGAGGAACAAAACCTTATATTCCGTCTGGGTAGCCTCCAACCTGATGGCATGAACATCGATTTTCCCTTCCTCTATTCCTCACCCTTTTACCTCTTTCACTTCTTCTCACCCGCCTATTACATCCCACTGGGTCCCCTCCTCCCTCCCTTTCTCCTGTCATCCACTCTCCTCTCCTGTCAGATTCCTTTTTATTCTGGCATCTTCCCCCTTCCTTCTCAGCCCCAAATAAGCGCCATGGGAGCAATGTTGACTATCTGTTCATTTCCATAGATGCCGCCGCCTGGCCTGCTGAATTCCTCCAGCGTTTTGTATGTTTTTTTTTGATTACGTTGGCTACTTTCCAGAATCAGTGGAAAGTATAGCCAGAGTTAATGGAGTATACTGTAGCTTAATTTCTTATCTTTTTTGCTGTCACTAGAATCATAGAAAAGTTTGCACCACAGAAAGAAGGCATTCATCCTTATTGTATCCATAGTGATAGATGAATGGTTTGGTAATCCTGTATCCCTTTGGTGTTAGAGTGGTGCAGCTCGGAGAGCTGCTGTCTCACAATTTCACTCTCTCAGGTTCAATCTTGACCTCTGTTGCATGCCCTCCCTGTGACTCTGTGGGTTTCCTGCAAGTGCTCCAGTTTCCTCCCATATCCCAAAGATGTGCATGTTGGTCAAATGAATGGCAGTTACAAATTGCCTGTCGTGTGTATGTGAGTGGTGGAATCTGGGGAGAGTTGATGGGGAAAATAAGGAGAATAACGCAAAGGGATTAGCACAGATTAGTATAAATGGGTGACTAATAGTCAGTGGGGATTTAATGTACATTTGTCTATGGCTGTCAATTACACCTTGAGGTACTGTTCAAATGTAGTGAGATGTTCTGCTTCCATCACCCTTAAGAGAAGTGAATTTCAGACCTTGGAGTCTTCATCCTCTCTCTAACTCTTCTACAAATCCATGCCACTTCATTGCTGACTCCTTCACTGGGGGAAGTAACTCCATCCTATTTATGAAGATGTCTCAGAATTTCAGGCTCTTGCAATTAAATGTCCTCTCAGCCTCCACAACCTTAAGGAAAGCGATACCAATTATTCCGATATTTCCTCATAACTGGAATACAAAAGGCACCGTGCATTGCTTTTTAGTGAAAAACTGTTTTCTCTTTTCTGAGAAAGTTCAAACGAGCAGAGACACAAGAGGCTGCAGATACTGGAATCTAGAGCAACGCACGAATTGCTGGAGTGGATCAGGAGGTACCTACATTGTGTCCAGATGAAGAGTCTCAACCCGAAGTGTCAATTGTCCATTTCCCTCCATGTGCAAACTAACCATGATTTTACTTTTCCCTTTTTTGCAGAGATATATTTCTTTCTCTCCCATCCCAATGTAACATTAGAGCTAGTTTTCAGTATTGGCAGCAGTCTTGTAACATATGCTTTGGGTAATGGCAGAAGACTGGATAATGATGCACAATGTTTTGCAAGACTTGTCACAGAATGTCATGCAGATCGATATTTTGCCAAGGGTGGTGGAAGTTTGTTCTCTGTTGCTTGCTTGCACCAAGCATGTACTTGAAATCATTGGAATCAAATTTCTGAAGAAGAATGTAAAGCATAATCACTTTATCACCTTGCCTACAGAGAAGGCTTTTGTGATACTGGCCTTCAAGAGAGCACTGAATATAGACATTGGGAGGTCATGGTGCAGGCAAGTGAGGCGGCACTGAGTATTGCCACAAACAAGAGAAAATTTGCAGATGCTGGAAATCCAATTGACACCCATACAGAATGCTGGAGGCACTCAGCAGACCAGGCAGCATCTGCAGAAAGGAGTAAACAGTTGTCGTTTCAGTCCGAGACCCTCCATCAGGACTGGGGGTAAAAAGATGAGAGGTCAGGGCAAGAAGGTGGAAGGGAGGGGAGGAAGAAGTAGAAGGTGGTAGGTGACAAGTGAAACCAGGGGAAGGGGAGGGGTACAGTAAAGAGCTGCGGAGTTGATTGATGAGAGAGATAAAGGGCTGGAGAAGGGGGAATCTGATAGGAGAGGGTAGAAGACCATGGGAGAAAGGGAAGGAGGAGGAGCACCGGGGGAGCTGATGGGTGGGTAAGGAGAAAAGATGAGAGAGGGAAACAGGAATGGGGGAATGGTGAAGAACGGTGGGGGGGGGGGGGGGGGGGGGAGCCACAATACCAGAAGTTTGAGAAATCGATGTTCATGCCATCAGGTTGGAGGCTACCCAGATGGAATATAAGGTGTTGCTCCTCCATCCTGAGTGTGGCCTCATCACTTAGATTATTTGTGTTGAGTTTTGGCCACCTTCCTACAGGGAAGATGCAATTAAGCTAGAAAGGATTGAGGGGCTGTGTTTTTGGGAGAGGTTGGGCAGGCTAGGATTTTATTTTTTTGGAGTGTAGGAGATGTGTAGGTTTTCGTAAGTAAAATGGCAGAGGCTTTTTAAGTTTAAGGAAAACCATAAGAACTCACTTTGCTGTCAAGCAAACACAGAACATAAAGCGTGGTAAAAAAAATACTTCACATTATTACGTCATCACATCAGAGTTTGTGAATTATGCATATGTTTCCACCCCATACATTACCCCACAGACTCAGCAGTGATCTTACAGAGGTGTATAAATCATAAGTGGCATAGCTAGGGTTAATGCACGCTGTCTTTTTCCAGGGTTGGGGAATCAGGCACTAGAAGGAATAGGTTTAATTGAGAGGGTAAAATTTAAGAACCTGAGAGGCAACATTTAGTTTAACACATAATGAACTGCCAGAGGAAGTAGTTGAGGCAGATACATTAACAACTTTTAAGAGACATTTGGACTGGTACATGGGATAGGAAAGCTGTCAAGGGATATGGGAAAAATGTTGGCAAATGGGACTAGCTTGGAAGGGGGGTTTAGTCGGCGCAGACAGTTTGGGCAAAGGGGCTGTTTCCTTGCTGTATGACTCAGTGACTGTAATTGCTAATAGTTTGTGCAACTGGTGATTAACTTCCTGCTCAATTTCTTTCAGGCTGCCTATGCAGAATGGTAATGCGCATCCTGTATAGTGTAGGAGTACTGGAAGTGCCACCACGTGTGTGTATTCTCCCCCCCCCACCCCCACCCCTACCCCTATCATTATAAATGCCCCACAATGCATGAAACAAAGCTGGTTCCAGCAGCAGTCTGAGCTGACTCCATTAGAAGTCTGTGGAGCCACCCCGAATATGTTATCTACAGTCAATTTGCTAAAAAGACAACATCTCTTTATCCTATCTCAGGAATTCTCTACCCCAGAGCATTGTGGAAACTAGATCATCAGCAGTATTTAAGGTGGAAGTCAATAAATTTTTTGAAGATAGGGGAATTTAAGGCTTTAGGGGAACTGGCACAGAACAGATATTGAAGCCAGGATAAGCCAGGCATGACGATATAAGGGAAGCAGCTGCATCCTATCCATATTGGTACCTCATATATAATTTTATGCTGTGCTGTAAAATCTTCTGTCAGCCTTCTCTATTCCAAGGAAAGCAACACTAACCATGACTGGGCACGTCTGAGGGGACTGGTTGCCCACTCCTGCTCATATATACGTTGTGTGTGTGTGTGTGTGTGTGTGTGTGGTGTGTGTATGTATGCATGTGATGTTTAGTTCACCAAGTTTACAGCTACACATAATATGTTTTAGTTGTGAGTTCTAGTTTCTGAACTTTTGACAGCATTAGTGTTAATGCCCTGGATGATTGCATTTACCCTTTTAGTTTGAAATTAGTTCAGAATAGGTCTGATTCCTCATCAGCAAATAGACCTGCTGCTACTAGTCCACTATTATGCGAGATGTCAAACACGTACTTCTCCTCTTGTCACAAACCTTTCTGTTTCTGAAAGCTTTCAGAAATAAAATTGCTTCACATGTAGACAACCCAGGGAGATGTAAACGTATATGTCCACCTGAATATAAAAAAGAACGAAACATCAAGCAACTTCACAAAACAAACATGATGATTGCTGGATTATTCTCAGCACCTTTCCAACAATTCCAGTCTCATGTAAATCCACAGCTACACAAATTATATTTCCTTGAAATTCTCTTCCCCCAGAGAGCTGTGGAAACCAAATATTTGAATATTCATGTCAGAGATTTAAGTTCTTAAAGAGCTTTTGGCTCAGCAAACATTTTGAAAGCCAAACAAGAAAATAGGTCAAATCAAAATATAAAATCAGGCATGATTTTATTCAGTGGCATAAAAGTGAAGGCACTAATTGGTCTAATCATTTTCTGGACCATACCTCTCTGCAGTTTCACTTGACACCAGGAATCCTTGTTTGTCTGATAATGGGATAGAGCCAAAGGTAAAATGGAAGCAACCATCCTTCTCTCTTATATGAGACAATGAGGGGTCTAATGTATTTTGTCATGGCATACTGGTGTGTGTCCACATCTCTCCTTTAAAGTATCAGCTGCAGCACAGTGGACAACAACTTCATCTCACCGGTAGAACATTGAAAATAGAACAGTACAGCACAGTACAGGCCCTTTGGCTCACAGTGTTGTGCCAATCTTTGATGTACCCCCCAAGATCAATCTAACCCTTCACTCCCACATAGCTCTCCATTTTTCTTTAATCTATGTGCTTGCAGGTTCAAGTTTCAAACTCAGAGACCAAGTAGAAAAGTTTTGATTGACCCTCTCATAACACATGTAAAATCCAGCCTTAGTCAAAGTAAAATTGATTATCAAAGTGTGTGTGTGTGTGTGTGTGTGTGTGTGTGTGTGTAAGTTGTCCCACTAAGTCTGTCCCTAAGTGGTTACAATGACCTGAAATATCCATTGTTTAAGCTGAATGTACGGTTGCCAAAGCTTATTGGGAATGGTAGCAAGTTTGGAGCTACTACAGTCACCTGCATACTTTGCACACATATTTCATAGTTTATAAAAGCTTTGCAGTGATATGTTAAAAGTCATATGTGTAAAAGCTATGCTTTATAAATCATTGTATTTTGTCACAGATGTATCAAGAAGCCAATTATAAATCATTGTATTTTGTCACAGATGTATCAAGAAGCCAGTTATAAATCATTGTATTTTGTCACAAATGTATCAAGAAGCCAATTATAAATCATTGTATTTTGTCACAGATGTATCAAGAAGACAGTTATAAATCATTGTATTTTGTCACAAATGTATCAAGAAGCCAGTTAAGATTGCTAAAATTCTTAAGGGGTTGAATGACATGTACAGAATGTGTCTTCATGTGGGGACGTCATCAAAGATCAACTTTATTCACCATATACATTTACATTTGTGAGGAATTTGTTGTGGTATATCGTATATAGTGAGAGAATGCTGCACCAACCCAGAGGTTGATGGCTGATGTGAGAAAACGCTCTATAATGGCAATGTAGAATTACACCAGTATGTTCCCAGGAAGATGGAGTTTTGCCAAATGCCACAAGAAATACATCCTCCGCCAGGCCTTTTTGTTAATGAAAGGTGATATGACATGAGTATTCGATCTTTATTAGTAAATCTAACCGGGATTTCAGGCATAACCTTTTTTACCCAGAGAGAGTGATGAGTATTGATCTGGCTTCCACAGAGACTTTGCACCTATTTGTGGCAAAGCTAGATCCAGAAGGAAAGAATAGAAGAAAAAGTGAATGGGATTGGATAACAGAAAGTTGGTTTGGGGCAAGGTGAACCTTACTATGTACATTAATTTTGCTTACAAGCTGCAAGAAAAAAAATGAATAAAAGAAGTCCAAAGATTGCACATGGTGGAAATCTGAAATACAATCTGAAAATGTAACCTGTTCTACTGCTGCTGAGGGAATTATGCTGCTTCCTTAGAAAAGTGTGCGTCTGAAGAAACAGGCAACACAGCTTTGTTTCTCTCTCTTAGAAAGCATTTTGAGGTCTAAATATTAGGCAAATATGAGCCAAATAACAAGCTGCATGAGATGGTTTAGTGTCAAAGGTGAGCAAAGAGAAGGCAGATCATTAGGTGGACATTGTTAGCTTAATTTCACTATGTCTCAGGTGTGCATTTTTGCGATATGAGATTGCAGGTGCTGGAACCTGGAGCAACACATAAAGAACCTGGAGGAACTCAGCGAGTTAGGGACCTGGATGGAAATGGTCAGTCGACGTTTCAGGTTGAGACATTTCACCTGGACTGAAAGCCAGAGGAAATAGCCAGTGTAAAGAGATAAAAATGTGGGGCTTTGCCTAATGATTTGTTGTTCCTTATAGACAAGATGAGGCAAAGCCACTGGTGAAGGCCTTTCCTATTGCATACATTGGAACCACAGGCAGAGTGATACAATGTGGAGGTAGGCTCTTCAGACCACTGAGTGTGTGTCAAGGAAGGTTCCAGAACTTGAGTGTCTGACCATACAAGGTGGAACCATGAAAATAGAGAATACTCAAGAAGCCAGAATTGGTGAAGTACAGCTGTCTTGACCAGAGCTTGGCAGGATAGTAGGTTACAGATAAGAGCAGTGTGAGAACTGTGATATTGTTGGAACACATAGACATACAGTGGCGTGCAAAAGTTTGGGCACCCCTGGTCAAAACTTCTGTTACTGTGAATAGCTATTCAAAAGGTTCAAAGGAACATCTTAACAAGCCTGATGCATTTTGGAAACAAGTCCTGTGAACTGATGAAGTTAAAATAGAACTTTTTGGCCGCAATGAGCAAAGGGTGCAGAATTTCATGAAAAGAACCCCTCTCCAACTGTTAAGCACGGGGTGGGGGGGTGGATCGATCATGCTTTGGGCTTGTGTTGCAGCCTGGGGAACATTTACTGGTAGAGGGAAGAATGAATTCAATTAAATACCAGCAAATCCTGGAAGCAAGCATCACACCCTCTGTAAAAAAAAAGCCGAAGATGAAAAGAGGAAGGCTTCTACAACAGGACGATGAACCTAAATATGCCTTAAAGTCCACAATGGACTACCTCAAGAGGCGCAAGCTGAAGGTTTTGCCATGGCCCTCACAGTCCCTCGACCTAAACATCATCAAAGATCTGTGGATAGATCTCAAAAGAGCAGTGCATGCAAGACGGCCCAAGAATCTCACAGAACTAAAAGCCTTTTGCAAGGAAGAATGGGTGAAAATCCCCCAAACAAAAATTGAAAGACTCTTATCTGGCTACAAAAAGCATTTACAAGCTGTGATACTTGCCAAAGGGGGTACTGCCATGAAGGATGCCCAAACTTTTGCTTCAGGCCCTTTTCCTTTTTTGTTATTTTGAAACTGTAAAAGATGGAAATAAAAGAGTTTTGTTGCTGAAAATAGTAAAGAAATGTGTCATTTTTAACTTTATGCCTTTTGGAAATCAGTTCATCTTTTACTCGCTTAGCTATTCACAGTAACAGAAATTTTGACCGGGGTGCCCAAACTTTTGCATGCCACTACAAATGGCAGAAGATAGTGTCAAATCATTCTTGTGATGTTTTCCTTAATGTTGCTGTAGAAATGCAAGTTAGTGAGCAATAATTAAATATATTTATTTCTTCCGGTAAATTTTTGTATGAGAGTAAAGAGGAAACACGAGATTTCCTTGAGTAGATCTTTAAATTGTTGGAGGGTAGGTTCTTTCTGTAGAACACAGAAGGAATAAATATTCAGCAGGGTCATCGTCAAAATCAGATTTTCCATGTCTGCTATCAAAACCCTTCATTTTCCATGAACAGTAGAAGTGGAAGAAAGCTGGGAGTTAGTTGAAACCCTATGGTTTTAATTAGCTTCTTCACTAAGTTCATTTATCCCATCTTGCTTTGCAGATTAAACTAAGACTAAATGCAGGGCTCAAGTCTTTAATCACAACAATTTAGGCCACATTTTAACCTTGCTCTTTTCTAAATTTCTATTAGACCTTATGGCGATTCTTCATAACTTCCCCAGTAGCTTTTTTTAATTTCCTTATGTAAAACTATCTGGGTTAAAAATTGATTTTTTTCTGCAAGTTCCAAAATTTTACATTTGATAACCAATACAGTGAGGCTTTTTAAAAACATGTCTGCACTCATAAAATTGCATTATCAATTTTGCATTTATATTATGCCTTTCATAACCTGAAGACATCGAGGAGAGCTTTACAACCAGATTAAGTGCATCTGGACTGTAACCATTGACAAAATGGAGAACACATTATGGCCATTTAGTAAATAGCAGGTGCCCACAGACATGGTAATAAGGTGGTTAATTAGTTCTGCTATCCCTGCACAGTTCTTGATTAATCAACATGTGTATTTTTTTCTAATGTAATAGACATAATTAAAAAATAGAGCTTTAAGTACAAAGAAATGGAAAATTGCATTCAGCTTTTCCAGCTTTATTCTGGCTCCTAACTTGTAAACATTCCGAACCTCTAAAGTAAAATGTCACACAGGATGGGAAAAGATTTGCATTCTGCATCTTTGTCATCTTCGTAGTCAAAGAGAAAATGTTTGAATGATGATCATACGTCTATTGCTTTCTTGGAAATAGAATCATTTTCATATTCACAAAGGTTCATGGGCTTCATGAAGAATTCTCGGGAAGAAGAGTTCTTTCCAACATGTGGCTTTTATATGCCACAAAAATTTCCTTTTTAGCAGCAGCACGGCACATTACAGACATGAATTACAGAAACTTCAATTGATATAAATTATATATAACTTGCACAACACAGTAAACAAAAATAATATGACAACATTTGTGCAGACTGAGGGAAACGTGGGAGTCAGAAATATTTGAGATTTTTTTTTTCAGGTCAGTGACTGTGGGGATGAAGCTATAGAACTGAGCAAGTTATCCACATAAAGATTATTGAGTCATGTCACCTTGCAGCAATTTAATGCATTAGTTGATCAAGCAAAGTTAACCTGAAAAACTTGAAGTCATTTGAATTGTATCAGAGCACTTGAAACTATTGCCCTGATTAGAGTAGTTGTTTCTGTGGAACTGGGCAAATTACCCACGTAACGAGGGTGTTGAGGTGATTTGATGCATTAGTTAGTCAAAAATGCTTCATATGGAACAGTGAGACATCATTAGAGTCTGCTCGCCCACAGGAGATACTCAGCTAGACTTGAATATCAGTTATCCCACAGTTAAACGTGCCTGTGCATGAGTGATTGAGCACTCTGACTGACCAACTCTTTTCGGAAGAAGTTTTCAATCAACCATTAAACTGGAAATGCATACAGAAATGGTTCTGGCCAGTAGCACTTTGGAATGGATTAATGGAAAGGGAAATCTTGGAGACTATTGAAAGTGATTGAGCTGAGTAAATTAGTCTATTGAGTCATACAGCACAGAAATGGGCCTGTTGGTCCATGCCATCTATACAAGTCCCATTTTTACATTAGGCCGATACCCCTCTAAACCTTTCTATCTAAGTACCTATCAATATACCTTCTGAATGTTGTAACTATATCTGCCTCTACAATCTCCTTTGCTCATTCAAAATAATCTCCACTTTCTGTATGAAAAATAATTTTGAAGAAATAGATTTCAAGTTCTGGCATTGCCAGCAGCATCTACTGTATATCCCATAAAATGAATGAATTAATTTATTAATTGGATAGTAGATTGATTCATTGGGATACAATGCAGAATAGGCCCTTCGAGCCACGCCACCCAGCAGTCCCCAGATTTAACCCTAGCCTAATCATGGGGCAATTTATAATGACCAATTAACCTACCAACCAGTGCATCTTTGGACTTGTGGAAGGAAACTGGAGCACTCAGAGAAAACCAACGCGGTCACTGGGCGAACGTACAAACTCCTTACAGGCAGCGGTGGGAATTAAACATGGGTCGACTGTACTGTAAGGCAGGGGTCCAACCCTTTTTGCACCGCGGACCGGCTTAATATTGACAATATTCTTGCGGACCCACCGACCGGTGGTGGGGGGGGTGTTCAAGTAGGGTTAAACTCACCTCAACATGTCTTTTACAGTTAGGGTTGCTAACTTTCTCACTCCCAAATAAGGGACAAAAGTAGCTGTCAAATCCCGGGACACTTTACCCCAGGAAAGACTACCATGACCATGAAGCCTTGCGTGGGCACCTGTGTGTGCATGCATGACGTGCACATCTGATGTGCGCATGCGCGTACATGCGGATTTTCTCGGTTTTGCCTTCATCTTCACGACTACACTGTACATACATTATTTCTACTTTATATAGGCTGTGTATTTATCATATCATTATTGCTTTTACTATACGTTAGTGTTATTTATTTTCGGTTTTATGTGTTATTTGATTTAATTTGTTAGGTTATTTTTTGGGTCTGGGAACGCTCAAAAATTTTTCCCATATAAATTAATGGTAATTGCTTCTTTCCTTCACGCCATTTCGGCACAAATGGTTTCATAGGAACGCTCTACCTTAGCGGGGGTAATATGGGACAAACCAATTTAGCCCAATATACGGGATGTCCCGGCAAATACGGGACAGTTGGTAACCCTATGTTCAAGTTCAACAGTGCATAACAGGGAATGAGGAAAGGTGCAGCTGACTCATATCGTTTCCTCACGGCCCAGTAGCACATGCTTTGCGGCCCGGTGGTTGGGGACCGCTGCTGTAAAGCATTGTGCTACCCACTATCCTACTGTGCTGCCCATAGCCTGATTCATAAGCAGGTGGAGTCTGGTGAAATACTCCTTCCAATATCATAAGAAACCAAATCTGTTGTTTTCAAAATAACTCTAGAATGCTTTTTGTTCGTGTTGTATCTCATGGCCGAGCTTGTGACAGAAGGCAGTGGTTTGTATTACCTTGTGGTTGTGTTTGACCTGATGAAACTTGGGATGTTCAAGAGAGTTTTCTTCAGAATTAATAAGGAACTGAATTACTTGGAGAATGAAGCTTCAGATTTTTTTTTATTTAACAAAAGCTCCCCCAGCCTCATTGAGTTTGGTCTAATAAATCAAGATGTCACTAAAGTACAAAAATTCCCACAAACCTTTCATTAATTAACAGCTGATGCGTAGGATTTGAATTCATATTTCTGGGCCAATAGACCAGAGCTCCAGATACCATGCAATTTTGTATGAGTTTGTATACTATAAACTGAAATTTCCTTTTTTAAAGTACTTAAAATTTTAAAAAAAACAGCATTATACACAATTTCAAAAAGAAAATGTCATTAGAGGTTTTGGAGATTGCTTCATTCTGGATCCCATAACAATGCAATACATCATGTTGTGCCTGCAGTAGATTACACTCAATATTAGTTTAACAATACCAGTGGTAGTAGAATCTCGTACAGTTAATTAAATGTGAAAGTTGTCAAAAAAGAAAAATTTAATTTCAAGTAACGTTTCAAAATTCTAATGTGGAAAAAACATTGCTTATTACAGCTTTGACAATGAATTGAAGGATTATTGTTACCACAGTAATTGTCACTAAGAAAATATTGCAGTGCGATTTAGTTATGCATAAACTGCGTACAGAGCTAATTGCAGAGGCTATATAGAGTAAACAAAAAATATTTAGTAATCAAATTATCTTCCTTGTTTTCTTGAACTGTGAGCATAATGATTCCATCTTGCTAAAATAGGAATATCAATTCTGTGATTATGGTCAGTCTGGAATATTTAATATTTATATTGTAATATAAGTTAAATATGATTATGTAAGTGGTCATGCAACTGCTATAATTTACACAAAGGTAAAATGGCAATACATGTTTTCAATTAAAACTTTCTACTGAATTGGGATCCAGTTTATACTTTCCAAGCAATTGGGTGGTAGATTATCCTTAACACTTCAACTGCTATGTAAAAATCAGTTGCATGCACTTTGTACCTTTTCACATTTGTCTCAAAGCACTTCATAGCAAATGTAATGTTTCTGACATGTAGCCAGTTGGATGGTAACGGCAGTGAGTTTGCACTCAGTAAATGTTCGCAAGCAGTTTCCTGTTGATTGCATATGCTTGTGGCAGGCGAGGGAAGTTTATACTATTTGACCTTTCACCTTCCCTTCCCCACTCCCATCACCACTGCCCCCACTGTTCCCACCTGCATATTATCCCTCCTTTATCTGGTTCCACTTTTCGCCTACCTTTCTAAACATCCTCCATAATCTCCACCTCTCCACCGTGTGTCATTATCTCCACCCTTCCTTTTCCCCACCTGTCTCTATCTGTCAGTCAATCCCTCTTGGTTCCAGATTCCATCAGCTATAGTCTGTTGTGTATTCAGCTACAGTCCACAAAGATTGGGATCAATCACATTGGTCTTGCTGCTCCATTATGGTTCATCATTACCAAATGCAAAGTATAGACTTGATCATGCATCAAGAAAGGTTTAGCTGATTAGTATCGCACCCAATATTGAAAAAATTGCCACTAGATGAAAATTGTAGCTTATGGAAATATAAATTCCATACAATATTTACATATTTTGAACATTTATCTAGAATGACTTACAAACACACATAAATGCCATGGAATTACACTGTATTGTCAAAAGCAGCTAGCGGTGCATTTTGTTTCATTTTTCTAAATGCTGCAGATAAAAGGAAAAGCATGCTAATGTTAGAAGTGCACAGTAGGACATGAGTTACCAGAAGATTTTTCAAAGCACTTGTTTTGAATCCAACTGTTCTGAATTTTCTGCTCACTTTTTTCATGGAGTTTAATTTCTGTCATTGCATTGGGAAGAGGAAAACTTAAATTTCTACATTGCCACATCATCAAGCTGTCAGGAATGACTTTACAGCCATTGACAAACGTTAGAGTTGTAATTGCCTTTATAATGCAGAAAATACAGAAGCACTCTGTGCAGACAGCTTTCACAGAACAATCAGATAAAGGCCAGATGACCTTTGACTGAGGGACAGGTATTGACCAGGAATGCAATAAATTCTCCTACTTTTCTTCCTGATCTTTTGCATCGGAGAGAACGGACTGGGTCTTGGTTTTAAAAATTGGTGCCTTTTGACATATTGCATTCTCTCAGTATTGCATTAAAGTGGCAGTTTTGTCAGACAGAAAAATATTCCATCTCTCCATTGCCCGAACTTTTGAAGTTAACTGCCAGTATTGCAGACTGAACTCTGATACAGAACTTGGTCTTCCTTCATCTCTCCTGAGCAAGGATTCCCAACCTGTGGTCCACAGACCCCTTTGTTAATGGTGGGTCCATTGTATTGGCGTAAAAAAAGGCTGGGAACCCGGGTCTAGAGAATGAGCCCAAGAAAATGTGAGCGCACCGCACAAATTAAGGGAACACTCTCTCCCAGTACGACACCCATTAGGTTATGTTCCATCTTCCAAGTTCTTGCCCTAAACAATCCTTCAGTAGTAAAAGAGCGATGATCTGCACAGCCATGTCTGAAGCCAATAAAGTGATCCATAACTTCATCAAACTGCATAATTCTGCTATTCAAATAACAGGAGAGTGAGTGGAGTTTAAACCTCAACCTAATACCTCTGGCACCACAATGACTCATCAGAAGATCCAACAAGCAATGCTGAAGATGCTGTCAAAAAAGTACATTAATTAGACAGTGGAACAGCCAAACTGAAACACCTTGATGCAAGTAGATGATACCTTTGATGACCCTCTAGTATGATGTCGATCTGTACCAGTATTCTTTCAATTAGTAATGAAACAAAATGTTGCAATGTATATGAGCTTCTAACTCCTCACAAATGGAATGGTTGCTCTTTGAGGTTCTGGCCCTCCCGATGCTACTTTTAGAGAAGTGCGGCAGGCAATGAAAATATGTCACTATTATTACGGATCAAGACGAGTTGCAATCTTTCCCAAAACCCAGAGCACATATCCGTTGAAAATAACATTGTGTTGCCATCGTTCTCTTTAAAGAAATAATCAGTGAGAGTGACAAATGACTTTTTTCAATCAAGTAACCTTGTTGTTTTCCTTCTATTTGATGCCATGAAGGAAAGATAACCTAAGCCTAAATCTAAACCAAAACTACAACAACCAAACCAATAAAGCCACTTGGAAATCAATTTTTTGCAACCTAAGTACTAATTTTTAAATCTTCCAAATCTATTGACCTTCCTTAATTTAAAATTAAACACAAGAGACATAATATCTCATTACTGTTGTACTTTTGTATTCTAATCTTTGTCCAAGACAGATTTGCTCATTAACTTCTTAAATTTCAACCCCCCCCGCCCCCCAGTAGTTCCACTGGCAGGCTTTAGTGTTGAGGTAATTATCTTGACTTTTGTGTTAGAACTGACACCCAAGCCTTTACTGCCAACCGCTTAAAAGCATTGTGTTCTAAGGGAACAAAAAAGGTGCAGTGCCAGAATCTCTAACAACATGATGATCGATAGGTAGAAGATTTCAGACTTTCAAAACAATGTTCCAGTGATGTATATTCCAATCACTGAAAACCTAGATCACAGTACATACTCTATTGGCTTATTCCTGATCTTAGCTCAAAGTTTCTTTGCAGGGCATGGGTCTTTAGATCTCTCAAGTCAAAAAAAAGAAAGACATACCAGGTTTTTTTTAGGCTGTTGGTAACATAATCCTTAAAGCAATGTTCATATATTAACCAAGGATTGTTTGTCAGAATTGGGAAAAGGAAAAGAGAATATGAGGATAAGTCATCAAACTGAAATATTTTGCAGTTTATCTCTCATTTTGAACGTTTTTAGTCACGTTAGCAAAATACTACAATACACTTCTCTGTAAAACAGCTCTTCGTTCAAATTACCAGAAGTAATGCCATGAGTGTTACATCTACCAGCCCCTTCCGTCTCATCTCTCCCTATACTCCCAGTCCTGATGCAGGGTCTCAACCAGAAACGTCGACCATCCTGTTACCTCCACAAACACTACTTGACCCGCTGAATTCCTCCACAAGTTTGATTCTGTTCCAAATTCCAGTATCTGTAGTTTCTTGCGTCTCTGTTTTTAACACCAAGAGACATCCATAATAAACCTGTCGAACAACTGGCCCTGTTTCTTGTCCCTAGTTATAATGGATAACTGTTACAAGCACATGTGAAACAATGCCTTGTTATGGACAACTGCTCTACTGCTCAAGCATTATCTGTCTTTAAGGTCACCAACCCTGACTGCCACGAAGTAAACGAAGCCAGGGATCACTGAGTTTAACTACTACATATGGTGAAGAACCTTGTTCTGCTCCCACTTTGCTTAAATCCATAGCTGCCAATGTCCATTCCCAGATAGTTTGCTCTGTGCAGTTCCAGCAACTAAACTTGTTCTTCCTCATTTATTTTAAAGGGAAAACATTAGGTGCAATATAAAATATCACGCATGCATGGTATGTCATTATAGTTATTTATTTAAAATCCTTTGTATTAATGTGTTTTAATGGTTTGGAATTTTGTTTCAAAACATGAAATGCTTGCTTTTTATTTCTATAAAGAACTCTGAAGTCACTGTGAATTAGGGTCATAAGGGTCTGCAATCTGGGACAACAAACAATCCACTAGAAGAATTTAGCAAGTCGAGCAGCATCTGTGGGAGGAAGGAATTGCTGGCATTTTGGGTTGCCAATCCAGATTCAGGGTTTTGACCCAAAATGTTAACAATTCCTTTCCTCCCACAGATACTGCTCAACCTGCTAAGTTGCTCCAGCAAATAGTGTGAATTGTTCTGCTGCTTAATGGAGTGCCCTTCCATTAGTAGTGTGAACTCTTATGTCAGATGGTACCATGCTCAGTGACATTTGAGGGACTCTTAATATTGTTTGGAAAAATGGCCTCAAATCCAGCTCAAGGGAAGCAGTTGTTTTTGAACTGTGTGATGTGTGGCTGTAATCATCTAGTGAGCTGAAATACATTTCACCTGCATCCTAACAGTGATCACCAGGGACAGATGAAATTTCCAGTTGTGTTCTTCTCACTGAGAGTTTGATTGCAACTTCCCAGGAGTAGTATATTATTCCTTTATCACATATCATGTGTAAACTCAGTGACCACTTTATTAGATACACCTGTACACATTCTCATTAATGCAATTATCTAATCAGCCAATCGTGGCAGCAACTCAATCCATAAAAGCATGCAGACATGGTCAAGAGGTTCAGTTGTTGTTCAGACCCAGACATCAGAATTCAGAAGAAATGTGGTCTAAGTAACTTTGACCATGGAACTGGTGCAAAAAACAAAAAACATCCAGTGAGCAGCAGTTCTTTGGGTGAAAATGCCTTGTTAATCAGAACGATCAGAGAACGGCCAGACGGGTTCAAGCTGCCAAGGCGGCAAAGGGAACTCAAATAACTACGTGTTAGTTACAGCACTGGTGTGCAAGAAAGCATCTCTGAACGTTGAACTTTGAAGTAGATGGGCTACAACAGCAGAAGACCACGAACATACACTCAATAGCCACTTTATTAGGTACAGGAGCTGCCTAGGAAAGTGGCCACAGAGTGTATGTTCAGCGTAAAAGACAATACTGCTTCCCCTACAGTATTGGGTTATCGGTAGTTCTAAACATTTATGTAACACATAAGCATATGGAAAAGAGTAAACAGTCAATGTTTCAAGCTGAGACCCTTCATTGAGTCCTGATGAAGAGTCTCGGGCCGAAACGTCAGCTGTTTACTCTGTACCATAGATGCTGCCTGGCCTGCTAAGTTCCTCCAGCAATTTGTGTTGCTTTGGATTTCCAGTATCTGCAGGTTTTCTTGTGTTTGTGACAGCTGCAAATTACATCCCCACTGAAGAAGGAATAGATACCACCCTGAGCAACAGGTAGTTTTACTCCCTGTGGCCACTGATCATTGCTGTAGGTTAAAACTGGTCTCATTTTTTTCCCTTATACTTACGTTCATCACTTTTACAGAATGACGAACAGTATAACGTACAAACAGGTACTTCTGCTCACATGTCTGTGCCAGCATAATGCCAAATTAAACACATCCTTTCTGACTGTATATAATCCATATCCCTCTGTCCCCTAAGTACTCTTATGTCTATCTAAAAAGCTTCCTAAACAACATTATCATATCTGCCTCCTCCTCCAGTAGCAAGTTCCAGGCATCTACCACTCTGCCCAAAAATAAAACAAAACTTGCCCCAGCCAGTCCCTTTGAGCTTTCCTCTTTCACCTTAAAGCCATGCCCTCTTGTATTTAAAACAGTACAGCATCGGAAAAGGCCCTTTGGTCCAGGATGTTATGTTGAACTAATTAAATTAGCAATTAAACACCTAACTATACCAGTCGTTTCTGCCTACAGAATGCCCATATCCCTCCATTCCCTGCTTTTTCACGTGCCTATCTAAGATCCTCTTAAATACTCGTGTGATATTCGGCACCAGCACATACCAGACACATTCATTTCAAGGGTGGATCATTTTCTATCAGATTCTATAATCCGTCGTCCTTTGTTGCCTCCACCTTTCACCTCCCAGTCTCTGTCACTATTTCCACTTTTCCTTCCTCCATCTGTCCATCACCTGAAACCCTACCCCCACCTGTACCTGTGCAGTGCATTCCAGACACCCACCACTCTATGGGGGAAAAAAAGAGAAGAAAATAATGCCACACACATCTCCTTTAAACTTAGCCCCTCTCACCTCAAATGTGTGCCCTCTAGCATTAGAGATTTCAACTGTGAGAAAAAGGATACTGCCTGTCAAGTTACATGCAGTGGATATTTATTAGATGGACGTATAGGAAGAGACAGGTCTAATCTAACTTTAATGATTGCTTCTCATGGCTACTCACAGTACAGTAAAGCTGTGCCAGAAGGCTGCAAATCTTTCACAAATTTAAGATTTTGCAGAGATATACGTGAAAGTCATGGCATATTGTATTCACAGCAACTTCATGACAGAACAGTTTTATTTCAGAAACAATCTACTTTGAATGCCCTTATCTATCCAGTTGGCTGTGTTATAAAAGGAATGAAATGATTTGCAGGTTGCAACAATCAACAGTTCATTCTTCAAAGAGAAGCAAGCTTAAAGTTGTTAGAGAACTATACTGTAAGTGATGAGCTCTTTGAACTCCAAAGTGTCAAAGTCACGCCACTGACTGAATGGAAGTAGAAGCAGGAGCTGATTCATTATGAAATTTCTTGTTCACATGAAGCTCACAAAGTAGACAGTATAGATTAGATTATGAGGACACTCAGTCCTCATTTATTGTTATTTAGATATGCATGCATTAAAAAATGATACACTGTTCCTCCAGAATGATATCACAAGAAACACAGGACAAACCAAGACTAAAACTGACAAAACCACATAATTATAACATATAGTTACAACAGTGCAAAGCAATACCGTAATTTGATGGAGAGCAGACCATGGGCACGGTAAAAAAAAAGTCTCAAAGTCCCGATAGACTCATCATCTCATGCAGACGGTAGAAGGGAGGAACTCTCCCTGCTATGAACCTCCAAGCGCCGCAAACTTGCCGATGCAGCACCATTGGAAGCACCCGACCGCAGCAGACTCTGAGTTAATGCAAAAACTTCGAGCCTCCGGCCAGCCCTTTGACACTAAGCACCGAGCACCATCCTTTGCTGAGCTCTTCGACCGCATCCCGGCCGCTGAGCAACGAGTAAAGCCGAGGACTCGGGACCTTCCCTCCGGAGATTCTGGACCACACAGTAGCAGCAGCAGCAAAGCAGGCATTTCAGAAGTTTCACCAGATGTTCCTCCGTGCTCTCACGTCTGTCTCCATCAAATCAGGATTGTGCACGGCACCCTACTTGACAAATAAAAGCCATCACCACCGGAGTGGCCGCTGTGAGCTGCGTCACGTCATCTTCTCCTCTTGTATTTACATGGTAAATTTACTATGTAAATACAATGATATATACAGCAATGAGTGCGAAAACAACAGATCAGTGCAAATTGTAGTAGTGCAAACTAAAGTACTACAAGGAGAAATGTGAATGTGGCAGCACCACCGGGAAGGGGATGTGAAAGAGGTGATTGATTCTGAAGTCTGACAAGAGTGGGAAGAGGCTGTTCTTGAGTGTATAACAGTAACTTCAGTCAAATAATCTGAAATAAGCTGAAGAAGTATCTTGGGTCAAAACATCAACGGTTTACCCTTCCATAGATGCTGCCTGACCAGCTGAGTTCCTCCCGCAGTTTGTGTATGTTATTTTGGATTTCCAGCATCTGCAGAATTTCTTGTGTTTATAATCTCCTCTATTATTGGTCTTTGACTATTGTTGAATTTATCATTTCATGAGTATTGCTGCAAATATTCTGTCATTTGTCTCATTGTTGTCTTTGTGTTGAGTCTGCCTGTGACTGCATTTGTTTTCGCCGGGTGCTCTGGTTTCATCTCAAGACTGTGCTGGAAGGTTGGCAACTGCAGATGCTGGGATTTGCAGCAACAAGCAAACTGCTAGAGGAACTCCGCAGGTGGGGCAGCATCTGTAGAGGGAAATGGACAGTCACTGTTTTGGGTTGAAGCTCTTCATCCGGACTGAAAGAGTAAAAAGAGATAACCTGTATAAAGAAGTGAAAGGAAGGTGGGAACAAGAGCTGACAAAGCACAGGTGAGTGCAGAAAAGGAGAATTAATAAACAGGTGGAGGAGGGAAAGGTAGAAATGGCAACAGAGGTTGGGGGGGTGATAGATGGATGCAACAAAAGGCCTACAGATAACGAAATTGGTGAGGAAAGGAAATAAAGATGTCCCTTATTTGGTTCCATACTCCTCCCTTGAAATGAAGGATCTTGGCCCAAAACATCAACTATACATTTCCTTCTACCTGTCCTGCTGAGTTCCTCCAGCAGTTTGTTTTCTGTGGTACAAGGTTATTTTACTTATGTAAATAACCCCATAATGTTGGAAACTGCTGAGCCTTTCATAGATGATGTTACAGAGTAGAGAGAAAGGGGAATGAGATTGATAAGTTCCTCTGCTGAGAAATAGCATGATCTATTGGACCAACTGGCCACCTTTCCTGTGATACATCTCTTGTTTCCAGAACTATTTTGATTCCAACCAGGATAAGTGGCTAACTATCCACAACCCTCTTAGGTTGTTCCTATGATTCACACACCTTTGACCGAAGAACTTTCTCTTCATCTTGGTTCAAAGCAACTGCAGCCTTTATCCTAAGTTTGGGCCAATGAGATCTAGATTCCAGCCAGTGGAAGCAACCACTTGGCTCGTAAACAGTGTCAGATACCCTTGGCTTTACCCTGATTTTGCGATTTTTCCCTCGTCTATAAAATATCTCAATAACATTGGCCATTATTCTTCCAAGGAATTACCTTTTCAGAACAGCAGTTTTGTCTTACGACTTGATCTGTTGGTACATTTTGTACAATAGGGGGTCACAGTCAAAGAACACACGAAGGTTCAGGAACAGGCCCCTCAGTATTTGATGCCTGTGATACCAAATTAAACTAGTTCACTTCTGCCTGCACATGATAGATATCTTTCCATTCCCTACATGTCCATGTGTCTACTGAACAGACTCATAAACACCAGTATTGTAACTGCTTCCAGCTCTATCCTTGTCAGCTTACCACGTTCTGTAAATATATTTCAATAAGTTATGTATAGCAAATCTTGCCGTAGTGCACAGCTGGTATCAGTTTAAGTAGATGGTTCAAGGCACTCCTCGATTATTCATGGCCAACTAGTGGTTCCTTTTAAGCACCTCATCCTTTAATTGCTTCATGACCCCCGTCCCTCCTTAATTCAGTCCCCTTTAGACTGAGGAAGGACAGGTAGATAATGGGGCAAAATTGCAGTCAGTGGGATGAGTTGAAGTGTAAAATGGGAGCAAAATTGAAAAGGTTGATCAATACAGGACTGAAGGTGTTATATTTGAATTCATGCAGTCTACAGAATAAGGTAGATAACCTTATAGCACATTTAGAGATTGGCAGGTATGACATTTTGGGCATAACTGAGTCGTCTCCTGAAATAAGTTTATAGTTAGGAACTTAACATCCAAGATACATCTTGTATCAAAAGGACAGGCAGGTAGCTGGAGGGGATGGGGTGGCTCTGTTGTTTAAAAAAAAAGGAAATCATATCCTTAGAAAGAGGTGACATAGATTCGGAAGATATAGAATCCTTGTGCATACCCTGATGGGAGTTACATACAGGCCTCCGAACAGTCGCCAGTTTGTGGGGTATAAATTACAATGGGAAATAGAAAAGGTATGTAAAAGGGGCAATGTCACAATGGTCATGGGGGATTTCAATATGCAGGTAGACTGGGAAAATCAGGTTGATGAATTCTGGCACTTATGCCAGAATCCTGTACATTGATTTCAGTTCAGCGTTCAATACCACCATCCTGCAGAGACTAGTGGAGAAACTGTCGCTGCTTGGCCTTAGCACTGCCATGTGTTGCTGGATTCTGGATTCCTTGACAGAGAGACCACAGTCAGTCCGTATGGGCAGGAACATCTCTGACCCCATCACACTGAGCACTGGATCCCCACAAGGCTGTGTGCTTAGCCCATTGCTGTTTACACTGCTAACACATGACTGTGCAGCCAGATTCAAGGAGAACCTGATCATTAAATTTGCAGATGATACCACAGTGGTGGGGCTGATCAACAAAAATGATGAAACAATGTACAGGGAGGAGGTCAAACACCTAGAGAGCTGGTGCAGGGATAACAACTTGATGGTTAATGTCACCAAAACCAAGGAGATGATTGTCGATTTCAGACGGTCTCAGCCTGAGCACACACCCCTCAGCATCAGCGGCTCCACAGTGGAGAGAGAGGAAAACATCAAGTTCCTTGGGGTGCAGATCTCGGACAATCTCACCTCGTCCGGGAACACCACTGGGATTGTGTTACGGGCCCAGCAGAGATTGCACTTTCTGAGGAAGCTTAAACAAGCATCACTCCCCACTAACATCTTAACTACATTCTACAGAGGCGTGGTTGAGAGTGTGCTGACCTTTTGCATCACAACCTGGTACTCTAGCTGCAGTGCTGTTGACAAAAAAGCCTTGCAGAGGGTGGCTAGGGGAGCAGAGAAGGTTATTGGGGTCTCCCTACCTTCTGTCCAAGACCTCTTTCGGAGTAGATGCCTCCAGGAGACACGGTACATCATTAAAGACCCCTCACACCCTCTCCATGAGCTGTTTGTTCATCAGGCAAACGTTACAGGAGCATCAAAACTAAAACCACAAGGCTACTAAACAGCTTCCTCCCACAGGCTGTCAGACTGCTAAATAGCTGCTCTACCTGACTCTGCTTTGGACACTTTTAACTTGCACTGGACACTTATAACTTGATTTTAACTGACATGTGGCTGTTGTGTTTTACTATTTATTGTTATGTTTATTATTTAGTGTTATGTTTGTTATGTTATGATTGCACTGCTCCTGAGAAACGCTGTCTCATTCTGCCCTGCAGAGCTGATATACGGTTAGAATGACAATAAAGTTTTTTGAATCTTGAATCTTGAATCCCAAGAGATGGAATTTGTAGAATGCCTACAGGATGACTTTTTAGAGAACTTGTGGTTGAACCCACTACAGGAAAGGCAACTTGGCACTGGGTGTTGTGTAATGAACCTGATTTGATGAGGGAGCTAAATGTAAAGGAAACATATGGAGACAGTGATCATAATATGATAGACTTCACCTTGCAGTTTGAGAGGGAGAAGCTAAAGTCAGATATATCAGTATTACAGTGGAGTAAAGGGAATTGCAGAGGCCTGAGATGGGAGCTGGTCAAAGTTGATTGGAAGGGTACATTAGCACGGATGATAGCAGAACAGCTATGGCTGGATTTTCTGGGGGTAATTGGAAAGGCACAGGAAAGATACATCCCAAAGATGACGAAGTATTCTAAAGGGAGGATGAGGCAACCATGGCTGACAAGGGAAGTCAAAGACAGCATAAGAGCAAAGGAGAGGATATATAATATAGCAAAAATTAGTGAGAAGTTAGAGGCTTGGGAGCTTTTTAAAAGCCAACAGATGGCAACTAAAAAAGCCATAAGGAGAGAAAAGATGAATTATGAAGGGAAGCTAGCCAATAATATAAAAGAGGATACAAAAAGTTTTTTTCACATATATAAAGAGCAAAAGAGAAGCAAGGGTGAATATCGGACCACTGGAAAATGACGCTGGAAAGGCAGTACTGGGGGACAAAGAAATAGCAGACAAACTGAATAAGTATTTTGCACCAGCCTTCACTGTGGAAGACAGTAGAAGTATGACAGAAATTCCAGAGTGTCAAGGGCCAGAAGTGAGTGTTGTTGCTAATGACTAAGGAGAAGATGCTTGGGAAGCTGAAAGGTCCGAAGGTAGATAAAACAGTTGGACCAGAAGGACTACACCCCAATGTTCTGAAAGATGTAGCTGAAAAGATTGTGGGGCATTGATAATGATTTTTCAAGAATCACGGAATTCTGGAATGGTTCAGGAGAATGGGAAAATTGCAGATATCACTCCATTCTTTAAGAAGGGGGAGAGACAGAAGAAAGGAAATTATAGGCCAGTTAGCCTGACTTTAGTGGTTGGGAAGATGTTGGAACCCACTATTAAGGGTGAGATTTCAGGTACTTGGAGGCACATGATAAGTCAGCCAAAATCAGCATGGGTTTCTTAAGGAGAAATCTTGCCTAATCAGAATCAGAATCCTTTATTATCGCCAAGTATGTGGACACATACAGGGAATTTGATGCCGGTTTCCCTGAGCTCTCGCTGTACAGAATCAAAAAGCAAACAAAACAATAGTGCAAATAATCGTGAACTATATACAATGAGGTACACCTGTGTATGTACAGGTGGACTTGGTTTATAATAGACTAAAATTCAAGTGTTCATAAGACTGATGGCATACGGAAAGAAACTGTTCTTGTACCTCTTTGGGGAGGAGGAGGATGAGAGGAGGCATGATAGAGGTGTACAAGATAATAAGAGGAATAGATAGAGTGGATAGCCAGCGCCTCTTCCCCAGGGCACCACTGGTCAATACAAGAGGACATGGCTTTAAGGTAAGGGGTGGGAAGTTCAAGGGGGATATTAGAGGAAGGTTTTTTACTCAGAGAGTGGTTGGTATGTGGAATGCACTGCCTGAGTCAGTGGTGGAGGCAGATACACTTGTGAAGTTTAAGAGACTACTGGACAGGTATATGGAGGAATTTAAGGTGGGGGGTTATATGGGAGGCAGGGTTTGATGGTCGGCAGAACATTGTGGGCCGAAGGGCCTGTAATGTGCTGTACTGTTCTATGTTCTATTTGTCCTGGCATACAGTGATCTAAAGCGCCTACCAAAAGGAAGGAGTTGGAACAGGTGATGTCCAGGGTGTGATGGGTCTACAATGATGCTGCTTGCTCGCTTCCTGACTCTAGAGGCATATAAGTCCTGGATCGAGGGCAGCTTCACACCAATAATCCTTTCCGCAGCCCTGACAGTACTTTGGAGTCTATTCTTGTCTTGTTTGGTAGCAGATCCAAACCAGACAGTGATGGACGAACAGGGAACAGACTGGATTATTCCTGAATAGAATTGAATCAGCAGCTTCTGAGGCAGGTTGTACAACAGATAAATCTGTTGGAATTCTTTGAGGAAATAATAAGCAGAATAGACAAAGGAAAGCCAGTGGATGTTCTGAAGGCCTTTGACATGATGTCACACATGAGCCAACTTAACAAGATAAGAGTCCATAGTGTCACGTACCCTGTGACGGGTTAAAGAACCAGCAGAAATGGAAAACACCTTGGAGTCCAGGATTGTTATTAACTAATGGTGTTTATTATTAATTACACAATACAGTAATATAAATGCAGATAAATCAAACAGATTAGCAACGATTATATATAAGTAAGTATATCAGTAAGTGTGGAAATATATGAAAATCAAGCTTCTTCAAGTCTAGGGATAAATAGATAGTCTTACGATGATGAGTAAAGTTCAGTTCAGTTTGTGGTATTGAGTTGAGTAGTGATGGAGAGAAAGGGGGGAGAGATTTGAGTCTTCAGGTGAGCTGACGCCGTCGATCTTCCTGTTGTCCTCCGAAATCCTTTAAAAGTCACCAACCGTGACCACAACAAAGGGGATCGTTCTTCTGTGGTGGAACTATCAACCCAGGCAAGAGTTGGACGCGCAAATAACTCCCCACCGGTCACGCCCTGTTCACACTGCAAGAGCCACTGATCGATCCTCCAAAAACCCACTTTTTCTGTGGGCACAACAAAGCCCATTAGGTGTCCAAAAACATATGTCTGAGGTCTATCATCTGACCTTCTATTTACCTCCCCGTGCTGAATACCAACTGTCACTCAAACAGCTCCTCACTTCTCTGTCTGCAAGAATTTCCAAGAAGGCGGTGTCCTTGTAGAAATGTAAATATACTGTGAGCAGTCTTCGCCTCTCAGTCTCTTAAAAACAAGATGTTGGTGTTAAATAACTCTCTCTCTGTTTTTTCAAAAGCACAGTTCATAGGGGTAATCGAGCACAGTTCATAGGAGTATTTCAGGACCCTGCCACAGTAATATTACAAGAAAGCTGCTAGCATGGATGGAGGATTGGCTGACTGGCAGGAGGCAAAGAGTGTGAATGAGGAAGGGCCCTTTCCTGGTTGGCTGCCAGTGACTAGTGGTGTTCCACAAGGGTTGTTATTGGGCCTGCTGCTTTTCAACAGATTGAATGATGGAATTGATGGCTTAGTGCAAAGATATGTGGAAGGGCAGGTAGTGTTGAAGAACCAGGAAGTCTGAAGAAGGACTTTGACAGATTGGGAGAATGGCCAAAGTAGCTGATGGAATATAGTGCAGGGAAGTGTATGGTCATGCACTTTGGTAGAAGGAATAAAGGCATAGATTATTTCTAAACAGGAGAGAAAGTTCAAAAATCAGAGGTGCAAAAGGACTTAGGAGTCCTTTGCAGGATTCCCTAAAGAATAATTTGCAGGTTGAGGCGGTAGTAAGGAAAGCAACTACAATGTTAGCATTCATTTCAAGAGGTACAGGATATAAATGCAAGGATGTAATGCTTAGTCTGTGTAAGGGTTTGGACAGACTGCATGGAATTTTGAGAGCAGTTTTGGGTCGCTTATTTAAGAAAAGATGTGCTGGCATTGGAGAGGGTCCAGAGGAGGTTCACAAGAATGATTCCAGGAATGAAAGGATTATCATATGACAAGTGTTTTATGGCTCACTGGAGTTTAGAAGAATGAGGGGTGATCTCATTGAAACCTATTGAATATTGAAAGAACAAGATTGAGTGGATTTGGAGAGGATGGCCTCCTCACACATCCTTAGACCACCTGGACAACACAAACACCCACATCAGGATGCTGTTCATCAACTATAGCTCAGCATTTAACACCATCACTCCCACAGTCCTGATTGAGAAGTTACAGAACCTGGGCCACTGTACCTTCCTCGGCAGTTGGATCCTCGACTTCCTACGTGGAAGACCACAGTCTTTGAGGATTGGTGATAATATTTCCTCCTCACTGACAATCAACACTGGTGCACCTCAGGGGTGTGTGCTTAGCCCACAGCTCTACTCTGTATACCCTTGACTGTGTGGCTAGGCATAGCTCCAATATCATCTATAAATTTGCTGATGATACAACCACTGTTGGTAGAATCTCAGATGGAGACGAGAGGGCGTACGGGAGCGAGATATGCCAACTAGTGGAGTGGTGTCGCAGCAACAATCTTGCACTTAACGTCAGTAAGACAGAACAACTGATTGTGGACTTCAGGAAGGGTAAGATGAAGAAACACATGCCAATCCTCATAGAGAGATTAAAAGTGGAGAGAGTGAGCAGTTTTAAGTTCCTGGGTGTCAAGGTCTCTGAGAACCTAATCTGGCCCCAACATATCGATGCAACTATAAAGAAGGCTAGACGGTGTCTATACTTAATTAGGAGTTTGAAGAGATTTGGTATGTCAACAAAACCACTCAAAAACTGTGGAGAGCATTCTGAGAGGCTGCGTCACCGTCTGGTATGGGGTGGAGGGGCTACTACACAGGACCAAAAGAAGTTGCAGAAGGTTGTAAATTTAGTCGGCTTCATCTTGGGTACTAGCCTACAAAGTACCCAGGACATCTTCAAGGAGCAGTGTCTCAGAAAGGTAGCGTCCATTATTAAGGACCCCCAGCACCCACCGCATGCCACTTTCTCACTGTTAGTTTATACTTTATACTTTATTGTCACCAAACAATTGATACTAGAACGTACAATCATCACAGCGATATTTGATTCTGCGCTTCCCGCTCCCTGGATTACAAATCGATAGTAAATATTAAAATTTAAATTACAAATCATAAATAGAAAATAGAAAAATGGGATGTAAGGTAGTACAAAAAAACTGAGAGGCAGGTCCAGATATTTGGAGGGTACAGCGCAGATCTGGGTCAGGATCCGTTCAGCAGTTTTATCACAGTTGGAAAGAAGCTGTTCCCAAATCTGGTTGCCATCAGGTAGGAGGTGCAGAAGCCTGAAGGCACACACTCAGCGATTCAGGAACAGCTTCTTCATCTCTGCCATCCAATTCCTAAATGGACATTGAACTCGTGAACGTTGCCTCACTTTTATATATATATATATATATATATATATATATATATAAACTTCCTATTTTTGCACAATTTTTACTTAATAAACCTGATTCTGATGTTTCCTATAATGGAGAAGTCTAGGATTAGAGGGCACACCCTCAGCATTGAGAGACATCCATTTAATACAGAGATGAGGAGGAATTTCTTTAGACAGAGGGTGGTGAATCTGTGAAATTCATTTCCAGAGACGGTTGTGGAGGCCAAGCCATTTGGTATATTTAAAGCCGAGATTGATAGTTTCTTGATTACGCAGGGCATCAAGGGTTATGGGGAAAAAAGCAGGAGAGTGGGGTTGAGAGGGATAATAAATCAGCCATGATGGAAGGGTGAAGCAGATTTGATGTGCTGATTTCCTGTGTTTTATTGTCTTTAGCTGAAGCCTATCGCCTCATTGGTCTGTCAGGCACTACTCTGTCTTGATACTTGTTGCATACACTTGTTAGGGTGCATTCTCCAGATACCTTATAAGGTAATCGTAGCCTTCAGCCAGGAGCAGATGTCATCAGGTGGTTCCTAACCTTCACAGAGTGTTTCGACCCTTAACCACGACACTCTCCAGTTGGTGGGCCGGCAGTGGTGGCCAAATCACTGCCCATCTGCTCCTGGCTTCCAGGTTCCCTCCTCTCATCCACTCCAAATCAAACAAGAGGTTCGTTCTGCCTCTTCCCCCATCCTACGATCTGCTTGTTTTTTTTGCTCCTTTCGTCCAGGCCCAGATCTGACAACAACCGCCATGCTGATTTGGCTGGGGAACCTCTGCAGCCGATCTCCACAGGGAACAACCATGCCTGCCATCCCTTGTCGTTACACTCCTGCAGTAAGGGCTGGTACTTCAAGGCCTTTCTGTCATGGGCCTCTTCCCATCCCTCCTCCCACGGCACAGTCAGCTCAACCAGAATTATTTTCCTGTCTTCAGTTGACCGCAATACAATGTCCGGGCGTAGGGTTGTGTGCACCACATCCGGGAACTGCATCCTCCTTCCCACATCGACCCTCATCTCCCAGGACCTGGCCGTTAGCAGCAGATTGTTTGGTTACGAAAAACCTGGCTCCCTCCTTGATGAAGGTGATGGTCTTCCTCAAATCTGTGCCAGCCATCCTCTTCTTGCATCTCTCCCACTCTAGTGTGTCAGCAACAGCCAGAAGCACCTGATCAAGGAGCCACCTGTACCGTCCTTGAGTTAGAGCTGTTTTACACCTGGACAGTATATGAGCCAGTGTCCACTTTTGACCACAGAGCTTTCAGTTCGGGTCCTCTCTCATCCCCCATGAGTACAGATGTAATGGTGAAGGAAGGGTGTCATACACTGATCGCAAGAGGAAGGAAATACAGAAGGGCTCCAGTCTCCATAACTCTGCCCATGAGATCTTGCGCTTGGGCAGATCCCATTTTGTCAAGGCACGCTGGGACCCTTGTTCCACTGCCTTTGACATCCACTTCTCTTCCTCACGGATCCGTACTTCTGCCTGTACCATGTCTCACCTGTTCCTTATGCTTGCGTTTCCCCACTGCTAGAAGTGAACTGAGGCGAGGCCTTGCCACTCGACGCAGGAGTTGCCGATGATATCTTGCAGCTTCAGAGAACACACTGCCTGCTCCACAGCTGCGTTGGCTGCACACTTGCACCCAGATCTGGTTGTAACACCTGCTTGCTTTACCAAGACGTCATTGGAATCTCTCAAGCGTAATAAGGCTCTGCATTTTGCCACCTTGAATTCCTCCACAACAGATGACAGGGGAAGCTGCAGTTGCCAGTTCGAATATAGAGGCCCGTTAAAGAGAAGCTTGGGGGAACTCCCAACCATCTCCGCAAGTGTTTGTTGGTTTTCCTCTCGATGCACTGTATGGCAGTCATGGGGAACTCATAAAGTGTGAAGAGCCAGAGAAGCCTGGGCAGAAGGCTATATTGGTACAGTCAGGTCTTGAATTTACCGGGAAGTCTGGATTTGTCGATCTTCTCCAGCCATTCGTCTGTCTGCTTCACAGTATTGGTGACATTGTCCCCATCTGTCAGTTACACATTAAACCACTTCCCCAAGCATTTTATCCGGTTATCTTTGATGGAAGGGATGACCTCACCCTGAACTTGGAGGCTAAACTTGCTAGTAACTTTGCCCTTTCTGATCACCATACACCTGGACTTCTTGGCCTTGAAGGACATCCTCGTGCAAGTGGCTACATTATCCAGGGATTCGAATACCCATCTTGCTTGGACATGTGCCACAGTTGTTATAGTGATGTCGTCCATGAACCCTCGTAGAGTCGGCTGAACAATGCCCGACTCCAACGTCGGGCCGCGGGTTACATCTTCTGCTGCTGATAATAGGAGGTTCATTCCCATAATAAATAGGATGGGGGAGATGGTGCACCCTGTTGGAATCCCCTTCTGGAGGTCCTGCCGACTAGTTGTGAAATGGGCTGTTGTAAATCTGAGTTTGAATCCTCCTAGGTAGCTGGTGATCATGTCTTGAATAGCCACTGGGATGTAGTAGTGGTCGAGTCCTTCCAGGATGAGGTCATGTGGAATTAAGGTTTGTCCATCGTCATTGATGAAGACCTCGACACCATTAGTACTTTTTACGAGGCCGAGTTGCTAGCTCGACACTCAACCTTGGCAAGGATGGAAAGTGTACCCGGGAGCAGCTTGACTGGATTCGAACTCGGGAACCTTCGCTCCTGGAGTCCAGCGCTGCTGTCACTGCGCCACCAGCCGGCTGATGATGCCAAGACTAACGCTTGATTTGGATTTAAGTGAGGGAGAGTTGTACGGTGTCAGCCTCACTCTCTCTTCCCAATTCCCATCTGGATCCAGTGGCAAGGCAAGAGTCGAGACGGCTGGAGATGAGACTAGGTGCAGTGGATGACCAGGACATCTTCTGTGCCTTTGTGTATTGTGTACAGTTCTGGTCACCGAATTATAGGAAAGAATTATAGGAAAGAAAAATAAAATTGAGAGAGTACAGAGGAGATTTACTAAAATGTTGCCTGGGTTTCATCTCCTAAGTTACAGAGAAAGGTTGAACAAGTTAGGTCTTTATTCTTTGGAGCATAGAAGGTTCAGGGGGACTTGATAGAGGTGTTTAAAATTATGAGGGGGATTGATAGAGTTGACGTGGATAGGCTTTTTCCATTGAGAATGGGGGAGATTCAAACAAGAGGACATGAGTTGAGAGTTAAAGGGCAAAAGTTTAGGGGTAACATGAGGGGGAACAACTTTACTCAGAGAGTGGTAGCTGTGTAGAACGAGCTTCCAGCAGAAGTGGTTGAGGCAGGTTCGATGTTGTCGTTTAAAGTTAAATTGGATAGATATATGGACAGGAAAGGAATGGAGGGTTATGGGCCGAGTGCAGGTCGGTGGGACTAGGTGAGAGTAAGAGTTCAGCACAGACTAGAAGGGCCGAGATGGTCTGTTTCCGTGCTGTAATTGTTATATGGTCTTGTCGTGCTCTACGTGTTCCACGACGCTTGCAGAGACTGCCTTCTTGACCGTTGGACCTACCATTGGTCTCGTCCGCTCAATCCGCCGGAGTCTGTCTTCACATGCTGGGATAGACAACTCCCTATCTCACTGAGAGTTTGAGACCAGTCGGCTACCTTCACTTGGTTTAGCCGGCTTGTCAAAGCCGTTGCCCAGGGTGTGGTTGCTGTCGCATGCAAACAGCTACGGGGAGCCACAGGTGAGAACTGAGTGCCAGGTGGGGACCAAAGGTGGACAAAGCGCCCTGAAAAGGACACAATGTGTTCCCCCACCAGAGGTGCTACCCCTACCTGACACCCCATACACTCCAACAGTCATGTGGAATAAACCCGTAGGCGCTCGTGAGGTCTAACCAGACAACTGTTAGGTCGCCTTTTCTCTGCTTGGCCTCATGGATCAAATGGCTAATCATTGAGGTGTGTTCCAGACACCTCAAAAAGCCTGGAATACCGCCTTTCTGGGTAGATGTGTTGACAAGGCGGTTCTGCGTCATGTAAGAAGTCAGCCTTCTTGTGAGCACAGAAAAGAAAATCTTACATTCCACATCTAGGAGAGAAATTGTCCAAAACTGGGTAAATGTGGAAGAATCCTCTTCCTTTGGAATAAAGCATCCCTCTGCCAATTTCCAACTTGATGGAATAGTACCTTTGGCCCAGATCTTTCTCATGACCTTCCACAGCCTCCAAAGAAGCTTTGGGCATTTCTTATACACCTTGTAAGGTAGGCCGCTTGGGCCTGGGGCAGCTGATGCTTTAGCTTTCCGGATGATGTCCTGGATTTCCTGCCATGTAGGCTCCTTCACATTCAGCTCATTTGATGGTTTTTCCGGTCTACGCACAGCCCCATTAGTTCCTAGTCCCTGACCCCTCTGTGGGTCACTGTGTGCCTCCCACAGGAACTCCTCTCTGGCTTCGAGCTGGATAGTATACCAGATTTTTGTTGGCTGAGAAGAGTCCTGGTGAAGCTGAATGGATCTCTCACAAACTGCGCTCGCCTTTTCTCTTTCTTCCTTCTTTGCTGTCGTAGATGTTCCGCCCTCCAGAGTTTGCACAGCTTTTCCCGCAGCATACTGGTTACGTCCTTGAAACCTTCTCTTTTGGTCAGTGAGCTGGTTTTAAACCTCTTGTTGAGCGTCTGTAATTCACCTCTCAAGCGACAAACCTCCCTTTCCCTCCTATTTGGTTGCATCCAGGTGACGTTGTCTGATGATCTAGGCCATTTGATCCTGCCTTTCCTTGATGAATGGATTGGGGTAGCCAAAGAGGAACTCAGTTAGTCTGTTGTTTGGTGCTGAGGCGACTCAAGTGCGGAGAGATCTTCAGCTCTGTGGGGTGCTTCCTGGCTGGAATTCTCCTTCGTCTCACCGGACACTAAGTCCGTGTGCTGCACTTGGGTCACCATTGATCCACATCTAGACCTGCTCTGGTATATCTTTTGAGCCCTCTGATGTTTTTGCAGACTTTCCTGCAATGACACCTTACTGTGAATTCCTTTCCAGTCAGTGTTGTTTGCTTTAGCTTCCTTGTAGTTGTGTTTCCTGTCCTGGCCATTGCCGGTATATCGTCCCGTTGCATCTCTCATCCTCTCCCCTCCCTCTCAGGAGACTCTGAGGGTATTGCTCTTCGTGTTCAGTCGTAGCTTGAGTGGTGCCCTCTTGCGAGTGCTGCCCACAAGGTTGCTAGCCTTGTGAGCCCGTGCCGGTCTTTCCTGGAGGTCAGCTGTCTCTCCAGTGTCACCGACCTTACTCGGTTGCCATCCAGTCTTTCCTGGAAGCCATTGGTACAAAACAGAGATTAATTGTTACATACACCTGTTAGGGTGCATTCTCCAGATACCTTATAAAGTAACTGTAGCCTTCAGCCAGGAGCAAGTGTCATTGGGTGGCTCCCAACCTTCACAGAGTGTTTTCGACCCTTAACCATGACACTCTCCAGTTGGTGGGCCGGCAGTGGTGGCCAAATCACTGCCCATCTGCTCCTACCTGTTGAAGGATGCTGGTCAGTGGAGTTTGCATCAAACACAGTGCCAGCTAATTACTGCCCTCCCTGCTATTGCATTCTATAGCTTCTGTTTTAAAAAAAAGTCAAGTTTATTGTCATTGGCATAACTACATGTACGCACAGGTGCAATTAAAAATTTATTTGCAGCAGTATCGCAGGTGTATTCCATCATATAAGCTGTATTCATAAGAAAATCATAAATTTTACAAGAAAGAACTCAATTAAAACAAAAAGAAACAGTTCATTTTCGTGCAAGGTGATCAGTCGTCATAATGTTGCTAATAATGCTGTTATGATTAGGGTTTTTGACAGTGAGTTCAAGAACTACTGAATACTTGAAGGCAGGGAGCTGTTTTTGAACCTGCTGGTGTGGAACTTAAGGCTTCTATAGCCACTGCTTGATGGTAGCTGTGAAAAGATGGCATTGCCCAGAATGCCAGGATCATTGATGGCGTATTTTGCTTTCTTGTGGCAGTACCTCATTTAGATACTTTTTTATTTCAAAATATACTTTATTCAAAAATAAAATTATATACAATAAACCATTCAATAACTCTCCATCCTTTACATACGTTTCCATTATGGTCTGTACATATCCATACTTTTGCCTCATTTAGATATTACCGATGGCAGGGAGGGTTAATTCCAGGATGTATTGAGCACAGCTCACTACTCTCCGCAGCTTCTTACATTCCTTTGCATTCAAATTGCCATACCTCACCATGATACAACCAGTCAGGATACTTTCAAAAGTACAAACATAGAATTTGTTAGAGTGTTTGGTGACCTGCTTTCCTTGTGATTGCAACTGCGTGCTGGGCCCAGTTCTGCTCTTGTTAATGCCCTGGAATTTAAAGCTGCTGACTCTCTCTACCACTGATCCCTCAATGTAGACTGGCACAGTTCACCTTCCTTCCCATTCCTGAAGTCAACAATCAGCTCTTCTGTTTCACTGATGTTGTGTGTTGTTGTTGTGGCACCACTGAACCAGGTTTCCTATTTCGCTCTGGTTAGCTAACTCATTAGTACTTGTGATTTGTCCAACAGCAGTAATGTCATTGGCAAAATTTGAAACTTGCGTTGGAGCAGTGCTTAGCCACAAACTTATGGGTGTATGGAGAGTAGAGAGTGGGGCTAAGCACGTAACTTTGATGTGCACCTGTGTTGATGATCAACAAGGAGGCGTTGTTATTACCAACCCTCACTGATTGAGGCTTGTTGATGAGGAAGACCAGTATCCATTTGCTGAGGGAGATAGAGAGGTCCAGGTCTTGAAGCTTAATGATAAGTTTTGATAGGATGATTGTGTTGAATAGGCACACTGTTAGTTTTGCCTTCCATTTGGTTGAGAGCATAATTTAAATGTAACTGCTGTATTATTGAGTTTGTTTTAATGCATGCCATTCGTCAGAGATAATTAAAGCCATGTGTTTTCTAAGCTTTGCAGTCTGTGTTATTCTTGTTGCTGTAGGCGTGAGTCTCAACATTATTCTGATGTGGGCATATCGAACTGTGCCCATCGGAATTAGCTTTGTTGTGGGTGTAATTAATATTCCATTTTCTATGTCTTCCTGCAACATTGCCATGCAAGCTAATGAAAGATTCTGCAAGGAGAGTTGTTCAGTCATTAAAGTTTCCACCGGGTAATTGTGTTTCGGGAAACTTAGTAATGTGTAAGTATTTAATGTTTTATCAAACGCTTCAGCAAAGTGTTGAATTGAACTCTTTTGCTTGTTTTAGCAAATACAATTAAAGCAGATGCTTTCATTAGTTGTGTTCTAATGCTGAATTATATTGCTGATAAAAAAATAAAAACTCTGAAATATGCTACTGCAATAATATTCTGTGTAGTTCAGTCAATGTGTGTTATGTCAGCTTAATTTTCTGCAGTTTAGTAACTTGTATCTCAAACTCTGGGACGGATGTAATTCAGTTTTAGAGATAAGAACAGAAAATGCTCCAATGGTCAAGCAGCTCCTTTAGAGGGTGAAAAATAGAGTTAACTTTACTAATTGAAATATCCTGAGGTCTGGCAATTTTGATGCAAGCTGGAATAGCAGGTTCTGAATTTGCTAATTTTGGTGTCAAGTCCTGAGAGCTGTAATACATCTTGTTTGGAAACTAATTGCTGTTATATTGGTCTTCAATGGAACAGTCAAACTGCAAACTCAGTACCATCCCTGTAGACTGAATGGAGATATTCTGCCAAGCAGTTATCCGGTCTGCATTCAGTTTCTCCACTCCACAAAAGACCACATCATGAACCCAAAGCAATACACTAAAATTGAAAGCATCGCTACTGAATTGTCACTTCACCAAGGGAATGGCCATGGAAGGGGAAGAGGTAAAATGAGTCTCTGTTCCCTCTCCTGTGCCGTGAGATGGGGTGTTAATGCTGATGATAGATCAAAAAGATGATGAAGGACTGTCCCTTTGTAATGCTGAGAGAGAAGAAGAAGATATGTTTGATAATCTGTGTCTTATTGAGTGTTTTAGAAATCAGTTCACCTGGGATACTGATGGGGTGGTAGGTGAGGACAAGGGAAATCCTCTCCTTACTGAGGGGCTAAGAGAGGTTGTGAGAGCAGAAGAGAGAGAAATGGAACATTCATGATTGAGATCACTGTCAACTTTGATAGCAGGGAAGTCTTGGTTAAGGTATTGGGAAGATTCCTCAGAACCAGCTGTATGCAAGATGATACTCATAACTGATAGGACTGAGCCAAGAAATTGGGAAAATAGAATGAATTCCTCTCCCCATTGGGAGCAGGTGGTAGGATGTGTAGTCAAGTTAACTATGGCAATTGATGGGCTTCTGATGGATGTTGGTTTCAAACCTTGCCCCTAAGATGGAAGTAGTAAGTCTAGAAAGTGAGTGAAAGAGGCAGAATGGGACCGATTGAAAGGGAGGACAGGAACTCAATGGATTCTTTGACTGATGAAAATTAGTGAAGGCCACAAATTGTGAAAATTTGGACAAAGCAATGCTGGAAATATTTTTTCAACAAAGAAAGGTAAGTATACCAGTGAACAGACTTATGTGGCTTATTTTTTTTGTTTGATGCTCCTGCAACGCATGGAATTTAAGCATTTTGCCTAACTGGCCAACTTGACATACAAAAACAACGTGGTATCTGAGAGATCTGTACAGTATTCAGGGGCCTGAGCTATGTACAGGCAGTTCAGCTGCCAAGAAGAGCTCTCAGCAATCATTGAAAAATAAAAGTTGCAACCAGAATGAACTTGCAAAGCAGACAAATCAAATGTTACTGAAAATGCCTATCAATGAAGGCATCAATTGTGTCTTTTTCATCCAGGCTGTAAGCCAGGGAGTAGTTGCATGCATTAAAAGCTATTATTGATCTGGACCTTTTCAAAAATATATTTGTGGGGGGAGCAATTTGAAAACTGGTTGAAAAAAAATAGACTGGATGCCATTCATGAGGTATGCGGAATACAGAGTGCTGTGCTGGCCATAACATAGGCTGCAATGACCAGAGTGTTGAGTGCAATTGAATCGTGGCGCAAAATCTCTCCAAAGGTTATGATTGGAATGAAGAAGAGAGTTTCGCATGAGGTCGGGCAGCAAATGGATGAAGGTGAAAGAGTAAACACAGACAACATAGAGGAGTGGCTACCAAGTGAGCCTGAGCCCGAGTTGATTTCTAACAATGGCATTGTACAGCATGTTCATGGACAGAACACAAGCTTGAGCGAACATGAAGGAGGGAAGGTGATTCTTTAGTATTGGCTATAATTTTGTGCAGTTGTAGTCTACGATTACATGGAGCACCAAGATTCCATGTTCCTGAATGATAGCACTGACATATACTAGCAAGGAAAGCAAGGCGATCAATGCAACAGGGAACATGACGAGTACTTTTTTTTAAAATTAATTTTTTATGCATTTCTACCAGAAACTACAGAGAGAAAACCAAACAACAGAATGGAGATTTATACAGTGCAAAACAAATCCAATATGTAATTCATAACAATAAGAAAAAAAGCACCCAAAAGAGAATTATGTAAAAATAATATCCACCCCAACCTCCCACTGAAAAAGAAAACCCAGGCCAACCATTTGCATATAAAAGAAAAAATAAATCAGTCGGAGCATTCAACCCCAGAGAACTGTAAATATATATAGGAATAAAGAAAGTATATTGCCGACTAGCAAAAGTATAATGTAATTCACAACAAAAAACCCGTATAACTTACAAAAAAAAGCTGAAAGTAAGGGATTGTAGCATACAAAAAAAAGGATAAACTTACCCTAAAGAAGAATTATGAAATATTCAAGAAAAGGTCTCCACACCTTATAAAACCAAATTAAGAAGTGAATAATTAATCTTTTCGAGGTCTAAACAGGCCATATATCACTGAGCCATTGAGCATGAGTGGGTGGGGCAGCACCTTTCCACCTAAGAAGAACCAACTGTCTAGCCAAGAGAGAGGCAAAAGATAATGTTTGGCATTTAGTCGGACTCAAGTCGACAAAATTACATCATCCAAGGTGCCAAAAAGAGCAACCAGAGGGTTAGGTTCTAAATGGCAATTAAGAATATGAGATAGGGTTGAAAAAACTTCTCGCCAGAATTTCTCTAGACTAGGACAGGTCCAATGCATATGAATAAAGGAAGCCTCAGCCTCTTTACACTTATCACAAACAGCACTAATGTCAAGATAAAACCACAATAATTTAGTTTTAGACATATGAGCCCTGTGTACAACCTTAAACTGCAAAAGGCAGTGGCAAGCACATAAAGAGGTTGAATTGACTGACTTAAGAATTAAATCCCAAATCGCCTCAGATAGGGAGATATTTAGATCTTGTTCCCAGGCAGTTCTAATTTTATCAAAAGGGGCACGCCTCAAAATCACTAACTTACCCTGAATAACAGAAATTAAACCTTTACCCAATGGATTGATACCATGAAACAAGTCCAGAATATTTTTCACAGGCACCTCAGGAAAGTTTGATATCAAAGGGTTAATAAAATGTCTAATTTGAAGATTAGACTAAAGATAATACTAAAGAAATTAGTATTAAGTAGATTAAACTTTACAGACAATTGTTGAAAAGTTGCAAAACGATTATCTATGAAAAGATTTTCAAAGCACCTAATACCCTTTCTATGCCAGTCGTAAAATGTTGAATCCCGCATAGAAGGTAGGAAAAGATGATTGTGTAAAATAGGGCTAGAGAGAGAAAAACCATGAAGACCATTAAATTTTCTGAACTAAGCCCATATTCTTACAGTATGTCTGATAAGAGGATTAACAATAAGTCTAGGCAAATGACAAGGAAGTGCAGAAATTGAAAGATCCTTAGTAGAGTTCAACTCCATTGCCACCTATTTTGGGCAGTCAGACTTATTATGGAAGAAAGACCAAAAAAATAAGACAACGAATATTGGCTGCCCAATAATATAAATGAAAATTAGGCAAGGCCATACCACCTTCCTTTTTAGATTTTTGAAGATGAGCTTTATTAAGTCTAGGTGTTTACCCTTCCAGTGATAAGACGAAATAATAGAATCTAACCCATCAAAAAAAGCTTTAGAAATAAAAATTGGTAAAGACTGAAATCGCTACAAAAATTTAGGAAGGATATACATTTTAATAACATTAATATGACCTACAAGAGACATAGACAAGGTTGACCACCGTGTCAAGCTCTGTAGGGTTTAGAAGATTGGTAAAATTTTCTCGAAAAAGATTCTTAGAAGTTCTTTGTTACTGTAATACCAAGATAGGTGAACTGGTTGTTAACTACTTTAAAAGGGAGGTCATGGAATACTAAAGCTTGTGCTTCTCTATTGATTAGAAAGAGCTCACTCTTATGTAATTTGTTTATAGCCAGAAAGTTGGCTAAATTTATTAAGAAGTGAAAACATTGAGGGTAAGGAGGTAGTCAGGTTTGATATAAAAAATAAAAGATCGTCAGCGTGAAGGGAAGCTTTATGCTCAACACCTCCCCTCCAAATCCCCATCACTTCAGCACAGCTACGAATGAGTATTTTAATAAGGAGTGAATTGCAGCATATAGCTTTGATATCTCAATATTTTCCATTTTAAATGTGTTTATATTGCTGATTTAATTTTTTATTTAGAGATACAGCATGGTAACAGATTCTTCTGTCCCAATAAACCCATACGAACCTACTGCCCCATACAATTTCAGAATGTCTGAATCCTGACAGATAGCAGCAGACCTGAACATGATTCGCTGGCGCTGTTACAGCATTACGCTAACCACTTTGCTACCATGCTGCTCTGTAATGATCCGGGGAGTAGTTAATATATATATGTGTGCGTGTGTACACACACATACAGTACTGTGCAAATATATTAGGCACATGTAAAAAAAATCCTGTAAAGTGAAGATACTTTCAAAACTAATAAAAAGTTTCTAAGTATCAAAAAAATACCATAGAGAACAGTAAGTAGTAAAACACTAAATCAAATCAATATTTGGTGTGACTACTCTTTGGTTTTAAAACTTTGATGATGTTGCGATCAAGGCTTTGGAGGTCATACCATCTGTTGCAGAGCTCCTTGTTCTTCTTTTTGCTGAAGGTAGATCTTTATGACCTTGGCCATGTGTTTGGCGTCATTGTCCAACTGCAGAATGAAGTTGGGACCAATCAGACCCCTCCCTGATGGTATTGCATTATGTATGAGAACCTGCTTCTCAGCTTTGAGGATTCCATTAATTCTGACCAAATCACTAACTCCATTTGCAGAAAGTAGCCCCAAACCTGCAGGGAACCTCCACCATGCTTCACTCTTGGCTGAAGATACTCATCTGTGTAGCACTCTCCAGCTTTTCTACAGACAAACTGCAGCCTGTTTGAGCCGAATATTTCAAATTTTGACTCGTCAGTCCAAAGCATTTGCTCCCTTTGTTCAGCACGCCAGTCTTCTGTCTTAGTGCATAGGTGAGTCTCTTGGCTTTGTTTCTACTTGACAGGAATGGCTTTTTGGTGGCAACTCTTCCATGAAGGCCCCTTCTAACTGTACTTCTCTGGACCATAGAGGGGTGTACTTGGGTTCCAGTGGTTTCTTTGCTTTCAGAGCTGATAGCAGTGCTGGAGTTCTGATTCAGAAAGTATGTCAGTTTGATGTATCTCTCATTTGCTGTACTCAGTTTCCATGGCCAACCACTGCATTTCTGTCCTCAACCTTCTTCAGAAAAGCTTGGATAGCATATCTTGAAATTCCTGCCAGCCACAACATTTCTGCTTGGAGAAGACCCTGCTGATGCAGGGTGACCACCTTGTGTCTTGTTACTATGCACACTCTTGCCATGGTGTAAGAATTGACAATTTGAAGATTAACAGTCACATCTGCCACACCCTCACCTTTCAGTTTGGTTGTCCTTCACCCAGGTTGATTGCTTCTACGCGCATTTCTGTTTCGGTTAATCAGTTCAGGTCATTCAACTCATTATGCCTTTGATTATTAGCACCTGTTTCTTATATATGCACTGGGCTATATACCTACAAAGTAATGAATATTTTATTTGAAAAGTTATTTATTTGAAAAAGGACTTTTGCATAGTACTGTGTGTGTATGTGTGTGTGTGTGTATATATACTGTATATATATTTTTTTTAATTGAATTCAAAATACACATGGACTAAGATGTGCTATCACCAGTGGGATCATCAGTTGATCTGCCACCTGTCTTCAGGAGTTTCGGCCCACTTATGATCAAGACTCCCTATATATTACAGTCAACCATTTTATCTCATTTGAAGGGTCAGCACTTCACACAACATTCCATTAAACTACCAGTCTTTATTTAATTGTGCATAGACCTCACTGTAAAGGTCCTATCCAGCTTGGTGGCTGATTTGACTCCCAGGATATGAGAGCTTTGGGAATGGTGCAGTTCACCAGGATGCTGCCTAGATTAGAAGGTATTGTATGTGCTGTCTGGAGAGGTAGACAAACTTAGGTTATTTTCTCTGGGGCTGAGGGGAGACGTGATAGAAATCTCGTAAGATTATGAGAGCCATAGACAGCAGAGGCAGAACCTTTTTCCAGAATAGGAATGTCAAGTATTAGAAGACGTGCGTTTAAGATGAGAGAGGGGAAGTTTAAAGGAGATATGTGGGGCATTTTTTTAAACACAGAAAGTGGATGATGCCTGAAATGGGTTGTTATGTCTAATAGTGATAGGCGGTGCAGTAGTAGTATTTAAGAGGATGTTAGATTGTGAAATAAGTATGCAAGGAGTTGAGGGATAAAAGTCATGTATAGCTAGAGGAGAATTAGTTTAACTTGTTTTGGTGCGGGCATTGTGCACTGAAAGACCTGTTCCTGCGTTGATCTATTCTATGTGCTTCTTCTTTGTTGCTAAATTTGCTGTAAACAGGACCAGTTGGACTTGAGATAAACTGGACCATTAACGGGCTACTTTAAAAAAAATACCAATTTCAATTTTCATCAGTATTGCCAAGTTGATTATTTGAATTTCTCCTTTGAGTATAAACCCTTCATTGTTAAAGATATTATAAATTTTTTGGCTGAATGTCCATGGGTACTAATGTAAAATTTAAAGTTATGTAATTTCATTATGATTCTGTTAAATATTTATATTGATTTGTACGGCTATTAAAAATGTGTCTAATAAGCTGTTTTAGTTTAAAAGAATTTAACAGCATTCATTTGCTGTACATCAAATAGACCGAATTATTTAACAACTCTACTATACAAATATAATATTCCATCAGATCCTAATCTCTTGAGGTACATTAATGTAAACATAATAAGTAAAATTGATTCCAGCAGTAAAGGGGAAATGTGTTTTTAAATATACTAATTCATCAGTATTATGTAACTCATTATATTGCCAGGCTGAACAGAGACTTACTCTTGCATGACCCAATTTATTTTAGCCTTGATGAACTATCGAACCTAATGCTTTAGAATATTACTTTTACTTTCACGGCTGGTTTTTCTCCATCGAAACATTAGAGTGTAACTTGAGTGATGGAAGTGATGTGTGTTCACACCAGAGATTGTACACAGAATTGCCGTGCTGTGATACAGAGACAATCACTCAGTGCGATCTGTAACCAGGAAATTGGATCCATTGGATTCAGAACATAGAACAGTACAGCACAGTACAGACCCTTAGACCCATGCTGTTGTGTGAACATTTTAACTTGCTCTAAGATGAATCCAACCGTCTCTCCTACATTACTCTCTATTTTGCATCAATCTTGTGCCTATCTAAGAGTTTCTTCAATGCCCCTGATCTGCGTATCTACCTCTGCCACCACTCAGGCAGTGTGTTGCAGGCACTCGCCACTCTTTATGTTGAAAAACTTGTCTCTGACATCTCCCCTACATTTTCCTTCAATTGCCTTAAAACTATGCCCCCTGGCATTATCTATTTCAGTCCTGGGAAGAAGTCTCTGGCTATCCACTCTATTTGTGCCTCTTAACATTTTGTACACCTTTACCAAATCACCTTTTATCCTCCTTCACTCCAAAGAGAAAAGCCCTGACTTGCTCAATCTAATGTTTAACGATCCCCGTCAAAGATATATAAATATATGTGTCTGTGTGTGTGTATGTACACTTACATATACAGTAGCAGCAAAGGTTTGGGCACCCCGGTCAAAATTTCTGTTACTGTGAATAGTTAAGTGAGTAGAAGATGAACTGATCCCCAAAAGTCATAAAGTTAAAGATAAAACATTCTTTTCAACATTTTAAGCAAGATTAGTGTTTTATTTTTGTTTTGTACAATTTTACGGTGAAAAAAGGAAAGGAGCACCATGCAAAGTTTGGACACCCCAAGAGATTTGAGCTCTCAGATAACTTTTACCAAGGTCTCAGACCTTAATTAGCTTGTTCGGGCTATGGCTTGTTCACAGTCGTTGTTAGGAAAGGCCAGGTGATGCAAATTTCAAAGCTTTATAAATACCTGTTCCTCAAACCTTGTCCCAACAATCAGCAGCCATGGGCTCCTCTAAGCAACTGACTAGCACTCTGAAAATTAAAATAAATGATGCCCACAAAGCAGGAGAAGGCTATAAGAAGATAGCAAAGCATGTTCAGGTAGCCGTTTCCTCAGTTCATAATGTAATTAAGAAATGGCAGTTAACAGGAACAGTGGAGGTCAAGTTGAGATCTGGAAGACCAAGAAAATTTTCGGAGAGAGCTGCTGGTAGGATTGCTAGAAAGGCAAACCAAAACCCCTGTTTGACTGCAAAAGATCTTTTTTTAATATAATTTTTATTGAGTTTTTGAAGTGATTACATAGAAAGATAATGACTACCCTCCCCCCTCCCTTTAACCCTACCCCCCTCCCCCGATATATACCCCTAGCTGAAAGAAAAAGAAAAAGAAAGAAGAGCTGCCTGGATATTGGAAGGTTTCCACATACTCCACGGGATTCAAAATAAATTTAGTATATTTATTTATTACTTTCCCCAAGGGACCAATATCTTTATCATCAGAGCAACTAAATATGCCATCCTATCTTTTGTAGACTGCAAAAGATCTTCAGGAGGATTTAGCAGACTCTGGAGTGGTGGTGCACTATTCTACTATACAGTAACACCTGCACAAATATGACCATCATGGAAGAGTCATAAGAAGAAATCTTTTACTGCATCCTCACCACAAAATTCAGCTTCAGAAGTTTACAAAGGAACATCTAAACAAGCCTGGTGCATTTTGGAAACAAGTCCTGTAGACTGATGAAGTTAAAATAGAACTTTTTGGCTGCAATGAGCAAAGGTATGTTTGGAGGAAAAAGGGTGCACAATTTCATGAAAAGAACCCCTCTCCAACTGTTATGCATGGGGGTGGATCGATCATGCTTTGGGCTTATGTTGCAGCCAGTGGCACGGGGAACATTTCACTGGTAGAGGGAAGAACGAATTCAATTAAATACCAGCAAATTCTGGAAGCAAACGTTACACCGTCTGTAAAAAAGCTGAAGATGAAAAGAGGGAGGCTTCTACAACAGGATAATGATCCTAAACACACCTCAAAATCCACAATGGACTACCTCAAGAGGCGCAAACTGAAGGTTTTGCCATGGCCCTTACAGTCCCCCGACCTAGACATCATCGAGAATCTGCGGATAAACCTCAAAAGAGCAGTGCATGCAAGACGGCCCAAGAATCTCACGGAACTAGAAGCCTTTTGCGAGGAAGAATGGGCGAAAATCCCCCAAACAAGAATTGAAAGACTCTTAGCTGGCTACAGAAAGCATTTACAAGCTGTGATACTTGCCAAAGGGGGTGTTACTAAGTACTGACCATGCAGGGTGCCCAAACTTTTGCTTCGGGCCCTTTTCCTTTTTTGTTATTTTGAAGCTGTAAAAGATGGAAATAAAAAAGTAATCTTGCTGAAAATATTAAAGAAATGTGTCATCTTTAACTTTATGCCTTTTGGAAATCAGGTCACCTTTTACTCACTTAGCTATTCACAGTAACAGAAATTTTGACCAGGGGTGCCCAAACTTTTGTATTGCACTGTATATATGTGCTTATGTGTATCCATATGTGTGTATGTGTGGCTACATGTTTTTCTGGAGTGGCAAAGGAAAGGATGAGGGTAAAGAAGCCAGAGTTGGCTTTGCCATCGGGACCACAATCGTCAGGAATCTGGAAGCCCTCCCCAGAGGCATCAAAGATCGCCTCATGGTAAAGAGGCTGTCTCTGGAAGGCAAGACTCATCTGACTCTGATCAATGCCTACACACCCACCATGACCTACACCTCTGAACAGAAGGAACTGTTCTACCAGGAACTCAGCCAGCTACTACACTCTGTCTCCGAAGATGACAAGATCCTGCTACTTGGTGACTTTAATGCCCGAGTAGGCAGCGACGATCAGTCTCGGCGGGAAGTCATTGGCAAGCATGGCCTTGGAAAGGAGAATTCAAATGGGCAGCTACTACTCACCTTCTGCGCACAAAATGGGCTGACAATCACCAACATCCTCTTTCAGCTTCCAGACATCTACAACCTGGATGCACCCGCACTCCAAGTACTGGCACCTGATTGATACGTGATCACAGGCGCAGGGACATCAGGGATGTGATCATCACCAGAGCGATGAGGCGTGCAGACTGCTGGGCTGACCACATCCTGCTAAGAAGCAAGCTGTCATTTCAGATCACCAGCTGAAGGACCTCGATCAAAGGCACCAGGACCACAAGGAGAGACGACCCGACCCTTCAATGGCTGTAACGTGCCCGACCTGCGGGTGCACTTGTACTTCCCAGTCCGGGCTTCGCTCTCATCAGAGACATCACTGATGCCATCGTTATTCCCAATAGACTTCCAAGAAGATGGGTGCACGTGTGTGTGCGCGCTAGAAAAGGGATAACAGTATCATGAAAGATTCCACACACTGTGCTTATGGACTGTTTGTCCCACTACAATCAACGAAGAGGCTACATAGCATCTATGCCAAGACTACTAGTTAACTTTCCCCAAGCCGTCAAATTGATCAGCATCTCCAGGGAGACGCCACAAAGCGCTATAAAGACCAAGTGAAATTGTCCTTGAAAGCATGCAATATCCCTGAGACTGGTTGGGAGGCTTTGGCCAAAGACCGCAATGCCTGGCGCAAAACTGTGTGCAGTTTTAGGCTCCTTATTTTGGAAGGGATATACTGACATTGGAGAGGATTCTGAGAAGATTCGCGAGAATGATTCCAGGAATGAGAAGGTTACCGTATGAGGAACATCTGGCAGCTCTTGGGCTGTATTCCCTGGAGTTCAAGAGAATGAGGGGGGATCTCATAGAAACATTCCGAATGTGAAGAGGCCTAAACAGATCAGATATGGCAAAGTTATTTCCTGTGGTAAGGGATTCTAGGACAAGAGGACACAACTTCAGGATTGAAGGACGTCCTTTTAGAACTGAGATGCAGAGAAATTACTTCAGTCAGAGGGTGGTAAATCTGTGGAATTTGTTGCCACAAGCAGCTGTGGAGGCCAAGTCATTGGATGTATTTAAGGCAGAGATAGATAGGTTCTTGATTAGTCAGGGCATCAAAGGGTATGGGGTGAAAGCAGAGGAGTGGGATGACAGGATGAAGTGGATCAGCCTATGATTGAATAGCGGAACAGACTCGATGGGCCAAATGGGCTACTTCTGCTCCTATGTCTTATGGTCCATCCATTAACCCACCTACAACATCCACATCATCTAGCCTTACTTTATGTACATACATATAATCAATCTATGTATATAATCTGCCACAGACTGCAGCAGAGGCCATGTCTATGGATATATTTAGAGTGGAAATTGATCATTTCCTGTTTGGTCATGGCACCAAAGGATATGGCGAGAAGACAGGTGCATGGGGTTGAGTGGGATCCGGGATTAGTTAAGGTGGAATGGTGGAACAGACCCCATGAGATGAATGGCCTTATTCTGCTCCTATGTCTTATGGTCTTACAACAGTTACCTGTATATTATGTTTTGTAGGATTGCTTTTATATTTATATTTATAGTTTTTTATTGTGTTCATTATTCATACTGTGTTCTTTTTTATGCTGCATTAGATTCAGAGTAACAATCATTTCGTTGTCCTTTGCCCTTGGGTACTAAAGAATGGCAATAAACAATCTTGAATCTTGAGTAAGACATGTTCTGTAATCAAGGCAACATCTTGGTAACTCTCCTTTGTAAAACGTCCTCATCCTTTTTATAATGACACAATCAGAACGCAACACAATATTTTAGAGTGTGGTCTAATCAGTGTTTTACAGAACTGCAATATTACCTTGCAGCTCTTGACTAATAAAGGTCAGCATAGCATGTACACCTTCTCAACCACTTTTTTTTAATGGTCCAAATCATACATTAAAGCAGCTGTGGCTGAGGTAGATGATGAAAATGATCATTCTCAGATGAAATTGTGCACATCAGGAAAGTGGCCAAGGGACCTATGTGTGGAATTCGCCTTATTCTTAATATTTTCCCAAGTCACTCAAGTACCTAATATTGTGTCGTACTGTTGCTCATCTGTCTTTGTAAATTGAAACTTATGAGCTTCATGCACGCCCATAAAAAGTCAAGGTGTGCTTTGCACAAAGTTTTGCAGAGAGACCTCACATAAAGGACCAACATTCCAAGATCGATACCTTTCCCCACATCCATTTGCAATGGTTAGGATAATGAGGTCAGGGTTATCAAACATCATGTGTACCCTTTTCATACAGATCATCTCTGAGCTGCAATAAATAGGTTTCAAAACTTAAATTGTTTTTCTTTATTACACTGAACAACAAAAGTTTTGCTTCCTGAATACTTTTGGTTGGGTGATTTCAATTCATAATTCAAGTGAATTAAAATGTTGCTCACAATGTAAGCTGAAAGGTTTTCTATCTTGTCAAAGCATGCCTGGGCATGCTTAGGTAGGGCTGATGCTGCATGGCAGGACAGGTTTTAGAAAGGCTATAAATTTTCGTGAAGGATTTTGATATTTGAGACAGATGTTTCCCAGAATAACTGATGTCAAAATTAAGAAGGCATTTTTGTTGGTCCAAAAATGAAACAGGTCATTAATGACAGGCAATTCAAAGAACTTCTAGTGGGACCAGAGAAAAAGGCATTCAAGAATGTTGGTGAAAATTTTCTTGGCAACTACAGAGCACCAAACTATGTGCAGCTGGTTGGCAACATGCTTTAAGCATACAAAACCAGGAATGCAACATGTCATGAAAGATTCATTTTCTGCATTCCCATTAAGATATATTCCATACAAATCTTGGTGCTGTCAGTGATGAGAATGGTGAAAGGTTTCAACAGGACATTGCAGCTGTGGCAAAACCGTACCAGGGCAACTGGAATACATCAATGCTGGCTCAGCTACTGAGTACAAATGGAAGTTGTTAACAGCATTTTTACCTTAGTTGATGCAAAGCATCATCACCATTATGCAATTAAATGCATTATATTCAATAAAAGTTAACTTCTTGTTTCTCCAAATTCCTACTTGATACAGGCACTCAAATTACAAACGTATTTTTGTGTTCAGCTTTGAACAGTCTATCATAAACAAGAAAATTCTAAGGAAGCAACACTTTTGAAAGATTTGTTGTCCTGCGTTATTGTTTGCTTGAAGCATGTGAAGGAAAATTTTTAATACACTCTAAAGCTAAGGAAGTGGTTTTTCTTCAATAATCCCCAACAGTTAAGAGTAACTGGTACATCTTTGCAATTTAGACACTGGATGTTTAAACTAGTTGTAATTTGAGCCAGTTATATTATTTATTACAAAGCCCTTTCACTTAATTGTGAAGCAGCGTCTATGTATTCCTATTTTTTTTCTTCCTTCTCTTTAAACCTCCTGTCATTGTGAGCAATTTCTCCCAAATGCTTTATTAGTTTATTTAAAGAATCAGAATTGATTTAAAGAAAAATTCAATTAAGTTAATGTCATTTTTCTAATGTCAGCAAACCTGATCACCTTTCCTTATGACTTAGATTTCTGTCATTGTATATCATTCCTTGTCCCCTTAAAAGTCAAAATATCGTTACAGTTTTGACAGAAGATTGTCATCCTGTAATGTTAACTCTTTTTCTCCCATGTATCCTTAATGACTGACCATTTCCAGCAAGATCTGTTTAGGTTCCCAACATCCACATCCTGTTGCTGCTGTATCTATTCAGGATCTTGGATAAGTTTCAACCAGTATCTTACTTGCTATCAAGATCAGTGTTAGAACATCGAACAATACAGCACATGAGTGGGCTCTTCAGGCCGCGATATTGTCCTGTAGTAATGAAGCAATGGCACCTAAATGCACTAAGGTCTTCAGCGTGCACATGATCGATATCCCTCCATTCCCTGCACACCTCTATCTACCCTGCCTGTTCTTCCACCATCATTCCTTGCAGAATATTCTAAGCACCTACTATTCTCTGTGTTTAAAAAAAAACTTGCCCTGAAGCTTCTACCGCGTCTACCCTCAGCCTCCACCGTTCCGGAAAGAAACAACCCAAGTTTCTTCAACCTCTGCTTATAGCTTGTACCCGCTAATCTGGACAGCATTTTGGTAAATCTCTTCTGCACCCTCTACATCCTTCTTATAATGAGACTACCAGAATTGAATGCAATACACCAAATGTAACTTAGCCAGAGTTTTTATACAACATTATTTTGTTGAATGATTACCATTTACAATTAGATATTACTTTATTTTTTCCAATGTATATCTCATTTATTTGTATTTAGTATTTAATACCCCATTTCTTCAGAAAATTGACATCCAAATATTAGTTAATACTAAATATTTATTATTACATTCTTCATACATCTCCAAAGTGATATCCATTGTGGATGGGATGTTAAAGTGTTTGTACTAATTGCTGTGTTTAGATAGTTGGCATAGTCCTACAAACCAGTGAACATTTTCCAGTGTTGTTCTGATGGTTGGCTCAGAGATTGTGAACCTGTTCTTGAAAAGGACCAGCTGTTGAGTGGTGGTGTGGAATCTCAAACCTGCATTTAAGGTGAGAGGGTGAAAGATGTGCAGATCAAGTTTTTTTTTCTACGTGTACTGGTAGGTACCTAGAATGCACTGCCAAGGATGGTGATAGTAAGTCTTTCCCAAAGTTAAATGCTGGAAGCACTCAACAGCTCAAGCAGAGAAACAGTTAACATTTCAGGTGCAGGGCCCTTTATCAGAAAGCTAGGAAAACAAGTTAGTTTTCAGTAGGAGAGAAGGTGGAAGGGAAATGAATGGAACAGAGGGAGTACTCTGATGGGGGTAAGATCAAATGGGTTAGTGGACTAGGTACTAAAACGTGATACTTCTTTTCCTATGTATTATGTTGTAGTATATCTGTAGGACATATCAGCAGGACATGTATGACAAGAATAAGAAAAACTGAGCTAAAATGACGTGAAGCAGAAATTGCTAGTTAGGATACAGACAAAGTAAGAACATGTAACCCCAAGTTTTTATTTTGCTTCCTGGCATTATAGGTCACAGTTTTTGTACACCGTAGCTTCTGATTTTTACTTGTGATTGGCAGGGATCAACAAGAGGCTGGTTTCCCTGATTCTCCATATGCATGCTTTCCCATTGAAAGGTGGCAGTGATGCTGGGAGAAAGTTGCTGTCTTCCGTCAAGCAGATAATAAAAAAAAATCAGTAATGAACAGGGAGCCTGACTAATGCTGCACTTGAGCTAGATACAACAAAAATCTTTGTGATGGACAATTACCTGCTTACAGTGTGCTTCAGTTCCCGCTGAAGGGTGAGTGGCTTTGGATTGGGTTGAAATATTCCTGTTGCATAGCAGCTTGGCAAAAGGACTGCTGCAAGTTGAGAAAGTAAAGTAACACAAGTGACAGTATTCTGAAATTAGCCACCCGGCTGGCTTCTTTCTAATACTCCTGACCCCGTAAATAACCATGCATTGTCTAATTGTCTCTGTTTCAACAACTTGCTCTCATAAGCAATCAGCTAATATCAGGTCAAAATTCATTCAGTCTTTGGTGTGCAGTTCATAGTTAATTATGTCCCTAAACATTATCCCTTAATGTTTTCTGTAACTGTGCCTAGTATTCAATGGTAGTTCCATCTTATTTTTGTAAAAACAAAATGAGCACTGGTTTGTGTCGATTTAACAATTTGATGAAATCCTTTGTAAAATTGTCTCCCAACAAACGGAAGACAAAATTGACGTGGGTTCAAAAGGCATGATGAAAATAATGCATTAAAATGCTTATGTATGTAAACATGCTGATTTACTACATCAGAAGCAAAACAAATTTATCTGTTGTATTTCATTTCCTTATGGATTAAGGCAGCTTTTTGTCCATTATAATGAAATGCATTATAAAACTGCAGGTCATTAATAGGAAATTCTGCTGGCAGTTTTACATTTCTTCCAGATTCTAAATTAACTCATAGAATGTGAATGTTAGGTCTAAATTTTCTGGGTTTGGAGGCTTAAGGTAGTACCTCACAGCTGGAGGGCTTGAATTTCTCTGTTTACCTTGGTGTGATCTCTTGGACAATAGGAGCTGGTTGTGAAACACATCATAAATGTCAAAAATGCTAGGTGTAGAGTTGGAAACAGGCCATTCAGCCCAACCCATCCATACTATTCATTGTGTCCTGCTGAGTTAGTCCCATTTGTAAGTATTTGGCTCCTATCCCTCTGAACCTTTCCTATCCAAATGTCTTCTAAATGTTGATATTGTACCTGCCTCAACCACTTCCTCTGGCAGCTCATTGCATATATACACACACCACCCTTGGCATGCAGAAGTTGTCCTTTTTCAGTATTTCTGCTTTCACCTTTATCAGATGCCTCAAGTTTTGGTTCCCTTTCCCTGTGAAGAAGATTGTGTGCATTCACCCTATCTCTGCTCTTCATGATTTTATACACCTCTGTATCAGATCACCTCCTACGCTCCTATCCTGCCCAAACTTTACCTGTAACTAAGGTGCTCGAGTCTTGGCAACGTTCTTGTAAGTCTCAGTCATCAGCCGGCATCCATGGGGAGAGAAACAGAGTCAAGGGTTCTTCAAAACAGCTTTTAAAATGGCTGTAGAGTGGCGCAGTTGGTAGAGTGGCTGCCTCACAACTCCAGAGACCCAGGTTCACTCCTGACCTTACATTCCGTGTGACTATCTTGTTTTTCTACAGGGTGTCCCGTTTCATCTCATATCCTAAACATATGCAGGTTGGTAGGTCAATTGGCCGCTGTTGTGGGTGGGTTGTAGAATTTGTGTGCAATAGTTGAGAATCTTACGAGAACGAAGTGGGATTAGTGTAGGTTTATTATAAATGGGGCTTGGTGGACACAATAGACAGAAAAGCCCTGTTTGGTGATGTATCCTTTACTTGAAATATTTGTGTCTCTACCTACCAATGTTGCTTGACCTGCTGAGTAGATCCTGCATTTCCTGTTTCCATTTTAGACATCCAGCAGCTGTACTTTTTGGCTGCAATAACTGAAACAAGCCACCCCACGTAACTGGGAGCTCCCAGCCAACATTTGATATGCTGTCATGTGCCACCGCCTCAAAATTTGAGGTTACATGAACCTGTGCGCTCTGTTCTCGAATTTGCATCCCATACTTTGTCAGTTGCTCCTCGGCTTCCCAACATTCAACTTTTAAGTTCCCAAGCTTGTTTTCAGATCCCAGTAGTCTAAACCCAAAATGGGAACATCCTCAGCAATTGGTGCCTGTCGTCTTGGCTGGGATTATCTATGACTCAGAGCTAATACTAGGTGACAAGGGTTGCCTTGGCAAAGCACTTAATTCACAAAGTGCTTTATTCCACTCATCTATCAAATGCAAAGTTTTTTTTAAGTAATTCTACATTATTTTTGGCTCTCAGACACTTGCACAAGGTTATTGTACCATTAAATGCATCTGGGCTCAAATTCTGTTGCAATCCTGAAAGACTGTGAGTTGAAAATTAAAGCCAAGGCCTTGTTGTTAAACCCTGAAGGAGTGTTGCAGATTAATCCCTCAACACACACAAAATGCTAGGGAAACTCAGCAGGCCAGGTGGCATCTATGGAAAAGAGTACGGTCGACGTTTTGGGCCAAGACTCTTCAGCGGGAATGGAGAAGAAAAGCTGAGTAGATTTAAAAGGTGGAGGAGAGGAGGGAGAAACACAAGGTGATAGGTGAAACCGGGAAGGGGAGGGGGAAGTAAAGAGCTGGGAAGTTGAATGATGGAAGAGCTACAGGGTTGGAGAAGAGAGAATGTAATAGGGGAGGACAAGCCCATGGAAGGAAAAAAAAGGGGGTAGAAGCACCGGAGGGAGGTGATGGGCGGGCAAGGCGATATGGTGAGAGGGGGAAAAGGGGATTGGGGAATAGTGAAGGGGGATGGGGGCGTTACCAGAAGTTTGAGAAATCGATGTTCTTGCCATCAAGTTGAAAGCTACCCAGACAGAATGTAAGGTCTTGATCCTCCAACCTGAGTATGGCCTCATTGCAACAGCAGAGTAGGCTATAGGTAGGTATATCTGAATGGAAATGGGAAGTGGAATTAAAATGGGTGGCCGCTGGAAGATCCCGTTTCTTCTGGTGGACAAAGCATAGGTGCTCAATGAAGCGGTCTTTCAATCTACGTCAGGTCTCACTGATTTATAGGAGGCCACACCAGGAGCACCAAAAACAGTATATGACCCCAACAGACTCACAGGTGAAATATCACCAAACCTTAAAGGACTGTTTGGGGCCTTGAATGGGAGTGAGTGAGGAGGTGTAGGGGCAAGTGTAGCATTTGTTCCACTTCCAAGGATAAGTGCCAGGAGGGAGATCAATGGGAAGAGATGAATGGACAAAAGAGTTGCTTAGGGAAGGATCCCTGTGGAAAGGAGAAAGTGGGGGGGAGAGAAAGGTGTATTGGTGGTTGGATCCATTGGCAATGATGGAAGTTACGGAGAATTGCGTGCTGGATGCGGAAACTGGTGGGGTGATAGGTGAGGACAATAGGACCCCCATCCCTGGTAGAGTGACGGGCGGATGGGGTGAGAGTAGACTTGCATGAAATGGACGAGATGCAGTTGAGGGCAGTATTGATGGTGGAGGAAGCTCCTTTCTTTGAAAAGGAGGACATCTCTGTTCAGGTATGTAAAACTTCATCCTGAGTGCAGATGTGACGGAGTCAAAGGCATTGACAAAAGTTGATGGCATTTTTACAAGTAACAGGGTGAGAAGAGGTCTAGTCCTGCTAGCTGTGAGAGTCCATGGGTTTATAATTGATAAGCTGCCTCCAGAGGTAGGGACAGAAACGTTGACTGTACTCTTTTCCATAGTTGCTGCCTGGCCTTTTGAGTCCCTCCAGCATTTTGTGTGTGTGTTGCTTGGATTTCCTGCATTTGCAGATTTTCTCTTGTTTAAGATTAATCCCTCATTCATTTATCCCACAATAAACCCTATCACATTGTGGTTGAGGGAGCTTACAGTGGGCCTTTATCTACAATAGTCAATGTTTCTTCACTGCTGACAACACAATTTGGAAAGATGTTCATGCAAAGCTCATTCAGAAAGTAATGAAGCATGGGATCCAAGGAGACCTTGCTTTGTGGATCCAGAATTGGCTTGCCCACAGAAGGCAAAGGGTGATTGTAGATAGTTTGTATTCTACATGGAGGTTGGTGACCATTGGTGTTCCACAGGGATCTGTTTTGGGACCCCTCCTCTTTGTGATTTTTATAAATGACCTGGATGATGAAGTAGAAGGGTGGGTTAGTAAGTTTGTTGATGACACAAAAGTTAGGAGTGTTGTAGGTAGTCTGGAGGGTTGTCAGAGGTTACAGAGGGACATTGATAGGATGCAGAACTGGGCTGAGAAGTGGCAGATGGAATTCAACCCAGATTAGTGTGAAGTGGTTCATTTTGGTAGGTCAAATTTGAAGACAGAATATAATATTAATGGTAAGACTGTTGGCAATGCGGAGGATCAGTGAGATCTTGGGATCTGTGTCCATAGGACACTCAAAGCTGCTGTGCAGGTTGACAGTGTTGTTAGGAAGGTGTATGGTGTGATGGCCTTCATCAACCATCTGATTGGGTTCAGGAGCTGTAAGGTAGTGTTAAAGCTTTATAAGACCTTGGTTAGACCCGATTTGGAGTACTGAGAGAGTGCAGAGGAGATATACAAGGATGTTGCCTGCTTATGAGAGTAGGTTGAGTGAACTTGGCCTTTTCTCCTTGGAGCGACAGAGGATGAGAGGTGACCTGATAGAGGTGTATAAGATGGTGAGAGGCATTGATCGTGTAAATAGCCAGGGCTGACATGGATAACATGAGGGGGAATAGTTTTAAGGTGCTTGGAAGTAGGGACACAGGGGAAGTCAGAGGTAAGTTTTTTTACAGAGAGAGTCATGGGTGTGTGGAATGCACTGCCAGTGACAGTGGTAGAGGCAGATGCGATAGGGTCTTTTAAGAGACTCTTAGATAGGTACATGGAGCTTAGAAAAATAGGGGGTTATGAGGTGGGGAAATTCTAGGCAGTTTCTAGAGTAGATTACATGGTCGGCACAATATTGTGGGCTGAAGGCCCTGTAATGTGCTGTAGATTTCTATGTTCTATGTTCTATGTTCTAAAGGCACTCACAAGGGTAAATGCTTTCCTTTCCGCTTTCCCCTTTCTCCCTGACTCCTGAAATTGTTATGGAAATAATGTGTAGTGGATGGTAAAAGAAGTTGCTCACTAAGCAGGAATGTTTATATCAATGTGTGTACAGCACCAAACAGGCCCTTTCAGCCCAGCTCAGCCGGTCCAGTTGTACTGCCTATCCACATGGCCTGTGTTAGGCCCATATTCCTCTGTGTCCTTCCTATCAAGTAAATATCCGAATGTCCTTTGAGCATAATTCAGGGAGATTTGATAGAGGCTTACAAGATTTTGAGGGATTGAGATAGGATAAATGTAAGGAGGCTTTTTTCAACTGAGATTGAGTGGGACTGCAACTAGATGACATAAGTTAGGGGTGAAAGGTGAAAAGTTTAAGGGGAATATGAGGGGAAGCTTCTTCATTCAGAGGGTGGTGAGCGTGGAATGAGCTGCCGGTGCAAGTGATACATACAAGCTCGATTTCAACGTTAGAGTAGCCTGGATAGGTACATGGAGAGTAGAGGTATGGATGACCATGGTCTGGGTGCAGTTCGATGGGACCAGACAGTTTAAATGGTTTGGCATGGACTAGATGGGCTGAAGAGCCTGTTTGTGCTGTACATTTCAATGACTCTAATTGTACCTGCCTCCAGTATCTTCTATTGCAGCTCATACTAGATATTTGCAACCCTCTGTGTGAAGAATTAATGCCTCCGTTCGCCTTTATAATTCTCCCCTCTCACCTTAAGCTTATACTGTCTAATTCTGGACTCCCTCTATCCTGGGGGGAAAGATTCTGACTATCTATCCTATCTATTGTCCTTCATCATTTTATAGACTTTATAGTTACTCCTCAGTCACTGATGTTCCAGTGAGAATTGAGACCATTTATTTTTCTCTATTGTTTGAAATGTTTTCACCTTTAACTTGATGTTCAATCTGAATGTGGTTCAGCAAAGTTCACAGCATCTCTGTACCTTTAAATTTAGCCATCTTTTATTCACGAAAGGCTTGCATTCCTATAAAATATTCAAGGAAGCAAAATTTTGTAAATCAGAAGGCTGGGCTAAAATTTATCATTGTCAGTACAAGTAGATTTCTGCCTGTGTATTAATTATACTGCAAAATAGCTTTGAAAATTGAAAATGTGAAACCTAAGAGAGTCGGTATTCTTCAAAGGCCTGATAGTGAAAATTCATAAAATAAGTGTTTATAAAATTAATGAAATATTGTACCTCCTGGTATCTGTTGAGGTGTCCCACTGTTATATCAGTTCTTGTTCTGAAGGAGTTTCTTCTCTTGCAATGTTACTGCCATTGATCTTGAGACCTGGATCTCCAAAAGGTATTGTGACAGAGGAGAACAACGAAAGAAAATCTTGTATTTCTTAAATGCCTTTAATCTGACATCAATCCAAAGTGCATTATAGGTGTCAGGTGTATTCACTGTTCACAAAAAAAAAATGTCGGTAGCTTCCCTCAAGCAGCAACATGATGTTTGTTGAAGATAAGTGTACTGTATCTAGTACCCAAGGGATTATTCCTTCAGCATTATATAAAGTTAGAAAATAACTTTAATTAACTTAGAAAATAACAAATTACTTTTGCCAACTTGTAGAAGTTAAAAAATAAACTGCCTCAATTAAAGAAAAATCTGGTATTCTAAGCATTAATTTAAGAAATAGTAGGTTTTTAACAATCAAAATTAATTTCTTTTAATTTTTCAGAAGAATTGAACTTCATTGCAGTTAAATACATCGCCATTAAAAATATAACTGCTATTTTATCGCAAGTGAAAGTTTATTACTTATGACATATTTTTGCCACAAATTATTCTCTTATATAATAATTAAAAGGTTGTGCTGTTATTCAGAGGAACTGTACACATTTTATAAGGCATTGTAGATTGAATAGATTACTGTTCCTTTTCAAGCACAGTAAAACATAATGTATATTTGTGCAAAACCTAATGTATATTTGGGCAAAAAAACACAATCATGGTAGTGCAAGAGGAGGTGCATGGTCTTCTGCTGCTGAGGTAGGAATTGGTTTGTGTAAGTTCATTCACTGATTTCTCAAGTATGCATGGAAACTTTAGTAATCTGCATCTGACCATTATCTGACTCTGTAGTGACATGTGCCGTGCTCTCTGTCCACTCACTGGAGCCTTGGCTCTCCCACACCCCTTAAATTTACCTGGTTCTATTGGTTATGCTCCCTCGAAAAATTGGAATTGGAAATTCTTTGGCGTATTATGCTGCAAAATAACATCCAACAGTTCGGAATGTCAGCTAGGCTGACACAATTAGACCCTCAAGTGCGCCAAGTTAATGGAGTTTTACTGGTATTATTTCAATAAGACCATAAGATACAGCAGCAGAATTAGGCCATTTGGCTCATTGAATCAGCTCTACTATTTCATCGTGGTTGATCCATTTTCCTCACAGCTCCAATCTCCTACCTCCTCCTCATAACACTTTATGCTCTGACTAATATAAACCACTGCCTTAAATATGCACCATGACTTGGCCTTCACAACTGCCTGTGGCAATGAATTCCACAGATTCATCACTCTCTGGCTAAAGAAATTCCTCCTCATATCCTTTCTAAATGGACGTTCCTGTATTCTGAGGTTGTCTCCTCAGATCCTAGACTCCCCAGCATAGGAAACATCCTCTCCACATTCCAGTCTATCAACATTTGATAGGTTTCAATGAGATCCCCTCTCTCATTCTTCTGAATTCCAGGGAGTACTGGAATCCATCAGTCAGTTCTCATATGGTAATCCTTTCAATCCTGAAATAATTCTTTGAACCTCCTCTGAATCCTCTTTTACTCTTTATACGTCTGAAGAAACTTTTGATATCCTCATTAATATTACAGTACTGACTAGGTTATCTTCAGATTCCATTTTTTCACTCTTTTCCGGCTTTATGACTTTTTTAGTTGCCTGCTGTTCCTTTTCTAAAGCTTCCCAATCCTCTTAACTTACCACTAATTTTTGCTCTATTATATGCTCTCTCTTTGGCTTTTATGTTGGCTTTGAATTCCTTGTCAGCTAGGGTTACGTCATCCTGTCTTTAAGATGCTTTTTCTTTGGGATCTATCTATTCTGCGCCTTCGGAATTGCTCCCAGAAATTTCAGCCATTGCTACTTTTCCGTCATCCTTGCTTCTGTCCTCTTCCAATCAATTTTGCCAGCCCCTCTCTTACCTTTGTTATTCCCTTTACTCCACTGTAATACTGCTAAATGTGACTTCAGCTTCTCCCTCTCAAATTGCAGGGTGAATTCTATCATATTATGATCACTGACATCTAAGGGGACCTTTAGCTTCAGCTCTCTAATCAATTTTGGTTCATTGCACAACACTCAATCCAGAATAGCTGATCTCCTAGTGGGCTCAACCACGAGCTGCTCTAAAAAGCATTCTTGTTAGAATTCTGCAAATACCCCCTCATGTGATCCGACACCAACCTGATTTTCCCAATTTACCTGTACATTGAAATCCCCCATGACTATCGTAACATTGCCCTTTTGAGATGCCTTTTCTATTTCCTGTTGTAATTTGGAGCACTCATCTTTGCTACTATTGAGAGGTCTGTATATAACTCCCATCGGGGGCTTTTTCCCCTTGCAGTTTCTTTGCCTACCTACAAGGATTCTACAGCTTCCAATTTTATGTCACCTCTTTCTAAGGATTTTATTTCATTTTCTACCAACAGAGCCACCTCATCCCCTCTGCCAACCTGCCTGCCCTTTATATACAATGTGTATCCTTGGACGTTAAGCTCCCAGCTTTAATCTTCTTTCAGCCACGGCTCAGTGATGCCCACAAAGTCATAACTGCCAATCTCTAACTCTGCTATGTTTATTTACCTTATTCCATATACTGTGTGCATTCAAATATAACACCTTCAATCTTGTTTTTATCCCCCTTTTATATTGCACTTCATCCCACTGACTGCAATTTTGCCTTATCATCAGCCTGTCCTTGCTAGCAGTCTCACTACTCACTGTCTCTGTTTGTATACCAACTGCCTCATCCCCAGCCCTATCACTCCAGTTCCCATCCCCCTGACAAATTAGTTTAAATCTCCCCAGCTGCTCTAGCAAACCTGCCTGCAAGGACATTGCCCCTCCCCTCTGGTTTAGATGTAACCCATCCCTTTTTAACAGGTTTAAACTTCCTTAGAAGAGATTGCAGTGATCCAGAAATCTGAACTCCTGCCACTACACCAGTTATTCAGCCATGCATACTCCTGCCAGATCTTTCTATTCTTACCTTCACTGGTGCGTGGCGCAGACAGCAATTCGGAGATTACTACCCTGGTGGTCCTGCTTTTCAGATTTCTACCAAGTTCCCTAAAATCTCAGGACCGCCTCGCCTCTCCTACCTATGTTACCAGTATGTACAGTGCGTATAAGAAGTATTCACACCTCTTGGAAGTTTCCATGTTTCACAATACCGAATCACAGTGGATTTAATTTGGCTTTTTTTGACACTGATCAACAGAAAAAGACTATTTCGTGCCAAAGTGAAAACAGATCTCTACAAAATGATCTAAATTAAATACTAATATAAAACACAAAATAATTGATTGCATAAGTATTCACCCCTTTCAAGTCAGTATTTAGTAGATCCACCTTTGGCACCAATTACAGCCTTGAGTCTATGTGGATCGGTCTCTATCAACTTTGCACATCTGGACACTGCAATTTTTCTCCATTCTTCTTTATAAAACTGTTTAAGCTCTGTCAGATTACATGGGGATTGTGAGTGAACAGCCCTATTCAAGTCCTGCCACAAATTCTCAATTGGATTGAGGACTGGACTCTGATTTGGCCACTCCAGGACATTAACTTCGTTGTTTTTAAACCATTCCTGTGTAGCTTTGGCTTTGTGCTTGGGGTCATTGTCTTGCTGGAAAACCAATGTTCTCCCAAGTCGCAGTTCTCTTGCAGACTGCATCAGGTTTTCCCCCAGGATTTCCCTGTATTTTGCAGCATTCATTTTACCCTCTACTATCACAAACCTTCCAGGCCCTGCTGCAATGAAGCAACCCCACAGCATGATGTAGTCATCACCATGCGTCACGGGAGAGACAAAGAGTTTTTGATGGTGTGCGGTGTTCGGCTTACGCCAAATGTAGTGTTTAATCTATTGCCCAGAAAGCTCAATTTTGGTTTCGCAGACCATAGGACCTTTTTCCAGCTGACTTCAGAGTCTCCCACATGCCTTCTGGCAAACTGTAGCTGAGATTTCATGTGAGTTTTTTTCAACAGTGGCTTTCTCTTTGCCACGCTCCCATAAAGCTGTGACTGATGAAGCACCCAAGTAACAGTTGTTGTGTGCACAGTCTCTCCCATCTCAGCCACTGAAGCTTGTAACTCCTCCAGGGTTGTCATAGGTCTCTTGGTAGTCTCCCTCACTACTCCCCTTCTTGCAGTCATTCAGTTTTTGAGGACAGCCTGCTCTAGGCAGATTTACAACTGTGCCATATTCTTTCCATTTCTAGATGATGACTTAACTGTATTCCAGGGGATATTCACTGACTTGGAAATTTTCTTGCATCCATCTCCTGACTTGTATTTGTCAGTAAACTTTTTGCAGAGTTGCTTGAAGTGTTCCTTTGTCTTCATGGTGTAGTTTTTGCCAGGACACTGAGTCACCAGCAGTTGGACTCCCAGATACAGTACAGGTGTATTTTTACTGCAATCAATTGAAACACCTTGACTGCACATGGTGATCTCCATTTAACTAATTATGTGACTTCTAGAATCAGTTGGCTGCACCAGTGATGATTTGGTGTGTCATATTAAAGGGGGTGAATATTTATGCAATCAATTATTTTGCTTTTTATATTTAAAATTAATTTAGACCACTCTGTAGAGATTTGTTTTCAGTTTGACACGGATGTCTTTTTCTGTTGATCAGTGTCAATTAAAAGCCAAATTAAATCCACTGTGATTCAATGCTATGAAACAATAAAACCCGGGGGGAGTGGGGTGAATACTTTTTATGGGCACTGTACCACGGCTTCAGGCTGCTCACCTGTAGAATGCCGTGCACCCGATCTATGACATCCCTGGCCCTGGCACCTGGGAGACAGCATGCCATCTGGGTCTCTCTTTTGCAAACACAGAATCTTGTCTCAATCTCCCTTCACTACTGCAGTCCTCCTCAGCTGTCTTCTTTTCTGAGCCACAGCAACAGACTCAGTGCCAGGGACCTTGTCACTGCAGCTGCCTCCCCCCCCCCCCACCCCACACTGGTGGGTCATCCCCCACAACAGTATCCAAGCCGGTACACTTATTATCGTGGGGAATGGCCTCAGGGGTACTTTGTACTGGCTGCTCTGTCCTGACTTTAATTCATAGAAGTCGAGAGGAGATAGTCCCTGCTGTGTCTGAGGTGCTGGTCATGTTTCCCAGAAAACAATGGAGACTCCATTTTAAAATCACATCATTAGAGGCATAGCTGAGTTTATGAAACAAGCTGTACAGGTGCAACTTATTTCCTTCTGTTTGAGGTATATGTTTAAATCATGCAAGTAGAGTTTTCCTGATATTTCTCCAAGTTAATCTGGGCACACAGTGCACACTTTCATAGTTACTGCATCCTTAAGCACAACAGACATTCATTCAATAAACTGGCATTTAATCATTATTTACTGGAATTAATGCAACACTGAAACAGTGCAAAAGTTTGCAGGTGCTGGAAATCTGAAATCAAGAGAAAATATTGTGATCTCAGCTGGTTGTGTCCAGTCTCAAAATTGAGCTGTATTTTCTCCCTCCATAGTTGCTTCATGGTCTGCTAAGTATCCTCAGCATTTTTTGTACTCGTATCTGTTTTCTCTTTAAGGGATAAGCCATTTTGTCTCTTTTTTCCAATTATTTGTGGTTAATTTTGATTCTGAAGGAATGTGCGCATTTTCTATATTCCAACCTCTTCATTTCCTGAGCTTCCTCCTTCTGAATTATTTACATGATTTTGAAAGCTTTTGCCCAGCTTATAAAGGAATTTGATGATGAAATGGAAAGCTGTTGACAATGGTAGAATGATTGATGCTCTTGAGAACATAAGAGCTTGAAACTGTAGCTAGCTTTTCAACACTTCTTGCCGACTCCACCACTCAGAGATCATGGCTGATCCTTCTTGCACTCATCCCATTTTCCACTGATTCCTATATTTTCCAAAATACTATCGATCTCTTGTTTTGAATAACTCTGTAAATGAGTTTCCACTGTCCTTTTAGATAGGGAATTCTAAGGATCCAAGGATTGAAATACTGCAGATGTTGAAAATCTGAAATAAAAGTCAGAAAATACCGGAAATGCTCAGCAGGTTGAGTAGCATCTGTGGAGCTGACATTGGAATCAAAAGCCTTTTGTTATAACCAGGAAAAGTTAGAAGTGATAAGTTGTAAGTTGCAAAGAAGTGGATGGGACTGCGTAGTTGAAGAGAACAAAGGGAATCTCTGTGGCTATATGAAGAGAAAGAGAGAACTGGTACTGGTTGAGGAAGACAAAGAAATGTTGTTTGCCAATCTACAGTATATGGAGTGGATTTAAATAGAAAGAGACTTTTTCATCTTCACCAGCAGCTTAACTCCCCATCTCACAGCATCATTCCATGCAATGTATTAACCTCTCCCATCTTCCTTCTATGTATCTGTATGGATGACATCCAAACATAAGATTTTTAGTATCCCAATAAACCAATAGTTGAAGTTTATTACCATGGCATAAAAATCCAGGATATAAATTCTATGTTGTTTAGGTGCTCCAGAGCAGAGTGAGATTGTGTTCACTGTAGATCTATTGTGGTAGAGGGCAAATTTGTAGTGGGTTTAGGTCCTTGCTCAGGCAGGACTTAATTCTAACCATAACTAACCTCTCAAAACATTATTATGGTAGATGGGAGTGCTACCAGTAAATAGTCATGGAGGCAGCTCACCCTGTTCTTCTTGGGCACTGGTATGATTGCTGTGCTTTGGAAAGAGGTGGGAACCTCTGACTTCAACATTGAGAGGCTGAAGATGTCCTTGAATACTTTAGCTAGCTGATCAGCACAGTTGTTCAGTACCAAGCCAGTATACCATCAGGGCCTGATGCCTTGCAAGGATTCACTTTTATGAAAGATGTTCTGACATCAGCCTCAACATATTATTATCAGAGTTACAAAATACACATGGACTGAGATGTTAACTGTCCTGTGCTATCACCAGTGGGATCATCAGTTGATCTGCCACCTGTCTTCAGGAGTTTCAGCCCGCTTATGATCAAGACTCCCTCGAGGTGGTGGGCCAGCAGCGCTAAAGCACCACCTCCCACTGGTGAGCTTAAAAACTTGGCATCTGTCTCTATCAGTCACTTCCATCCAACAGATAGTCTGCTCTTCAGGTGTCTATGCAACTACTGAAGAGTTTGCAAGATATGTATACACTGTCTGACTATCTGCCCCTCTGGACATACTTGGTCCACACCCATGCTGATACTTTCTCTGCTGCCTCAGCTACAGCCCTGCTGGTTGACTTGATCTCTCTTCTAGTGAAGCCAAGGTCACGCAGCCACTTCTGGAAAGTGAACGCAATAAACCCACAGCAGCCTACTTCAAATGGATAGCATAAGACCTTCCACCCTCTGTCTCTGCACTCTGATCTTAATTCTGCATACTTGGTTAACTTGCGCTCATGGGCTTCATCGATGTTGTCTTCCCAGGGGACTGTGAGTTCACCAATAACCACTTCTCTACTGGTGTCAGACCATACGATTATATCTGGACGCAATGTTGAGAAAGCTATTTGCTCCGGGAAACTGCCTTTCCTGTCTAGGTCAGCCCTGACACACCAATCATTGGCTGAAGAAAGTATATGTACTGTTTACTGTTAATTTCACGCGAACAAGGAATTTTGTTGCACCCTGGTAACAATAAAGTAAAGCAAACTAATCTGAATCTGAAAAAGATAGAGCTGAGTACTTTCAAAATGGCAAAAAGCAAGAAGCAATTGTTGAATCCCTGTTTAATTTCTGATCCTTGGAGTTCTTCCAGGAGTCAAGAATGATGAGTGGTCTCAATTCAACGATTTCAGTTCATTTTGGAGTATAAATGAACATACAAATACTAAGCAAACTAAATAACGAGCTGAGAAACATGCTAAGAGGTGTATAGCCTAAAGAATAAAGATGGTACTTCTGAAAAATCTAACACTTTTATAGATAAGAGAAATTCCTTAGATAGAAATGAATTTGTTAATAGGCTACATAATTAAAACAATTAATCGCGTGGGTAATGTACTAATAATGTGCTAATGAAAGATGAGAAAGGTGATAAACCGTTAATTTAGCTGCTATGCCGCTTTCTGCTAGTGAATGTGAAAAATACATGAGTTTGTTAAAAAGTACAAATCTTATGAAAGTATTATCAAAAACATAGCAGTTTCCAACACAATGATACAAAAGGAATTTGGCCAGTGGGCTTTATAAATACATATATAATCACAAGGAAGAAGGAAGTGTTGGCCTTTATATCAAAAGGACCGGATACAAAAAGGTGAAGCCTGCAATATGACCAAACCACATTAGCAGAATTGGGGGCATTTCTGTGTAGAGCTTGGGTCCGAACATATTGGGTTCAGGTAACAAAAATTCATGTACTTGGGCTCAGAAAGAATTCAGAACAAGTTTTGTATGTGAGCAGACCTCTCATTTTGGACCTTGCATTTTTGTTCTTCAAAGGAGGACAGTTGCAGATTCCTCAGGTTAAATTGCAAGGAAGGATTACATGAAAGCTATATTCCTTGGAATTTAAGAGCTTAAATGATAATTCACTTGAAATTCTAAAGTTGTTAAGGGTCAATTGGAGGGAAACTACTTCCCTTGGGGAAGCTGGAAAAGGTGGCATTGTCGAGCATTTGGGAAGTGAGTTTGGGAAACATTTCCAGGTGCAGGCAGTGGAAGGTGTTTGGAATTGATCCAGTAGGGGCTGCTGATACCAGCACTGAAATTGATAACCAAAGATGTGTAAGAAGACAGGGAAATGATCTCATTGGATAGTAGTAAGTCTCAATGAGTAGCAGTTTGCAAAGTCTCAAGGTAATAAAATTGTTATTCTTCCCAAATTTGACGAGCAGTGTATTCCATTGTAATCCATCATTGTTGAGACTTTCTGTTCTGTATTACTGTAAAACTTCTTAAAGAATAAGTTTACCCTGTACTTATTATGACAGGCAGTAAAATTCCTTCTGTGTGCCATAGAACTGCCAAAAATAATAGATTTCTTCTCTTTTTTTTGAAGTTTAGACTAGACTTGGAACTTACTGGATACCTGTAAGTTGGTAGGAATTCCTTTGGGCAAGAACAGCCCACTGAGGGCAACGTTAGTCATTTGACTAAGATTAATTACTAGACTAGAATTTCAGTGGCACTGTGATGTTGGTATGGTGCACATTGTTACTTCAAAATGAAATTCCCCCTTATAGGGGAAGTCTTATCCCCTTGGATTAGTACAGAGGAGTTAGCAATCCATTTCTAAAGTTGGTTCTGATGTTCCTTAGTACTGTCATGCTGAAATGGAAAATAACAGTAGTATACCCTTTCTGTTCCCACTCTGCTACTCTTTATGACTGAAGACTGACTCTATTAGATGGCATAAGCTAACAAACAAAGCACATTAATGTCAAAAATACTGCAAGCTTCAGAAATTTAAAAAAAAAACAAGAACAAGGTGGAATTACTGGGCCGGTTAAGTAGAATCTGCAGGGAAACAAAAGAGTTAACGTTTGACCAAAAGTCCTGGACCTGTAAGGTTAACTCTGTTTTTGATGTGCAGAGGGATCTTGGAGTCCAAGTCCCTAAATAGCACTCTGAAAGTGGCTGCACAAGTTGATAGGGTGGTTAAGAAGGTGCCTTTATTAGTTGAGCCATTTTGAGTTCAATATTTGGAAAGGTATATTGCTGGTTTATAAAACAGTGGTTGGACCAGATCTGGAGTATTGCATTCAGTACTGGTTGCTCCATTATTAGAAAGGTGTGGATGCTTAGGAGAGGGGGCACCCCTGAAGAGGTTTACCAGGTTGTTGCCTATATTAGTAAGTATAATCTACAAGGAGAGATTGGACAAACATGGGTTGTTTTCTCTGGAGTAATGAGGTTGAGGAGAGACCCGACAGAAGTTCAAAAAATTATTAGTCATAGAGAAGACAGCTGGAATCTTTTTTTTCCCTGTGGTGAAAATATCTAGTTCTAGAGGGTAGGCACTTAAAGTGAGAGGAGGAAAATTCAAATGAGATTTATGCGGCGGATTTTCTTTATACAGAGAGTGGTGGGTGCCTGAAAATTGCTGCCAAGGATGGTGTGGAGGCAGAGGTGTTTAAGAGCTTCCATGTGGAAATACAGTGAATGGAGGGATATGGACCATGGGTAGGTAGAAGGGATTAGGTGTCATAACCTTCATTAATTTGGCATAGTATTGTGGGCCGAGGGGCCTATTCCTGTGTTGTGCAGTTCTGTATTTTGTTTCCCTTTCTATGGATGCTGCCTGGCCTGCGGAGTATTTCCATCACTTTCTGCTCGTAACCCAAATGAGCTGGAATCCTACTATCCCAGATAATTCCACTTGAGCCCAATGTTCAACCCATCACATGTATGCCTATCCTGATGGCAATTCCAGCTTCCATAGCTGCATCAGCTGAAGTTTCAGGAGGCATCAACTGTGCTGGTGGAATCAAATGGGACAACATGAATTTCCTTAGACTTCCCAGTTCCGAGGGTGTGAAATCTGCCTGCTGATTCTGTGTGGACTTAAATCTGATGCCTGCCTGGCTAGTCCTGTTGAACTGGAGAGGGGACAACAACCACCAGGATGACAGGTTTTCATTGGAGAAACAAGAGGCTGTTGACGTGGAATCTGGAGCAACAAACAATCTGCTTGAGGAACTCTGTGGATCAAGCACCATCAGTTTATCAATTGAATTGTCCACATTTTGGGTTGAAACTCTGCATCAGGACTGTTTGTTTAGTTAAGTTGCATTTGGTGTTTTCAATTAGCTTTTCATTGTGCCTGATGCACTAGCGGCTTCTCTTCCCATAGATGCTGCCTGACCTCTTGAGCCTTTCCAGTATTTCCTGTTTTTACTTCAGACTTCCAGCATCTGCAGATCTTTTTATTTTCACTTGTGAATCTGTTTCAGTGTTAAATGTAAAACGTTTTCTTTAAAATAGACGCTAATATTTACAATTGTCAAAGACATGTCCAAATATTAATGCTGATATCTGATGAGACTGGTGGATGGGAGTGGGTCCTCACCATCTGTTAAAGCCATTCTATGACTGCAGAAGGCTGTTTGCTGAGACCGCCCCTGCATTATACTCAGACACATGGAAATGCCAACAGAAGACATCGCTGGCACCAGACAGGAAGATCTTCTCCGGTGTAAATCCAGTATAGATTAAAAACACATGAAAAAAATGAGTAGAACAGACTGTTCGGCCCCCCAATCCTATCCCATGGTTCATTCTGTTATTGCCTGCTGGCGTTTAGTATAGCAATGAAGATCCTCCATCTCTGGTGGTGTTCATCATGTCAGTAGCTTCCTCTCGGTTTTCACTACTGTCAGTCATGCAAGATCCGGGTGTAGACTCTGGAGTAGCATCGCACTCAGGTGCAGAAGGATTCTTCTGTGCTGTTTCCATAACAATGGAGTACCGGTGGACCACTTTTAGTCTGTCCTCTACCTGTTTGGCATGGGTGACCCTACCAGGAGCCAAAACATAACGCCTTGGCTCCAGCCAACGTAACTCTCTGGGCCGTTGAGGCACATAGCCTTGAAGCCGCAGCAAGGTTGTGGTCCTCTTGGAGGAGGTTTCAGCCTGATCAGGGTTAATCTATGCTGACCTCAACTCCCCTCTGCCCGGTTACCTATAACTTTCAATTCTTTGATCTTTTGGCCATTTTTCCATCGCCACTTTAAATATGCCCAATATCTTTAGAAGCATATTTATGTAAGAAAAATATTTTAGAAGTTTTATGCATATGTTTCACCCATTGTTAAAAACTGCAAAGCTTAACAGCACTGGGCTAAATGGAGGAACTTCTCCCCAGCATCTAGTGATAAATGGTAGGTCTTGACCACCGTTTGCTGCTTTGTCTGCACACTCGGTTCAAGGTTGATGGAATTCTTTCAGAAGCGAGTATCTGTTAATTTTACAGATGTATAATAGAAAGCACCCAATCTTGAGGCATCACATCTTGATTTGGCAACTGCTTTTCCCAAGACCACAAGAAATTTGAACGTAGCCCAGTCCATCATGAAAGCCAGCTTTCCCTCCATGGACAATTCCTGCTGCCTCAGGAAAGCTGCCAACATAATCAAGGATCCCTTCCACCATCTCATTTATTCTCTCTTTTCATCCCTCCCATCGAGCAGAAGGTCCAAATGCTCATTCCACCAGGCTCAAGGACAGCTTTTACTCTGTTGTTATCAGACTCTTGGACCTCTTGTGTATTAAAGATGAACCCTTGAGTTCATAATCTTCCTTGACATGACCCTTACACTTGTCTACTTGAGTTGCACTTCCTCTGTAAATATAGCACCATATTCTACTATATTCTGCATTCTGTTTTTTTCTCTCCCTTTGTACTACTTCGAAGTACTCATGGGTGGAATGATCTGTCTGGATGGAATGCAAATCAAACTTTTCACTGTATCTCACTTGCCCCATCATTGAGATGTTAACACAACCAATGATCTCACTTTAAGGACTCTATCTCATCATCTCATGTTCTCATTATTTATTGCTATTTATTTATATTTGCATCTGCACAGTTTGTTGTCTTCTTGCACTCTGGTTGTCATTCATTGATCCTGTTATAGTTACTATTCTATAGATTGGTGACTATGCCTACAGGAAAATGAATCTCAATATTGTTTATGGCCACATATATGTACTTTGATGATAAGATTTACTTTGAACATGTGACAATAATATACGATTTACAAATTAACTTGGCGCACTTGGAACTTTGGTAATGCTAAACCTGCAGATATTCCAGAGTCTTGGATGTTCCAACATACACTTAGTTCACTTTTTTTTTTGGATGTTGTACAGTAGAACCAGTGAGTTTCAAGAGAGTATAGCAACAGGAACCCTGGTGAGTTTAAGGAGAGCAACAAATATCACCAGGTGAGCTTGGCTCTCAACCAATGCAATTTCCAAATCGTCAGATAATGGATATTGAGTCTTACGATACATAGTGAGTCCAACTGCTGAACAATAATCTTGCAAACCTTTGAAGTCTGCAGGCAAAGACAAATTTCTTCTTTAACCCAAACAGGTTTTGATTTGGGGGAAGAATCGCTAGTAATAAACTTCAGTGACCCTGCATTCTTCAGTGAAATTCATTGAGTCTAAATATATCATTCTGCTTTCCTTTAATCAAAAAATTGTGTTTGTTTTGCCATGAAGAATGTGCTACCTGGACCTTGCGTTGGCTAGTCAAAGTATAAAAGGCTTGTCTTTGGAGCTTTGTATTCCACACAATTCAGGACAGCACTAGATTTAAAGGTACATAATCTGAGTCATGAGCTTCCGCACCCCCCCACCCCCGTCCCAGTTCAACATATTGCCCTGGTTATTGAAGCAGGTCCCAAGCTGATCCTTTGCGAGAGTTTGTTTCACTGGTTCCCTGGAGTGGTGAACCCTGTGGCCAAACTGACAGCATGGCATCAACTGATGAGGAGCATTTAAAGCACTCCCTTTGCTTACACAGTTTTCACAGTGAACATAGCATGGAGAATTGAATTTCTCTTCCAACTGTGGAACAGGTGAAATGCACAGGAGGAGTTGCTAAATGTGTGATCTTGTGAGGAGCCACTGTCTAGGCATTACTGAACACACAAGTTGCATGATCTTGGCAGTTCTCCAGGTGCACAGTTCAATGGATTCAGCGGGTTAACTTCCACTACTTTGCTTTTCACAGAGCAGCTCTACATTTATTGAGAAATAATTATCAATGCACAACTTGCATCTTGAACAGAGATTAATTAAATGCACATTATGTTCTCTTTGAGGATATCATTATTTATATCATCTCCCCTCCTCCTCTGTGTCACTTCTTCCCCTGACTCGTTCCCCCTTCCCTGTTTAATTGTCCCCCCCCCCCATCTTATTCACCCTCTGGTTTGTACTGGCTCCCTGCCTTTACCCCTGTCACTCTCTCTCTTAACCCCTGTCTCCCCTCTTTCTCATTCCTGCCTCTAGCTCCTTTCCCCCATTCCAGCCCTCTCTTTCTCTTTTCTTCCTGTGTTTTTATTCTGAACTGACTTACCAGTGTTTCTTTCTCCCTCCTCTCTTTGCCTTTTCTCCAGAAAACCCTGGAAGAGGCAGGTGTGTGTTTATATCAATTCGCTGTCTGTAATGCCGCCCTATTTTCTATTGCTGCAGGGGTTGCAAGCGTAAGTTAGAGGAAGATGGAGCTGCCAGCGATTCCAGCAAGCTCTCCAGCAACGAGGACGACAGCAGCTCAGAAGCTGATGAGATGGCAGCAGCGCTTGAAGCAGAGCTGAATGATTTCATTTGACGCCGGTGTGGGTAGACAATTTATTTAATGCGACAGATCTTGGACTCAGAAGACCCTGGAATGTTGTAAATTTTTTTGCCACCTTAGAAACTTTATGCCAGAACCAATAACTAGATTTCAAAACTGAGACTTCATGCTTTTTACAAGGGAACAATATTCTGAGTTTCTTTTTTTATTTTAAATGTAAAAATATTGGGTTGGGTTGGGCTGAAGTAAAGAGGGGGGGTTAATAAACGGGTTGGGGAGGGTATACTTCTGGAATGTAGTACTATTACATTGGGTTGGTGTACTAAGCCAAAGAACGTAGAGATCATCAGCAGCTCCGTATGAGAGTGAACACTGTGTGGTCTATTGACATCGAATAATTCTTCATTGACCCTCATTTGACTGTGGACGTGAGCTATCAGATTTTTGGGCGGGTGGGCAAGGGCTACCAAGATTCATTTCAGTAACTAGTTTGTTTCATTTCATTGTTTTTAAAAAGAAGTTGGGTTGCAGACTAGTTGGGTTCTTCAGAAGAACATGTGTAGATTTTTATTCTAAACTCCTGTGTAATGAGTGATTCTGGCACAGTATCCTGTGCAACCATCAGCTACCATAAGCTTTTCTCCCTCCATTCTCTATCAATTTCATGCAGAGAAGTACAGCTAGGATTTCCTAGTTAAGGATTTTATTTTTTCTCTTTGTTTGCAGAACCAATGTAAAGTTTTTGTATATTCAATTTCATATTTGACACACTGAAAAATTTCTTTCATTAAATAAAGATTTAAAAATTATTTTGTACATGTGGTGCAGGTGGCTTTTCTTCCTGGGATGATGTTACTCCGTATATTTCTGTATAGTACAGGTGCTATGAGCATGGAAATGGTTCAATCAATTCCACAGCCACTCAGGTTTGATGATCATATTGTTGTAAGTGACGAGGATCTGTCTTATGCCAAGAAAATGTACTCTTCATTTTCCTAGGGAAATTATCCTGTTCATATTGAGAGAAGTTGCTGTAGATTCTCTTTCCTCCATTTCTTTACCCTCTGTTTTCTGAGAAATCTGATTTAATTTGCTGTGCAATAGGTTGTTTAATGGATATCCAATGCTCTGCTTCCAATCATTGGCTGATTGCTAATTGGTTATGATTTTCATGTACCAAGATATAATGAAAAGCTTTCTTTTGGAATGCCATCCATACAGATCTTTTCAAAGCCAAAGGGAAAAGCAATAACAGAATGTAGTATGCATGATGTGGTGATGTCACTAATTCTTGGTATTAATTCCGAAGAGCTGAATGTTAGGGTGGGTGGGGTGCATGCACCTACCAATAGGCTCACCTGCTTTGTAATAACAAGTAGATATGAATTTCTCCCATTGTTACAAAAGCAACAGTATGAACCATGCCAGTCAAACAGTCCATGCCAATGTTAATGTTTCACTCAAGCTCCCTCCAATACTCTACCTACTGGGGCAGATCAGCGTTGATTTTAATGAATGGCAAGGCAGGCTTGAAGGGCCAAGTGACCCACTCCTGTTCCTAGTTTCTGGTGGTGCACTCGCGTGTATGACATCACATCTGAAGGCCAATAATAGACTACTTCGCAATCCATCCCATGCTCAGTGCGGTGATAATTCACCACTTGTAGCCTTTTTACTGCCAATAGAAAAATTACTTTTTAAAATACATGCATCTATTGTATCCATTTGATTAAGTTATTTGTAAAGTTCCTCATGTTTCTTCCCCTGAATATGCTACTTATTCTCAATGATTTTTTTTGTGTATTTTCACCTTGCTCTATCACTATCTGTCATCTTGCCCCATGTGACACTGTTGCCCCATTCGCCCATCAACTCTGTCCCGCCATTTGATCATGGCTGATTTATTTTCCCTCTCAACCCAATCTCCTTCTTTCTCCCCTTAACCTTTGATGCCCTTACTAAACAAGAACTGATCAACCTCCACTTTAAATATACCCAATGACTTGGCCTCCACGGTCATCTGTGGAAATGAATTCCACAGATTCACTACACTCTGACCAACAAAGTTCCCCTTCATCTTGGTTCTAAAGGGATATACTTATATTTGAAGGCTGTGTCCTCTGGTTCTAGACACTCCCACTATTGGAAACATCCTCTCCACGATAACTGTCTTGACCTTACAATGTTTGGTAAGTTTCAATAAGATCCCTCCTTATTCTTATAATCTCCAGCAAGAACAAGCCCAGAACCATCAAACACTCCTCATATGTTAACCCTTTAATTCCTGGAATAATTTTCGTAAACCTCCCCAGAACTCTCCAATGCCAGCAATCTAATCTAATCTAATCTAATCCTTTCTTAGATATCGGGCCCCAAAACTGCTCACAATACTCCAAATACAATCTGACCAATGCTTTATAACGTCTGAACACTATATCTTGCATGTTATGCCCTAGTTCTCTGGAAATGAATGTTAACATTGCATTTGCCTTCCTATTACCGACTCATTAACATCTAGGGAATCCTGTGCGAGGGCTCCCAGGTCCCTTTGCACTTCTGACTTCTGAATTTTCTGCTGTCCAGTCCACACCTTTATTCTTCTACCTAAATGCATGATCATACACTGCTCTACACTGTATTCCATCTGACACTTCTTTACCCATTCTCCTAACCTGTCCACGTCCTTTTGTAGCCTGTCTACTTCCTCAACACTACCTGCATCCCCCACCCACCCCCACCTATCTTGGTATCATCTTGACTGCAAAGCCATCAATCCCATCATCCAGATTATTAAGATATCTCATGAAAAGTAGCGGACCCAACACTGACCCCTCCAGAAGATCACTAGTCACTGGCAGCCAGCCAGTAAGGCACTCTTTATTCCCACTCTCTGCTTCCTGCCAATCATCTATCCGTGCTGGTATCTTTCCTGTAATACTGTGTGCTCCCATCTTCTTCAACAGCCTCATGTGTGGCACCCTGTCAAACTTCTTCTGAAAACGCAGGAGGAGGACATTGAGTATAAATTGGTATTAAGATAGGCAAAATTTTGTGGGCTGAGTGGCCTATCCTGTGCTGCACTGTTCTATGTTATATTTTAAATGGATAGGGAAGTGATGTACTGAGATACAGCAGAGACTCAAAGAGCTGAATGGCCTCATATCATAAGGTCGATGCATCTTTTTATTTACTAAGATCTTTATGCAAACTTCTATATTCTGTATTCCCATAAATATTCCCACAGATATTTTAATTGTTTTCTGCTGAGTGCATAGAGGCTGGGAAGTTTATCATTATATGAGGTCCAGACAAGATGATGAAGGATTTATTTCTGTCCAGCTGCAAAGTCAGTAACTAGGGGACATGGTGTAGGGCTTTGAGGGAAAAGAATTCTCCAATGAGGTGGTGGGGTTTGGAGGCCCACTGTGTGTAGAGGTGGTGAATGTAGAATCCCTCAAATGTTCTGCAAATGTTGTTACCTACAGAAACTCTGACCAAAAGCTGGGAATTGTTGGCTGTGTAGGTTTATTGATTCTAAACAATGTTCTATGACATACTGATTTTCTTGTTACACAACACACCGGAGGAACTCAGCTGGAGGTAAATGTGCATTCAATGTTTTGAGTCAATGCACTTCATCTGGGCAGATTTACCTGTTATGTCAGCTTGCTTGCTCTCCAATATTGATGTGTTCTTCCCCCTGTGTTTTGTTCATTTCATGTTCATCCACATTTAAGCACGTTTTTATTACTACCCGAATTTCTTCATTGGCAACTAATTAAACAAAAGCTGCTGCCAAGATCACCCCTACAGTACTGCACCAGATTAAGAAGATGAAAGTGTGGTGAGTGAAGATTTTCAAAGATGAGGAAAGCAAGTAATTTCAGGTAACTGCACTCTCTACCCTGTTTCTCTCTCCACGGCTGCTGCCCGGTCCGCTGAGTATTTGCAGATTTCCAGCTTCTGCAGCATTTTTCTTTTGTTAGTAGTCACACAAGGTTAATGGTACCTATGGAATGACTTCTTGAAGCTATTTTCAATTGTTATTTCTCTGCATTTCTTGTGAGTATCTGCATATTTTAGTTTTGCAGATAATTATTGAATGATGCAGCACAGAGGAGGCTATTCAGCTCATTAGCATGTTCGAAGAACAATTGGTTCACTGGTCACTGTCACTCTGTGTCTTTCCTGTCACTTCATTGCCAGCTTAGGGCAAAGAAATTGTGTGGCACCAGAAAAATTTGTTGAATGGGCAGTGCGTTAAGTTATGAACAGAGCACATGATTGCCAAGACATTGTGTATAGAGGGCATGTAGCACCACCCAAACATGAGAAACCATTATGCTGAGTTGGTTCAGGTCAGGATATCAATGACAAGTAAAGATTGATTGTTCAGCGTGGGCCTGGGGCTTGGAGATGAGGTTAAATTTGGAAATGTTATGTTACATACTTCATGGATATCTTGTGATTGTCTTATGAGGATGATGTAATGGTCTTGCGGAGGTCACATGATGCAATTTTCCAGCCAATGTGAGGTCACATTGTGACCTGTTCTCACCAGGTATATAAGTGTAGCCCCCTGGTGATGCAGTTAGATCGTCAGTCAGATACTCCACTACGCTGCTTATTAATCTCATGACGCAGTATAGTTTTAAACCAGTGTTTTACTATCTATTGTAAGGTACAGAAGTGTTGGGCCAGCAGTTTCACCAATAGCTGCCAGGTTTGTTGATGTACCTTTTCAGTAATATGGGAGAGTGAAGATGGGAACCTGAAGGAGTCGTTCAACGGTTTTGGAGAGGATCGACCATTATTGAATTTGTTCAAGTAAGAGTGATCTGCATGAGATAACCTCTTCTAAAAGAAGCAGAAAAGGTTGTGCAGTATCTAGTCTATTCTACAGAGAAAAAGATCAGTGCCTTTAAACCGTTTTATTTCCGTCGTCGTGAATCCTGCAGACAAGGCAGGTTCCGGCTGGGATCGGCAGTAACATTGTGTCTTCGAGGAATTCTTTACTTCAGGAAAGTCTCTCCTAATTGATTGTATAAATCGATTGGACTTTCAAATTTACCATTCTAAGAACTGTGTTCCAATTTACCACTTTAAGACTGTTCTCGCATTTACCGCTTTAAGAACTAGTACTGAGTTTGGCAATTTGTTAAAGGACCGCATAGCAGTTTACTTCCGGTTAAGGTTTTTCGTTCGTTTATCATTTTATTAATTTTGAGCTGAGTTTAATAAATGTTTATTTGTTTATAGAACCTGACTCATTTCTATATTCATTGTTGCCAGTCACGTGACAGTTACCATGTTCAAAAGTAGAGATCAGGCCTGCAAGCAGGGCTGAACTTGAGCTCAGAGACTGGTGAAGTGAGGTTTGTGGTCAAGAAGCTGGAGGAGTACTGTGACAGCTCCATATAGACACAAGACAGCCTACTTACTTCATGGAGTCATTATTTCTCTGTTCATATCCATGCATGGTTGATGAATTGGTTACTTGACTATCCTGCAGATAAATATGTAAAACAATGCTTATTATTGTTATGGTGTAATAACCTCTAAATGTTTTTAGTCACTTCTAATATCCTTGTATTATTCTAGCTAATTTTTGTGAGCCTCTTTCATGCAATGTATGCATGCGATTTAATAGTTTACATGATCACTTTGCAAAGGAGCAGAGGAAGTTTGTGAAATCCATACACTTGAAATCTCACAGTTTACGTAAAACTCTTCTGCGGTGTTTTAGGCTTGATTTGTTTTAAAACTATGTTGTGCCTATCAAAGCAGCAATTCCCCTCAATGACAAAGGATGAAGGCTATTGATGGGTCATGGTACCAAGATAAAGGATCAGCCACAATTTTATGAATGGCAGAGCAATTTCTTGCAGTCGTGTACAGTGCAGTTGCCATACCAAGCAATATGCATCCAGATAGAATGCATTCTATGGTGAATCAATAAAGTTGAAGAATTTGTTGCAATGAGAGGCTGTGGGGGCTAGGTCAATGGTGTATATAAGGCAGAGATTGATAAATTCTAGAACGGTAAGGGTTATCGGAGAAGGCCTGAGAATGTGGTTGAAAAAAATACACAGCCATGATTGAATGGTGGAACAAATTCAATGGTCAGAATGGCCTAATTCTATTACTATGTATAGTGGATTCCAGTTAATTGGGCCATTGATTAATCAAAACAGCCACTTACTAGGGACAACTCTTAAAGAACAAAAACTTATTGAGAAAATTGCTGGGATTCCCTTAGTTTATTTGGGGCACTATGCTGCTTAAATGTAGACTGTTGCTGGACAGTTTCTAACTAGCATCAGTCATGTGCATGTTATCTGACCATTAGACACTATACCGTACCTAGAGTGAACAGTTGTTTAAATACCATTACTTGCGTGCGTGTTTGTGATCAAAAAGCCGTGATTTTTGTCACTGACAGTCAACAAGTAATAAGCAGTAAGACAATTCAGAACTGTTTTCCTCATGGCAGTTTCAAGCATTCAAGCTTGGAGATGCCAGAAACGGGTGGGAGTGAAAATACGATTTCACTACAAGTTGGGAACTACAAAGAATTTAAAGGTATCAACAGTCATCTTGAATGTTACAATGAAATCACCAAAAGCATTGTTTGGAGACAGTCTATTATCTGTATTAGGTGTCTGCAGCGATTTTGTTCATTTACAGTCAATCAAAGAAACACAGCAGCATACTCTTGATTAATTCCTCTGTTGATGACCATTAAGATCCAATACTCAGTTTTGTAGCACCATAGTCATTTTGATAGTGTTATAATATTTTCTGAATTTCATTTAAATTATAATTTGTTCCTCAGTTAAATAGTAGTTTGTCTTTTTTTATACCTTTTTAATTACTTCCATTAAGCTTCGGTTAATTGTGGCAGCCTCTTAATTGGCCCAAAATGTACTGATCCCAATGCGTCCCAATTAACGAGAAACAACTGTATATGGTCTTACTGTTCACTTATAGTCCCATACATGACTTACCGTGTAGAGGTATGGGGAAATACATACAAAACAAATACAAACTCAGTTTTTCTACTCCAAAAGAAAGTCATACGAATTATAATAAGACAAGTTATTATGAGCCAACCAATCCACTATTTATTCAACTAAACACTTTAAAATTCAGAGATTTTGTAGATTTTAAAATAATACAAATTATGTATAAAGTAAAAAATGGACAGCTACCACAAAGTATCCAAAGGTTGTTTAAAATGAGAGAAAGTCAACATGATTTGAGAGGAACATGTATATTTCAAAAAGAAAGGATAAGAACAAATGTAAAAAAATTATTGTATTTCAGTCAGAGGGGTGAATCTATGGAACAGTTGTAGTGAGAATTTAAAAACATGCACCACACTTAAGTTTAAAAGTTATTTAAAAATAATTTAATGAACAAATACAAAATATATGATTTAAAATGAATGGGAGTAATGTAAATAAATGACACTTGGAATTGGATTTTATGTTAAAAGATTATGAAATTTTTTGTTTTGATGTGATGATTGACACCAAATACGTTGTTGTATAAGTAAGAGGGGTAGGCATAATAAGCTGTAGCTTCAGCCTACACTCTTTCGGTCTGTTTTAAAGAATATCTTTTTTTTGTTGTTATTTTGTCCTATGAAATCATCGTTGAAAATGATGCTTTTTGTTAAGTTTGTACTGACCGAAATAAATTTAATTAATTCATTCATTCATTCATTTCTGGCTATATGCTTATCTAGAAATGTAGCACGGCATAATCACTTCTCATTGGGTTGCAGTCATGCCCAATGAGAGGACATAATTCTTCAATTTAGAAAATGTTTCCTAGAAATTGGTACAATATTGTAATATTTAAAGCAACACACACAAATGTTGGAGGAGTTCAGGTCAGGTAGCGTCTAGGGAGGTGAATAAACAGTCAACATTTCGGATCGCAATGGGGAATGGATAAGATAAAAGGGGGAGAGGGAAAAATTACTATAATTTAGAGAAACTAATGTTCATGCTATCAAGTTGAAGGCCACCCACCCGAATTATGCGATGTTCTGGCCTCCCAATTACCCCTTCTCTACTCATCTGCCCATGTTTCCATCTGGTGCCCCTCCTTCTTCCCTTTCTCCCATGGTCCATTCTCCCCTCCTATCAGATTCCTTCTTCAGACCTTTGCCTCTACCACCTGTCACCTCCCAGCTTCTCACTTCATTCCTCCTTCCCACCCCACCCACCTAATTCCTCTCCTGGTTTCAGCTATCACCTTCCAGCTTGTATTCCTTCTTCTTCCCCCACCCCCACCGCCTTCTTACTCCGGATTCTCCTTCCTTTCTAGCCCCGCTGAAGGGTCTCAGCTCAAATTATCGAGTATTTATTCCTTTCCATAGATACTGCCCGATTTGCTGAGTTCTTTCAGCATTTTATCTGTGTGTGTGTTTCTGGGTTACCAGCATCTGCAGAATCTCTTGTATTTGTGAGACTTCGTAGATTGAAAATTAGGTCCCATAGAATACAGGGAGAGCTGGTTGGGTGGATTCAAATTTTTTCTCAGAGTTAGGAAGCAAAGGGTTGTGGTTGAAGATTACTTCTCAGAATGGAGGCAATGGTGTTGTTATTGGGAGTCTTGTTATTGGCTATTTACATAAATGATTTGGATGTGAGTGCACAAAAGTTTACAGATGTCACAAAATTTGGAGGTCTTGTTGATTGTGGAGAAGGTTATTGTAGATTACGGGGAATCTTGGACAGTTAAGGAATTGGACTGTGAATTGGCAAATGAATCTCAATACAGATAGATGTGAGGTGATACATCTTGGGAAGTCAAATTAGCATAGCACTTACTCTAGTGCTCTATTTTTGATAGAATAGCCAGCAGAAAGACCCAAGGAGTACAAGTGCATTTCACTGAAAGCAGTGTCACAGGCAGACAAGTTGGTGAAGAAGGTGTTCAACACCCTGTCCTTCATCAGTTAGGGCATGGACTATAGAAGTTAGGACATTACGGTGCAGTTGTATAAATCATTGGTGAGGCCAAACGTGTTGTATTATGTACAGTTTTGGTCATCCCTGTTGTTGGAAATATTATGCAATTTTCTGCAGAAAATATTCACCGGATATTTCCAAAACTAGAAGGCCTGATTTATAGGGATTGGTTGGCCAGGCTAGGTTTTTATGGGAGATTGAGAAAGTGATAGATAGGAGCTGCAGGATGTCGTCACAACTAGGCTGCTAGAGACAGATACCTGTGTGATTGTCAGGAGAGGGAAAGGGAATAGGCAGCCAGTGTAGAGTACGGTTGTGGCTAATCCCCTCAATAATAAGTACTGTATGCAACTTTTAATACTGTTCTGGGGAGACAGCCTACCTGCAGCGAGCATGTCCCTGGCATTGAGTTTCTCAGACCTGTCCCTGTTTCTCAGATGGGAAGGGGGAGAAGAGGACTGCTGTGGTGATAGGGGATTCGATAGTTAAAGGAGAAGAGAGGCGATTCTGTGGACATGAAAAGGACACCTGGTGGTATTTTGCCTTTCAGCTGCCAAGGTCAGGAATGTTTTGGATCAGATCCACAGCATTCTAGATGGGGAGGGCGACCAGCCAGAATTCATGGAACATATTGATACCAATGACATAGGTAGGAAAAGAGAGGAGGTCATGAAGAGAGAATATAGGGAGTTTGGTGGAAAGCTGAAAAGCAGGACCTCCAGAGTTGTAATCTTTGGATTGCTACCTGTGTCTTGAGCCAGTGAGGGTAAGAAAAGGATGATGTAGCAAGTGAATGATTGGCTGAGGAATTGGTGCAGGGGTTGAGGCTTCAGAGTTCTGGATCATTGGGATCTCTTCTTGGGAAGGTATGACCTGCACAAAAAGGTTGGGTTACACCTGAACCTGAGGGGGACTGATATCCTTGCGGACAGGTTCACTGGAGCTTATGGGGAGGGATTAAACTAATTTGGCAGGGGAATGGAATGGGGCAATTGGTGCACAAGTAGATGCAGTGTGTAGTGAGACTGTGAGGAAGGACAGGCAGATGATAGGGCAAGATGGCAGACAGTGGGATGAGTTAAAGAGTAATATGTGGGCAAAATGTAAAAGAATGATGAATACAAGACTGAAGACATTATATTTGAATGCACACAGTATACAGAATAAGGAAAACGCTCTTGTAGCACAATTAGAGATTGGCAAGTATGATGTTGTGGGCATCACTGAGTCATGGCTGAAAGATCATAGTTGGAAGTTTAATATCCAAGGATACACCTAGTATTGAAAGGACAGGGAGGTAGTTGCAGGGGGTGGGGTGGTTCTGTTGGTAAAAAATAAAATAAAATCCTGAGAAAAAGGTGGCATAAGATCAGAAGATGTAGAGGCTTTGTGGCTAGAGTTAAGAAACTGCAAAGGTAAAAAGACCCTGATAGGAGTTATATACAGGCTTCCAAAATAGTAGCCAAGATGTGGGATACAAATTACAATGAGAGATAGGAAAGGCATGTAAAAAGGGCAATGTTGTGATAGTCATGGGGGATATTGATATGCAGGTAGATTTGGAAGATCAGGTTGGTGCTGAATCCCAAGAATGGGAATTTGTAGAATGCCTTTGAGATGGGTTTTTAGAGCAGTTTGTGGTTGAACCCACTAGGGGAAATGCAATTCTCGATTGGGTGTTGTGTAATGATCACATTTGATGAGAGAACTTGAAATAAAAGAAGCCTTAGGAGGCAGTGGTCATATTATGATAGAATTCACCCTGCAGTTTTAGAGGGTGAAGATAAAGTCAAATATATAACAGTATTACAGTGAGTGAAGGGAATTACAGAGACATGAAAGAGGAACTATTTTAAGGTGATTGAAAGGGGACACAAGCATGGATGATGGTAGAACAGCAATGACTGGATTTTCTGGGGGCAATTTGGAGAACATAGGCTAGATACATCCCAAAGATAAAGAAGTATTCTGAAGGGAGGGATGCAATGATGACTTCAAGTGAAGTCAAAGACATCATAAAAGGATAAGGGGGGCATATAATATAGCAAAAATTAGTGAGAATATAGGGAATTGGGAAGCTTTTAGAAACCAACAGAAGGCAACTAAAAAGACAAGGAGAGAAGCAATGAAATATGAATTAGCCAATAATATAAAAGAGGATACTAAAAGTTTTTTTCAAATATCTGAAGAGTAAAAGAGAGGTGAGAGTGGATATCAGACCATTGGAGAAGTAATAATGGGAGATAAAGTAATGGTGGATGAACTTAATAAGTATTTTGCATTAGTCTTCATTGTGGAAGACACGAGCAGTATGCCAGTAATTTGAGAGTTTCAGGAGGCAGAAGTGAGTGTAGTTGCTATCACTAAGGAGAAGGTGCTTGGGAAGCTCAGAGGTCTGAAGATAGATAACATTACTTGGACCAGATGGAACATAAACCCAGGGTTCTGAAAGAGGTACCTGAAGAGACTGTGGGGCATTAATGATGAACTTTTTAGAATCACTAGATTTGGAAATAGTTCCAGAGAAATGGAAAATTGCAAATGTCACTCCACTCTTTAAGAAGGGAGGGAGACAGAAGAAAGGGAAGTATAGGCCAGTTAGCCTGATTTCAGTGGTTCGGAAGTTGTTGGGGTTAATGAAGGATGAGGTTTCGGGGTACTTGGAGGTATACGATAAAGTAGGCCAAAGTTAGTGGCACAAAGACTAGAAAATCTACAGATGCTGAAAATCCAAGCAACACACACAAAATGCTGGAGGAACTCACCAGGCCAGGTAGCATCTATGGAAAAGAGTAAAGAGTCGATGTTTTGCGCCAAGACCAAAAGATCAGGAGCGTGGATTCTTTAAGAGGAAATCTTGCCTGACAAACCTGTTGGAAGTAACAGGCAGGATAAACAAAGGAGAGGCAGTGGATGATGTTTTCTTGGATTTTCAGAAGGCCTTTGACAAGTGGCCGCACATGAAGTTGTTTAACAATGTAAGAGCCCCATGGTATTATAGGAAAGATACTAGAACAGAAAGAAGAGCAATGGGATTGAGAGAGATAATAAATCAGCCATGATGGAATGCAGACAAGACCCAATGGGCTGGATGGCCTAATTCTGATGCTAGTCTTCTGGTCTTCTAGTCTTTATTCCTTGGAGCGTGGGAGAATGAGGGGAGACCATATGGAAGTTTTTAAGATCACGAAGGGCATGAAAAAAGTAGATGGTGATGGTCTTTCCCATAGGGTGGGGCAATGCATAACAAGGGGGTATAGATTTAAGGTGAGAGGGGAAAGATTCAAAAGGGTCTTGAGGGGAAACTTGTTTTTCCATGAAAAGGGTGACAAGTATATGGAAACTGCCAGAAGAAGTGTTTGAGTTACATATAATAGGATTATTTAAGAAGCACTTGAAAAGGCACATGGAGGGGTCAGGGTTTGGACAGATATGGGCTGAACACAGGAAGTTGGGATTAGATGGGTGATCATTGTGGTCAGCATGGCCTTGTTGAACCACAGTGCCTATATCTATGTTGTTTTGCTCTGTAACCTGACCATGGGCAAACTGAATTACAATTATTTTCGTACAATATATCCCGATAGAATAGCATGCTGCTCGTAATAGAGAAAAATAGATTTGTAAATCAAAAGCACATACCCATGGAGTCAATGGTGTCATAGCTATAGTTTGTTTATTCATTTAGAGAAACAGCACGGAATAAGCCCTTCTGACCCTTCGAGACACACAGCCCAGCAAGCCCCGAGTTAACCCCATAAATCAAATAATTGTAAATAGAAGATTTGATGTTGGGCAGTACTGTTTAGCCCAATGATACAGGTGAGAAAAGAAACTGCCATTGTGGGTTAGTGTGCCACCATGCATCAACACTCAAATGGGAAGAGAGTGCAGCCATGCCAATGTATAGCACTACTGTTGGATTACAACATCACAGCAGATTACAACTAATAAGTAATGAAGAGAAAATCTAATGCTCGTCAAAATACATTTCATAAGTGTTTTATTGGTACAGTTATGTTACAATGAGATAATTAATGAAACAAATCCATCACTACTAATTATGAAATATATATGACATTTAATTACAAGGTGAAGTTTCTGGGCACATAATGGAATACTGCCTTCTACCTGATGACACTGTGCCTGAGTACATTCTTCACACTCAGCTAGATCCCTTACAGGCCGAGCCTTTTTGAAGTCCTCAGGGCCTGCTAATTGCCTGAGGGGGATCCATGTCTGATGAGATGTTTAATCATGATGAATTTAGAGGAAAGCAGATGAATTAGTGAATGACATTTTATTTAAAATGAACAAAACTGCAGGTGCTGGAAATCTGAAATAGCAACAGAATACTGTAAATATAATATGACAATTTATATTGTGATTTTGAAACTATGTAAGCTCTTCTGAGTAGCAATAACAGCATTTAATGTGGTTGTGTTATGCCTGACATCATGCATTCAGATTGAAAGTGAACAGAAAATGATAATATATTCCAATTAATATTGTGCATCTTGCGTAGTAAAAAATCAATCTAATCCTGAGGCATGTAGACAGATGGCAATGTGGGACAACAAATCTTAGTCAAAATATTCAGGTTTGGGGTTGGAATTTGAGGTGGGAATTCCAGAATTTAGTATCCCTGGCTGATTTTGGGGCAATGCTGGGAAAATAGAATCAAAGAGCACCAGTCCAGGCCTAGTCAAGTATAGATAGTGTATCTTGGCAGGCTGCAGAGATGGTGCTGTGGAGAGAAGATACTTTATACTTTATTGTCGCCAAACAATTGGTACTAGAACATACAATCACCACAGCGATATTTGATTTTGCGCTTCACACTCCCTGGATTACAAATATTAAATATTAAAGATATTAAAAATAGTTAAAATTAGTAGATATTAAAAATTTAAATTATAAATCACAAATAGAAAATAGAAAAATGGGAAGTAAGGTAGTGCAAAAAAAACCGAGAGGCAGGTCCGGATATTTGGAGGGTACAGCCCAGATCCGGGTCAGGATCCATTCAGCAGCCTTATCACAGTTGGAAAGAAGCTGTTCCCAAATCTGGCCGTACGAGTCTTCAAGCTCCTGAACCTTCTCTCGGAGGGAAGAGGGACGAAAAGTCTGTTGGCTGGGTGGGTCGTGTCCTTGATTATCCTGGCAGCACTGCTCCGACAGCGTGCAGTGTGAAGTGAGTCCACGGACGGAAGATTGGTTTGTGTGATGTGCTGTGCCGTGTTCATGACCAGACCCTGGAGAGATCTCAAAATGTGGACAGGAATTTGAAAATTAAGATACTGCCAAAGAGAGATGTGTGCAGGTCAGTAATGGAGGTGTGGTGGTCATTGGGATGTGATTCAAGTTGTTTTCAATAAGTTAAAAATGAGCCAACCAATTAAATGCTTTACAATGAAGAATGTTGACGCGAAACAATGAACTAATGTATATAGAGTAATAAGAAACAACTGTTATTGACAATACTTCTACCAATATTGTTTTGGGAAGATCTCATTCAATCTGCCCAGTGAAGTTGGTAATTAACATCCATAGACCCAACATAAGCTATGCACAGGATCAGCATTTGTGTGTTGCTCCTTCGAATTGATTGTAAGGATTTGGAGAAGATGATGCTGATGATACTTTTCCAAGGCACCCAGATTTTACAGGCATTGAAGCAGCTTGGTTTATCGATGCCACTGCACAGTGTCTGAGAATTGTGATGGTTGAATGCGGGGTGTATTTGTTCTCATAGGCAGAACCTAGTAGCCATTTCAGTGCTGGATAAAGTTCCCACTACTGCATTCTGCTTTTTGGGTTTGTCCAGAGGATGGTTGACACCTGGTAACGGTGTAAGCTATCCTGACTGAGTCATGGTGAGGGTGTACACTGTCTAGGAGATGATCTGGCTATGGTGTGGGTGTGGTCTATCCAGGGGACGGTTCGTACATGGTGGGGGCATGGTCTGTCAAGGGTTGGCTGGTGTCACACTTTTATTCTTTCTACTGATGGCATTTGAAAAGATGGTCCGCCCAATATCCTCTGTATGTGGTGTGATATTACAGTCATCAGCATCCACAAATTCAGTGATTGACATTCTGCTGGTTTTGAACTTGAGGAGTAGATGAGCAAGACTGGTAAGTTCTTATGCATCATTTCGACGGTAGCTACTTTTGGAAGGTGGTCTGTGAGAAACAGGATGCAAGCAAAATAAAAGGTTGGGCAACGATTGGTTCGTGCTGATGAGAAAAGTTTCCGTGTCGGGACCACTGCCCTGGACCGTGGCAGTCATGTGGCTCTGCAGTAAGGCTACTGTATTAACAAACTTCTCCAGGGATCAGAATTCAATCAGCCATTTTTACAGAACTTCACCGTCAACAGTGTTGCAAGGGAGAGTGGATGAAAGTAAATGGGTGCTAGATGATCAGCATGACTCAGTGGGCAGAGGGCCTGTTTCTGTGATTCAAAGACTGCAGAGGGATTAGTGAGAGACACGAACAGCTCCACAAAATACATTCTGGAGTTTCCCATGCTAGTCTCAAACCACAGTGCAAATCCAGCAGGATTTTCCCAGAAAGGGAAGGATACTGTCTAGGAGAGTTTGATGAAGAGGAGTGAGGCGCCGTGGTGGTTCACACAATGACACTATCTTCACAAATGTGCTCACTGTTTCAATATTCCCTGGATCAACAGGAATTTCTTCACAATCCCACGTATCACAGCCATGAGGTTCTGACAAAAGCATCCTCCACGATGTTATCATTGTTTTTCCTTCTGCAGGAGCTGCTTGGCTTCCTGAGTGTTTCCGGCGTTTTCTCAATTCATTTCAGATTTCCAGCACTTCAAGTATCTTCTGATTTCCATAACAAAGTTGTGGCATCTCCTCTGGTTTTCAAGTTTTTTTGCTGGAATGCTGTCTTGTTCGGAGTCCTTGTTCTTTCTCATCATCTCAACAGTACGGCAAAGGTCACTGCCTATGAGAACAAATACACCACGCATTCTACCATCACAATTCTCAGACGCTGTACAGTGTCAATAAGTTAAAAATGAGCCAACCAATTAAATGCTTTACAATGAAGAATGTTGACTCGAAAAAATGAACTAATGTATATAGAATAATAAGAAACAACTATTATTGATAATAACTCTATCAATATTGTTTTGGGAAAAGCTCATTCAATCTGCCCAGTGCAGTTGGTAATTAACATCCATAGGCATGAAGGGCTGAGGTTAGAGTGAAGGCTTACTAAAAGTGGGGGACCTGGTGGCCACCCATTTCAATTTGACTTCCCATTTCCCATTCTGACTTGTTAGTCCATGGCCTCCTCTATGGTCATGATGAGGCCACTCTCAGATTGGAGGAGCAACACCTCATTGACATAGTCCACCTGGGTGATCTCCAACCTGATGGCATAACATTGATTTGTCTAACTTCCAATAATTTCTTCCCCCACCCCTCACTTCTCTCTCTTTCCATTCCCGATTCTAGCTCCCCTCTTCCCTCTTCTCTTCTCCGCACCTGCCTATCACCTCTCTCTGGTGCCCCTCCTCCTTCCCCTTCTTCCATGGTCCACTGTCTCCATCAGATCCCTTCTTCAGTCCTTTACCTCTTCCACCTATCACTTCCCAGCTTCTCAGTTCATCGTGCCTCCGCCACCAACCTACTTTCCTCATCACCCGATTTCCCCGATTACTTGCCAGGTTGTATTCCTTCGCTCCCCCACCTTACTATTCTGGCTTCTTCCCCCTTCTGTTCCAGTCCTGATAAAGGGTCTCAGCCCAAAACATCAACGGTTTATTCCTCTCCGTGGTGCTGCCTAACCTGCTGAGTTCCTCCAGCATTTTATGTGTGTTGTTCTGAGGTTGCGGAGATCATTTTTTGTTGTATACTGCAAGATGGATTCAATGGTGCCATCAGTTACCCGAGTCCCTGATAATAAGTGTTGAAAAGTGCATTTAACTTGTGCCTTCAATATGATAAAATGCCTCATAAGATCAACCTTCAATCACATCCCATTCACGGCCCACTGCAGGCAGATGATACAAGTAACTGGTGTGTCCATCAGGTTTCCTTTGACTGACCAGCTGGCATGTGCTTTAAGAAGCAAGCAAGTTACCAGACCATGGTCGAAGACCATTACGTTTCATCATGTCATAGCTAACTTGTGGAACAGAAACTTATTTAAGAAGGAGGCACTTATAAGTATTTTACACAAACCATAACATCAATTTTCACAATGATTGAATTAAAGAGCAAGTTAAATGCTATTGTATCATTGCTGCCCTGCTAGCTTCAACAATGCAGGCTTCTAACATTTATTAATTGTCCTTTCGTGAAGAACCAATTGTAATCATGGAATGTATTTTAACTTGTGCATGAAATTTACATTTATATACGTATCAGTATTGAGCCTTTAAATACATTCAACTTCCAATTCTAAATGACAGATGCAGGTTGCTCAAGTCCTTCTTAATCCTGTGACATGCTTGAATTAACAAAAGCAAACTACATAATAAGATTCTAATTTGTCCAATGTTGAAGTGATACTATATGTAAGAATCTTCCCCTAATGAGATAGAAGTTCTTCCTTGTATATCTTTTGAAGGTGCTAATGCACTAATGGTCAAATAAGTAACTTTTTTTTGAAATAGTTTCATTTTAATTACTTCCACTCTGTGCCGTAAGAAATTAATACCATCATTAATTGATTCCATAATTGTTTCCATGGTTTATTTGCAGGATTTTTTTATTATGAGAACAATACAATTGGTAGCTGGTTTATTATTGTCACGTGAAATATCATAGAGTAAAAAGCTTTGTTTGCATGCCACCCAGACATATCATTCCAAACATTGTGGTAGTACAAAGGGATAAAACAATAACAGAATGCAGAAGATAGTGCTACAGTTACAGAGGAGGTGCTGAACAGGGAGACAGATAAGGTACAAGGCCATTTCACTAAAATCACCTCAGTACGATGAAAGTACCAAAATTATATTTTGAATTACATCTGCCTTTCTACGCAAACACGAGGAACTCTGCAGATGCTGGAAATTCAAGCCACACACATCAAAGTTGCTGGTGAACGCAGCAGGCCAGGCAGCATCTCTAGGAAGAGGTACAGTCAAGGTTTCGGGCCGAGACCCTTCGTCAGGACTAACTGAAAGCCTCCAGGTCCAACATATTATTCTCTGTACTTCTGCCACCTCCAACGGGACCCCACCACTAAGCACATCTTTCCCTTCCCCCGCCCCCCCCCCCCGCTTTCCGCAGGGATCGCTCCCTACGTGACTCCCTTGTCCATTCGTCCCCCCCATCCCTCCCCACCAATCCCCCTCCTGGAACTTATCCTTGTAAGCGGAACAAGTGCTACACATGCCCTTACACTTCCTCCCTCACCACCATTCAGGACCCCAGACGGTCCTTCCAGGTGAGGCGACACTTCACCTGTGAGTTGGCTGGGGTGATATACTGCGTCCGCTGCTCCCGATGTGGCCTTCTATATATTGGCGAGACCCGACGCAGACTGGGAGATCATTTCGCTGAACACCTATGCTCTGTCTGCCAGAGAAAGCAGGATCTCCCAGTGGCCACACATTTTAATTCCACATCCCATTCTCATTCTGATATGTCTGTCCACGGCCTCCTCTGCTGTAAAGGTGAAGCCACACTCAGGTTGGAGGAACAACACCTTATATTCCGTCTGGGTAGCTTCCAACCTGATGGCATGAACATTGACTTCGCAAACTTCTGCTAATGCCCCGCCTCCCCCTCATACCTCATCCGTTATTTATTTATATACACACATTCTTTTCCTCTCTCTTTTTTCTCCCTCTGTCCCTCTCACTATACCCCTTGCCCATCCTCTGGGTTTCCCCCCTCCTCCTTTTCTTTCTCCCTAGGCCTCCTGTCCCATGATCCTCTCACATCCCCTTTGCCAATCAACTGTCCAGCTCTTGGCTCCATCCCTCCCCTTCCTGTCTTCTCCTATCATTTTGGATCTCCCCTCCTCCTCCCACTTTCAAATCTCTTACTAGCTCTTCTTTCAGTTAGTCCTGACGAAGTGTCTCGGCCCGAAACGTCGACTGTACCTCTTCCTAGAGATGTTGCCTGGCCTGCTGCATTCACCAGCAACTTTGGTGTGTGTGATCTGCCTTTCTACTCTTTTTCTCCTTACACATATCTGAAAGCTGACCTCTTTGACCCAACTTTTTGCCTACTGTCCTCGCTCAGCAAGTTTGTTGTACTGTACTGTAGAGTCCCTTTAACGTAACCCAAAGCCAACAGCAGAGCAGTCACATATGCCAGCAATTTAGCTCCAGTTGTCTTGTATTATGACCTTTCATCAAATACATACATACATACATACATACATACATACATAAAATCTAAAAGCAATTTAGACCTCTGCACTCAACTGGGCAAGTTTCAGTTCCAGTTTTTGAGAAATTACAACAATGACAAATGCAGTCTCTAATAAACTGTAGCTTAACTTCCTGCTGGCAGTGAATGGCAGGGTTTAATCAGCTATAATTATTCAAATCATTGTTAGCATATATTATTTGGATGCTAATTTGTGCCAATAGCATTAATAGATCTAAAGTTGCTGTTCGGCATATGTTGTCAGAGGAAATGATATTGAAACTAGTTTAAAGGCTCCAAAAGGAAGAAGGTTTTCCATTGCAATCTGGGTACCCGAAAGTTATATCGGCAGATTTTAAATAGTATTAAAAGTAGTTAAACAGCACTCTGCATGACACCTCTTTTAGCATGGTATTAATATCCCCTGCATAAACCTCTCCATGTCTGACATACATCTCCACCAACTGCTTGCCATTTCCAGCAAGGATGCATTTTCATAGCCTTTTGTATCTTTGCTGCCTCAATGAAGATATTAATTGTTCATGGAACATGATGTTTAAATACAGGAGGGCAAAGGATATTCAGATCAGAAGGAAATGCAAATGGCTGGCAAGCATGTGCCAAGCAGGATGCGTTATTTTGTGATACTGTACATTGCCAATGGACGATATGTGCACAGTGGCTCAGCCAAGTAACTTGATAGTAAAGATGCTCCAGCAACCCAAGTTTGATTGTGACCTCGGGTACTGTGTACTGTTTGCACATTCACCCAGTGATCACAGGCATTGCTTTTGGATGCCCTATTTCCTTCCATATCCCAAGGGGGTGCAGATTGGTGGATTTATTAGACACCGTAAATTGTCCCTAGTATATGGGTGAGTGGTAGAATCTGGCAGAGATTTATTTCCTTGAGGTACACTAGTACAGAGAGAAGCAATAACAGAATGCAGAATGAAGTCTTACAGTTACAGAGAAAGTTAGATAATGAGGTGCCTGGCCATAATGAGGTAGATTCTGAGGTCAAGAGTCTATCTTATCATACCTGATAACCATTTCAGTGTGGGCTCATGGCCAAGTGGTTAAGGCATTGGACTAGCGACCTGAAGGTCGTGAGTTCAAGCCCCAGCCGAGGCAACGTGTTGTGTCATTGCTCTGCGACGACACTGGTGCCAAGCTGCATGGGTCCTAATCCCTTCCCTTGGACAACATTGGCGTTGTGGAGAGGGGAGACTTGCAACATGGGCAACCTTGCCCAGACCTGCGCCCTGGAGAGTGAAGACTTTCCAGGCGCAGATCCATGGTCTCGCAAGACTGAAGGATGCTTTTATTATTATTTATTTATTTTAACAATTTCAATAGTCTTATAAAAATGGAATAGAAGGTAGAAGCTGTCCTTGCGCCTGGTGTATTGTGCTCTCAGGCTTTTGTATCTTCTACCCAATGAGAGAGGTGTTGAGGTCTTTAATAGTGTTGACTGCTTTACCAAGGCAGTGAGAGGTGTAGACAGAGTTCCTGGAGGGGAGACTGGTTTTCCCTGATGTGCTGAGCTGTGTCCATAACTCTCTGCAGTTCCTTACAATCTCAGGCAGAGTGTGTTCGTCCATCGTTGACGTCGATGAGGACCTCAACACTATTAGTTGGTGTTGAGACTAGCGCGTGATTTGGATTTAAGTGAGGGAGAGTTGCGCAGCGTCAGCCTCACTCTCTCTTCCCAATTCCCATCTGGATCCAGTGGCAAGACAGAGTCGAGACGGCTGGAGATGGGACTAGGCGCAGTGGATGACCAGGACGCCTTCTGTGTCTTGTTCTGCTCTACATGTTCCACGACACTTGCAGAGACCGCCTTCTTGACTGTTAGACCTTCCATAGGTCTCGTCCGCTCAATCCACCAGAGTCTGTCTTCACATGCTGGGATAGACAACTCCCTATCTCACCGAGGGTTTGAGACCTGTCGGCTACCCTCACCTGGTTTAGCCGGCTTGTCAAAGCCATTGCCCGGGGTGTGGCTGCTGTTTCATGCAAACAGCTACGAGGAGTCACAGGTGAGAGCTGAGTGCCAGGTGGGGACCAAAGGTGGACTAACCGCCTTGAAAAGGACGCGACATGCTCCCCCACCAGAGGTGCTACCCCTCCCTGACACCCCATACACCCCAGGCAGGGTAGTTACCATACCAACCTGTGATGCATCAGATAACATACTGTAAATTAGAGGGGATGACCAAGCCAGTTTTTAATGTGCCTCTGGAATGCTATGCTGCAGTTGTACAAGATGATGGTGAGACTGCATTTAGGATATTATGTTCAGCTTTGGTCACCCCACCCCTGCCATAGGAAAGATGTCAGCAAGCTGGAAATAGTGCAGTGGAGATTTATGAGGATGTTGTTCAGACTCTAGCTACTGGGTCATGGAGAGAGGTGAGGAGATTGGGACTGCCGTCATGGGAGCACTGGAGAATGCTCCAGTGAGGGACACAGATAGGTTCAATACACACAGTCTTTTTCCCAGGGTTGGAGAATCAAGAATTAGATGGTATAGGTTTAAGATGAGAGGAAAGAGATTCATTAAGAGCCAAAGGAGCAAATTTTTTGCCAGTGTGTGGTCAGTATATGGATTGAGCTGCCAGAGGAAGTGGTTGAGGCAGGTACTTAAGGTACATAGATAGAAAAGGTTTATAAGGAAAAGGGCCAAACACAGGCAAATGCAACTAGTTTAGATGGGCCAGATACCCACTTCTGCTCTGTATGTCTGACTCCATGACTCTTCTATCCTCCTTCATAAAATATACATTCTCTTAAGTTAGCAATCGTTTTCTCCCTCCTCACCCCATTGTTTTAATGCAATATGACATCTAATTACATCTTTCTACGCATATTGTAGAAGTTTCTGGAATAGTCATGTTGCTGTGAGTTCGCTTCTCCAGCACACGTCTGATCTCATAGATTGAAAGCAAAGTTATCCTAACCTGTTTCAGCTATACAGTCATGAATATGCATTGTGATTAAGTTAATAGCATGGGTATTTATCTGCAGAAGTATTCAAATCTCACTTGGCCCCTAGGGAAGTTAAATTAATTTAATTAAGTAGCTCTGTTACAATAGTATTAGTAATAGTGGCAGTTAAGTAACTGGACTGTCATAAAGAAAGAAGAAACCAAATGTCCTGGTGCAAGACAGAACAGTGTGTGAAGGAACTCAATGGTCAAGTAGCATCTATGGAAGGAAATGGACGTTCAGAATGTTGCATCAAGACCCTTTATTTGGACTGAGAGAAAGAGGGATGATAGCCAGTTAAAAAGGTAGAAGGAAAAAGTGGGAAAAAAAGAGGGAGGTGGAAAGGGCGTGTGTGTGATGAGCTCACGGAGAGGTTGGGGGAGGAGAAAGAGATATGTGATAGGAGCCAATCGGATCGGGGAGAGAGAAAAGTAAAAAGAAGGAAAAGGACAGATGGGCAGCAGTTACCAAAAGTTTGAAAAATTCAATGTTTTTTTTTGTGTCACCGGGTTGGACACTGCTCAGTTAGAATACGAGTTGCTCTCCCACCTCTCTCCCTTTATTCTATGCTCTATATGCTTCTGTCCTCAGATTCCATCATTTTGGCACTTTCACCTGTTACCTCCCAGTTTCTGATGCCAGGCCTATTCTCCTTTCTCCTTCAACTGCCCATCACTTCCCTCCCCGTCTGAATCCACCTATCGCCCACTCGCTCTTCTTCCACCTCTCCCCTCCACTGGTTATCTCGCTCTTTCCTTGCTCCAACATCTGCAGTCTCTTGTGTGCCCTTACCTGGTCTTGCCTGCGTGCATCTCCAAATCCAGTCAGACTTAAAAACCTCTGAAAACAGACCAACATGTCAGTCAGTTAAAGATTAATTGAGAGCAGATAAGAAACTCTGGCCTTCCTGGTGACATGCATTTCCAGTGAATGAATGTTTTATAAAAGATCATTCACTTTCATCTTTTTTAAAATTGGAAAATAACTTCTTTTCTCAATGCACGCGTGAACAATTGGAAACAGCATGTCTTAGCTGATTATATTGGAATGATTTTGAAATGGGAATAATTGGATAAGCCATTTAAGAAGCCAGGCTTTCTTTTTGCTGTTTCAATGATTCCAAATTCTGTATCTTGCAGATAACATTTCAGTAGATTAGACTATGACCATAAGCCAAGTCCCACAGTCATCTAGAGTCTTTCAGTACAACCGCATCCCACAGAGTGCACCAATACATCTGCAACCCCTCCCCCACCCCATATCGATCCCAGCCTCCTACCCTCTGACAATTTAACCTCTGAAATTCAGACCCTGTGATCTACCAAGCTTCCATTGGTGACCTTGGTCCCAAGTAGACCCTTCCTACACAACTATGATTTATTTGTACCTTAACCCAATATCTCTTCCCCACCCAACTGACCTCTAATCCCTTTTCATCCTCCCACCCAACACTTAATTCCTGTAACTCAAACACTGACCTTGATTTCTTGCCAAACCAGTTATACTTTTCCATTCTTCCCCATCAACTCTGAATCAAGTCCTGCTCAAATACTCACACCCCATCACCTCCCCAACAACTGAAACTCTCCCTTTTTATGAAACTTCAACACACACTGTCAAGGTTATCTGCAGCCCTGTGCTAATACCAGAACGATGAGCTAGGACAATTTCTAGGCCATCAACTTTATTCTGTCAAGATACTGAACAGTTTTCCCAAGTCTCAGCCAAACCTTTTGTAAGGAGAATCGGTGTGTATATAGGACATTTTTTGGAGAGAATACAGTGAATTTCAAAGAAGCTTTTACAATGTAGCTCTGCAAATTGAATTCCTGCAAGATGAACCTTTGACTCCAAGATAGATCAACCCATTAGGTTTGTATAGAGATAACCACACACTTACAAATGTAGTGTGGGACTGCAATTAAGAAAGTCACACTGTGCAATAATCATTTGACTGGGTTATAGACATGAATTCTAAAATTAATTTATAACCCATGATTGACAGTTATCTGTCTATTAATGCATATTATTTGTGGGGCTCAGTACTGATCTTGCACATAATGTCCCTGACGCATAAAATGATTCACCAAAGTTTAAGGCCACAAGAGGACAGGATTTCTTTTAGTTGGTTCAGTGACTGTTATTAAATGTGCTGCCCTGTGAGGCACATACACCGAGATGGCTAAAGTAATGACTCGGCGGGTTGGGCTGCACCTGTAGAGAAAGAAACAGAGTCGATGTTTCAGCTCATTGACCTTCTGTGAAGGATTCCGAAGAATGTTTTCAGACTGAAATGGTAACATTTCTTTCTCCTCAGATGCTACTTGACCTGGAGAGCATTTGCAAAATTTCCTGTGTATGCTTCAGATTACTGGTGTCTGCACTATTCTCCTTTGGAGACTGAGAGGGCTCCAACTTCTCCCCTTTTCTGGCCACTGAATTAACTCGTCCCATTTGAGATAGTGGTAGTGTTACTACATGGCATGAGTGCCTCTAAGATCTTAGAGCCATGGTAAATATAATTAAGGGGAGGAGATTCAAAAGTATGGGGATGGGGGGTTATTCTGAATTTAGAAGAGAATCAGAGGCCCAGGGGACATTGCAGTTTGGACTCCAAGATTATCACTGGAAGCAGAAGGGTGAGGGTTTGGAACCAAGGGAAGTAAGAAGGGGATTAAAATGTATGCTGAGGGCAGGAGAAAATGGATTTTGAGGGCCAGTAGGACGATCAAGGGGAAAACAGATGATGCCAGGCAGGGACTGAATGGCTCCATTTCATAAACATGAACAAGAAGATGGCCAGTGAGCCTCCAATTTCCACATTCTAGTAACTAAATTCCTAAAACGAACTGGTCACAAATGGCCCTGCTCTGCCTTGTTACAGTTGGGATTGCCTAATTAGAGCTCATCCATTCTTGCATTGAATTGTTGCTTGTAGATATCGTGCAAAGAGTTTAATGCAAGTCCAGCAAGTTCTTGAAACTATCAGGGCGTGGGAAGACAAAGTTTTGTTGTCCCTAGACTGATGATAGAGCAATACCTATCATCCACAAACTTGTTAACATGTAGTTCATGAGTTAATTCTTACTCCCAGAGGTTGTTGGTAAGATCATGGGTGGAGATACAAGAAGATAGCAGTCACATTACTGACTCATAGGATAGTGATTTGGATACAACAATTCAAATCCCATCCATTAGATTTGGGTTAATTAAATAACTTTGGAATACTGTAAAAATCCAGTGACAGTTGTAGTGCCCTTGAATATTATGGATTGTTAGCACATAGAACACTAGAGCACAGAAACAGGCCATCGGCTCGTGATATTGTGCCAGACTAATCAAGCTAACGATGGGGCAACTACGATTGAATGCAACACTGCAGATGCAGCCTACTCAGTTTTTAAAAGTTGCAACATATCTTTCAGGCTTTTGAACAGAGTGCCTCGACAAATAAAGGCAAGCAAGCTGTATGCCTTCTTTAACATCCTATCGACTTGTGCGCCACTTTCAGGGAACAATGGACTTGGACCGCAAGATTCCTCTGTACCCCAACCACAAACTGCTTCAACTGCTTCTGCCTGGCAAACGGTACCATAGTATTAAGATCAGGACCAACAGGCTATGGGAGAGCTGCTTTCACTAGGCCATCAGATTGATCAATACATATTGATCTGATTGCAAATCTGACTGTACATACATGTATACAAAACAATTATGTATACAATTAGTGTTTGGGCACTATCCTCCCATATTTCCTTTCCTTACTGCTTGTACATAGTGATGGAGACAGAACATAAAGGCTTTTACTCATGTTGTGAGGTGGATGTAAGAAATAAAATTCTAATTCTAATACATCAATGCCATTAAGGATCCTTCCATTATATCCTTTGGCAGCCTTCTACAATATCCACAAGATCACCAATCTTTGTGCCATCTACAGACTTACTAAACCACCGATCACGTTTTCATCCAAGTAATTTATATACAAACGCATATCACCAATAACAGAGATCCCATTGCAGATCACAACACCACTAATTACAGAACTCCAGCCAGAATAAGATCCATCCACCATTATCCTTTGTCGTCTATGGGTATGCCAATTCTGAATCCCAAGGGCCAAGATCCTATCTGGTTCACTAATGTTCTTACCCAGTCTGACTACCTCAGAATCCAAACCCACAACAATGTAATGAACTCTCAACTGCCCTCCAAACGTGACCAACCAGCCAATTCATCCAATAGCAATTAGATTTGGGCAACAAATGCTGGGTTAACCAGTAAGTCTTAAGTAACCAGTAAGTAAAAATTCTGCATGGTAATTTAAGCATGCAATACATAACATTTAATTCACTGTTGTTTCAGTAGAAAGTTCTGTGCCAGTTTCATAAATAAACAGAGAATTGCATTGATTAGCAAGAAATCAAGCAAAGCAATTAGCGCTCATTATACTGAAAAGTAATAGAATTAACAGTAACTTTGTGATAGATTTGTACTATCAGTAATATATTTGACTAAAGGTGAGGTTTGAGAGAAATGAGAAAGATTTCTGTAAGTATTCAAGAATATTTGCACAATACAGTAGATTTCTCTTCTGTTCTTGAAAAGACTTGGTTCTGGGTTATGATGTTGGACAAGTAAGCAGTGGTTAGTGGAAAAATTTGGTATACAATGATTATGATATAATTAGATTTAGTTTAATAATGGAAAAGGGAAAAGAAAGGTCAAGGACAAGACTGGAAAAAAATCCAATTACACTTGAATAAAAAGAGACCTTGCCTAGATTTCATGACAAGTAAAATTGTCAAGCAGAACCATAATGTTGTTCAGAAACATTTAACATAAGCATACAAATCAAGAATATTCCAATAAATAGCAAATTTGCACTGAGAGATGAGAGTCTTTAAATTAGTAGAGAGGTTAGAAAAAAATTGAATCTCAAAAGAAAGCAATTTTAAAGATGATAGAACATGTAAAATGTTGAGATGGAAGAGATATAATGTTAAGATGACAATGCAAAGAAAAGTGTTTGACAGGTTAACAAGAGACATTAAGCATTTCTGTAGGTATCTGATAGGATGAGAACTAGAATCAGAGAAGACTACAGCCCATCTAGTCTGTATTGAATCATTAAGCTGCCTAGTCCCATCGACCTGCACCCGGACCATACCCCTCTCATCCATGTACCTATCCAGATCTCTTAAGCATTGAAATCAACCCCGCATCCACCACTTACAATAGCATCTTGTTCTATACTCACACCACCCTCTGAGTAAAGAAGCTCCCCCTCATGTTCCTCTTAAACTTTTCACCCTTCACCCTAACCCCTAACTTCTAGTTGTTGTTTCACCTAACCTCAGTGGAAAAATCCTTCTTGCATTTATTTTACCTACACCATTCATAATTTTGTATTTAGAGGAGATGTTCTGGGCAATTAAACATAGAAACATAGAAAACCCACAGCACAATGCAAGCCTTTCATCCCACAAAGCTGTTCCAAACATGTCCTTACCTGAGAACTACCTATTCTTACCTATAGCCCTCTATTTTTCCAAGCTCCATGTACCTATCCAAGAGTCTCTTAAAAGACCCTATTGTATCCACCTCCACCACCGCTGCTGGCGGCCCATTCCACTCACTCACCACTCTCTGCATAAAAAAATTTACCCCTGACATCTCCTATGTACCTACTTCCAAGCACCTTAAAACTATGCCCTCTCATGCTAGCCATTTCAGTCCCGGGAAAAAGCCTCTGACTATCCACACGATCAATGCCTCTCATTATCTAGTACACCTATATCAGGTCACTTCTCATCCTCCATCGCTCCAAGGAGAAAAGGCCGAATTCACTCAACCTATTCTTGTAAGGCATGCTCCCCAATCCAGGTAACATCCTTGTAAATCTCCTCTGCACCCTTTCTATGGTTTCCACGTCCTTCCTGTAGTCAGGCGACCAGAATTGAGCGCTGTACTCCAAGTGGAGTCTGACCAGGGTCCTATATAGCTGCAACATTACCTCTTGGCTCTTAAACTCAATCCTACAGTTGATGAAGGCCAATGCACCGTATGCCTTCTTAACCACAGAGTCAACCTGCGTAGCAGCTTTGAGTGCCCTATGGACTCGGACCTCAAGATCCCTCTGATCCTCCACACCGCCAAGAGTCTTACCATTAACGTTATATTCTGCCATCTTATTTGACCTATTAAAATGAACCACCTCACACTTATCTAGGTTGAACTCCATCTGCCACTTCTCAGCCCAGTTTTGCATCCTATCAATGTCCTACGGTAATCTCTGACAGCCCTCCACACAATTCACAACACCCCCAACCTTTGTGTCATCAGCAAATTTACTAACCCATCCCGCCACTTCCTCATCCAGGTCATTTATAAAACAAATGAAGAGTAGTGGTCCCAGAACAGTTCCCTGAGGCACACCACTGGTCACTGACCCCCATGTAGAATATGTCCCATCTACAACCACTCTTTGCCTTCTGTGGCAAGCCAATTCTGGATCCATAAAACAATGTCGCCTTGGATCCCATGCCTCCTTTCTCAATAAGCCTTGCATGGGGTACCTTATCAAATGCCTTGCTGAAATCCATATACACTACATGTACTGCTCTACCTTCATCAATGTGTTTAGACACATCCTCAAAAAATTCAATCAGGCTTGTAAGGCACGACCTGCCTTTCACAAAGTCATGCTGACTATTCCTAATCATATTATGTCTCTTCAAATGTTCATAAATCTGCCTCTTAGGATCTTCTCCATCGTCTTACCAACTACTGAAGTAAAACGCATTGGTCTATAATTACCTGGGCTATCTCTACTCCCTTTCTTGAATAAGGGAACAACATCCACAACCCTCCAATCCTCCAGAACCTCTCCTGTCCTCATTGATGATGCAAAGATCATTGCCAGAGGCTCAGCAATCTCCTCCCTCACCTCCCACAGTAGCCTAGGGTACATCCCATCTGGTCCCGGTGACTTATCCAACTTGATGCTTTCTAAAAGCTCCAGCATATCCTCTTCCTTAATATCTACATGCTCAAGCTTTTCAGTCCACTGCAAGTCATCCCTACAATCGCCAAGCTCCTTTTCTGTATAGTGAATACTGAAGCAAAGTATTCATTAACTACCTCTGCTATCTCCTCCGGTTCCATACACACTTTTCCACTGTCACACTTGATTGGTCCTATTGTCTCACACCTTATCCTCTTGCTCTTCACATACTTGTAGAATGCTTTGGAGTTTTCCTTAATCCTGTCCACCAAGGCCTTCTCATGGCCCCTACTGGGTCTCCTAATTTCATTCTTAAGCTCCTTCCTGCTAGCCTTATAATCATCTAGATCGCTATCATTACCTAGTTTTTTGAACCTTTTGTAAGCTCTTCTTTTCCTCTTGACTAGATTTACAGCAGCCTTTGTACACCTCAGTTCCTGTACCCTACCATCCTTTCCCTGTCTCAGTGGAACGTACCTATGCAGAATTCCATGCAAATATCCCCTGAACATTTGCCACATTTCTTCCGTACGTTTCCCTGAGAACATCTGTTTCCAATTTATGCTTCCAAGTTCCTGCCTGATAGCCTCATCGTTCGCCTTACTCCAGTTAAACGTTTCCCTAACCTATTCAAAGTTGTATAGAAGTTCTAACCTATTCAAACCCTTTGCTGTAACTCAAGTCTCCAGGTCCTGGCAACATCGTTGCAACTTTTCTTTGCACTTTTTCAATCTTATTTACATCTTTCCAGAAGGTAGGTGACCAAAATTGCACACAATACTCCAAACTAGGCCTCAGCAACATCTTCTACAATTTCAACATAACATCTTATCTCCTGTACTCAATACATTGATTTATGAAGGCCAAGGTGCCAAAAGCTTTCTATATGACCCATGACACCACTTTCATGGAATCGTGGATCTGTATTCCCAGATCCCTCTGTCCTACCATAGTCCTCAATGCCCTAACTATCACCATGTAAGACCAATCCTGGTTGGTCCTCCAAAGGTGCCACACCTCACACTTGTCTGCATTAAATTCCATCTGCCATTTTCAGCCCATTTTCCCAGCTGGTCCAGATCTTGCTGCAAGCTCTGATAGTCTTCCTTGCTGTCCACTATACCTTCAGTTTTGGTGCCATCCACAAATTTGCTGATTCAGTTTACCATATTATCATCCAGATTGTTGATACAGATGACAAACAATGAACCTACACCGATATCTGCAGCACACCACTAATCACAGGCCACCAGTCAGAGAGGCAACTATCTACAACCACGCTTTGGCTTTTTCCACGAATCAATCTGTAATCCAATTTATTATGTTATTTTGAATGCCAATTGTCTGAACCTTCTTGACTAACCTCCTATACGGGACCTTGTCAAAGGCCTTGCTAAATTTCATATAGACAAAATCCACTGCCCTGCCTTCATCAACTTTCCCGCTAACTTCCGCAAAAAACTCTGTAAAATTGGTTAGATGCACTTAAAGCCATGTTGATTAATCCACCTAACCAAATACTTATATGTCCAGTCCCTTAGAATATTTTCCAATAACTTTTCCATGACTGATGTCAGGCTTACCTGCCTATAATTTCCAGTCTTATTCTTACAGCCTTTCTTAAACAACAGAACAACAGAAGCTATCATCCAATCCTCCAGCACCTCATCCATGGCTTAGGATGTTTTAAATATCTCTGCTACGGCCCCTGCAATTTCTGCACTTGCCACCCACAGGGTCTAAGGGAACACATTGTCAGGCTCTGGGGATTTATCCACCTTTAGTTGCCTCAAGAGGGCAAACACCTCCTCTTCTGTAATCTTTATGGGGTCCATGACCTCACTGCCACTTTACCTGCCATCTATAGATTCTGTGTCAGTCTCCAGATTAAATGCAGATGCAAAAAAATCCATTTAAAATCCCCCCACATCTTTTTTGACCCCACACATGGATTACCACTGATCTTTCAGAGGACAAATTTTTCACCTTGCTATCCTTTCGCTCTTAATATATCTGTAGAAGCCCTTGAGATTCTCCTTCACTTTGTCTACTAGAGGATCCTCTTGCCTTCTTTTAGCCCTCCAGATTTCCTTCTTACCTTTCTTATACCCAAGAACCTAATTTGTTCCTGCCAGGACCTCAATATCAATATAAACCTGTTATCCTTGCCTTTTATTTGGACAGGACCATATAAACTCTTAAAATTTCATATTTGAAGGCCTCCCATTTACCAAGTATACCTCTCCCAGAAAAGAACCCAACCCAATCCATACTTGCCAGATCATTCTGATACCATCAAAATTAACCTTTCTCCAATTCAGAATCTCAGTCAGTCTCATCCCTTTCCATAATTACTTTGAAACGAGTAACATTATGATCACTAAATGCAAAGTGTTCCCCTACACAAATCTCTATGACCTGCCCTGTCTCATTCCCTAGTAGGAGATCTAGTATTCTACTCAATCTTGGGACTTTGGGAAGTTGGGATTTCTATGTACTGATTAAGGAAATTTTCCTGAACACATTTGACAAACTATTTCCCATCCAGCCCCTTTACAGTATAGAAAGCTAGTAAAGAAAAAATCAGAAGTAAAGAAATCAAATGCAAAGGATACAAAGGTAACTAGATTCTAAAAGGACATTGAGTGTAAGGGCACTTTATCTGAATGCCTATAACATTTGCAACAAGGTCAGAGGACCTGTGGCACAAATTAGTACAAAGGAATATTATTTTTGTAGCTACTACAGAAATGTGGTTGCAGGGTGGAGATGACTGGGAGAGAGATCCAGCCTCAGATAACTAAGGAGCTAGAACCAGTTATAATGCTTTCCATGGTACATCTGTAGAAATTTGCTAGAGTCATTGGTGACATAACAAATCTCTTCAAACTCCTAATGTATACAACCGCTGACATGCCTTCTTCATAATTGCATCAGTATGTGGGCCCCAAGACAGATCTTCAGAGACATTGACACCCAGGAACATGAAAACATTTACTCTTTCCACTGCTGATCCCTCACTGATGAGTACTGTATGTTCATTTGATTTCCTCTTCCTGAAGTCCACAATCAATTCTTTGGTCTTACTGATGTTGAATGCAAGATTGTTGTTGCAGCATCACTCAACCAGCTGATGCATCTCACTCCTGTACACCTTCTTGTCACCATCTGAGATTCTGCCAACAACAGATCTATCATCAGAAAAACTATAGATGGCATTAGAGCTATGCCTAGCCACACAGTCATGCGTATAGACAGAGTAGAGCAGTGGGCTAAGCACACATCCTTGTGGTGCACCAGTTCTGATTGTCAGTAAGTAGGAGATATTATTTCCAATCTGCACTAACTGTGGTCAAGTTTCCAGTTGCAGTGCGAGGTACAGAGGCCCAGGTTTTGATCCTTGTTGAGTACCGAAGATATGATGGTGTTCAATGCTGAGTTGTAATCGATAAATCACAACCTAATGTGGTATTGCTGTTGTCCAGATGGTCGGAGGCTGAGTGGGCCATAAAACATGGGAGCAATATTAAGCTATTTGGTCCATCGAGTTTGCTCCGCTATTCCATCATGACTGATTCATTATCCTTCTCAGCCCCATTTTCCTGCCTTCTCCATGTAAACTTTGAAGTCCTGTCTACCAAGAACCTATAAACCTTCACTTTAAATATACTCAATGAATTGGCCTCCACAGCCATCTATGGCAATGAATTCCACAGATACCCCACCCTCTGACTAAAGGACTTCTCCTCATCTCTGTTCTAAATGGAGGTCCCGCTAATCTGGGGCTGTGCCCTCTCATCCTAGACTTCCCCAATATTGGAAACATCCTCTCCACATCCACTCTATTTAGGCCTTTCAATATTCAATTGGCTTCAATGAGATCCCCCTCATTCTTCTAAACTCCAGTAAGTACAGGCCCACAGCCATGAAACAGAAACATTCCTGTGAACCTCCTTTAGACCCACTTCAATGCCAGCACATCTCATCTTAGAAAAGGGGCCCAAAACTGTTCGTAATATTCTGTGTGGTCTGCCCAGTGCCTTATAAAGCCTCAGCATTACACTCTCGCTTTTACATTCTAATCCGCTCAAAATGGATGCTCAAATTGCATTTGCCTATCTTACCATTGGCTCATCCTGCAAGTTATCCTTTAGGGAATCCCGCATGAAGACTCTCAAGTATCTTTGCACCTCTGATTTTTGAATTTTCTCTGGGTTGAGAAAATAGTTAACGTCTTTATTCCTTCTACCAAAGTACATAACCATACACTTCCCTTCACTATTCTTCTACTTGTCACTTCTCTGCCGTTCTCCCAATCTGTCCAAGTCCTTCTGCAGACTCCTTGCTTCCTCAACACATCTCCGCCTATCTTTTATCATCCACAAACTTGGCAACAAGGCCATCCAAACGATTGACATATACATGAAAAGAATCAGTCTAAACACCAGCTCCTGCAGAACACCACTAGTCAGCAGCAACCACATGAAAAAGCCCCCTATATTCAGACTCTTTGCCTCCTGCCAGTCAGAAGAGCCAGAAAGATTGCAGATTGAAGAGCCAGTGAGGTTGCATCCATTTGCCTATCGTAGATAGGCAAGTTGGAACAGGTCCAGGTCCTTGCCTGACAGGTGTTGACTCTGGCCATGAACAATCTCTCAAAGTGCTTAATCACAGTTGATGTGAGTGCAACTGGGCAATAGTCATTGAGGCAACTCTCTTTGGTCTTGGGCACTGGTTTGATTGACACCCTTTTGAAGCAGGGAAGAACCTCCAATTGCCATATTGAAAATCTGAAAATGTCTTTGAACACTCCCACCAATTGGTTGACACAAGTTTTCCAGGTACACCAATGGGTCCTTACGTCTTGTGAGATGTTCAGATGTCAGCTTCTGAGACGAGATCACAAAGTCACCAGATGTTGCAAGGATTCATAGGTCTCCTATCAATTCCTCAACATCACCCCAAACAAAGATGAGGAACTTGCTTTCACACTGGAGTAACCAGATACTCCGGAGCTTTGTCATTAACATTTCCGAACAAACAACTGCAAATATCACTCCACTCTTTTGGAAGGGAGGGAGGCAGAAGAGAGGAAATTATAGGCCAGTTAGCCTGACTTCAGTGGTTGGAAAGATGTTGAAGCCTATTATTAAGTATGTGGATTCAGGGTTCTTGGAAGCAGATGACAAAATAGGCCGAAGTCAGCATGGTTTCCTTTAGGGAAAATCTTTTCCAACAAATCTGTTGGAATTCAATGAGGAAATAACAGGCAGGATAGACAAAGTAGAATCAGCGGATGTTGTCAGTGGTGGTGTAGATTGACCTTCAGAAGGCCTTTGACAAGGTTCTGTGTATGAGGTTGCTTAACAAGATAAGAGTCCATGGTATTACAGGAAAGATACTGGCATGGATAGAAATTGGATGACTGGCAGGAAGCGAAGAGTGGGAATAAAGAGGGCAGTTTCTGGTTGGCTGCCAATAACGAGTGGTGTTCTGCAAGGGCCGGTGTTAGGAGCGCTTCTTTTCCCTTTATACAACGTGTCAATGACTTGGATGAAGAAATTGATGGCTTTAAGGCCAAGTTTGTGGATGATACAAAGATAGGTTGAGGGGCAGGTAATGTTGAGGAAGCAGGGTGCCTGCAGAAGGACTTGGACAGATTGGGAGAACAGGCAAAGAAATGGCAGTATAGTACGGGGGAGGCATGGCCATGCACTTTAGTAAAAGGAATAAAAGTCTAGACTATTTCCAAATGGTGAGAAAATTCAAAAATCCGAGGTGCAAAAGGACTTGGGAGATTTCATGTAGAATTTCTTAAAGGTTAACTTGAGGGTTCAGTCAGTGGTGAGGAAGGCAAATGCATTGTTTGCATTCATTTCAAGAGGACTAGAATACAATGGCAAAGAGGTAATGCTGAGGCGGCATTGGTCAGACCACACTTGGAGTATTGTGAGCAATTTTAGGCCCCTTATCTAAGAAAAGATGTGCTGGCAATGGAGGGGGTCCAGAGGAGGTTCACAAGAATGATCCCAGGAATAAAATGGTTAACAAATGAGGAGCATTTGATGGCTGTAGGCCTGTACTCGTTGGAGTTTAGAAGTGTTACGTAACTGGCAACAATGAATATCAATCGAGACGGGTTATATAAAAACAACCAAACATTTATTAAACACGAATAAATGATAAAAAAAAACGAAAACTTTAACTGGAAGTTAACCGTTATGCAGCCGTTCAACAAATCGTCACTGGGCACTGGTTCGTAAAGCATTAAGTGCAAAACAGTTCTTAAAACGATAAAGTCAGATATTGTTCTTAAAATGGTAAATTCGAAAGTCCAACAGATTTATACATTCAATTGGGAGAGACTTCTCTGGAGAAGGATTTCTTCATAGATGCGACTTTCCTGCCGGTTCTGTCCAAAGGATTCACGATGCAGTAAATAAACAGTTTAAAACGACTGACCTTAATTCTAGAGAGAGCAAACCTTTGCATGAACTCTTTGCTCTTTTGGCAAGAGTTATCTCCAATGCAGGTCGCTACTCCTTCAACGAAGACTCAATAAGGTCGATCCTTTATTAAACTGCCAAACGATGCCGACTCCTCTCAATCCTTCAGGTCCTGTACTTCGATAAAATCTTCACTCTCCCTCCTACTGCTGGAATAGGGTAAATCAGCACATCTAGACAAAAATTTCCAGTCCAATAATATTGTATCTTGCAATAGAACGCAATACTCCATTTTAAAAATGAAACTGTGTCACAAAAACAAACACACAACAGAAACGGAGACACAGCACGTTCTACCTGGAAATCTACAAACTAAAAACTAACTGCGTCATCTGGGGTCTACCCTTATATACCCGTGGTGCATATGTCATCACGTGACCTCACATCGGCGGGAAAATTACATCAGGTGACCTCCAAAAGACCATTACATCATTCTCACAAAAAAAATCACAGATCTCCTTGAGGCATCTAACACTTCCCTCCAAAAAAAAATGTTTTGGTCTCTTAAAGAACAAAATTTTAACAATTAACAATTTATACAAAAAAAACAAAGGTATAAAATTTACAAAATACAGAATATATACAGTCTTATCCTTCAGCCCTTTACAAACAAATGTACAGTAGGAGTGATACAAATGTTAAAATATCACTCCATAAAAAAACAAATTTTCATTGTACATTTAACATCTAGACAGACAATCAGCAATCACATTATCTTTACCCTTAATATGAGTGATTAAAATATTGTACTCCTGTAACATTAGACTCTAATTTGATAATCTTCTATTTTTGTTTTTCATCTTACTCAAAAACACTGATGGATTATGATCGATATAAACTGTGAGTGGTTTATGAGTAGTACCAACATACACTTCAAAATGTTGTAAAGCCAAAACAAGAGATATCAATTCTTTTTCTATTGTTGAATACTTTCTTTGATGGGCATTAAATTTCTTAGAAAAATAAGCTACTGGATGATCAACTTCATCACCATCATCTCTTTGAAGTAACACTGCTCCTGCAGCTTCATCACTGGCATCTACAGCTAACGAAAATGGTTTTTCAAAGTCGGGAGATTTAAGTACAGGTTGACTACATATTATAGTTTTCAATTTATCATATGCCTCTTGACAAGACTCTGTCCAAACAAACTTTTCATTTATCTTCAAGAGATTAGTTAATGGAAGAGCAATGTTTACAAAATACTTATAAAATTTTCTGTAATATCCTACCATACCCAAGAACCTTCTGAGAGTTTTTCTACCATTTGGAATGGGTACTTCTAAAATTGCCAAAACTTTCGCTTGAACAGGTGCTAATTCCCCTGACCCACAACATAACCAAGGTAAGTCACTGTGGCATGACCAAATTCACTCTTAGCTAAATTAATAGTTAAGTTAGCTTTTGAAAGTCTCTCAAATAGTTTCTCCACCACAGTAATATGTGCTTTCCACATATTATTTCCTGTAACTAAATCATCAATATAGGCATCTGTATCTTCTAATCTCTGAATCACACTATTAATCATCCTTTGAAAAGTACCTGGTGCGTTCTTCATCCCAAATGGAAGAACATTATATTCATATAACCCAGATGGGGTTACAAATGCTGAAATCTCTCTACCTCTATCCGTTAATGGAACACACCAATAACCTTTTAACAAATCAATTTTTGTAAGGAATTTCACCTGTCCAACTTTATCCACACAATCATCTCCCCTAGGGATTGGATATGCATCAGTTTTTGTCACAGTATTCACCTTTCTGTAATCCGTACAAAACCTAATACTATTGTCTGGCTTAGGCACCATAACACACAGTGAACTCCAATTCGAATTAGAATGTCTAATAATATCATTCTCTAACATGTACTTAATTTCTTGTTCAGCAAGTTCACATTTTTCCCTGTTCATTCGATACGGATGTTGTTTTAAGGATTTTGCATCTCGAACATCTACATCATGCATAGCTACGGTGTTCTTCTAGGGACGTCTGGAAATAAATCTCTATATTTAAAAATTAACTGATTCATCTGCTCTCTCTGCTCTGGCTGTAAATGAGCTAATTTTTCATCAATATTTTCTAGAATTTTTGAATTTGGTAACCTGGCTGAAATAATGTTGTGTTTAAAATGAGTTTCAAATGAATCCTCCACTAAGTTTTTATCAAGATCAGACTCATTATTGATCACAATAGTCATAGTAGCAGCTTTTCTCTCATAATACGGTTTTATCATATTTACATGACACAGCTGTGTTGTCTTTCTCCGATCTGGGGTTTTTACCACATAGCCTACATCATTTACCTTAGGCGTAATCTCATAAGGACCATGAAATTTGGCTTGTAATGGGTTTGTTTGCACTGGGAAAAGAACCAACACCTTATTTCCAGGCTTAAATGACCTCATCCTAGCTTCCTTATCACACCACGTCTTCATCTTCTCTTGAGCTAATTTTAAATTTTCCTTTGCCAAGCTACAAGCTTTATACAATCTTTGTTTAAATTTCAAAACATAATCTAGCAAATTAGTGTGTACTTCTTTATTAATCCACTCTTCCTTCAACAAGGCCAAAGGTCCTCGAACTCTATGCCCAAACACGTTCAAAAGGATTAAAACCTAATGATTCCTGTACTGCCACCCTTACTGCAAAAAGTAGTAAATGTATACCTTCATCCCAGTCCTTTTCATTTTCCACACAATATGTCCTCCTACTCATAGTTTTTAGTGTAGAACGAAATCTCTCCAAGGCTCCTTGTGATTCTGGATGATAGGTTGAGGAAATAATCTGTTTTGCTCCTAGTTTATAAACTATCTGCTGAAACAACCCAGACGTAAAATTACTACCTTGATCCGATTGTATTTCTTTAGGCAACCCAAAATAAGTAAAGAATTTTGTAAGAGCCTTTGTCACAGTTTTGGCTGTTATATTTCTAAGAGGTACTGCCCCTGGAAACCTAGACGCTGTGCACATAATAGTTAATAAATATTGATGTCCAGTTTTAGTTTTTGGCAAAGGACCTACACAGTCTACAATGATTTTTGAGAACGGCTCACTGAATACTGGAATTGGTTGCAGTGGGGCCACTGGACTAACCTGAATAAGTTTACCCACAATTTGACACGTATGACACGTTCTACAAAATGCCACCACATCTTGTCTTAAACTAGGCCAATAAAAATGTTTAGAAACTTAGTTCATAGTTTTCTTTACACCTAAATGACCACCCAAAGGAATACTATGAGCCATAGTTAAAATCGCATTTCGGTAAATTTTAGGAACAATAACCTGATGATTAACTTCCCATTCCTCAGTAGCAGAAATTGTAGGTGATCTCCACTTTTTCATTAATACTCCCTTTTCAAAATAATATCCTACTGGCACTTTTTCAATTTCACTATCTGGAAGAGCTTGTTCTTTTAATTTAACTGTCTCAGGATCTCTACCCTGCTCTGCTATCATCTCCTTCCGAGATAAAGACAAATCTTCCTGATCAGACTTACCAACAAAATCCTGATCAAATAATGTAGGTAAGAAAGTTTCTGATACATCCTCAAAATTCGAATCTTGATTTGTACTGTCATGGGTAACAACTTCATCCTTTACATCAGTCTTTTTAGCCATAGCTCTTGTTACAACACAGGAAGAATCTGTGTTAGAATCCCTCTGTGGTTCCTCAGAATTTGAATTTATTGTCAAATGCACTTCAGGAAAAACTTGTCCACCTGCTAAATCATTCCCGAACAAAAGAGAAACATCATTCACAGGTAAACTGGATTGTAATCCTACTTTAACAACCTCTGTAACTTCTCCTGACCTTAAATTTACTCTATGTAAATGTACTGGCATAAGGGCACTCCCAACTCCTCTTATATAATTTACCTCACTAATGTCAGACTCATCACTAAACTTTAGCACACTGTCTAATATTAGTGACTGAGAAGCTCCAGTATCTCTAAGTATTCTTATTGGTACTGAATTGGATCCTTCTTTCAAGGATACAGATCTTTCTGTTATAAAAGTTTCATATCCCTTCTTAACTTTGTCAGACTCTGACACATCATCATGCTGCACACAAGCATCTGGGGCTATTTCTTTCTCTTTCCTTTTCAATCAGAAGCAATTAGCTACTACATGTCCAGGTTTCTTACAACTAGTACCAAAATGTCTTTCCTTCACATGTCTCACTTCATCCTTACTTTTCTCACTAACTTCAGATTTAATTTCTGGTTTACCTTGACTCTCTGTGCTATTTTTCCTTTTAAAAATTTTACCTGGAGAAAATTTATTCTTGTGAATTAAAACATACTCATCAGCTAATTTAGCAATCTCCTGCAATGTAGCAGTGTCCCGTTCATTTAAGTATGTTCTCACTTCAACAGGAATGCTTCTTTTAAATTCCTCCTGTCAAATCACTCTTTTAATTTATTATACTCCCTATTCACGTTTTTAGAGGAAACCCATCTCTCAAAACACACAGATTTCTCATAGGCAAATTCCACATAAGTTTTTTCTGCCAATTTCTTCAAACTTCTGAATCTTTCTCTATATGCTTCCGGAACCATCTCATATGCCTTTAATATATGCTTCTTAACAATATCATAATTCAGTGCTTGATCAGCATTTAAAGCTGTATAAACTTGTGTGTCTTGCCTTTAATTACACTTTGTAACATCACTGGCCATTGGTCTTTCGGCCACTTTAAACTCAGAGCAACGGTTTCAAAATGCTGGAAATATTTGTCCACCTCAGCTTCATTAAATGGAGGAGCCAAAATATCCTCACGACTAGCAATAAACTGCTTCGTAGAACCAGAAGACTGATTCCTGGACTTTAATTTCTGCATCTCTAGCTCAAATTTCCTCTGGTTTTCAGCTTCTCTTTCTTCAAATTCCCCTTTTTATTAGCTTCTCTTTCTTCAAATTCCCTTATTTTAATAGCCTCCCTAGCCTCGAATTCCTTCTGTTTATTTACAGCTTCTAAACGACTCTTTTCCGAATCAGCTTCTAATTGCTTTAACTTTATTTGTTCAAGATGTAACTGCATTTCCAGATTACTTATTGGAAACTTACCCAACACCTCCTCATCAAACAATTTCAAAGTAATATAATGTTCAGTGATTTTTCTTTGTATGAATGCCTTGGTGGAATTCCTCATAATTCCTTTAATATCCAACTTCCCAGCAATCTCCGATACCTCAGGTTTTCTCACATTCACTAAAGACCCTGAGTTAGGCGTCTCCATAAACCAGTCAATATCCATTGTTGCCGAATACCACTCACACACCAATCAAACTAAAAAAAATTGGTATTTCCATTTTCCAAATCAAAATGGCAATTACCAGCACTTAAACTCAAAATCGGAATACAGCCCGGACGAGCCCCCGCAGATTATGTTACATAACCGGCAACAATGAATATCAATTGAGACAGGTTATATAAAAACAACCAAACACGAAGAAATGATAAAAAAAACAAACGAAAACTTTAACTGGAAGTTAATCGTTAAGCAGCCATTCAAAAAATCGTCACTCGGCACTGGTTCTTAAAGCGTTAAATGCAAAACAGTTCTTAAAGCGATAAAGTCGGATATAGTTCTTAAAATGGTAAATTCAAAAGTGTGACAGATTTATACGTTCAATTGGGAGAGACTTCTCTGGAGAAGGATTTCTTCATAGATGCGACTTTCCTGCCGGTTCTGTCCAAAGGATTCACGATGCAGTAAGTAAACAGTTTAAAATGACTGACTTTAATTCTAGAGAGAGCAAACCTTTGCATGAACTCTTTGCTCTTTTGGCAAGAGTTATCTCCAATGCAGGTCGCTACTGCTTCAACGAAGACTCAATAAAGTCGATCCTTTATTAAACTGCCGAATAATGCCAACTCCTCTCAATTCTTCAGGTCCTGTGCTTCGTTAAAATCTTCACTCTCCCTTCTATTGCTGGAATAGGGTAAATCAACACATCTAGCCAAAAATTTCCAGTCCAATAATATTGTATCTTGCAATAGAACGCAAAACTCCATTTTAAAAATGAAATGCATCACAAAAACAAACACGCAACAGAAACGGAGACACAGCACGTTCTACCTGGATATCTACAAACTAAAAACTAACTGCGTCATCTGGGGTCTACCCTTATATACCCGTGGTGCACATGTCATCACGTGACCTCACATCGGTGGGAAAATTACATCAGGTGACCTCCAAAAGACTATTATATCATTCTCACAAAAAAAAATCACAGATGTCCTTGAGGCATGTAACAAGAAGAATGAGGGAGGATCTCATTGAAACCTATCGAATACTGAAAGGACTTGATAGAGTGGATGTGGAGAAGATGCTTCCTATAGTTGGGGAGTCTAGGACCAGAGGGCACAGCCTCAGAGTAGAGGGACATCCATTTGAAACTGAGAAGAGGAAAAATTACTTTAGCCAGAGGGTGGTGAATCTGTGGAAATCATTGTTAGAGACAGCTGTGCAGGCCAAGCCTTTGAGGATATTTAAGGTGGGGGTTGATAGGTTCATCATTAATCAACGTTTATGGGGTTGAGAGGGAAAATAAATCAGCCATGATGGAATGGCAGCGAAGACTCGATGGGCTGAATGACTTAATTCTGCTCGTATGTCTTATGGTCTTCCACGTGTGAACTATAACCTCATCTTTTTTGAAAGGTGATTTTTAGTCGGCAGGGAAGTCTGCACTCAATGGACACTTCATTAGGTACATCCGCTCATTAATGCAAATATGTAATCAGCTATCATCTGACAGCAGCCAAATACATAAAAGCATGCATGCATACATGGTCAAGAGGTTCAGTTGTTCGGACCAAACACCATCATGGGAAAGAAGTGACTTTGACTGCAGAATGATTGTTGGTGACAGATGGAGTGGTTTGAGTACCTCAGAAATTGCTGATCTTCTGGGATTTGCACACACAACAGTCTCTACAGTTTGCGGAGAATGGTGTGGGAATAAAAAACAAAAAAAAAACATCCAGTGAGTGGCAGTTCTGTGGGGAAAATGTCTTGTTAATGAGAGGGGTCAAAGGAGAATGGCCAGACTGGTTCAAGCTGACAGTAACTCAAATAACAGTGGTGTGTAGAAGAGCACCTCTGAATGCTCAACACATTGAACCTTGAAGTGGATGGGCCACAGTAACAGAAGACCACAAACATACACTCAGTGGCCAGTTTATTAGATACTGGAGGTGTCTAATAAAGTGGCCACTGATTTTATGTCTCTATGTCACTATTCCACCCCCCAACACCCATGAAACTATGAAAAGTTAACCTGATTTTCTGCCACAATTAGCTAGCCATGCAAACCCATTTCTCCCCACAGAAATGCCTAGATTAGCCCAATTCTTCTGCTCACCTATTTCCTCAATCACTGGGTAACTAACACCTTTTTTAAATTCTCTGCTTTTCAGAACTCTGGGCTGCTTCACTTCCAGTTTATAGCAGAGATATTTCACTTCCTCACCACCCTCTGACAGGTATTTTGAAGCCAATTACCCTTGCACTGTTTGTAAAGTATCTTTCTCTATCCTCACTTCAATTTTTTTTTGTATGATTATCTATACTTGTGTCCTCTGCCTAACCAATAAAATTAATTTCCACTACTTCCATAGTATCATCAATCCCAATTAACGGCACTGAATTATACTTGGCTTCGCTACCACCACAGAAAGGCAGATAATTTGATAGTAGATCTCCAAAAAAAATATTGCACTCATACATGGATAACCCAACTCTCTGTGAAGGAACACCACGCAATCAGCATAGTTTGAGTTGACCATATTATGGTCATTTATGTGCACTCTGCTTTTCATTACTCAGATAACAAATGTCAACATATGAAGGGCAATTCTTCATAAAATCTGATGGGGAAAACATATCTATATAAGGTGCTGAAGAACCACAATAAATCCCAAGTTTTTAAACATAAATTGCAGCCTAGTGATTCCACTTCATTAATTACAGTCACTTCTGGTTACACCAATCTTCTCCCTAAATTAGAACAAGTTATCAGGGGTTACTCAAGTTCAAAACTCTATTAACTCTAAGTGCCTATTGAAGAGTTGTAGGCTGTACAAGAAGTACCGAAAACCCTTTATCTGCTAAAAACAGATCTGATTAAATCCTAAAATCAATGCCTTGCACTTAAGCCAGTGATTAAGTACACATGGGGCAGGAAAGAGAACCTAACATTGGAAGCAGCTGTGGTATTGTTTAAGAGGCCTTTAGATAAAAATGTAAATATGTAGGAAATGGAGAGATTTTGAACACGTGCAGGCAGAGGATATATAATTTAATTTGATATCACATTCAGCATTGACATTGTGGCCAAAGAGCCCGTTCCTGTGGTATATCTTCTACGTTCTAAAGAAATAAGGGCATACATAAAGAGGTGGCTAAGGAGTGGAACTCAAATTATAGCACTATAAAAGTATTTTGAACTGGGTGAATGCAATGTACGTTGTTTCACACAGAAGTATCGTGAGGCCATATTTTCTTCTTTCAATTCCTTCACTGGTTGGTGTGAGTGCATATCTGGCAAAGGAGATTGTTCATTGTCCAATTCTGAACTTGAATTAAGTGCCTTTGTCAGAGTTAGAGTCACATATAGCCCAATAAACGGTGACAGATTTCCTTCCCTTGTAAAAATGGGTGAACTGCATTGCTTTTACAGGAACTTAGAACTTTATGATCCCCATTTTACCTACTAGTTTTCTCAAAACTGATATTTAACTAATGCAACAGATTATTTATTGATAATACTGTATCAGGCAATGAGCTGAAGCTGAAAGTGGACCAGCCATAGAATACAGCAAACAGTCAATGATATATTAAAGTCTATGTACTCAGAAAACGATCTGCTTCAAAACAGGAGACAGGAACTACGGCAAGAAGACAAAGGGGACTATAGATACAGGAACCTTAAACAAGAAAAGCAGAATGTTCTAAGAACTCAGCAAGTCATGGAGCATAAGGTATAAACGGATGTTTTGCGTTGAGACCCTCAGGGCTAAGAAGGAACAGAAAAGATTTCCAGTATATAGCAGTCATTTTCCAGGCTTTTGAACTGGGAATCCAGTAACATCACCACCCTAATGCCACGTCATGTTTTTTACAGGCATGAAGATCTGGGCATTGAAGTTGAAGACACAACATCCAAGTGTGCAAATGAAACATGGAATGGGGTATGTGGGAAATGAAGCTGAGCATCTTGGCTCCAAGAACAGATGGTTACGATCACAGGATGGATCGGTGCATGTTAGATACATTTCAATGGGAAAAAAATATGAACTGATGCATTCAGGATAAAGGAAAGAGACGCAAAAATCCGAGGGCATTGGTTTAAAGTAAGAGGGAATAAATTAAAAGGGTCCCGAGGGGCAACTTTTTCCACACAGAGTGGTATGCATATGGAACAAGCTGCCAAAGGAATTAGTAAAGGCAATAATGATAGTTGAAAGACACATGGACAGGTATATAAATAGGAAATGTTTGGAGGTATATGAGCCAAACATGGGCAAAAGGAAGTAGCTTGGATGGGCATCTTGGTTGGCATGGATGCATTGGGCTGAAGGGTCTGCTTCTGTGCAGCGTAATTCTATGATTCTAAGAATGGGAAAGGTCATCTCCTTAGAATGAGAATATTTTAATTCGAGAGGAGGTGGAACTAAAGCTGCTGCAGAGAATAACTGGTTATAATACTATAAATAGATGCATTCATATGCAAAACAAAACAGAATCCTTGATTTTATCTTGTGAGCAAAGAGCGCTTTACACCAGACCACATTGTGAGTATCATGTGTATTGAGGATTTGCATTGTAGGAAGGAGATAAAGATGAATATAAAGAGATTTGCATATTCACTGGGGTGTTATTATGGACAAGTGGTCAGTTATGCTGAGAGCAGACAGGATAAATTATGGTCCCTTCATTACTTTAATGTAGTCAATATAGACTTTTTGTGTTTGTGTCTATATTTTACCAGCATAAATGCAAATTACAAGCAGAGTTGGTCTCTCAACCCTTGAATGAGCTCCACCTACAAGTAAGATCACAGCAGATTTACAAACTCTGCTCGGCAGTCCCACCAACCTATGAAATCCTTTTGCCCCCTTGCACCTGGAATATTTCCATCTCTGCGTAAAAAGTAGTCATAAGACTCTGCTTCCAGTGCCCTTTGAGAAAGAGGTTTCCAAAAAATGACAAAATGGACAAAATGAGCTGAAGAGTCTGTGAATTCCTCCATGATACTGAGAAGAAATATTCAGCCCCATCTCTGCTGTAAGTGAACCTCCCCTTATTTTTAAACACTGACCCTACCTAGTTCTAGAATATATTTTCAACTGAGTTCTAGAAATCCATGAAAATAAGGATAAATGATGTCAATTATGGAGGACAGCATATGTATAAGTGTCTCTCTCTAGCAGACTTCCTCATGATCATCATGACTCCAGGATTTCTACTATTTTTTAATGTTTCTTAATTGTACAGATGATTTTTTTTGTGTTCTATTGCTGAGCAGCAGTAAACCATCTGATTGGCCTATCAGAGTTCCTCTTTCGGAACTAGTTGACTTGATCAGCATTTCTGATCTGGCTATTGTTCACGATTGCACTTAATAATAAAAAAAATTAACGTTGTTTGAAACAGGGAAAAAATATTTAATTCATGATGAGTGTTACCTTGAATTTTACAGCCATTCTTAAATGGATGGAAAGCAAATTAGCAAAATGTTCAGAAGAAATGTTTGATAATTGGAGAATCTTGTCAAGATTATGCAGGATTGCTACACTCCTACCCTGTCAAGAGCCCGTGAAATCTTTTATATTTCAATTAAATCAACTCTCATTCTTCTGAACTCCAGTGAATGCAAGCTTGTCGATGTTCCCTTATAAGACAATCTGTTCATTTTCCAGGCAACTATTAAACCATCCCTGAACTGCTTCCAATGCAATAACATCCTCCCTCAAATGAAGACCATAATACTGTAAACAGTATTCTAAGTATGCTCTCACTAATGCAGTGTATCTGTGTTCAATTCAACTACAAATAAATGATAACATTCAGTTAACTTTCCTAATTACTGCTTGTATCTGCATACTAATCTTTTCTCAGTCTTCTCTGGAAAATTCAAATCCCTCTAGACTTCTGAGCTCTGCAATCTGCCATCATTTAAATAATATGACTTTTTAAAAAAATTCTTCTAGCCAAGATGGATAATGTAATATTTTCTCATGTTATACTCCATTTACCATATCTTTATATATCTAAGGCCCTTTGCTGGTTGGGGTCAACTGTGAATGTTGCATCCTAGCTGCAATACGTAATCCAGCACGCAAGCTGGGGCAGTATGATATGGAGATCCTGTGCAGCACGTTCTCTCTCTCCACACAGCTGATAAATCTAAAGGAACAGCAGACACTGATACAGTGTGGCATATACAATTTTATTCTAAAATTAGGATTCATTTCAATCTTTCCTGAGCGATTCTTACATAATCTCTACAAAAATGTCATCAATTGACAAGCATTTTCTTTAACCTTTTCACAATTTGCTTTCGATTCATTCAAGAATGGCTTAAGGTCCAAAGTTACACAAATAACAAATGAAATGTATAATACTATTCTCAACCAGTAATTTTGGCCCATTTTAATTATCTATACTTTCACAAAAAATTATCATGGAGAGGAAAGTATTTTCTTTAATGACTTGCAATAATAACTTGATCATATTGGAGTTATGAATCAGAGAATCTGAACTTCATGTTTGAGAGAAAATAATTAAGGTACACCAATGGGAACACTTAGAGCTATAACTTATTATTCTACAAGTTTGCTTAACCAACAATGTCAGCTATGCCTCAGAGGTAATTCAATATGTGTGATTAATTGCTTTAGCATATTTTATTTCTTTGACCTTGAATTTCCTTGGGTTTTTTTCAGAACCCCTTTGGCAATAGACATCCCTCCTCCCAGGAATGTTGACAACAAGGGAAAAGTTTCTTTCTCTTCCAACTGATTCCCTTCACCAGGTAAGATCACTTACAACTTCCACTGGAGCCCACGCAGCTTATCAGATAGTTCAAGAAAAGTCGAGTTTATTGTCGTATGCACAAGTATAGTGAGGCACAGGTGCAATCAGAAACCTACTTGGAGCAACATTACAAGAATATTGTTTATTGTATCTGCCTCCTCCACCCCAACACTAGTTAGTAGGGTATCCAGGCAAAGTTATTATTTGCCTCAGGTACTTATGGAGGAATTATTGAACAATGAATAAGTTTCCACAGACACTGGGTTCCTTCTCTTTCAGTTTCTTTCTCTTTCTCTCTCTCTCCCATTTCTGTTCCTTCCATTCTTTCCTCCCTCTGTCCCCACCCCTTTTCCATTTCTTCCCTTCCTACCCCTCCCTCCTCTTATTTGCCATCCTCTTCTCTTTCCCTTATCTGCTCTCCTGCAATCTTCCCCTTCATCACCTCTCTCCTTTGCCTCCCTCCCTCCTCTCCCCACTCCCTCTCCTTCTACCCACCTTCCCCCTTCTCCCTTTCTCTTCTCCACCTCGTCTCTCCCTCCCCTACTCCCCTTCCCCATCCCCTTCCGTTGTCCATCCTTATTCCCTCATTTTTTCTCATCTATTTCTCCCCAACTTGCATCTCTCAGCCCCTCTCCCACATACCCTCCCCCTTCCTATTACTTCCCTTCATCCTCTCTCTCTCTGTCCTGCTACTCTCCCTCTCTTTCATTTCTCTGATCTTCTTTGTCTATCCGTCTCCCCACCGCTCTACCTTGCTCTCCCCATTTCCTTCACCACCTTCTCTCTCTCTCTACGTCCATTACCTCTTCCCCTTCCTTCACTTTCACTCTCTCCACTGCTTCCTAGCTTTCTCTCCCCTCTCTGTTTTACGTAAGCTTATTCATTACTGAAATACTAATCTCTTACTTTTCTATTTTTGCGTGGTGTGCTTTTCATGTTATTAGCTTTCCATTTTTGAAAAGATTGTCGGGTTATTATGTGCAAGGTTAGTCTTTTTTTGTGACATGAAGGTTTAATCTGTTGCTAAGTGATTGTAAAGTCTGAAGGACTGACATCCAATGAAGATCAGAGATCTGTTTCTATTTGCTTATATCGGATATCAGTTAGTACGGTAAACAGCAGAAGACAATAACTTTCAGAAGCCTTTCGCAGTCCAAAGTACCACACAGCTTGCCACTGTAATAATATGGAAAGTGCAAGAATATGCATCTGCAGACCAAGTGTCAATAAACAGCAGTGCAGTTACTGATATGATCCTGATGTAGCTGAGATAGATGTGACGATGAGCTTCTACAATATGGTAGCCTGTAGCCTGCTTCTGAAAAGTGGCCATATTGCAGTTAATAGAAGCAAATTTCAGAAGAATCTGGTGCTATGTTATACAATTTAGAACAATGGAAATACAAGACTGCAGATTCTGGAATTTGGAGCATCAAACAAATTGCTGGAGGAACTCAGCAGGTTGAGCAGCATCTGCGAGAGGAAAGTAATTGTCAATGTTTTGTGTTGAAATCATGCAGCAGGACGGATGAAGGATTTCAACATAAAATATCAACTATGCTCTTCCACCGACAGATGCTGCTTGAGCCACTGAGTGTGAACCGAAAATCAGATTTAGCTGATAAACATGAGAAAATCTGAAGGTGCTGGAAATCCAATGCAACACACACAAAATGCTGGAAAAAGTCAGCAGGACAGGCAGCATCTATGGAAAGGAGTAAACAGTCGATGTTTCAGGCTGAAACCCTTCATCAGAATTAGCTGATAAGACCATGGGAGCAGAATTAGGCCATTCAGCCCATCGAGTCCAGTCCACCATTTCATCATGGCTGATCCCAGATCCCATTCAACACCATACACCTGTCCTCTCATCATATCACTTGATGCCACAACCAATCAGGAATCTATCAACTTCTGCTTTGAATATACCCATGGGCTTGGCCTTTGCCACAGTTGTCGCAGAGCATTCCATAGATTCACCACTCTTTGGCTAAAAAAAAATCCTCCTTATGTCTGTTCTAAAAGGTTGCCCCTCAATTTTGAGGTTGTGCTCACTAGTTCCGGATACCCCCACCAGAGGAAACATCCTCTCTACATCCAAAGGGAGGGCATACAATAAAGCAAAAATTAGTGGGAAGGTAGCAGAAAGGAAATTATAGACCAGTTAGCCTGACCTCAGTGGTTAGGAAGATGTTGGAGTCAATTGTTAAGGGTGAGGCTATGGAGTACTTGGTGACACAGGACAAGACAGGACAAAGTCATCATACTTTCCTTAAGGGAAAATCTTGCCTGACGAACCTGTTGGAATTCTTTGAGGAGATTAAAGGGGATGTAGTGGATGTTGTATATTTGGACTTTCAGAAGGCCGTTGACAAGGTGCCACGCATGACGCTGCTTACAAAGTTAAGAGCCTATGGTATTACAGGAAAGTCACTGGCATGGTTAGAGCATTGTCTGATTGGTAGGAGCCAGCAAATGGGAATAAAAGGATCCCTTTCTGGTTGGCTGCCAGTAACTAGTGGTGTTCCACAGGGGTTGGTGTTGGGAGCGCTTCATTTTATGCTGTATATAAGTGATTTAGATGATGGAAAAGATGGCTTTATTGCCAAGTTTTCAGATGATATGAAGACTGGTGGAGGCGCAGGTAATGTTGAGGTAGCAGGTAGGCTGCAGAAGGACTTAAGACAAATTTGGAGAACGGGCAAGAGAGTATCAAACGAAATACAATGTTGGAAAATGCATGACATGCACTTTGGTAGTAGAAATAAATGTGCAGACCGTTTTTTTAAAAGGGGTGAAAATCAAAAAATCTGAGATGTAAAGGGACTTGGGAGTTCTTGTGCAGAACACCATAAAGGTTAACTTACAGGTAGAGTCAGTGGTGAGGAAGGCAAATGCCATGTTAGCATTCATTTCAAGAGGGCTAGAATACAAGAGCAGGGATGTATTGCGCTATAGGTTTTCTATGTTTCTGTATTATGATCACTGCCTCCTAAGGGTTCCTTTACATTAAGCCAGCCAATAAAATTGGGGTTATACAACTACGTTCGGTTTAGGTCCTGGCTGAAGTGTGCTAGCCACTGAAATCCCATTTTCCCTTTCACACTCCTATAAACTGAGCACCACCATTGCACACCAACCCCTTGCAATTCTCAGTCCACCAACCTATACGAAGGACAATTTTACCACAGATAATGAACCTGTCAACCAGTATGTCTGTAGTATGGGGAAAGAACTAGAGTACCCATAGTAATCTGATGCAGAGAATCTGATCCATCCAGACACCACCCAAGGATAAGATTGAACCCAAGTCACAGCAGCTGTGAGGCAAATGAAGATCTCAATCAACATATCATGAGGCATCAAGTTTGCATCTAGTTTGAGACCAGGTGAAGGGTCTTAACCCAAAATACCGTCTGTCCATTTCCTCCCGAAGATGTTACCTGACTCACTGAGCTACTCCAGTGTTCTGTGTGTTGTATTATTTGCCTGTCATTTAAATCAAATAGTAAAACATTTTGGTCACTTTTTCATTTGAATTGTTTTAGTTCATCAGCTCTTTCCTTCACTAACCCCATAACATTTGAGTCCCTGAGTAACTTTTTAAATGAATCCCTGCTTTGAATATGCTCAGTCACTGGTCATCTGGCCTCCTGAGTAAAAAACTTTCAAAGAATCAAGGATCAACTCTATTCACCGTATTAGAAATTTACCATGATATGTTGGTGCGACACGTATCTAAAAGCTCCAACACTCAACAATTATAAAGAATAAAGAATTGTATAAAAATAAAGTTAGAGGTTAAAGTACAGATTTAGAATAGAATTTGTAGAAATACACAAATACCAACATGGATTTACAAGTAATCAGCATTACAAGAAGTGTTTACAGTAATCAAAGTAATAGATAGAGGGGATTGGAAGAGATAACTAGAATCGTTGATCAGATTAACCACCTGGGGGAAGAAACTTTTAAAATAGTGCCAAAGTTTTGTTTTAATAACCTTACAACACTTTCTAGAAGGGAGCTTTTGGAAAAATCAGCTTGCTGGGTGGGTAGTGTCTGTAATGACTTCTCCTGCCTGCTTCTTTGTCCCGGACAGATTCTGCAGTGACGGTAGACTGTAGCCAATGACCTTTTCTGCTGATCTGACAGTTCGCTGCAGTTTTTGTACATATTCTGAGAGGATGCTGCACCAAACCAGACATTTAATTGGTGATGTGAGGATGTTCTTTGATGGCAGAGTAGGATTGCCACCAGGGTGTCCTGGGGAAGATGGAATCTTACCAACTGATGCAAGAAGCACATCCTCTGCTGAGCCTAATTTCATTGTCCTTTGATTCACTGTCTTCTGAGTGAAGATACTTTTTCTTGTCTTTGTCCCAATGCCCAACTACATTTTGATAATGGTGTTGATAGGGGTCCCATCTTGTGGATGAGACATTAAGTCAAGGGCTGGTCTGCCTTTTAAGGAGGATGTTAAACAAATTGCATGAACATTTCCATTAGAGGTCCTTACTGGTGGATAATAATTACCCCTTAGCCAAGATAGCTCCTGATTACAGTGTTTTGACCCAACGTATCAACAGTTCTCTTTTACCCTATGGATGCTGCTCAACCCCACTTACAGATTGGCTGTTGCTCCAGATTCCAGCATCTGCAGTCCTTCGGAGTCCCTGGCAGAAATAAAAGGTAAGGTTTTGTTGTGGAGTGGAATGAAGGGGAGATTTAAAGGAAAATGGTGGTGTCATCACATGGAAAGGGGACTGCTAGTGGGATGGGAAAAGGAATGAAGGGTGGGAAAATAGATTGGGAAGAATAGCAGAATCCTTGTATGAAACCATTGAATTCAGTGTTGCCCAGAAGGTTGTAATAAACCTAATTGGTTTGAGTGCTGTTTGAGCAATGCCAGAACATGAGGCACAAGACAGGGTGATGAGAATGGGAGGGTCATGGAAATGGAATGTGATACCCAACAGGATCTTGGCCACACTTGTGTCTCTCAAAGGAATAGCCAGTCAGCTGAGATCAGATAATACACACAACTTAGTTCCAAAGACGTCTAACAAAATGGACAGTCAAGACATCTGGCGTTGTTATATGCAGAAGTATGTATGGTGAGGTACAAATATAATGAAAAAAATTGTTTGCGGCAGCATCATGGGCACGGGGATTCACAAAATGCACATTATCCAAGACTGAAGAAAAAGACTGCAAAACAAGACATTGATGCAAAAAAAAATCACTGTCAGTTGAAGAGGTGGTCGATTGTGTACTGCGCCTACATAGGACTAGCGTTGTGTAGATCGTTTGAAAAAAAATGAATAGGAAAATCGCTGTTCCTGAAGATAATTGCGTGGGACTTTGGGCTTCATTAGACAGCTGGACAACACAAGTGCTGCTTCCTTGTCATGTCCAAGGAACTGTATTTAATCCGGAGGAAACTCCTGCAAACACACAAGTACTCTTCCAGGACAACAGGGCTGAGTCAGAGAATGGGCAGGGTCGGGCGTGGCGTGGCGTGCGCGACACTAACGCCGCCAATTAAGAGTACAGTACACAGAGAGCAATTCCGCTGTTCCACTGAACTGGTCGTGCAATGCTGGATTGAAAACCTCTCAAATTGTGGTATGGGATGCGTTGGGGGAGAAGACGTGTGTTCGTTCTATGGGGTATCAAAATCTTGAAGGGAGGATAACGAAGTGAAGTCAGTCTAGCCCCAGATCAAGATCAAGAGGCTTGAATGTTGGTTTGGAAGATGGAGGGAAATACATACTTCTTGCCTGCACGTTGCCTCGAATCTCCTTGAACTGGGTTAACGGGTCCTGTTCTCGCTGGAGCGAGCGCTGTTCCAGCCTCATCCAGACCACGTTCAAAGCTGATTGTGAGCACCGTGGTGAGGAACTCTTACGAAGGCATGGCGTGAAGAGGAAGAGTAGGCAGTCGAGTCAGTGTGGGTGAAAGTGCAGGGAGAGCCTGCCCCGCTTCATTTTTTGATCCCTCTCTTTGGAAGAAATCTTTGGCGGTTGTCAGTTTAGTTAATACTTGTTGCAATGGTGCGGCCGTGCTTTATACACGGAACCGGGATGGGTTAACATGTATTTTTCCAACTGGGAATTGTGAGCAAATCAACGGGCTTGCAATGAAGCGAGATGGGAAAGGGAACGCTGATCTTTGTGCAGGAGGGAGGGAGTGTGCGATTTGCAAAAACTGATTTTGTTTGTAAATGCAAAGTGGCAGATTAGCGGAGACACGTGTGTGGTGCCGAGGGTTAAACGTGAGGTCCGTCCACAGAATCGAGTGCTGGTATCAGGAAAGAGTGACGGGGCTCTTCAAAAGGTTTTCGAAAATGCTTAAAAGGGATCGGTAAGGGTTGATTCGGGGAAAGTACTTGCGAAGAGGGGTTCACTGCCGTAAGAGAGTGGGACAGACGTAACGAAGGGTCCCCGACTGACTGAACGTGGAAGTCGCTACTGCTGTGGCACGGACGCTTTTAAGTTGGAGTGCGAGAGTGAAAGGAACAGAAAAGAGTTGGTTGCTAGGGTTCCCTGGAGAGGAATGGGAGCGAGCTGAAGCAGGCATAGAGCAGTTGGGCCGAACGGCCTGTGTGCTTGCAGTAAACCATTGTGTCACCATTCATTAAACAAACGAACCCTGACCTCGGGGGCTCAACTACGAGGGAGATCAAGTGATTTCTGGATTTGCGAGGGTCGATTGCGATCGCAGTTTGGGTTGGGGCGGGAGGGCGAACAACATAATCCTCTTGCCATTTCTTGCTCAGCTGGCTCGTGGAGAGGGGTGAGAACTGGGCAAAGAACGGTCGCTGTACGCAATGGAAACCATGTGTGAGCGCCACGTTCGACTGAAGCAACAGGTAAGACTGTGGGAATCCGGGGCAACAGGTCACAGGGGGCGTTGAACGAGCTGGTACCGGGGTGGGGGGGGGGGGCTAGAGGTCAACTTCACTCCGAGCGCAACAACGAGGGAGCGCTTCGTGCACCACTCGGTTAGAGAGTGAAGAAGAGAAAATAAATCGGGATTGAAATTAACTTCAATATATCTCCCTCAGCCTGCGAAAGAAGGGCGAGTGCTTCAATAGACGCCGGACTGTATCCACTTAAATTGCCAGGGATTTCTTTTGAAATATGGTTTTCGTTGAGTAGAACTTATTTAACACAGGGAGTAGTTATCCGAAATCTCGTGTGCTCCTGTTTCTATATAAGGGAACGACACGCCTCTCCCGTCAAAACTCGGGGATCTAATCTTATACTTCTCCAAATGAGACGCCCTCTCCAACGCAGTGGTTTCGAACTCGGCGATCTGTGCTCGCTGAACGCCTCGTGAATAGGCGAACTAACTGGTTTGGCTCAAGTGAGAGATTGTTCTTGCAGTTTGTACCAGTCCTTTTATTTAATGCATTGTATTCTGAGTGCGCGCTCGTACCTTGACTCTCTCAACCGATCAGAGCAAGCGAAGGTTTGTAATATCAAACAACATTCAATTATATCTACATCACACGTCGTATTATTTGGGATCCTGCACTTGTTTCTGCTTGGGGATGATTGCGCGGTGTTTATTAGATTTCATTTGTACACTGGCGTTCTGTGTTGGTGTATGTGATTGTAGGTTGGCATTCTGGATACTGTATAGTTTGTGGGTTGGTATGCTGCCTTTGGCTTTGTGATGTATTTCTGCATTAGGAATATGGTTGTGTGTTATTGTTTGGGATTCCCTATCAGGGTTTTACTTGTTTACCTTGAGCTCTTCATTTTATCATGAATTTGTGAGTTGGGAGCTCTGTTCAGGTATCCTATAGGGTTACCATTTGAAGTCTTGCCTGGCACCGGTATCTTCATTTCTGTAAAAGGTTTATGCAAATGATTTATTGCAACATTTTACTAAATTAGAATCCTATTTACTTGGAACTTTGAGCTCTCAGTTTAAAACAAAATACAAATCCAATTGAAATATATGTCTGTTTGTTCTGTGTAAAAGATCAATTTGGCAGTTTGCATAATATACAAAAGCACTGTGAATGTGGAGGCTGTTGGTTTTGTTATCTCTATAATGTTGTATGACATTTGTATTGTTCATTGTTCCAATCATATTTCCAACTTTAATAACAATGGCTTTTGCTTAGTAAGTGCTTCCTTTGGCAGTGGCATTCTGAGATTATGAAAGGTACTATGGAAATTTTCCTTCGACTGGCATTCTGTTTAGTGTGTTTTTCTCTTGAGCAGTTTTTGTTGTACATTGTAAGTGCAGTAGATCAGACTAGATCTTTCCAACCGTGCGTTGTTGTCATGTTCTGGGAGTGAATCGGTGCATAGAAAACAATTTCATCCAATATTGCTAGTATTAGACATTTTGTGATACCTAAGGTAATACACACATGAGCTTGGATTAAGTAATCACTTCATGTAAACATCATAACCCTCTTGATCGCAGATCTATATGCAGGATCTTCATGTTATGAACATCCAAATCTGCTCTAATCTGCAATGATTGCAGATTTTGGGTATGCCTGTTACTGTCTTTATAACCTAGGACACCCACTTCCCTTTCCCCCATTCAGAGTCACTAGTGTTTAGGCAAAGATGTGGAATCAAGCAATCTTACAACACAGTAAGTGGCTTTTTTGGGCGGTCCGTCCACATCAGGTCTTTGGAAAAAGAACCTAATTTGTCCTACATTGCAGCAAATCTTTTCTTTGCGCAAGCTCACACGTCAATCTCAGATACTTGTCGGCTTGCATTCTTAAGGATCCTCTTGAACCTGATTACTCACTACTGCAGGCATTGTCTGCATGGACTTTACAGAGGCTTTTGACAAGGTCCCACATGATGGCTTGGCCCAGGTCATATGAGATCCAGGTGAGCTAGCCAACTGAATGCAAAATTGGTCTGGTGGAAGATGTTGGAGTGTAGTAGTGGAGGATTGTTTGTCAGATTGGAGCTGTGGCCAGTGGTGTACAGAAGGGACTGGTGCTAGGGACCCTATTGTTTGTTGCATATATTAACTGTGGATGAGAATGTAGGTGGCATATCAGAACTAGGTTTAATTATCACCGGTATATATCATAAAATTTGTTGCTTTGCTGCAGCTGTATATTGCAATACATAGTAATAAGAAATATAAATTATAATAAGTATATTTTTTAAAAAAATAAATCAGTAGTGCAAAAGAGAGGGGAAAAGTACTGTTCATAGGTTCATTGTCCATTAAGGTATCTAATGGCAGAGGGGAAAAAGCTGCTCCTGAAATGTTAAGTGTGCATCTTAAGGCTTCTGTACTTCCTGTTTGGTAGCAACGAGAAGAGTTTATGTCCTGGGTGATAGGTGCCACCTTTTTTTCAGGCATTGCCTTTTGAAGATGTCTAGGGTGCTGAGTAAGCTAGTGCCCTTGATGGAGCTGGCTGAGTTTACAACTTTCTGCAGCTTTTTATGATCCTGTGCAGTGGCCCCTTCATATCGGATGATATTGCAATCAGTTAGGCTGTTCACGGTACATGTGTAGAAAGTTAGTAGTGTCTTTGGTGACATGCCTATTCTCCTCAAACTCCTAATGGAATATAGCTATGGTCATGCCTTCTTTGTAATTGCATTAATATGTTGGGCCCAGGATAGATCTTCAGAGATGTTGACACCCAGGAACTTGAAACTGATCACCCTTTCCACTGCAGATCCTTTGATGAAGACTCTACTTGCTACCCTTCTTGAAGTCCACAATTAATTCCTTGGTCTTACCTACACTGAGTGCAAGATTGTTGCTGTGACACCACTCAACCAGCTGATCTACCTTGCTCCTGTATGCGGCCTCGTCACCATCTGAAATCCTGCCAACAATAGTTGTGACATCAGCAAATTTATAGAGCCATTTAAGCTGTGCCCAGCAACACAGTTGTGGATGTGGACAGAGTAGAGCAGTGGGCCAGGCACACATCCTTGAGATGCGCAACGTTGATTGTCATCAAGGAGGAGATGTAATTTCCAATCCACACAGATTGTGGTTTTCCAGTGAGGAAGTCAAGGAAGTTGCAGAGTGATGTTCAGAGACCCAGGGTTTGGAGCTTTTTGATTCGAACTGAGGCTATGATTGTGTTGAACACTGAGCTGTAGTCAATAAACAGCAGCCTAACATAAATATTATTACTATCCCGGTGATCCAAGCCCACGTAGAAGTCCAATGAGATTTCATGCACTGTATACCTACTGCGGCAATAAGAAAATTGCAGTGAGCCTAGATCCTTAGGCGGGAATTGATTTTAGCCATGATTAACCTCTCAAAGAAATTCATCAGAGTGGATGTGAGTGCCACTGGATGTAAGTTGTTGAGGCTGTTCTTCTTGTGCATTGGTATAACTAATTAGTAAGTTTGTGGATGACATCAACATTTCTCTTGTGTTGAGCAGTGAAGAAGGTTGTCTAAAGATGATACAAAGATTGGTGGAGGGGCAGGTAGCGTTGGGGAAACAGGTACAATGCAGAAGGACTTAGATTAGGAGAATGGGCAAGAAAGTGGCAAATGAAACACGATGTTGGAAAATGCATGGCCATGCACTTTGGTAGTACAAATAAATATGCGGTCTATTTTCTAAATGAGGAGAAAATCCAAAAATCTGAGATGCAAAGGGACTTGGGAGTCCTTGTGCAGAACACCCTGAAGGTTAACTTGCAGGTTGAGTTGGTGGTAAGGAAGGCAGATGCCATGATAAGATTCATTTCAAGAGGTCTAGAATACAAGATCAGGGATGTGATGCTGAGGCTTTTTTAAGGCAATGGTGTGGCCTCACCTTGAGTATTGGATGAACAGTTTTGGGCTCCTCATCTTAGAAAAGATGTGCTGGCATTGGAGAGGGTCCAGAGGAGATTCACAAGGATGATTCCAGGAATGAAAGGGTTATCATATGAGGAATGTTTGATGGCTCTGGATCTGAACTCACTGGAATTCAGAAGGATGAGGGTGGGATCTCTTTGAAACCTTTTGAACATTGTAAGGCCTAGACAGAGTTGATGTGGAAAGGATATTTCCTGTGGTGGGAGGGTCTAGGACAAGAGGGCAATGCTTCAGGATAGAGGGGCGCCCTTTCAAAACAGAGTGCAGAGAAATTTCTTCAGCCAAAGGGTGGTGAATTTTTGGAATTTGTTGCTACGTGCAGCTGTGGAGGCCAGGACTTTGGGTGTATTTAAGGCAGAGATTGATAGGTTCTTGATTGGACATGAAATCAAAGGTTACAGGAAGAAGGCCAGGAACTGGGGTTGTGGAGGAGGAAAAATAAAGGATCAGCCATGATTGAATGGCGGAGCAGACTTGATGGGCCAGATGGCCTAATTCTGCTCCTACGTCTTATGGTCTAAAGTGACCACAGAATTTAAATCAAATGGGGAAGGGAACAGCAGATGGAAATCTAACTAAAACAAGTGTGAAATGATGTACTTTGGAATGCTAAACCAGTGTAGGATGTACATGGGGCTCTTGAGGAGAGTTTTAGGATAGATAGACTTTAGGGGTACAAGTATGCACTTTCCTGAAAGTGGCAACACAGGTAGACAGTGGTGAGTTGGATGTATGGCATGCTTGCTTTCTTTAGAAGAGGTGTAGAGAAAAAGAGATGGGACACCATGGTTCAGCTGTACAAGAAATTGGTGTGATTGCACCAAGAGTTTATGTGCCATTCTGATCACCATACCTTCGGAAGGATGTGATTCAGCCAGAGGGGGTGCAGAAAAGTATTCACAAGGGTATTGAAGGACCAGACAGCTTGAGTTATGAGGAGAAACCGTCTGGGCTGGAACTGCTTTCTCACGGGGAAGGAGGCAGAGGGGTGACTTTGAGAGGGACATGAGGGACATAGATAAGGTGGGTGGTCTTTTTCCAAGGGTAGTGGAGTGTAAAGTCAGAAGGCGTAGGTTTAAGGTGAGACAAGAAAGATTTAAAGAGGACCCGGGGGGCTAGTTTTGTATAAAGATTGGTGGTTGTATGGAAATAGTTGCCAGAAGAAGGGGTAGAGGTGGATAAAATTACAACATGTAAAATACCCTTGGACAGGTTTAGGGATAAGATAGGTTCATAGGCATAAGGGCCAAATACAAGCAAATGGGACTAGCTCAGGAAGGCAGTGTGACCAGTAGGGATAACTCCGAAGGGCCCCTTTCTGTGCTGTATAACTCTTTCAGCTTGTATGTTTCAAATTTTAATAAACTTAACAAACAAGTCTTATGAATATATCTAATTCTCTCATAATTTATTTAGTCAATTTTACTTTGTGTCTCTAAATATTGTTTGCCGCTTCCCTGCCTGAGTACCGAGACACTCTCTGCTTGCTTTACCGAAGCCTTTACGTTGTGAATTCCTCATTAGACACTGCCTCGGCTTCCCCGTTCTAAGGAGAATAATCTTGCTTCTCCAGTATCCAACACAAATGAAGATTCCTTCCCTTTATAACTCCAACAAATCCTATATGAATCTTATCATCCTCGCCAAAATGTTGTGCTCAAAATTACAGAAAGAGGATTAGTATAGGTTGGGGCTCTGGTTCGGCAATTTGTAGTCCAGTGTGTTTTACATCTGTCGTATGTATCTGTACTAATTAACTAGCTGTAATTAAGATCTAAAATAATTAACTAGTAATCTGTAGCTGGCCGGCTGGTGGCGTAGTGGCATCAGCGCCGGACTTCGGAGCGAAGGCTCCCGAGTTTGAATCCAGTCGGCTGCCCAGGCGCGCTTTCCATCCGTGCTGGGTTGAGCATCGAGCTAGCAACTCGGCCTCGTAAAAATAAGAAAACCTGCTAAAAAGAAAAATTCCATCATGACGGTGTCCTGATGACTCCACTCGGAGTTAAGGGCTTTCTCTTTCTCAATCTGTAGCTAATTAACCCATCGGTGCATCTTTTGCCATCTCAGCTGCATTTTCGATTTAGGGAAACTTTGGGTTACGAACATTTCTCAAAGCCCTCCAGTTTCTATTACTCACAGTCTCCCACCTGCTTAAAAAGGATAGTTCTCTTACTCAGAAGAAGATGATCAGGTAAATTTCTGTGATCTGACATTGATCCCAAGGGTGACACATGAGAGTTTCACCCTGTGTTGGCAGTTCGTTGTAAGCCTGTGAGCTACATGTAGGCTGAGATATACGGTACATCCAGGCTTGAGGCAAACACACAACCATGCAGCTGATTGTGTATCCACACATAACATAATTCCTTACAACATAGAATAGGGCGACGACCCATCAGAGTCTATGCGGATTCACACAAGCAATCCCTTCCCCAGCAATTTGCCCTGTAATCCATTCTCCTCACATTCCCTGTAACTATCCTCTCACTACACACAGGGAACAATTTAGCGGCCAATTAACCAGTCAATTCACGTAGATATGGGAGGAAACCTGAGCACCTGGAGAAATCGCACAAGGGAAAATACGTAAATGTCACACAGACAGCACCAGCAGCCAGGGTTAAATCTGGGTAACTGGAGGTACAAGACAACATTCTGCTCACCGCATCATTGTGTTGCCCAACATCAATTTACTCACAAATAGTCAGCTTAACAAGCAGAGGAAAGAAAGGAATAGCAACTTTTTTGCAGTTTATTTGCATCAGGAACTTAGAAAAAAAGCCATGGAGTAATACAGCATGGAAATAGGCCTTTTGACCAAGCTCACCCATGACAACTGCAGTGCTTACTAGCTAGCTTCCTACATCCCAAGAAATATAGTCCTAGCCTGTTCAACCTCTCCCAATAGCTCAAGCCTTCAAGCCCTAGCAGCATCTGTTTAAATCAGGGGTCCCCAACCTTTTTTGCACCGCGGGCTGGTTTAATATTGACAATATTCTTGCGGACCGGCCGACCGGGAGTGGGGGGGGTGGTGTTCAAATAGGGTTAAACTCACCTCCACATGATGTCTTTTACGGTTAGGGTTGCCAACTTTCTCACTCACAAATAAGGGACAAAAGTAGCAGTCAAATCCCGGGCTCTTTACCCCAGGAAAGACTACCATGACCATGAAGCCTTGTGGAGGCACCTGTGTGTGCATGCGTGACATGCGCATGTGATGTGCGCATGCGCGTACATGCCGATTTTCCCCCCCCCCCCCACAGATCGGTTTTGCCTTCATCTTCCGGACTATACTGTACATACATTACTTATACTTCATATAGGCTGTGTATTTATCATATCATTCCTGCTTTTACTATATGTTAGTGTTATTTATTTTTGGTTTTATGTGTTATTTGGTATGATTTGGTAGGTTACTTTTTGGATCTGGGAACGCTCAAAAATTTGTCCCATATAAATTAATGGTAATTGCTTCTTCGTTTCACTCCATTTTGGCATGAAAGGTATCATAGGAACGCTCTACCTTAGCGGGGGAAATACGGGACAAAGGCGGTCCCGTATGGGAGAAACTAATTTAGCCCAATATACAGGATGTCCCAGCATATACGGGACAGTTGGCGACCCTATGTTCAAGTTCAACAGTGCGTGGTGTTACGTAAACGGCAACAATGAATATCAACCGAGACAGGTTATATAAAAATAACCAAACATTTATTAAACACGGATAAACGATAAGGAAAAAAAAAACAAACAAAAACTTTAACCGGAAGTTAACAGATATGCAGCCGTTCACCAACTCGCCACTCGGCTCTGGTTCCTAAAGCGTTAAATGCGAAAACAGTTCTTAAAGCGATGCAGTCAGATATAGTTCTTAAAGTGATAACTTCGAAAGTCCAACAGATTTACAAGTTCAATTGGGAGAGACTTCTCTGGAGAAGGATTTCTTCACTGACGCAACTTTACTGCTAGTTCTGTCCACAGGATTCACGATGCCGAAAATAAACAGTTTAAATCAACTGATCTTAAATTCCTTTAGAGAGAGAGCACCTTTTTGCATGAACTCCTTGCTCTTTTTGGCAAGAGTTATCTCTGATGCAGGTTGCTACTCCAACGAAGACTCAATAAGGTCGATCCTTTATTAAACTGCCAAACGATGCCGACTCCTCTCGATCCCTCGATCCTGCACTTCGATAAATTCTTCACTCTTCCTTCTAATGTTGGAATTGAGTAAATCAACACATCTAGCAAAAATTTCCAGTCCGATAATATGGTATCTTGCAACAGAACGCACACTCAATTTTAAAAATGAAACTGCGTCACAAAAAACAAACACGCAACGGAAACGGAGATACAGCACATTCTACCTGGACATCTACAAACTCAAAAACCCACTACGTCACCTGGGTCAACCCTTGTATAGTCATGGGTCAAATGTCATCACGTGACCTCACATCGGTGGGAAAATCACATCAGGTGACCTCCAAAAGACCATTACATCATTCTCACAAAAAAAAACACAGCCTCATCTCCTTGAGCATGTAACAGTGGCAGGGAATGAGGAAAGGTGCAGCTGACTCATATCATTTCCTCACGGCCCGGTGGTTGGGGACCGCTAGTTTAAATCTTCACTGCAGTTTTTCTCTAGTTTAATGATGTCTTCCCTAACAGGCTGACCATATCTGTTCACAATGCTCTGACTCACCAATTATATGCTTCAACTTAGTGTTGTAGTACTGATGGAATTTCCAAATGTCCACTTTGTCTTATAGTCTCATTGCCATTTTATGCAGTTCCAGGTAAATTATTTCAGTCAAGGTCCCAGTCAGAGTTTTGTCTAAAAAAAACTGGCGTGATTTCTGTGCCTTTTGAGTTGCATTCTTTTTAAAATTTTCACAGACCCATTTTCAATTTGCCCTGTTGCCTTTGAGACATAAGTTATGTACACCAAGCCAAGTTTATGCTAGCTCTCTGCTGGTTCTCCCACAATGGATCACTTTGTAGATTCCAAATCAAATGTCATCTCTTCAGATTTGTCCTTTTTACCCATCTTTCTGTGTCTCCCTATTACTGCTCAACTTTATTACTTGCCCAAGTTGTAGCATTGCTAAACCCCTTGTTAGTAAGTCCAGCCTATTTACATTAGGAAGTAATCACAGGTCCTAAAGCTGGCCCAGGAGGACATTCCAAAATTCACAGGGCTCTGGGAGTTAACATAACGAGAACATTTCACTAAGTCACTAAGTGAGGAACTCATGGGGAATTAAGATTAGGATGCAAAGAAATACTGTTTGAGTCCAAGTAGACAGTGTTGACCTGTAATGTTCTCTGTCACTTTCCCTCCATAAACACTGCCTTCCTGCTTGAATTCCGCCAGCAGTTTGTTGTGATTCCAGCATCTGCAGTCTCTTATATCTCCCTTTCTCCTGGGTTCCTCAGCTGTGTTCAAAGAGATTTCCTGACCATCCCAGTGAGATGGTAAACTTACTTTTTCAGTTAGAACAGGAGTTCACAACCATTTTATGCCCATGGACCAATACCATTACGTATTGGGTCCGTGGACCCCAGGTTGGAAAGCACTGAGTTAGAAGAAGGACTAAGGTTTGGAGTCTATTTGACAATTTCTTGTGTGTTAAATTACCTGTGGAGCCATTAACACTCCCTTCCTGTTTGAAATCATACACATTGTCCTGAGACATATTTTCCTGGAACTAACTTGAAAGAAGGACATAGCAGAGTGAATCAATAGCGCAGTTAGGAAGCTGCCTTGTGCATTAGAAGCACTTACTGAAAGTACATGCAGCGATAAAATGACCTCGGCAGGCAGCAGTGAATGGTTAATGTAGAAGACATTTGAAATAAGCTCATTAACTCCAGTAGGCAAAGGAAGTTAATGAACCTGACTGGGCTGTGTGGGACATTCAAGGATGATATTTGTATTGGGAATTGCTCTTTTACATTTAGGCTTTTTAAAAAAGAAATTGTAATGCTATCATTGTGGTAAGGGATCATTGCAGGGAAGAGGAAAAATGATTAATCATTATCTGAGAGTTGCTAAATTGATTTTTTTAAAGTGTGCTGAAGAAGGTTTTGATTTCTCTCTCGTTTATCAATGTCATTACCGTTGCAAATTTTTTGTTAAATCCCCAAACAACTGAGTCTGCGACAGGCCATCTTCAATGATTCTGGCCCTGATTAAAATTATGGATAATGTAATAATGCTGTGTTTTGCTCATGAGTGGTCATCGTAGTTTGCAAGTTCTCAATCAGTGGCTGCTCGCTCTTTGAGATGTAGGAATAGCATAGCAGATAACATGAAAACACAGACAGAGGGTTTATATCAGAGAAGACTCGTGTGTGTGTGTGTATAATAAATGAATACAGTTTTTTTAAAAACGCAAACATGAGGAATGCTTCTGCAGATGCTGGAATTTCAAGCAACACACACCAAAGTTGCTGGTGAACGCAGCAGGCCAGGCAGCATCTCTAGGAAGAGGTAACAGTCGACGTTTTGGGCCGAGACCCTTCGTCAGGACTAACTGAAGGAAGAGCTAGTAAGAGATTTGAAAGTGGGAGGGGGAGGGGGAGATCCGAAATGATAGGAGAAGACAGGAGTGGGAGGGATGGAGCCAAGAGCTGGACAGGTGATTGGCAAAAGGGATATGAGAGGATCATGGGACAGGAGGCCCAGGGAGAAGGAAAAGGGGGAGGGGGGAAAAACCCAGAGGATGGGCAAGGGGTATAGTAAAAGGGACAGAGGGAGAAAAAGGAGAGAGAGAGAAAGAATGTGTGTATATAAATAAATAATGGATGGGGTATGAGGGGGAAGTGGGATATTAGCGGAAGTTAGAGAAGTCAATGTTCATGTCATCAGGTTGGAGGATACCCAGAGGGAATATAAGGTGTTGTTCCTCCAACCTGAGTGTGGCTTCATCTTGACAGTAGAGGAGGCCGTGGATAGACATATCAGAATGGGAATGGGATGTGAAATTAAAATGTGTGGCCACTGGGAGATCCTGCTTTCTCTGGCGGACAGAGCATAGGTGTTCAGCAAAGCGGTCTCCCAGTCTGCGTCAGGTCTCGCCAATATATAGAAGGCCACATCGGGAGCACCGGACACAGTATATCACCCCAGCTGACTCACAGGTGAAGTGCCGCCTCACCTGGAAGGACTGTCTGGGACCCTGAATGGTGGTAAGGGAGGAAGTGTAAGGGCATGTGTAGCACTTGTTCCGCTTACAAGGATAAGAGCCAGGAGGGAGATCAGTGGGGAGGGATTGGGGGGACGAATGGACAAGGGAGTCGCTTAGGGAGCGATCCCTGTGGAAAGCAGAGAGCAGGGGCGGAGGAGGGAAAGATGTGCTTAGTGGTGAGATCCCGTTGGAGGTGGCAGAAGTTACGGAGAATAATATGTTTGACCTGGAGGCTAGTGGGGTGGTAGGTGAGGACCAGGGGAACCCTATTCCTAGTGGGGTGGCGGGAGGATGGAGTGAGAGCAGATGTGCGTGAAATGGGGGAGATGCGTTTGACAGCAGAGTTGATGGTGGGGTAAGGGAAGCCCCTTTCTTTAAAAAAGGAGGACATCTCCTTCGTCCTGGAATGAAAAGCCTCATCCTGAGAGCAAATGCGGCGGAGACGGAGGAATTGCGAGAAGGGGATGGCATTTTTGCAAGAGACAGGGTGAGAAGAGGAATAGTCCAGATAACTGTGAGAGTCAGTAGGCTTATAGTAGACATCAGTGGATAAACTGTCTCCAGAGACAGAGACAGAGACAGAAAGGTCTAGAAAGGGGAGGGAGGTGTCAGAAATGGACAGGTAAACTTGAGGGCAGGGTGAAAGTTGGAGGCAAAGTTAATAAAGTCAATGAGCTCAGCATGCGTGCAGGAAGCAGCGCCAATGCAGTCGTCGATGTAGCGAAGGAAAAATAGGGGACAGATACCAGAATAGGTACGGAACATAGACTGTTCCACAAAGCTAACAAAATAGCAGGCATAGCTAGGACCCATACGGGTGCCCATAGCTACAACTTTAGTTTGGAGGAAGTGGGAGGAGCCAAAGGAGAAATTATTAAGAGTAAGGACTAATTCCACTAGACGGAGCAGAGTGGTGGTAGAGGGGAACTGATTAGGTCTGGAATCCAAAAAGAAGCGGAGAGCTTTGAGACCTTCCTGATGGGGGATGGAAGTATATAGGGACTGGACATCCATGGTGAAAATGAAGTGGTGGGGTCCAGGGAACTTAAAATCATCAAAAAGTTTAAGAGCGTGAGGAGTGTCACGAACATAGGTAGGAAGGGATTGAAAAAGGGGGGATAAAACAGTGTTGAGGTATGCAGAAACGAGTTCGGTGGGGCAGGGGCAAGCTGAGACAATAGGTCTGCCAGGACAGGTAGGTTTGTGGATCTTGGGTAGGAGATAGAAACAGGAAGTGCGAGGTGTGGGAACTGTAAGGTTGGTAGCAGTGGATGGGAGATCCCCTGGGCAGATAAAGTCGGTGATGGTGTGGGAGACAATGGCCTGGTGCTCCTTAGTGGGGTCACGATCGAGGGGTAAATAAGAGGAGGTATCCGCGAGTTGTCGCCGTGCCGCGGCAAGGTAGAGGTCAGTACGCCAGACTACAACAGCACCCCCCTTATCCGCGGGTTTAATAGTAAGGTTAGGATTAGTGCGGAGGGAGTGGAGAGCAGAGTGTTCGGAAGGAGTAAGGTTGGAATGGGAACAAGGTGCGGTGAAGTCAAGACGGTTGATGTCCCGTCGGCAGTTAGCAATAAAGAGACCCAGAGCAGGCAGAAAACCAGAGCGGGCTCTTCCTTCAGTTAATCCTGACGAAGGGTCTTGGCCCGAAACGTCGACTGTACCTCTTCCTAGAGATGCTGCCTGGCCAGCTGCGTTCACCAGCAACTTTGATGTGTGTTGCTTAAATACAGTTTTGCAAGTTTGAATCATGTTCTTGTGTGAAGGTTGTAGAGTCTGGCTTGCTAGTTTTATGACTGGGTGGCATTCAGGTCTGTTGTTGTTGGAGTAGTCTTGAGGGCTCTAATCTTCCCTATCAGTACAAATACCAATGCCAGCATGGCATTTATTGACTATAGCTCAGTGTTTATAGCCCGTCATTCCTACAGTTCTGAACGAAAAGCTCCAGAACCTGGGTCTCTGTACCTCCCTCTGCAATTGGATCCTCAACTACCTAACTGGAAGACCACAGTCTGCTTGGGTCAGAAATAACATCTCCACCTACCTCACTGACAATCAACACTGGCACACCTCATGGACGTGTGCTTGGCCCACTGCTCTACGTCTTTACATCCATGACCGTGTGTCTAGGCACAGCTCAAGTGCCATCTACAAATTTGCTGATGATGCAAATATTGATGGCAGAATTTCAGATGGTGACAAGAAGGCTTACAGGAGCAACATATATCAGCTGGTTGAATGGTTCAGCAGCAACCTTACACTCAACGTCAGTAAGACCAGATTGATTGTGGACTTCAAAAAGGGTAAGATGGAAGTACACACACAGTCCTCATAAAGGATCAAAAGTGGGAAGAGTGAGCATCTTCAAGTTCGTGGGTATCAGTATCTCTGAGGATCTGTCCTGGACCTAACATATGCAACTATAAGGAAGGCACGACAGCAGCTATATTTCTTTAAGAGTTTAAGGAGACTTGGGATGTCAATAAAGACACTCGCAAATTTCTACAGATGTACTGTGGAGAGCATTCTTATTGGCTACGTCATTGTCTGGTATGATAGGTGGGGACTCAGCTCTCACCTGTGACTCCCTGTAGCTGTTTGCATGCGACAGTGGCCACACCCTGGGCAACGGCTTTGACAAGCCGGCTAAACCAGGTAAGGGTAGCCGACAGGTCTCAAACCCTCGGTGAGGTAGGGAGATGTCTATCCCAGCACGTGAAGACAGTCTCCAGCGGATTGAGCGGACGAGACCAGTGGAAGGTCCAACGGTCAAGAAGGCGGTCTCTGCAAGCGTCGTGAAACGTGTAGAGCAGGACAAGACACGGGAGATGTCCTGATCATCCACTGCACCTCGTCCCATCTCCAGCCGTCTCGACTCTTGTCTTGCCACTGGATCCAGATGGGAATTGGGAAGAGAGAGTGAGGTTGATGCTGCACAACTCTCCTTCACTTAAATCCAAATCATGCGCTAGTCTCGACACCGTCAATGGTGTCAAGGTCTTCATCGACGACGATGATGGATGAACGGGGGGGGGGGGTGAGGACTACTGCACAAGATCGAAATAAGCTTCAGACAGTTGTAAACTTAGTCAGCTCCGTCGTGGGCACTATCCTCTGTAGTATCCTTTGTCTCCACCACATCTGTTTCCAGGTAGAGGCTTTCCTTTTCAGGACATCAGAGATGTCCTCCTCCTTCTTCAATGAAAGGGGTTTCCCTTCCTCCACCATTGATGCTGCCCTCACTCATACCTCCAATTCCCAGACATCCACCCTCATCCCATCTTCCTGCTGTCATAACAGGGATAGAGTTCCTCTTGTCCTCGCCTACCACTCCATGAGCCTTCACACCCAACATATCATCCTCCACAATTTCTGCCATTTTCATTGGGATCCTACCACCAAATGCCTCTTTCCCTACTCTCTTCGCTTTCTGCAGGATTCATTCTTTCCGTGATTCACTTGTCCGTTCATTCTTCCCCACTAAGCTCCCTCCCGGCACTTATCCCTGCAAGTGGAAGAGGTGCCTCAGCTACCTATCCACCTCCTCCCTCACCTTCATTCAGGACCTCAGACAGCCCTTCCAGTTGAGGCACACTTCACCTTTGAATCTGTTAGGGCCGTCTGCTATATCAGGTGCTCCCAATACGGCTTCCTCTACACCAGTGAGACCTGATGTAGATTGGAGGACCACTTTATCGAGCACCTTTGCTCCATTCACGAAAAGCCACCTGGCCCTGGCACACCTGGAAAACAAGGGGATTTGAGTCAGAATGCTGCCCATGGATTTTAGTTCAGCATTCAATAATATTGCCCCACAGAGTTTGCTGACTAAATGCCTACTCCTCATCTAAATACAGAACTGTGCAACAGGGTGTTGGACTTCCTAACCAACAGCCTTCCGATAGTCAGGGTGCACAATCGTTTCTCCTTCCCCATCATTCTCAACTGGGTGTCTCCCCCCCCCCCCCCGGGTTGTGTGCTGAGCCCATTGCTGTACACTCTGCTCACACATAACTGCAAGCTACACACCTGAGTAATCACATTGTCAGTTTTGGCGATGACATTAGTAGGGCTCATCACCAACAACGATGAGATGCAAACAGAGAGGAGACGGAAGAGCTCAAAGCCTGGGGCCAGACAAATAACCACTTCCTCAATGTCACCAAGACAAAGGAGATGGTTATCAACTTAAGGAATACTTGTACCACTCCCACACTTCTTTACATTGATGGCACAGCAGCGGGGACTATGAGCAAATTTGAAATCCTGGGAGAGCACATCTCGCACAACCTCTCATGGTCCCTAAACACATTCGACACAATAAGGAACACTCACTAACACCTCCACCACCTGAGGAGGCTGAAGAGAGCTGGACTATGCATGTCTGTACACAATCCTTCTACAGATTGCCAGTAGAGAGCATCTTAACGTATTGCAATATCTTGTGGTACAGAAACTGCACTGTAGCAGTCAGGAAGGCAGGCTCTAAAATGGGTCGTCAAAACTGCTCCATGCATCATGGGCACCAGCCTAATCGCCATCAAAGAGGTATATATAGAAAAGGAAAGGAAAGGTACGTCGCATCCGGAGTTTCTCCGGTTAGCAGACGATTTCCCTCCACGCCTCTCTGACGTAGTGAGGAACCATGTACGAGGCAAGTTACAGCAGTGGTTTGTCATTGTCTTCTGCCGGGTGAGTTTCCAAAGGGATCACCAGCTCATAACCCAGCACGGATGGAAAGCGTGCAGGGGAGCCGGCTGGATTTGAACTCGGGACCTTACCGATGCCACAATGCCACTACGCCACCAGCCGGATCATATATATGGAAAGGTGCTGGAAAAAGACCAGTAACGTCATGAAGGATCCCGCACACCCTGTTCATGGACTGTTTGTCCCATTCCCATCAGGGAAGAATCTACGACAGAAACTCTTGTGTTTTTGTGTTGCTGACATTGATGGAGAAGTTGTTGCCATGACATGAGGCTCTCTATCTCCTTCCCCATCATTATTCCAATTCATCATCATTATTGAGTTACGGCCCACCATAGTACCATCATCTGCAAACCGATAGATGGAGTTGGAGCAGGTTATGGCCGTGCAGTCATGATTGTACAGGGAATAGAGTAGAGGCTAAGGATGCAGCCTTGTGGGGCAACAGTGTTACACATAATCATGACAGAAATGTTGCTGCCTGTCCTTACTGATTGCAGTTCGTTGGTCATAAGTCAAGGATCCAGAAACAAAGTGATGTCCTAGGTCTGGGAGTTTGAAAATGAGTTTACTTGTAATAATAGTGTTAAAAACAGAGCTATACACAATAAACAATTGTCTGATGCTCCAGAGATAAATACAGGACAAGGGAAGTGGCTTTTGTCATAGACCTGTTTAGGTGGTAGATGAGTTGCAATGGAGGCTGAAGTGAATGCATGCCATAACCAAACTCTCAGAGCTCTACATGCTGATGGAAATTGGAACCAACAGGGGGTACTCATTAAGTCATGATACCTTGGTTTTTCTGAGGTACTGTGATGATAGTTTCATTAAGATGGTGGCGCACTCAGATGCACTGGCCTCTCCAGGCCCAACCAAGGGTGTTTTTGTCAATGCTGGCAAGACAATGCTGGACATTAAGAACTTCAGTTCTGCAGGTTTACCCTATCAGCACGTTCCTTGTTAGCAGAGGAGCTGGACTTGGTGCAGACTGTTTTGCTGCCTGCTACAGAAAGGCATCAGGGTTAGCTCATGAAGTGGTGTGCAATCTTAACAGTGTGTGATTGTTTTGGACTTCTTTCTTGTGATCACAAGACACTGTTTATTGGAGAAACAGATGGTGGGGGAGCTGCGTGGCCTTGGTTGTAGCGAGGACTAGGCCTCATGCCGCAGGCTTGTCTGCTGCAGCTGTCAAGATGGAAAGATGTCAGAGGTGGTCTGGCGCAACATTGATGCTGTACTGGGGGCTGACCCCTTCTGTCGGTGCTACTCTCCAGTGCTCGCTTAGTGGAAAACGAACTGGATTGAGTGCAGGCGTTGGTCTGCAGATTGCTGAGGGGTTGTTTTTGCTGACAACAAACGTGCAGCATCAATTTACAGGGCAGGGACTTGGGCCATATATTATTTTTGTGTGACTTTATTTTACTGCTATCTTATATGTGCTTTATGCTGTGTATCACTGTTGGTATGGAGGAATGCTGTTTTCTTTAGCTATATTCTTGAATATTCATATATGGTTGAATGCTAATTAAATTTGAACTAGTGGTCTTCCTAAAGCTAGTTTGAACCTTACATTGAAGCAAGGAAAGGATAAATATGTCTCCATCTACCTCCTCCAATTGCTTTTTAAAGGATCTCAGGACACTGCAAGTGACATCATCTCTTTGTGTGTTTGCTGTCCTGAAAACTGATTTTATGTCTGCAGTGATAAACTGTGGGTTCATGTGCATTGGAAACTGTTTCAGTGCATCAATTTAGCACAAAGGATAAGCATTAATAGAATGCAGATTATGGTGCTACGTGTACAGAGAAAGTGAAATGCAGGCAGACAATAAAGTGCAAGGGCCACAATGAAATACGTTTGTATATAGTGATGTCACGACACCATCTTATTTAACAAGAGGTCCGTTCAATAGTCTTATTCTCAAATTGTAGAAGAAAGGCCCAGAGAGACTTTCCAAAGAAGCTTTTTGTATGACGCATGGCTCCGTGGTGGAACACCTAATGGGTTTTTTCCCCCTCACTTTTCCTTGCTCAGTAGGGGTTTTTTCCCCTCCTTTTTGTCACCAAAATTTTTTCAATCTTTAAAACAATGTTTTTTTCTTGAGACATTGTAAGTGTTGCCTACTTCGATGTACTCTTGTTAATTTTGGATAATAATAAAAAGATTTGAAGAGAAAAAAATGTATTGTGATGTCATGGCACCGTCTTATTTAACAGGAGGTCCATTCAATAGTCTTATTCTCAGGTTGTAGAAGAAAGGCACAGAGAGACTTTCCAAAGTACTCACACGTGCCCATTCCCTCAAGCACCCCATGTCTCATCTACAGCACAGTCTAGAGATCCCATGTAGGAGCAAGTCAAGGAGCTTTCCCTCAGAGTCCAGGCATTGCCTGAAAAGAGCACTGGTGGCACATAATGTATGACCTGGTAAATGCGTCATGGGTCTATTGGGTGGCCACGTTTTAGCTTGCATTCGCTTTGACTTTGACTCACAGTTTGCTAAAGTTATGTGCTCAGGTGCTTGGGGGAATTGGGAATGTGCAGTGTATGGTGTAAGGCAGAGTGATATTTCAGGTACCTGGTTAACGGTCTGTTCTTTTGGATCGATCCCTTAAATCAGCAAAGTAATGCCAGAACAACGTGGGAAGAAAGATCAATGATTTAACCACAAATGTCATGGAACATTAGAAAGATCAATTTATCAAGGGTTGGCATTCTAGGGACATTTTATTTCCCTTTTGTAAATGATGCCAATAAATTGAATGAAGTACAACATGACTTTAATGTACTCGGAAATAATGTTCAGATTGTCATCCAAATCTGTCCAACAGCTGTCTGGAGATAGTTTATTCAGAACATTGTAACCTTGTGTGTGCAGCTTAAACTTATTTTTTGATACTTTGCAGTCAGAATTTGCTTTACGACATTTTATGCACGTTGCACTATTGCTTCCTAGGAAAGAGGGGCGTGGACAGAGGCAGGCAAGTGAAATGTTTTGATTCTTCTGTTTGAAAGCACAAGGGCTTCATTGCATTGCTGGAAGTTGAATCCTTCAGTAAGGCTGTGTCCTGCACATCCAGCTTGCAAGGCTCCACTGAGATTTTTTGTGCCTCAAAAAAAAAGCACAGTCTGGTTGACACCCAAAAAAATGCTGGAGGAGCTCAGCAAGGCCAGCAGTATCTATGGAGAGCAATAAACAATTAACGTTTCAGGCTGAGACTCTTCATGGGGAGCAGAAAGGAAAGGGGACAGAAACCAGGATTTGGAGGTGGGGTGAAGGATGCCAGTGATAGGTGAAGATGGATGGGTGCGGGAGGGAGGATGAAGTAGGAAGTAGGATATCTATACCTTCCCCCACACTTCCTCCCTCACCACCATTCAGGGTTCCAACAGTCCCTCCAAGTGAGCCAACACTTGACCTACGAGTCTGTTGGGGTCATCTATTGTAGCAGGTGCTCCTGGTGTCTCCTCTACGTTTGTGAGACTATATGCAGATTGGGGGACTAGTTCATCAAGCACCTTTGCTCTCTCCACCACAGAAGACAGAAGCTCCCAGTGTCTACCCATTTCAATTCCACGTCCCATTCTCATTTTGACCTCCTGCCATGATGAAGCCAAACTCAGGTTGCAGGAGCAACACGTCATTTTCAGTCTGGCTGGAGGATGCAGTCCAACTTGATGGCGTGAACATCGATTTCTCTAACTTCTGGTAATTACTCACACCTCCCCCTTCTCTCCTTGTGCATTCCTCATTCTGATTACCCTCTTATCCCTTCTCTTCTCCACATTCCTCTGGTTCCCCTCCCCCTTCCCTTTCTTCCATGGTCCATAAGATATAGGAGCAGAATTAAGCCATTTGCCCCATCGAGTCTGCTCTGCCATTTCATCGTGGCTGATCCATTTCCCTCTCAGGCCCATCTCCTGCCTTCTCCCCGTATCCCTTCATGCCCTGACTAACCAAGAATCTATCAACCTCTGCCTTAAATATTCTCAATGACACAGCCTCCACAGCTGCCTGTGGCAAAGAATTCCACAGCTTCACCACTCTCAGGCTAAAGAAATTCCTCTTCATCTCCATTCTAAATGGACGTCCTTCTATTCTGAGACTGTGTCCTCTGGTCTTCTGTCCTCTCCTATTAAATTCCTTCTTCCACCTATCACCTCCCAGCTTCCTGCTTCATTCCATGCGCCCCCCCCAACCCACCCACCTTCCTCTCACCTCTCTAATCTATCATTGGCCATCTTTCACGCCTTCCCCTCAACCCTGCTTCCATATTCTGGCTTCTTAGCCCTTCCTTTCTAGTCCTTATCAAGGGTCTCGGCCCAAGTGCTGGTTCTTCCAGCATTTCCTGTGAGTTGCTAAAGACTTCCAGCATCTGTAAAATCTTTTGTGTTTACGATCAGACTAGTACTAAGGTTTGTGGTGTGGGGAGAAAGAAGGATGGGAGAGATGATGGTAGTTGTTTTTCAAAAGAGGACATTGGATGTGGATTGCTGAAGGAGAAAGACCAAAAAGCTAGGAGTTGGAAACCAAAGTTTTCAAGCTGCTGTTGGCTGACTTTTATAGACTCCAAAAGGAGTGAAGTTGGGAGTAGGAATTAGAATATGCCATTTAGATCATTATGTTCTTATTGCTCCATGATTTATCAAAATGAATTTACTTGTCAGATGTGTGCAACCATGTAATTGGAAATGTTGCAATTGTTATTTTAAGCCAAAATTGATCCATATCATTAGGAAATAGAATGTTGGCTGCTTGTGCTTTCATTCCAGGCTCAAGTGCTTTAGCATCGGATGGCTAGTACTTTGTATGGCTTGTTACTGACTGGGCAGTAATGGTACTGTGGTTTCTTAAGAAGGCCAGCTGCTCTTCATAAATTCCTGCTCTTCACTGTCCTCTTGAGCAGAGGTCTCTAAAAGTGCCTCCCTGCTTATTTCAAAGTACTGTCAGAAATAACATTCATTGTAGCTAGGGAGCTTTTGCTTCACAGATGGTAAAACCAAGAGGGTTGATAGACATTGGCTCTGTTTATGGAAATCAAAGTGCTAATGAAATTTAGTACGAAGTGAGCTACTGGTTCATCTTTTTGTGATGTATAATAAATCGTGCTGTTCCTTTTCCTTAATAACATCTATGGCATAAGAAATTAAGAGATGGGAATGTACATCTGATATATTGCAGGAGTGAGGAAGCTTTATTACAGTTGCATAGGTGAGACTGTATTTGGGACATTGCGTACGGTTTTGATCTCTTTGTCTGTGAAAAGGATATGCTTGTCAGAGAGGGAGTGCAAAGAATTTCCAATAGACTGGTTCCAGGGATGGAATCACATGAAGAGCAGTTCAGTAGCTTGAGACTGTATCTTCTAGAGTCTAGGATTTCACTGAAACATAAAAAAAATTTAGGGTATATAAGACCAAGTACCAAAATTGTTATTCTCCTGATTGATGAGTCAAGGATCAGAGGGTACAGATTATGAATAAGAACTGGGCCACTTTGGACTGAGATGAGAAGAAATGTCGTCACTCAAGAGTGTGATGTACCTTTGGAACCCTCTACCCCAAAGGGTCATGGAGGGTTATGTTTCTCAAATAGAAACCAATTGATTTCTGGGTATTAATGGAATCAAAGGACATGGAGACGTGGGTAGAAAATAATGCTGAGCCATAGTCTTGATGAACAGCAGAGGAAACTCAAAACTCCATATGGCCGACTCCTTATTCTTCTGTTGTGAACTATGCCAATCATCCGTTGACTGAAGGAACAATATGAAGTGGGGTACAAGGACAGCAAATCTGACTGAGAATGAGCACTGACTCTCACATGGATATTGTGGAGCCTGAAACAATTACACAATCTTCAAGATGGATGATGTCTGCAGAGCAAAGGAGCCAATCAGCTGTAGAAGGTGTGGTTTTACCAGTGATGACATCAGCATACATGGGGGGGCAGGTCATGTTACTATCTCCAATTCAGCAATACGCACTATTACTGAATTCATTAAGATCATGTCTTTGAACTGTCCCTAATTGTTCCTTCTAATCAGAGATCCTAAAATCAGTTGAAATAAAGTTAAATGACATACAATGTTGGTAAAACCATATTTAAATACATGTAAACATAGTTAAACCATGCATATTGTGGCTATAGCAATGCAGTGAGTGGGAGCAAGTCATCAGGTTGGGCTGGGTTGAGTATCTGCGCTCTGCTACTCTGTATATCTTTGAATTTTTTGGTCCCTGCACACTGCAGCAAGGAAGGACAGGACACTCTGAACATCAATTGGATGGATTGAGGGGTCAAAGGTTTCAAGGTACATTTAATGTCAGAGAAATGTATACAGTATACATCCTGAAATTCTTTTTCTTCACAACCATCCACAGAAACAGAGGAGTGCCCCAAAGAACGAATGACAGTTAAATGTTAGAACACCAACCCCCCCAGCTCTCCCCCTCCCACACACAAGCAGCAGCAAAGCAATGACCCCCTCCCCCTCCTCCATCAGCAAAAAGCATCTGCACTCCACACCGAGCACTCAAGTGTGCAGCAAAGCATCAATAAAGACACAGACTTGCAGTACCCCAGAGGCTACTCGTTCACCCAGTAATTCAACGTTACCACAGGCTCTCTCTTCCTCTCTCCCTAAAAAGGGAAAAAGGCACGTCCCTGTTTCACAGTGGGAAGGGAGCTGATTTATGGGGTTAAAAGTCTGTTGTGTCGCTTTTTCCAGGCTCTGCGCCCAAAGAACTCGGGTCTCTGGGCACACAGCCAGCAGCCAGCTCGCTGCTTTCGATCTTCCGTGTACTCCCATGACACCCTAATTTCCTGTGGAGGCACCGACCTCGAGTCCACCTGCTTCCAGAGCCATGAAATCCCGGAACCCTGAAGGCACGCTAGTCTTCTAGGCCACGTTCTTGGCATATTGAATAGCGGCCAGTCGTGAGACTCCGAGGGCGGGTCCCATTCCTGCAAGGAACCAAAGTCAGCCTGTAACTCCAGGTCAGGGTCTTCAAAGGAGCCCTGAGAAAGAAAAATAGAGATATTAAAGATAGAAATAGAGCTGTTTCCGAAGATTCAAGATAAGGAGTCGCCGTTAGGCACCATCGTCCTCCTAAGGGTCATGATGTATCTTACATTTGACCCATCAACTTTATTCCAACACAACCTCAGTCATTGGTTAGTATTTTCATAAATGGAAAAGGTAAGTGAACAGTTTGGTAATGCTATTCTGTTAGCTGAGATACCAGGTAACAATGCATTTACAATATGAGGTATGTGTAACAGAAGTGTGTGGCAAATGTAATGTAGGTTGATATCAGTTTAAGAATTGTATCATGTGCTCAACTGCTCCAGATATTGTTGCAACAGCCTTTAGTGTGAATAATGTCAGAGAGTCTCTGTGGGAGGAAAAATTCCCAGTGATGGGAAAGGCACTGTAAGCTTATATTTATTAAAGTAACACACACAAAATGCTGGCGAATGCAGCAGGCCAGGCAGCATCTATAGGAAGAAGTACAGTCGACATTTCGAGCCGAGACCCTTCGACAGGACGAGCTGAAAGAAAGAAGAGATAGTAAGAGATTTGAGAGGGGGAGGGGGAGGTCCGAAATGATAGGAGAAGACTGAGGGATGAAACTAGGAGCTGGAAAGTTGATTGGCAAAAGGGATATAAGGCTGGAGAAGGGGGAGGATCATGGGATGGGAGGGCTAGGGAGAAAGAAAGGGGGAGGGGAGCACCAGAGGAAGATGAACAGCAGGCAAGGAGTTATTATGAGAGGGAGAGAGAGAAAAAAAAGAGAGAGAAGGAAAAAAAAAAGGAATAAATAAAGAGGGGTGGGGTAAGAAGGGGAGGAGGGGCATAAACAGAAGTTAGAGAAATCAATGTTCATGCCATCAGGTTGGAGGCTACCCAGATGGAATATAAGGTGTTGTTCCTCCAACCCGAGTGTGGCTTCATCTTGACAGTAGAGGAGGCCGTGGATTGACATATCAGAATGGGAATGGGACGTGGAATTAAAATGTGTGGCCACTGGGAGATCCTGCTTTCTCTCGCGGACGGAGCGTAGGCGTTCAGCGAAATGGTCTCCCAGTCTGCATCGGGTCTCACCAATATATAGAATGCCGCACCGGGAGCACCGGACACAGTCCCTGGCTTACTTTCTGACTTTTCTGGCTGACTCTCCCCGCCGTCCTGACTACCCTTCTGGTAGCCTTTACTCGGGGCAAACTTCGTTTTATGTGTCAACGCGTACTCATCCGCTAACTTAGCAGTTGTGGCTAAAGTGTCTGCCTCTTTCTCATCTAGGTAGGGTCTCATACCGTCAGGGACACAACCTTTAAACTGCTCAATCAGGATCAGCTGTAGCAGTCTGTCATAATCCCCATCTACTCCCTTCGAGGCGCATCGACGCTCACAATATGTTTGCATCTCACAGGCAAACTCTAAATACGTGCGGTCCCACTGCTTCCTCGCATTCCGGAACCTCTGCCGGTATGCCTCCGGGACCAACTCATAAATCCTGAGGATGGCCTCTTTCACCACTTCATACCTCCGGGCATCTTCTGCGGACAAAGCCGAGTAAGCTTGTTGTGTTTTCCCTTTAAGTACACTCTGAAGCAAAACAGCCCACTTATCCCTCGGCCAGTCCTGACTTGCAGCAACTTTTTCGAAATGGAGAAAGTACCGATCCACATTGGTATTGTCAAATGGGGGAACCAGCCTAACCTCCCTGAACCCTCCACCTTGGTTTGGCATGGGCCCCTGCTCTGCCCTCATCTTTAACCTCTCCAGCTTGAATTCCCTTTCCCTCTGTTTCTCTTCTCGCTCCAACTGCCTCTCTCTCTCGCCGTTCTAACTGTCTGTCTCTCTCTTCTCGTTGTCATTCTAACTGTTTCTCTTTGTGTTCTAGCTGCCGTACCCGGAACTCGTGCTCGAGTCTCAATTTTTCAAGCTGCACCTGTACTGTGTCTCCATCAGGTTTTCCAATAGATATCACCTCCAGCTCCCCTTGGGGAAACGCACCTTTAGACACATAATGCTCTACGATAGCTCTGTGTATCTCCTCTCTCCTCATTGTCGACTTCCCCTTAACAAGATTCAACCGTTTGGCCACAGCTGCCAATTCCGCTTTCCTGGCATCCTCTAATGCCTCCGAGGTCGACACCTTTAGAAATTCCTCAATGTCCATTTCTGCTGTTTGCCTTTTCTTTCTTTCGGGAATTTTAACCCAATCAATTTACCCAGTCCCAAATTTAGCGTTCAAAATCGCGGACGAGAACCCCACTTATGTTACGTACCCCGTAACTGGGTTGCCAAACCAGCAGAAATAGACCACTTAGTTGGAGTCTGGATTACTGGAACTAAGAAAGTTTTATTAAAGAAATAAGTAACACAGTACTCCAATCAAAAGGATATAAATGCAACAGTTTAGCAATGATAAAACACACATGTACACAGAACTAGGATAAATAGGATCAATCAAGCTCTATCGCAGTCTAGGGGTAAATGACCAGTTTCAAGTGACGCAAAGTTCAGTTCAATTGAGGTCAGTTCAGTTCACAGTAATCACTGTCATGCCGTTGGGGCGGGGAGAAGAGAGAGAGCGAAAGCGAATGAATATTCAAAACGGATTCCACACAGACCTTCGATATTCCTCGCAGTTAGCTTTCGGGCGAGCCCTTTGTAATGTCTTCTGAGGTCACCGACTGTGACCCCTCTGTTCCAGATACGACCGTTCTTCTGTGCTGAACCCGGCACCCAGGCAAGGGCGGACACACACACCAGGTTCCCGCCGACCGTAACTTTCTACCCTGTGCGTCTATGGCTGGTCCCGCGACTAGACCTCAAAAACTCCCACCAACTTGTGGGGGTACACCGCTTCCAGGGTCTCGTTACCTCGTGGAGTCGTGTGTCTGTTGTCTTAGCGAACCTGTCCCTTTTTATCCCCCCTGCTGGGGTATCGCCTGTCCATCAAACTTCAAACAGTTCAGGGTTCAAAGCCACCGGTCTCTGACAATACTCGGAACCGTGTCTCCTTTCGGTAATCTCTCTCGTCTCTCTCTTATTAGCACCTTGCATGTTCCCCCATTGTCCTCTTATCGGCATCAATCTTCTGATAACTGGTTCTTTTCTCACAAAAGGTAACTAAGTCTTTGGCTTTGTTACTGAAACAAAGGTAATAGTCAAATTACACAAAACCAAGGTGAGTCATAGTTATGATATATTGTAAACATGCAGTTTTGCTTATCATATGAACAATTAAATGGGTGCTACTATGATGATATACAGTGTGTGGCCACTTTTCCACAGCAACTTTTATAAATTTCCTTTCAACAGACCAGTGGCGTTTTCATTGTCAGGAGGAGAGAGTCCAACCATCCTCACTGGATCATCAGTTATTGACCCTATGTGATGATAAGGCCAATAATACTGGATAGTAAGAGATGATAGCTGAGAGGATAATCAGAGAGCAAAGTACTGTATATATAATGATGACAAATAATGAAGATACTAGGCATTGTTTTGCTGTAGCTTGAATGTGAAATTCTTAAAGAACGCAGGTAATGATTCATTTTTCACCATGTGAATCACATTACTCCTTTGAAATTTGGCTCATTGAAATCTGTGGGATTGTACATTGTTCAAAATTGAATGTGCATATATGTTTGAAAATAAGTGTATGAGAACACTACGAGGTTGCTTAAAAGACTTATGTGGTAGCTTTAGAAAAATAAGTGGTACTGCTGTTCCAGTAATCGGGTAGAATCCAAATCTCTGATACTGCACTTGTGGAGTTTGACCACTGTCCCTGAGAACGCATCGGTTACCAAGGATGTTCTGGTTTCCTCCTGCATCCCAAAGGTGTGCTGGGGTTGGTAGGTTAATTGATTGCTGATATCAGCGTAAGAAGGTGGGGAGAGAATGGATTTGTAGGACAGTAGGTCAGGGATTGGGATTGCTGTGAGAGCAAATATCAACTCAATGGGCTGAATGGCTTCCTGTGTAATGGGGAGAAATGAAATTACGTAGGATTAGAGTGAAAATGTGCTGCGAACTGATGGGCCATTGTTGAGATGCAGTTTAGAATAAATCTTAGGAATGGGAAAATAATTACTTGAAGCATAAGAGGCAACAGGAATTTATTGTAGTGTTATTTGAGCTGTGGGAAATACTATTGTTGCTCTCCACAACTTCATGAAGTTGCCTGTTGTTTCAACTTTATATTGACCTGTCAATTAGCCAAACAGAAATGAGTTTAACATGCAAATAATAAAAAGTTGTGTTTCTATAACACACTTCATGATTTTCGTCATTACAAAGCATTCATAGCCAATGAACATAGTTATGTCAAAATAGAGGAAACGCAGTGGCCAACTTGCATCTAAGCAAACTCCTAGTTCAGCAGAGGAGGACAAAGGGCTTAATTAGGAAGGGGAAAAAAGATTATGAGACAAAACTGGCAGGGAACATAAAAACTGACTGTAAAAGATTTTATAGATATGTGAAAAGGAAAAGACTGGTAAAGACAAATGTAGCTCCCCTACAGACAGAAACAGGTGTATTGATTATGGGGAGCAAGGACATGGCAGACCAATTGAATAATTACTTTGGTTCTTGTCTTCACTAAGGAGGACATAAATAATCTTCCAGAAATAGTAGGGGACAGAGGGTCCAGTGAGATGGAGGAACTGAGCGAAATACATGTTAGTAGGGAAGTGGTGTTGGGTAAATTGAAGGGATTAAAGGCAGATAAATCCCCAGGGCCAGATGGTCTGCATCCCAGAGTGCTTAAGGAAGTAGCCCAAGAAATAGTGGATGCATTAGTGATAATTTTTCAAAACTCGTTAGATTCTGGACTAGTTCCTGAGGATTGGAGGGTGGCTAATGTAACCCCACTTTTTAAAAAAGGAGGGAGAGAGAAACCGGGGAATTATAGACCGGTTAGCCTAACGTCAGTGGTGGGGAAACTGCTGGAGACAGTTATCAAAGATGTGATAACAGCACATTTGGAAAGCGGTGAAATCATCGGACAAAGTCAGCATGGATTTGTGAAAGGAAAATCATGTCTGCCGAATCTCACAGAATTTTTTGAGGATGTAACTAGTAGAGTGGATAGGGGAGAACCAGTGGATGTGGTATATTTGGATTTTCAAAAGGCTTTTGACAAGGTCCCACACAGGAGATTAGTGTGCAAACTTAAAGCACACGGTATTGGGGGTAAGGTATTGATGTGGATAGAGAATTGGTTAGCAGAAAGGAAGCAAAGAGTGGGAATAAACGGGACCTTTTCAGAATGGCAGGCAGTGACTAGTGGGGTACCGCAAGGCTCAGTGCTGGGACCCCAGTTGTTTACAATATATATTAATGACTTGGATGAGGGAATTAAATGCAGCATCTCCAAGTTTGCGGATGATACGAAGCTGGGCGGCAGTGTTAGCTGTGAGGAGGATGCTAAGAGGATGCAGGGTGACTTGGATAGGTTAGGTGAGTGGGCAAATTCATGGCAGATGCAATTTAATGTGGATAAATGTGAAGTTATCCACTTTGGTGGCAAAAATAGGAAAGCAGATTATTATCTGAATGGTGGCCGATTAGGAAAAGGGGAAGTGCAATGAGGCCTGGGTGTCATTATACACCAGTCATTGAAAGTGGGCATGCAGGTACAGCAGGTGATGAAAAAGGCGAATGATATGCTGGCATTTATAGCGAGAGGATTCGAGTACAGGAGCAGGGAGGTACTACTGCAGTCGTAGAAGGCCTTGGTGAGACCACACCTGGAGTATTGTGTGCAGTTTTGGTCCCCTAATCTGAGGAAAGACATCCTTGCCATAGAGGGAGTACAAAGAAGGTTCACCAGATTGATTCCTGGGATGGCAGGACTTTCATATGAAGAAAGACTGGATGAACTGGGCTTGTACTCGTTGGAATTTAGAAGATTGAGGGGGGATCTGATTGAAACGTATAAAATCCTAAAGGGATTGGACAGGCTAGATGCAGGAAGATTTTTCCCGATGTTGGGGAAGTCCAGAACAAGGGGCCACAGTTTGAGGATAGAGGGGAAGCCTTTTAGGACTGAGATTAGGAAAAACTTCTTCACACAGAGAGCGGTGAATCTGTGGAATTCTGTGCCACAGGAAACAGTTGAGGCTGGTTCATCGGCTATATTTAAGAGGGAGTTAGATATGGCCCTTGTGGCTACGGGGATCAGGGGATATGGAGGGAAGGCTGGTGCAGGGTTCTGAGTTGGATGATCAGCCATGATTATAATAAATGGCGGTGCAGGCTCGAAGGGCCGAATGGCCTACTCCTGCACCTATTTTCTATGTTTCTATGAAAGCTATGGAGGCAGGAAAGGCTAGAAACACTCAGCTGGTCAGGTAGTGGGTGGTGGGGTGGAAAGTTAACATTTAAGGTCCAGGAGAACTTCATCAGAACTAGAAAAGAGGGACAACAGCTTAGTTTTCAGTAGAAGAGAGGTGGGGGGAGGGGAAGAAAAGTTAGAACAAAAGGAATAACTTAGAAAGGGATTTCCTCTGTTCTGTGCACTCCTTCCTCTAGCTCCTCTGCTAAAACTAACCTGTTTTGTAATTCTGGTGGAAGTTATCATACCTAAAATTTCAACTGCTTTTTCTCTTCACAGATGCCGTCTGAGTGCTTCTGTTTTTTCAAATTTTGTACGTCTTGCCTCTTCAGTTTCTTATTTTTTTGGTGGGTGGGTAGTATTTCCATTGATTTTTCCCACATTTTTTTTGTGTCTGTTTCAGAGGAGTGAGAAGATATTTAAACATGTCATTCTGAAAGCCAGCTGCTCCAACATCAAAGTTCTCCCTCAGCACTGCCTGGGTTGAATTCTCTGAGGTGGAAATAGCTACAGTTTAAAGGCAAGAATCATGGTTACACTGAGTCAGAAAACCAAGAGGCTGACTGAAGTGCAGTTTGATGTTATTTGGAAGAGCAGGGGTGACAACCTCATCAGTGGTAAAATGCAGAGCCATTGCTGATGGTGAAGACTATGGTTACCAGGAATATTGATTTCATTGGCTAGCAGGGTGACCTGGTGGCAGAGCTGCTGCTTCATGACTCCAGCAACCCAATTTCAAACCTGAGTGGAGTCTGCACTTTGATTCAAAGAAGGAAGTCTGAGAGTCGGAGCGGGAGTGAGGAGGAAGACATTATTGAATTTTTCGGGTTTTTTTTCCATCGGCGTTCAGAGAGGCGGGACTGCGCAGGCGTGTGATGTCGGGCAGTGAAGCATGGAAGATTTGAAAGGAACAGAGCCTCATACAGCGGGCAGCGTAGTGAGCTGGGAGCAGAGTGAAGGCTTAAGGGCTTCGGCTCAACGGGCTTAGGCGGAAACGGGTGAGGCGAGGAAGGTTTGGTATTCATTTTTTGTTATTTGAGGAGAGGGGCAGTATGAGTGTGAGGGCAGTTTGTTCTCGGTGCCGGATGTAGGAGGCCCTGGAGTCTCCAAGCCTCCCGGATGTCCACATCTGCGCCAGGTGCGCCGAGATGCAGCTCCTAAGGGACCGCGTTAGGGAACTGGAGCTGCAGCTCGATGACCTTCGTCTGGTCAGGGAGAGTGGATAGAGAGGAGTTACAGGCAGGTGGTCACACCGGGGCCACAGGAGGCAGACCAGTGGGTCACGGTTAGGAGGGGGAAGGGGAAGAGTCAGGTAATAGAGAGTATCCCGGTGGCTGTGCCCCTTGACAATAGGTACTCCTGTTTGAGTACTGTTGGGGGGGATAGCCTACCTGGGGGAGTGACAGTGGCCGTGCCTCCGGCACAGAGTCCGGCCCTGTAGCTCAGAAGGGTAGGGAAAGGAAGAGGAGGGCAGTTGTGATAGGGGACTCGATAGTAAGGGGGTCAGATAGACGATTCTGTGGACGCAGTCCAGAGACCCGGATAGTAGTTTGCCTCCCTAGTGCCAGGGTCTGGGATATTTCTGATCGTGTCCAAGATATCCTGAAGTGGGAGGGTGAGGAGCCAGAGGTCATGGTACATATAGGTACCAATGACATAGGTAGGAAAAGGGGAGAGGTCGTGAAAGGAGAATATAGGGAGCTAGGAAGGGAGTTGAGAAAAAGGACCACAAAGGTAGTAATCTCGGGATTACTACCTGTGCCATGCGACAGTGACAGTAGGAATGCAATGAGGTGGAGGATAAATGCGTGGCTGAAGGATTGGAGCAGGGGGCAGGGATTCAAGTTTTTGGATCATTGGGACCTCTTTTGGCGCAGGCGTGACCTGTACAAAAAGGACGGGTTACACTTGAATCCTAGGGGGACCAATATCCTGGCAGGGAGATTAGCGAGGGCTACTCAGGTGACTTTAAACTAGAATGGTTGGGGAGGTGGGAATCAAATTAAAGAGGCTAGGCGAGAGGAGGTTAGTTCACAACAGGGGGATGGGAACCAGTGCAGAGAGACAGAGGGGTGTAAAATGAGGGTAGAAGCAAAAAGTAGTAAGGTGAAAAGTAAAAGTGGCAGGCCGACAAATCCAGGGCAAGCATCAAAAAGGGCCATTTTTCAACATAATTGTATAAGGGCTAAGAGAATTGTAAAAGCGCGCCTGAAGGCTTTGAGTGTCAATGCAAGGAGCATTCGTAACAAGGTGGATGAATTAAAAGTGCAGATTGTTATTAATGAATATGATATAGTTGGGATCACAGAAACATGGCTCCAGGGTGACCAAGGATGGGAGCTCAACATTCAGGGATATTCAATATTCAGGAGGGATAGACATGAAAGAAAAGGAGGTGGGGTGGCGTTGCTGGTTAGAGAGGAGATTAACTCAATAGAAAGGAAGGACGTAAGCCGGGAAGATGTGGAATCGATATGGGTAGAGCTGCATAACACTAAGGGGCAGAAAACGCTGGTGGGAGTTGTGTACAGGCCACCTAACAGTAGTAGTGAGGTTGGGGATGGTATTAAACAGGAAATTAGAAATGTGTGCAATAAAGGAACAGCAGTTATAATGGGTGACTTCAATCTACATGTAGATTGGGTGAACCAAATTGGTAAGGGTGCTGAGGAAGAGGATTTCTTGGAATGTATGCGGGATGGTTTTTTGAACCAACATGTCGAGGAACCTACTAGAGAGCAGGCTATTCTAGACTGGGTATTGAGCAATGAGGAAGGGTTAATTAGCAATCTTGTCGTGAGAGGCCCCTTGGGTAAGAGTGACCATAATATGGTGGAATTCTTCATTAAGATGGAGAGTGACATAGTTAATTCAGAAACAAAGGTTCTGAACTTAAAGAAGGGTAACTTTGAAGGTATGAGACGTGAATTAGCTAAGATAGACTGGCAAATGACACTTAAAGGGTTGACGGTGGATATGCAATGGCAAGCATTTAAAGATCGCATGGATGAACTACAACAATTGTTCATCCCAGTTTGGCAAAAGAATAAATCAAGGAAGGTAGTGCACCTGTGGCTGACAAGGGAAATTAGGGATAGTATCAATTCCAAAGAAGAAGCATACAAATTAGCCAGAAAAAGTGGCTCACCTGAGGACTGCGAGAAATTTCGAGTTCAGCAGAGGAGGACAAAGGGCTTAATTAGGAAGGAGAAAAAAGATTATGAGAGAAAACTGGCAGGGAACATAAAAACTGACTGTAAAACCTTTTATAGATATGTGAAAAGAAAAAGATTGGTTAAGACAAATGTAGGTCCCCTACAGACAGAAACAGGTGAATTGATTATGGGGAGCAAGGACATGGCAGACCAATTGAATAATTACTTTGGTTCTGTCTTCACTAAGGAGGACATAAATAATCTTCCGGAAATAGTAGGGGACAGAGGGTCCAGTGAGATGGAGGAACTGAGCGAAATACATGTTAATAGGGAAGTGGTGTTAGGTAAATCGAAGGGATTAAAGGCAGATAAATCCCCAGGGCCAGATGGTCTGCATCCCAGAGTGCTTAAGGAAGTAGCCCAAGAAATAGTGGATGCATTAGTGATAATTTTTCAAAACTCTTTAGATTTTCGACTAGTTCCTGAGGATTGGAGGGTGGCTAATGTAACTCCACTTTTTAAAAAAGGAGGGAGAGAGAAACCAGGGAATTATAGACCGGTTAGCCTAACATCGGTGGTGGGGAAACTGCTAGAGTCAGTTATCAAAGATGTGATAACAGCACATTTGGAAAGCGGTGAAATCATCGGACAAAGTCAGCATGGATTTGTGAAAGAAAAATCATGTCTGCCGAATCTCACAGAATTTTTTGAGGATGTAACTAGTAGAGTGGATAGGGGAGAACCAGTGGATGTGGTATATTTGGATTTTCAAAAGGCTTTTGACAAGGTCCCACACAGGAGATTAGTGTGCAAACTTAAAGCACACGGTATTGGGGGTAAGGTATTGATGTGGATAGAGAATTGGTTAGCAGACAGGAAGCAAAGAGTGGGAATAAACGGGACCTTTTCAGAATGGCAGGCGGTGACTAATGGGGTACCGCAAGGCTCAGTGCTGGGACCCCAGTTGTTTACAATATATATTAATGATTTGGATGAGGGGAATTAAATGCAGCATCTCCAAGTTTGCGGATGACACAAAGCTGGGCGGCAATGTTAGCTGTGAGGAGGATGCTAAGAGGATGCAGGGTGACTTGGATAGGTTAGGTGAGTGGGCAAATTCATGGCAGATGCAATTTAATGTGGATAAATGTGAAGTTATCCACTTTGGTGGCAAAAACAGGAAAACAGATTATTATCTGAATGGTGGCCGATTAGGAAAAGGAGAGGTGCAGCGAGACCTGGGTGTCATTATACACCAGTCATTGAAAGTGGGCATGCAGGTACAGCAGGCGGTGAAAAAGGCGAATGGTATGCTGGCATTTATAGCGAGAGGATTTGAGTACAGGAGCAGGGAGGTACTACTGCAGTTGTACAAGGCCTTGGTGAGACCACACCTGGAGTATTGTGTGCAGTTTTGGTCCCCTAATCTGAGGAATGACATCCTTGCCATAGAGGGAGTACAAAGAAGGTTCACCAGATTGATTCCTGGGATGGCAGGACTTTCATATGAAGAAAGACTGAATGAACTGGGCTTGTACTCGTTGGAATTTAGAAGATTGAGGGGGGATCTGATTGAAACATATAAAATCCTAAAGGGATTGGACAGGCTAGATGCAGGAAGATTGTTCCCGATGTCGGGGAAGTCCAGAACGAGGGGTCACAGTTTGAGGATAAAGGGGAAGCCTTTTAGGACCGAGATTAGGAAAAAACTTCTTCACACAGGGAGTGGTGAATCTGTGGAATCCTCTGCCACAGGAAACAGTTAAGGCCAGTTCATTGGCTATATTTAAGAGGGAGTTAGATATGGCCCTTGTGGCTAAAGGGATCAGGGGGTATGGAGGGAAGGCTGGTGCAGGGTTCTGAGTTTGATGATCAGCCATGATCATACTGAATGGCGGTGCAGGCTCAACGGGCCGAATGGCCTACTCCTGCACCTATTTTCTATGTTTCTATGTTTCCCCTTTGGGTGCTCTGGTTTTCTCCCTCATCCCAGTACATTGCCCCAAGTGGTAGGGATCTGAGGACAGATGATGTGAATGTGGGAAGATTTAAAATGGGATCAGCATAAATAAGTGCTTGCTGGTTGTTGTGGGCTCATGGACCAAAGGGCCTTTTTACGTTGTGGTTTTATGACTCCCTATTGTTTATTTAATATTTTATAAAATATTGCATTTTTTTTATTGTTTACATCATTCATTGCAGGTTGTATGTAAAACTATGTGAATGGCATATGTCATCATAAGTTTGTGCCTCAGTTAAAGTAAAAACAAAACTAAAAAGTTATCCCAGGCCCTTCCTTGTTTTTCATTCGATTAGTTTTTGGAGTTGCAAAACACAACAGTGGTGAAGAGTAGATTTTGAAACAAACTTGCAACAGCTACCTAATTAAAGCGCAGTGAGACATTTGAGTTTTAAAAAACTCACCACATGGTTTCTCTGGAAAAGGAGAGAGAAACACGGTGGATTTTTTTTTTAAATGCAGAAAATGTACGAAATTCATGAGTTCATAAACAATGAATACTGGGTGATAATAATCAAAAAAAATTTTTAAGAAGTAGAAATGGCTGGCTACATCAGAAAGATACACATGTTTGATTGCACAAGGGAATACTGGATATTGTACACTGAGCGAATTGAACAGTATTTTGAAGCAAATGAAATATCCAGTGAAAAGTGAGTGCCAGTTTTGCTGAGTGCATTGGGTAGAAAAGCATACAGTTTGCTTAGAAGTTTAACCGCTCCAACCAAACCAGCCCAAATGAGTTTTGCTGATATTGTGAAAGTAATGCAGGAACATTTTGAACCAAAGCCATTGTTTTCAGTTTCATAAGTGGAATAAAAAGGAAGTGGAGCCCATTTCAGTGTATATGGCTGAACTGAAGAGCTTGCCTGAGCATTGTCAGTTCAGTGGTGAGCTTAATGATGCACTGAGAGATCATTTAGTTTGTGGAATCATACAAGAAAGCATTCAAAAATGACTCCTAACTGAAGCACAACTCCATTTTAAAAGAGCAATTGAAATTGCAGTACGAATGGAAACAGAGACAGAGACATAATTGAGTTGCAGCCAGGAATGAAAGTTAGCTTGAACAAGGTAGCAACCTCTAAGCAGTGAGCTGCTGGCTGAAGGAATTGTGTTTGCTTTGTGGCAGAGGCTCATGTACACCACACCAATGCAGGTTTAAGTTTCAAAGTTGAAGTTCAAATTACATTTATTTTCAATGTATGTATTTTATATATAACCTTGAGGTTTGTTTCCTTACAGGTAGCCACAAAACAAAGGAACCCAATAGAACCTGAGTGTGCAGAAAATTTGAACAAATCACACAAACAGTAAAAGTAAGCAAATAACATTCAGAACTGAAGTTCACAAAAGTGAGTTCACAGTCACAAAGCCAATCATCGCTGCACATGATCTAGGAGCCTGTTAGTTGTTTCAGCTCAGCGCAGAGACAGCTAAGGCTTGCAGAGCAGTTGGCTGAACACTGGCCCATCTCTGGCCTCAATACCCTGACCTTTTTAATCTGGCTCAGCACTTAGATCGGCTAAATCGCTTTTGAATCCAGGCCCTGCTGCTTCAATACACCCTTGGGCCTGATTTACAAACTTGCTCTCCGCTTCACATTAACAAATAAAATACAGTGCAAGTCTGAGGCACCTATCTATATATATGTGTATACTGCATAGAAGACATATGAGCAGAATTAGGCCATACGACCCTGTCGAGTCTGCTGCACTACCTCAAGGCTGATCCATTCCCTCTCAACCCCATTTTCCTGCCTTCTCTCTGTAACTTTTTCCACCCTGACTAATCAAGAGTCTATCAACCTCCACTTAAAATACACCCAGTGACCTGGCTTCCACACAGCTGCCTGTGGCAACAATTCCACAGATTCACCACCATCGTCCAGCTAAAGAAATTCCTCTTTATCTCTGTTTCAAAGGATGTCTCTACAGCCGGAGGCTGCCGCCTCCTTCCTGCCATAGAAGCCATTGTCTCCACATCCACTCTATCTAGGCCTTTCAACATTCAATAGGTTTCATTGAGATGCACCCCCCCCCCCCTTCATTCTTCTGAATTCCAGTGAGTATAGGCCCAGAGCCATCAATCCCGCCTCAAAGGATAAGCCTTTCATCCCTGGAACCGTTCTCCTGAACCTCCTGTGAACCCTCTCCAATGTCAGCACATTCTTTCTTAAATAAGGGGCCCAAAACTGCTCACAATACTCCAAGTGAGGCCTCACCAGTGCCTTATAAAGCCTCAGTATTATATCCTTGGTTTTGTATTCTGGTCCTCTTGAATTGAATGCGAACAATGCATTTGCCTTCCTTACCACTGCTGCAAATTAAACTTTAGCGAATCATGCATAAGGACTCTCAAGTTGCTTTGCACCTCGAATTTTTGGATTTTCTCCTTGTTTAGAAAATAGACTATGTTTTTATTCCTTCTACGAAAGTATTTGACCATGCAGTTCCCTACACTGCATTCTATCTGCCACTCCTTTGCCCATTCTCCTAACCTCTCTAAGTCCATCTACAGCCTCCTTGCCTCCTCAACAGTACCTGCCACTCTATGTTCATATCATCTGCAAACTTGGCTACAAATCCATCAATAACATTATTCAAATCACCATACAACATAAAATGAAATGATTCCAATATTGACCCCCTGCAGATCACCACTTGTCACCGGCAGCCCTTCAGAAAATGCTCCCTTTATTCCCACTCTTCACCTCCTGTGAATCAGCCAATCTTCAATCCATGCTAGTATCTTTCCTGTAATACCATGGGCACTTAGCTTGTTAAGCAGCCTCATGTGTGGCATCTTGTAAAAGGCCTTCTGAAAATCTAAATAAGCAATGTCTCCTTTATCTATTCTGCTTATTATTTCCTCAAAGAATTCCAACAGACAAACAGAAAGGTCTTAAGGTGGATAAGTCACCTGGACCAGATGGACTACATCCCTGAGTCCTGAAGGAGGTTGCTGAAGAGATAATGGATGCATTGGTCATGATCCTTCAAGAATCACTTGCTCCTGACATGGTCCTGGAGGAGTGGAAGATTGCAAATGTCACTCCACTCCTTAAGAAAGGAGGAAAGCAAAAGAAAGGAAATTATAGGCCATTTAGCCTAACCTCAGTGCTTGGGAAAGTACTGGAGTTCATTATTAAGGATGAGGTTTCAGGGTACTTGGAGACTAATGATAAAATAAGTCAAAGCGTAGATCCTGTCAAGGAAAATCTTGTCTGACTAATCTGTTAGAATTCTTTGAGGAAGTAACAAGCAGGTGGACAAAGGGGAGGCAGTGGATGTCATTTACTTAGATTTTCAGAAGGCATTTGATAAGGTGCCTCACATGAGGCTACTTAACAAGATAAAATCCTATGGTGTTAATGGAAAGATACTGGCATGGATAGAGGAACGGCTGACAGACAAGAGGCAGCGAGTGGGAATAAAGGGGACTTTTCTATTTGGCTGCCAGTGACTAGTGGTGGTCCTCAGGGGTCAATATTGGGACCACTACTTTTCACATTGTCTGTCAATGATTTAGATAGTGGAATCTATGGCTATGTGACAAAATTTGCAGTTGATACAAAGGTAGGTGGAGGGGTAGATAGTGCTGAGGAAGCAATGCATTTGCAGCAGGACTTAGTCGAATTGGAAGAATGGGCAAAAACGTGGCAGATAGAATACAGTGATGGGAAATGTATGATAATGCATTTTGGTAAAAGGAACAATAGTGCAGACTATTATCTAAATGGGGAGAAATTTCAAACATCAGGGGTGCAAAGAGCCTTGGGAATCTTCATGCAAGTCTCCCAGAAGGTTAATTCACAGGTTGAGTCTGTGGTAAAGAAGGCAAATGCAATGTTGACATTTATTCAAGGGGAGTAGAATATAAAAGCAAGGAGATAATGCTGAGGCTTTATAAGGCACTAGTCAGGCTGCAGTTGGAGTATTGTCAGCAATTTTGGGCCCTATATCTCAGAACGGATGTATTATTGTTGGAGAGTGTCCAGAGGAGATTCACAGGATGATTTTGGGAATGAAAGGGTTAATATCTGGGAAAGAGGAGCATTTGGCAGCTTTGGGCCTGTATTCACTGGAATTTAGAAGAATATGTGGGGATTTCATTGAGACCTACTGAATGTTGAAAGAACTAGATAAGGTGGATGTGGAGAGAATGTTTCCACTGGTGGGGGTATCCAAAACCAGAGGACACAGCCTCAAAATTGAGGGGTGTCCTTTTAGAACAGAAGTGAGGAGAATTTTTTTTTTTAGCCAAAGAGCGGTGAATCTGTGGAATGCTCTGCCACAGACTGCAATGGAAGCTAAGTCCGTGGGTGTATTTAAAGATGATAGTTGATAGGTTCCTGATTGGTCAGAGCATTAAGGGATATGGTGAGTTGGCGGGTGTATTTGGTTGAATTGGATCTGGGCTCAGCTATAATGAAATGGTGGAACGAACTTGATGGGCTGAATGGCCTAATTCCACTCCTAGGTCTAATGGTTAGGCAAGATTTTCCCTTGCGGAAAGCACACCAACTACGGCCTATTTTATCATGTCCACCAAGTACCCTGAGTTCTCATCCTTCACAATTGACTCCAACATCTTCCCAACCACTGAGGACAGACTAACTATAATTTCCTTATTTCTCCTTCCCTCCCTTCTTGAAGTGTGGAATGACATCTGCAATCTTCCAGTCCTCCAGAACCATGCCAGAATCTATTGATTTTTGAAAGATTATTACTTATGCCTCCACAATCTCTTCAGCTACATCTGTCAGAACCCTGCGGTGTCGTCCATTTGGTCCAGGTGACTTATCTACATTCAAACCTTCCAGTTTCCCAACCACCTTCTCCCTAGTAACAGCAACTGCACTTTGTGGATTCCATAGAGAGAGTGCGGAGGAGATTTACAAGGATGTTGCCTGGATTGGAGGGCATACCTTATGAGAATAGGTTGAGTGAACTTGGCCTTTTCTCCTTGGAGCGATGGAGGATGAGAAGTGACCTGATAGAGGTGTATAAGATGATGAGGGGCATTGATTGTGTGGATAGTCAGAGGCATTTTCTCAGGTTTGAAATGGCTAACATGAGGAGACATAGTTTTAAGGTGCTTGGAAATAGGTACTGAGGGGATGTCAGGGGTAAGTTTTTGACACACAGAGTGGTGGGTGCATGGAATGCTCTGCTGGTGGTGGTGGTGGAAGAGGATACAGTAGGGTCTTTTAAGAGCCTCTTAGATTGTACATGGAGCTCAGAAAAACAGAGGGCTATGCACTAGAGAAGTTCTAAGCAGTTTCTAGAGTAGGTTACATGGTCAGCACAGCATTGTGTGCCAAAGGGTCTGTAATGTGCTGTAAATTCCTATGTTCACTTCTCTCCCCTGACATTCTCGAACTTCCAGTGTACTGCTAGTGTCTTCCACAGTAAAGACTAATGCAATATACTTTTTCAGTTCTTCTGCCATTTCCTTGTCCACTATTACTATCTCTCCAGCATCATTTTCCAGTGGTCCAGTATCTACTTTTGCCTCTTTCACTCTTTATATTTCTGAGAAAAGCTTTTGGTATCCTCTTTGATATTGTGTCCTCCCTTATGGCTTTTTTGTTGCCTTCTGGTGTTTTTAAAGTTGTCCAATCCCCTAACTTTTCACTAATTTTTGCTCTATTATATGCCCACTCTTTTGCTTTTATACTGGCTTTGACTTCTCTTGTTAGTCACTGTTGCATCATCTTGCCTTTGGAATACTTCATCTTCTTTGGAATGTATCTATGCTGCACCTTCCAAATTACTCTCAGAAACTCTGGACTTTGCTGCTCTGCTGTCATCCCTGTTAGTGTTCCTTTCCAATCAACTTCGGCCAGCTGCTCTCTCGTGTCTCTGTAATTCTCTATACTTCACTGTAATACTGATACATCTGACTTCAGCTTCTCCTTCTCAAATTGCAGGGTGCAGGGTGAATTCAATCATATTTCAATTCCTGGCTCCGAATGGTTCCTTTACCTTAAGCTCCCTAATCAAATCTGGTTCATGACACAGTACCCAATCCTGAATGGATAATTCCTTAGTGGGCTGGGCTCAATCCTGAGCTGTGCTAAAAAGCCATCATGTAGACATTCTCAAACACGAGGAAATCTGCAGATGCTGGAATTTCAAGCAACGCACATAAAAGTTGCTGGTGAACGCAGCAGGCCAGGCAGCATCTCTAGGAAGAGGTACAGTCAACGTTTCAGGCCGAGACCCTTCGTCAGGACTAACTGAAAGAAGAGATATTAAGAGATTTGAAAGTGGGAGGGGGAGGGGGGGGATCCAAAATGATAGGAGAAGACAGGAGGGGGAGGGATGGAGTCAAGAGCTGGACAGGTGATTGGCAAAAGGAATATGAGGGGATCATGGGATGGGAGACCTAGGGAGAAAGAATTGGGGAGAGGGGGGAGAAACCCAGAGGATGAGCAAGGAGTATAGTGAGAGGGACAGAGGGAGAAAAAGGAGAGAGTATATATATATATAATAATAAAGAAGAAATAAATAATGGATGGGGTAGTGGGGCATTAACCGAAGTTAGAGAAGTCAATGTTCATGCCATCAGGTTGGAGGCTACCCAGACGGAATTTAAGGTATTGTTCCTCCAACCTGAGTGTGACTTCATCTTGACAGTAGAGGAGGCCGTGGATAGACATGTCAGAATGGGAATGGGATGTGGAATTAAAATGTGTGGCTACTGGGAGATCCTGCTTTCTCTGGTGGACAGAGCGTAGGTGTTCAGCGAAACGGTTTCCCAGTCTGCGTCGGGTCTCGCCAATATATAGAAGGCTGCATCGGGAGCACTGGACACAGTATATCACCCCAGCCGACTCACAGGTGAAGTCCCACTTTTAAATCTCTTACTATCTCTTCTTTCAGTTAGTCCTGATGAAGGGTCTCAGCCTGAAATGCTGACTGTATCTCTTCCTAGAGGTGCTGCCTGGCCTGCTGCGTTCACCAGCAACTTTTATGTAGACATTCTACAAGGATCCAGCACCAAACTAATTTTTCCCATTCTACCTGAATATTGAATTCCCCCAGGAATATCATAACGTTGCCCTTTTGAAATGCCTTTACTATGTTCCTTTATAATTAGCAGCCCACATCCCGGTTATTGTTCGGAGGTCTGTATATAATTCCCATCAGGCTCTTTTTACCCTTGCAGTTTCTTATCTCTACCCATAAGGATTCTACATCTTCTGTCACCTCTTTTCTGAGGATTTGAATTCATTTTTTAACCAACAGAGCCACCCCACCCCTTCTGCCTATCTGTCTGTGTGTGATTTCTTGGATGTTACACTCCCAGCTATGATCTTCCTTCAGCCTTACTTAGCCATGCCCACAACGCCATACCTGCCAATCTCTGTGTCACACGATCATCTACTTTATTCTGTATACTTCATGCATTTGAATATAACACTTTCAGTCCCATATCCACCATCCTTTTCAATTTGTCCTCCTTTTACACTGCAACTCATCCCACTGCAGTTTTGCCCTATCATCTGCCTGACCTTCTTGACAGCCTCACTATACACTGTTTCTGCTTGTAAACCAACACCCCTATCCTCCGCTCTATCACTCCAGTCAAAACCCCCTGCCAAATTAGTTTAAACCCTCCCCAACAGTTCGAGCAAAAGTGCCCACAAGGATATTGGTTTCCCTCAGGTTTAAGTGTAACCCGTCCCTTTTGTATAGATCATACCATCGCCAGCAGAGATCCCAATGATCCAGAAATCTGAAACCCTGCCCCCTGCACCAGTTTTTCAACACACATTCATCTGCCGAATCATCCTTTTCCCCTCGCTGGTGTGTGGCACAGGCAGCAATCCAGAGGTTACTACCCTGGAGGTCCCACTCACCCTGCCCTTTTCAAATATTGTGGACCCAATCTGAGACATCCTTGACCCTAGCATCTGGGAGGCAACATACCATCCAGGAGGCTCTATCATGTCCACAGAATCTCGTGTCTATTCCTCTAACATTGGAATCCCCTGTCACTGTGTATCACTAGTGCAGTCCTCTTCTCCCCTTTCCCCTTCCCTTCTGCACCACAGCACCATACTCAGTGCCAGAGACCTGGTCACTATGGCTCTCTCTCCCTCCCTCCCCCCCCCCACCCCCACAAACCCAGTAGATCATCTCCCTCAAGTGTCCAAAAATGCGATACTTATTATTGAGGGGAACAGCCACCGGAGTACTCTATATTAGCTGCCCATTTTCCTTCCCACTCCGGACTGTCGGCCATTTACCCGTATCCTGCTATTTAGGGGTGACCACCTCCCTGTAGCCCCTGTCTGTTACCTCATTTTCCATCGAGCGGCAGCTCCGATTCCTTAAGATTGTCTCTGAGGAGCTACAGCTCAGTGCACCTGCTGCAGATATGGTTATCCAGGAGGCTGGAGGTTGCACAAAGAGCACAACACTGCCCCTGAGCCATTCTCACTGCTCTGTGTACTAACGGACAAAGAATGAAGAAGTAAAAACTCCACAGATGCTTAGCTTGCCGAAGCCTGGGGTGCCAAAGCCTCCGCACTCTTAACCCTGATCCACTCACATGCGTTATCCTGGGCTCTCCTTTGCTTTTCTTTGCATTTGTTTTTTGAAGTTACAAAACATTATCAACTAGGGTTTTAAATTATTTATTCAGTTCTGAACAGGCAATAGTTGAGCAGGTCTAGAGAGCTGTCAATGTTTTGACAAGCAAAGGAAACATCAAATGAACCAAGAAATACAGATGACTGTTGAAAACTTTCACAACATTTGATGGTATCATGATTCACAATGATTGAAAGCAAATGTCACCCTTAAGCTTGTTAGGAAGAAATGTCAAAATCAGTGGAAAAGAATACAGCAGCTGTTTGTTCATTTAGGTTGTCAACTATTTTGTGGTTAAACTTAAAAGCAAAATAAAAAATAATTGAATCAATATTTTGTTCTGAAGCGTATCATGGGCTTAGAATAAATTGCCAATACATGAACCAGACAGTAATGTATTCCTCTGTCTTCTCCAAACAGTTACTAACTGTTTCAATACTCATCCTACACATCACCCTCTTCAGGAAGAGCTCGTGTATATGAAGTAACCTCTATGCTTTGCTTTATTTTGATTCCACTTGGCTGACCCTGGAATCACTGGCTGTGAGATAACCATTACACAGAGTAGTTTGTCTCTACACCCACGTGAAATAACGAAATTTACCATACATTTCGGTCAGCAATTTACAATTCTCAATTATCTTCATGATCTGAGTTTATATCTATTATCCAGATGTACTTTTTTTTAAACAATGATCACACACAGTTTGTTTCTGTAGTTTGCCACGTCAGAGCAACAATAATTGAAGAGTTACAATTTTGCAAAAAAAGGCAGTATTTCTGCATCAATTTAAGCAAATGAAGCATTAGAACAGCATGCCGTGACAATGCTTTTGGTTGAATGGTTGTTGTATTCCGTAAATTTTCCATTATGACTGCTTGTGTAAAAGTCCAGCTTGCAGACTGTTATCATTTTGTTTTCAAGACATTTTGCAGATTTAAATTTTCTATTAGTTTTAGGCAGTTAGTCATGGTGCAATGATTTTTATTTTCATTTTTAAAATCTTTTTATTAATTATTATTACAGATCAACAAAAAATACATTAAGGTAATCAAGTCAATATATCAATATGTACAATGAAGAATTAAATTAGCAAATAACTGATTAACAAAGCTAAGCAATATATCAATAATAAGAAAAAAATAAAGTGTTAAGAATATTTTTTTAAAGAAAAAAAGAAAAAAAAACCCTACTGAGAGAAAAAAACCCCTACTAACTAAAAAAAAACAGGAAAAAACTTCATTGGGAGCACAACCCCGGAGCTATAACTCATACAAGCTTCCATAAAAGAACAACATCAATCCGCCAACTCAAATCCATTTAAACAAACATTGGAAGGAAACCATATTAATGAACTCAAATCAGATGATAGTAGCAGGCAAATAAACCCCACCTTTTCTCGAAATCAAATCGAGGATCAAAAGTTTGACTTCTGATTTTCTCCAAACTAAGACATAGCATCATCTGAGAGAACCATTGTATCAAAGTAGGAGCAGAAGCATCTTTCCATTTCAACAAAATCACCCTTCTGGCCAATAATGTAACGAATGCAATTACATGTTGGTCTGATTGAGAAATACCATGAATATATTGAGGGATTATACCAAACAAAACTGTCAATTTATTAGGTTGTAAATTAATTTTTAAAACTTCAGGAATTGTAGAGAAAATAGATTTCCAAAGATGTTTCAATACAGAACACGACCAAAACATATGTGTCAATGTAGCTGTCTCGGTTTTACACTGACTATCAACATTAGGAAACATTTTCGACAGTCTCTCCTTTGTCAAATAGTACAATGTACAATTTTAAATTGAATTGAAGAGTGACTGGCACAGATCGACTGGTGCAGTGATTGTTTAAATGATTAGGTAAAAAGAGCTGGGGCCCAATGAAAAAGTCTTTCTCTTCACCTCTGTCATTCCCTTGTGGTCTGCTGATCCTATTCCTTTGCATCTCTAAAGGATGACCTACACGCTCTCAACTTGGGTGTTGTGCTGTTCTCAGTGTGAACACCGGGACTGAACTGCACTGCTCTCATTTCAAGAATATCTATACAACCAGTCTCATTATGTTTGGATTCACATGATAGAAATATAACAAGTGAAATGTACAAAGCTCACAGAGATTGGCATGATTTTTTTTTTATTAATACGAAGATACTATTTGCATTTTAATAATAGTAAAATTGATGAGCTCATTCTGCCCATCAAGTCTGGACCAGCTCTTTGGAGGCAATCCTATCAATCCCATTGCCATGCTCTTTCACCACCGCCAAAGCAAATTGTTTCTCCTTAAAGTGCCTTTCCAGTTCCCTTTTGAAATATTTTTTGAGGTAACTCCCCAAAAAGAAAAAGGTTTGGATTATGTCAAATGCTAATATTTGAAGAAATATCCTTGATAAAAAATTCCCCAACACCTCTCAATCCTAGAGGGAAGGCAACAAAAGGTGGATTACCAATCTGCCTGCAGCGTGAACTTCAAATATCCTGATGAGGGTGACCTCCTGTCACACTGGAGAATTGACTGTGCTTATTCAGGCATCAGGAACAATGAATGAAAACAGCACAAATTGATGAAGGAGGAAATTTAACCAAATACTTAGGTGTTCTGTTAGGGAGGATAGAGTTACTCTGGCTGGAGCTCCCTTCTGAAAAAGATAAAAGAATATTTATTGATATTTTGAAAACTAGGAGTGTCCCATTCAGTGCTTGTGGCATCTGGTAAGAGAATCAGGGGTTTTGACCCATATAAAAAGTATTTATTTGGCACCCATTTCTTTCCTGTTTTGGCATGAAAGAAATAAAGTAAGGTAATTTTTTTTCTAGGTTTTCTCCCTTTAGCTTGTCTCTCAGTTTGATTCTGAAGATATTCCTGATCTCATTGAAGTAGCTGCTGAGGCCTGTGACAATTCCTTTCCCCTATGCCCTGCAGCACTCAGTATGTCTTTTTGCACATTTAAAGATTTTTTCCTCACTCCTGTTAGTGGGGCCTTATAGCACATCTAGTTCATGCCTTGTTTTTCAGGGCTCAGCACTCGCCTCTCTTTCCCTGACCATATATTTCCCCTTGAACTAGCTTTCTATGTCACCTGTCATTCCCCTTCCATTTCAAAGTTCAAAGTAAATTTATTATCAAAGTATGTATATGTCACCATATATTACCCTGAGATTTGTTTTCTTGCGGGCATTCACAATAGATGCAAAGAAGTACATTAACATCACAAAAAACTACACAAATAAAGATATACAAACAATGTGCAAAAGACACACCACACAAATACAATGCTAAATAAATAATACTGAGAACAGGAGTCCTAGAAAATGAGTACATAGGTTGTGGAAACAATTCAGTGTTGAGGTGAGTAAAGTTGTCCATGTTGGTTCAGGAGCCTGATGGCTGAAGGGTAATAACTGCTCCTGAACCTGGGGGTGTGGGACCTAAGGCTCATGCACATCCTTCCTGATGGCAGCAGTGAGAAGAGAGCAAATGGCTGGCACAGTGGGTTTTATTGATAATGGATGCTGCTTCCTTGTGGCAGCACTCCTTGTATGTGCAATCACTGGTATGGAGGACTTTTGCTGTGATGGACGCTGCTGTATGCACTACTTTTTGTAGGCTTTTCTATTCATGGGGATTGGTGTTTCCATAGCAAGTCGTGATGCCACCAGTCAAGATACTCTCCACTGTACATCTATTGAAGGATGTCAAAGTTTTAGACAACATGCCAAATCTGTGCAAACTGCTAAGAAAATAGAGGCTCTCTTGCCTTCTTTGTAATAGAAGGCAAGTGTGCTGGTATTAGAACAGAGCCTCTGAAATGATAACACTACTGTTACTGAGCCTCTCCACCTCTGAACTCTTGAAGAGGACTGATTTATCGAGCTGCTCCAGAAGTCAATAATTATCTCCTTTGGTCTTGGTGACATTGAGTGAGACGTTGTTGTGGCATCACTCAGTCTCCCTCCTACATGCCAATTCATTACCACCTTTGATTTGGCCAAAAACAGTGGTGTTGTCTGCAAACTTACAATATGGCATTGCAGCTGCACTTAGCCTCACAGTTATAAGTAGAAAGTGAGTAGAGCAGAGGACTAAGCATACTGCCTTGTGGTGCACATTTGGTGATGGTGATTGTGGAGGAAATGTTGCCAATCCAAACTGACTGGGGTCCACACTTGAGGAAATTGAGGATCCAGTTGAACAAGAAGGTATCAAGGCCTAATCTTCATTAGTTTTGAAGCCTAAGCTGTAGTCAATGAAGAGCATCCTCCTGTGTGCAGATGTCCATGGCTAATGTCCAGATATCCTAGAGCTGAATGAAGAGTCAATGAAATGGCATCTGCTCTTGACCTGTTGTGACAATTTGCAAATTGGAGTGGATCCAAGTTGCTGGTTAGGCGGTAGTTGATATGTTTCATCACCAACCTCTCAAAGCACTTCATGACACTGGATGTAAGTGCTACTGAACAATGTCATTGAGGCAGGTTACCGTGTTCTTGTGCACCAGTATGATTGAAGCCTGCTTGAAGAAGTTGGATATCTAAGACTGCTGAAGCAAGAGACTGGAGATGTCAGTAAACACTCCAGCCAGTTGATTAGCACATGCCTTCAATACTTGACCATGTACCAGAAAGCATCTGGGACAGATTTCTTTTGGGGGTTAACTGTCCTTGGAGGATGCTCTCACATTGGCCTCAGAGGCTGAAATCACAGGGTTGTTGGGGGCTGTGGGAATTCTTGAAAGTGGCTCCATGTTCTGTCCGTCAGCTAGCCAGTAAGTTCATCTGGAAGCAAAAAGGTGCTGTCACATATGTCACTTGGTTTTACTTTGTAGGAATTGATAGCATTCAAGCTGTTGAGCATCCCTCTGTGATCCAGGTTTGGTCCGGAATTGCCACTTTGCAGGTGAGGTGGCTTTCTGGAGATCGTACCCGGACCTCTTGTACTCCCTTGGTCACCAAACCTGAACACCACAGATCTAGTCCTCAGTAAGTTGCAGAGATCGTAGTTCATCCAGGACTTCTGGTTGGGGAAGACTCTGAATAATTTTGTGGGGGCACACTCATCTTTATAAAGTCTGTAAACACGGCCCGGTCCACCGACTGAAAGCAATTCTATAGCCGCTCCTCTGCCTTCCACGTTCCACCTCTTTGGTGCCTTGGTCTTTAGCCTCTGCCTGTATGCAGGTAGGAGGAGGATGGCTAGATGATTAGATTTCCCAAAATCTGGTCTAGGGATGGAACGGCAGGCACTCCTGATGGTGGTGTAGCAGTTGATGAGTGTGCTGGGACCCTGGTGCTGCAGATGATTTGCTGATGGTAATTGGGCAGAGATTTCTTCAAGCTCACCTGATTATAGTCCCCGACAAGGATGTGAACAGCATCGGGATAGGCTGTTTCTCGTTTGTTAATCATGACACTTAGTAGATCAGGTGCTTGTTTAATACCTGCCTTTGGCAGTACCGAACCTGCAGTTCGGATCATGGTGGAGAATTCTCATGGTAAGTAGAACAGTCAGCACTTAATCATTATATGTTCCAGGTCAGAAGAATAAGAATGCGACAAAAATACTGCATCCATCCACCACAAAGAGTTTACCATGAAAAACAGTCCCCCACCATCTTTGAATTGGCAGTTGGGTCCATCTGGTGGATTGAAAATCCCTTGGACTGGATGTTCATGTTGGGATATGTGGAGTGAGCCATGCCTCTTTGAAACAGAGAACACAGCAATCCCTCATTTCCCTCTGATACAGCAATCTTATACATAGATCCTCTATCTTGTCCTTCAGTGACTGTACACTAGCCAACATTATGCTTTAATCTGGCTTGAGGTCTGCCCCGGTGACTTCTAGCAATGGTTGAGCTCAGTCTGCTTCAAGGTGTCATAAGTGCATTCCTGAAGTAGAGTGAAAAAAAAAACACTGCTTTTTAATTAGGCAGCCATTGGCCCAAATGAATAACATAACACAAACATACACAACTGACACCATTTAAATAACTGTTCACTCTAAGCACAGTGTAGTGTCAAATCGCCACACAAGTGCATGAGACTGATGCTAGTTAGAAATTGTTACATCCTTCAAATCTTGGTCTTCATTGTAACTTTCAGGATGATTGCTGATACATTTAAATTTCTCACAGTTCCTAACTTGCTAAGTAAATACATCATTTCATTTTTACTCCTGACAATTTCTCACATCTCTGAGCCTGAATGCTTGAAACCACAGAGAGCAAAACAGCTCTGAATTGTCTTGCTAATTTCTCGCCAATTATCAGTGACAAAAATCACTGGTTTTTGAACACAAAGACACACATCTGATGCTACTTTTAAAATTGTACACTCTCAGCATAGTGTAGTGTCTAATGACCACACAAGTGGACACAACTGAGGCTGGTTAGAAACTGTTTGGCAAGGGTACCCTGTCCCAAATAAACAAAGAAAATCCGGCTGTTTTCTCAATTGTTGTTCTTTAAGAGTTGTCCGAAATAAGTGACTACCCTAATTAACTGATGTCCCAACCTTCCTGAACACACCTAACAAACTCCACTCCATCTAAACTCCTCACTCTAGGGAGATGCCAATCAATTATTTGGGAAATTTAAATCTCCCACCACAACAGCCCTTTCCAGAATCTGTCTCCCTATCTGCTCCTCGATGTCTCTGTTACTATTGGGTGGTCTAAAAAAACACCCAGTTATTGACCCCTTCCTATTCCTAACATCCACTCACAGAGACTCCGTAGACAACCCCTCCATGACTTCCTCCTTTTCTGCAGCCATGACAATGTCCCCGATCAACAGTGCCACGCCCCCTCATCTTTTGCCTTCCTCCCTGTCCTTTCTGAAACATCTAAAGCCTGGTACGCAAAGTAGCCATTCCTGCCCCTGCACCATCCAAGTCTCTGTAATGGCCACAACGCCATAGCTCCAAGTGCTGATCCACGCTCTGAAGCTCATCCGCTTTGTTCATAAGACTCGTCGCATTAAAATAGACACATCTCAAACCGTCAGTCTGAGCGTGCACCTTCTCTATCACCTACCTATCCTCCCTTTCACACTGTCTCCAAGCTTTCTCTATTTGTGAGCCAACCTCCCGTTCCTCCGTCACTTCAGCTCGGTTCCCACACCCCAGCAATTCTAGTATAAACTCTCCTCAGTAGCCTTAAAAAACCTCCCCGCCAGGATATTGGTCCCCCTGGGATTCAAATGCAACCTATCCTTTTTGTACAGGTCACACCCGCACCAGAAGAGGTCCCAATGATCCAGAAATCTGAATCCCTGCCCCTGCTCCAATCCCTCAGCCACACATTTATCCTCCACTATACCATTCTATTCTATTCCTATACTCACTGTCACATGACACAGGCAGTAATCCCAAGATTACTACCTTTGAGGTCCTGCTTCTCAATTGTTTTAATATGTACTCTAGTTGACTGACAATAATGATTGATTTTTATTCATGAATTTGTCATTTCATGATTTTATTCTCTCCTCCATTAGTGACTGTTCCTGCTGCTCTGGAATTTGCACCCTCTATTTCCCTTCTCTCCACTGCTCTGCTTTCCTTTGGCATACCCCTCAATCCCATGTACTCTTACGTGTCCTGGGAGATTTCTTTACACCTGAGATGCTATGAGTTGCAGGTTATTGTCGACAGTTGGCAGCTTTGGGCCTGTACTCACTGGAATTTGAAGAATGTGGGGGGATCTCATTGAAACTTACCGAATGTTGAAAGGACTAGATAGGGTGGAGGTGGAGAGGATGTTTCCTATGGTGTCCAGTAGAAGACACAACCTCAAAATTGAGGGGCAACCCTTCAGAACAGAAGTAAGGAGGAATTCTTTAGCCAGAGAGTAGTAAATCTGTGGAATGGTCTGCCACAGGCAGTGGTGGAGGCCAAGTGTGTGGATATGCTTAAGCCAGAAGTTGATCGTTTCCTGATCAGTCAGGGCATCAAAGGATATGGTGAGAGGGCAAGTGTGTGGGGTTGAGTGGGGTCCGGGATCAGCTGTGATGGAATGGTGGAGCAGACTCGATGGGCTGAATGGCCTAATTCTGCTCCTATGTCTTCTGCTCTTGTATTTCTTTCTTTTTCAATCTTTTTATTAAGTTTTGGATTAATAAGCATAACAATAATAATGATGATACAAAGAGTAAGATATGTACTCTTAATAATTAGCGTGAAAAAGAACTTTTAAGCAAGAAACCCCCTAAACTAAAAAAAAACAAAAACAGAACAAAACAAAACAAAGACTGGGCTGTCATGTTCCATCGGTTAGAATCATTGTTTGTCATTAAGTCCGCTCCTCTATACATAAACAAAAGGTTGTTGAAAAGGATTCGGAAAGGGCCAGCTTACATCATATGAAAATGTTGAATAAATGGCCTCCAGGTTTCTTCAAATTTAACCGAAGGGTCAATAGTCCCACTCCTAATTTTTTCCAAGTTTAAAAATGTTATAGTTTGGGAAAACCATGGAAATGTAGTAGGCGGATCAGAATCTTTCCATTTAAATAAAATAGATCTTCTGGCTATTAATGTAACAAATGCAATCAAATGGCAAGCTGAAGGGGATTAATGACTAGCATCTATCACTGGTAATCCAAAGATTGCAGTAATAGGGTGAGGTTTTAAATTAATACGCAAAACTACTGAAATAATATCAAACATGTCTTTCTAATATTTATCCAAGAGATGGCAAGACCAAAACATATGTGTCAAAGAGGCTACTTCAGAATTACATCTGTTACAAACAGGATTTATATGGCAATAAAAACAAGCTAATTTATCCTTGGACATATGGGCCCTATAAACTATTTTAAATTGTATCAAAGCATGTCTAGCACACATTGAAGTAGTATTAACTAGTTGGAGAATTTTCTCCCATTTCTCATAGGTAAGGATACCTGAAGTTCTCTTTCCCATTCATTCTTTATTTTACCCGATGTACCTGGACATATTTTTGTAATTAAGTCATAAACAATTGTTATTAAATGCTTCTGATAGGGGTATAAACCTAGAATTTTTTCTGTAATATCAGTTTGATGTGGTATCGGAAAAGAAGGTGAAATAACATTCAAAAAATTTCTAATCTATAAATATCTGAAAAAATGTGAACTAAGCAAATTATATTTATTAGATAACTGTTCAAATGACATGAAACAATTATCTGCGAATAAGTCACAAAAACATACTATTCCCTTCGTTTTCCATAAAAAGAAAGCTTGATCAATACTAGATGGTTGAAAGAAAAAAATAGATATAATAGGACTAGACAGGATAAATTTATTCATTCCAAAAAATTTACGAAATTGATACCATATTTATATCAACACACATCAAAGTTGCTGGTGAACGCAGCAGGCGAGATTTAAGGATGGTGTGCTGCCTCCCTGGTGCCGGGATCCAGGATGACACGGACCGATTGCAGGGAATCCTCAAGAGTGAAGGTGAACGTCCGGAAGTGGTGGTGCATGTCAGCACAAATGACGTGGGAAAGAAGAGGAAAGACATTCTACAGTGCGACTTCAGAAAACTCGGAAGAAGGCTGAAAAGCAGGACTTCCAAGGTGGTTATCTCCGGTTTGCTTCCAGATCCCCGTGCTGGAGTGGTCAAGAACAGGGAGATAATGGATTTGAATGTGTGGCTGAGGAACTGGTGCAGGAATCAAGGATTTACATTCTTGGACCACTGGGGTATGTTTCAGGGTAAGGATGAATTGTACAAAAGGGACGGGTTGCACCTTAATAAGCGGGGCACCAGCATTCTGGCAGCCAGGTTTGCCTCTGCAACATGGGTGTGTTTAAAACTAAGTAGTGGGGGGGAGGGGATGAACTGGAAATATAAGGATGGAGATAAAGGGGAAGTGAGAATAAGAAAAGTTAAGAATGACAGCAGAATCAACACAGCAGAAAGCTCAAGAAAGGATCGTACGGTATGGCCAAGTGAAATAGGAATTGGTATGGGAGGTGAGGGGAGTAATGAATTAAAAGTATTATATATGGATGCACGGAGTATAAGAAATAAAGTGGATGAGCTTGAGGCACAGTTGGAAATTGGTAAGTATGATGATGTGGGAATAACAGAGACATGGCTTCAAGTGGACACAGCCTGAGAAATGAATATTCAAGGGTATACGTCCTATGGAAAGGGCAGACTGATGGGTAGAGGGGGTGGGGTGGCTCTGTTGGTGGGGAATGATATTCAGTCCCTTGCGAGGGGGGGCATAGAATCAGGAAATGTAGAGTCAGTATGGATAGAACTGAGAAATTCAAAGGGTAGAAAGACCATAATGGGAATTATCTACAGGCCCCCAAACAGTAGTCTGGATGTAGGGTGTAAGTTGAATCAAGAGTTAAAATTGGCATGTCGCAAAGGTAATGCTACAGTTGTTATGGGGGCCTTCAACATGCAGGTAGACTGGAGGAATCAGGTTGGTGCTGGACCCCAAGAAAGGGAGTTTGTGGAGTCCCTCCGAGATGGATTCTTAGAACAGCTTGTACTGGAGCCTACCAGAGAGAACATAATTCTAGATATAGTGTTGTGCAATGAACCGGATTTGATCAGGGACCTCGAGGTAAAGGAGCCATTAGGAGGTAGTGACCATAATATGATAAGTTTTAATCTACAATTTGAGAGGGAGAAGGGAAACTCGGAAGTGTCAGTATTACAGTTGAACAAAGGGAACTATGGTGCTATGAGGGAGGAGCTAGCCAAAGTTCAATGGAACAATACCCTAGCAGGGATGACAGTGGAACAGCAATGGCAAGTGTTTCTGGGAATAATGTGGAAGGTGCAGGATCAGTTCATTCCAAAGAGGAAGAAGGATCCTAAGGGGAGTAAGGGGAGGCAGTGGCTGACAAGGGAAGTAATGGACAGTATAAAAATAAAACAGAAACATAGAAACATAGAAAATAGGTGCAGGAGTAGGCCATTCGGCTCACATTTCTTGCAATATCTTCAGGTCAGACATTTCTGACAAGAATATTTAAGTAATTTTCCATATATACAGGATTCTGACCTGTTAGACATTATTTTAAAAATGAATCCTGTAGTGAAATGTTTTATTGGGAAAGTTTATAATTTACTGTTACAACAGTACAATTACTCTTAACTTAAGTTTTTTTTAGATTAGTTTATGAGGACACACAGTCCTCTTTTATTGTTATTTAGTAATGTATGCATTAAGAAACGATACAACGTTCCTCCAGTGTGATATCACAGAAACACAAGAGAGACCAAGACTGAAAAACTGACAAAAAACACATAATTATAACATATAGTTACAACAGTGCAAGCAATACCTTAATTGGATGAAGAACAGAGCATGGGCACGGTAAAAAAAAGTCTCAGCGTCTCTTGAAAGCCCCATCATCTCACGCAGACAGCAAAAGGAAGGAAACTCTCCCTGCCATGAGCTTCCTGCACAGCAAACTTGCTGATACAGCATCCTGGAAGCACCCGGCCACAGTCTGGCTCTGAGTCCGTCCATAAACTTCGAGCCTCCGGCACCGAGCACCATCTCTGCTGAGCGCTTCGACCCCAGCCCCGGCCGCCAGCAACAGGCAAAGCCAAGGATTTGGGGCCTTCCCCTCCGGAGATTCTCGATTGCACAGTAGCAGCAGCAGCGAACCGGACATTTCAGAAGTTTCTCCAGATGTCCCTCCGTGCTTTTCACGTCTGCCTCCATCAAATCAGAATTGTACACAGCATCCTACTTACAAATATGATATCATTCACCGGAGAGGCCACGCGCGCTGCATCGCGCCGTCATCTTTCCTCCCTCCTTTAAGCAAGATTGAGAAAGAGAGCTTAACATGACTTTGATAACAGAGGATTGTTTGCGAATTTTGAAGTTGGTTAACTCTTCTTCGATTTATGCCAGTCACTCTAATTCAATTTAAAATTGTGCATCGTTACTATTTGACAAAGGAGAGACTGTCTAAATTATTTCCTAATATTGATAGTCAGTGTGATAAATATAAAACTGAGACAGCTCCATTGACACACATGTTTTGGTTGTGTTCTGTATTGAAACGGTTTTGGAAATCTATTTTCTCTATAATTTCCAAAGCTTTAAAAATTAATTTACAACCTAATAAATTGACTGTTTTGTTCGGTATAATCCCTCAATATATTCATGGTATTTCTATATCAGACCAATATGTAATTGCATTTGTTATATTATTGGCCAGAAGGGCTATTTTACTGAAATGGAAAGATGCCTCTGCTCCCACGTTGATACAGTGATTTTCTCAGGTGATGCTATGTCTTAGTTTGGGGAAAATCAGAAGTCAAACTTTTGATCCTCGATTTGATCTTGAGAAATTTGGAGTTCTTTTGCCCGTTACTATCATATAATTTGAGTTACTTAAGATGGTTTCCTTCTGATTCTTGTTTAAATGGATTTGAGTTGGTGGATTGATGTTTTTCTTTTATGGAAGCTTGTATGGCGTATAGCTCCGGGGTTGTGCTCCCAAAGGTTTTTTCTTTTCAGTTTTTTTTGTGTTAGTTAGTAGGGGTTTTTTTTCCTTCTTTCTTTTTTCCAAAAATATTCTTAATACTTTACTTTTTTGTATATTATTGATATATTGTTTAGCTTCATTAATCAGTTATTTGGTAATTTAATTCCTCATTGTACATATTGACAGATCAACTTGATTACTTTAATGTATTTTTTGTTGATCTTCAATAATTAATAAAAATGATTTGAAAATGAAAAACTTTAAAAATCTTCTTCTGTTTAAGCAGATGGTTCAAACCATTCATATTCCATGAAACAAATTTAATAATATTATCCATTTTACTTAAGTCAACCATATGGTATGTAAAGAGTTAACCTTACTGCATAGGAAACTCCATGACTCAGGAAGAGGGAAAAAAGTTTAAAGAGGGAGTGGAAGTTATGATAATTCAGACATATTTGTAGTTTCAGATCAGCCCAGATGAAAAAAACTAAGCTAAAAGTAATCCCATCCCCCACCCACCAAAGCCCAAAAAAAAAACTGGCCAATAAACAACCAGAAAGCTAACTAAAAATTGCCCTAAGCCTATCTCTCCTGAAGCCGTATATCCAAATGAAAAGAATGTAAAATACCACTCATAGACAAAATATTGGGAGGACAATACCATGAAAAGAACTAAACAAATATTTTAAAAAGCAGCCATTTTGCAAAACATTTTGAAAGGTGAGATCTTGAAAAGTGAATCAGAATACAACCTTATTTATATATCAAAAAAAAAATCAGTCACCAAATCAGAATATTAATTATTTTCAAAAACGAACAGTTAAAAAGAACAACATAAAATAAAAAAGGGGGAAAAACCTTAACATAAAAGCATGATAAACCTCTATATTCCAAAAACAAAGTACAGATATAATCAAACCAAGGACAGAGTTTTTCAAACTTTAAAGGTCCAAATCTACACATTGGTTATTAACTTATAAGCAACTGCGTTCAAGCATGAAGAGACAGTAAATTTATTAGACAGCTAAAATCGAGCCTTGATCATCAAGGAATTGACAAGTTTCATCCACGGATTTAAACCATTTATGTGACTTATCAGGCAAAACAACCATTAGATGAGCTGGAAGTAATAGAGCAGGTTGATATTTCCTTTCATATAGCTCCGACATCACTGACTTAAAAAGGGGCTCTCTTGCATTAACTCCAGACGAAATTTGAGATCTCCGTATTCAATAACCCCTTTACGACGGGCAACTCGAATTAAATACTCCTTGGTATACACATAGTGAAATCGAAGTATAACAGGTCAGAGTTTCAATTCTTTCGGGGGTTTTGCCCTCAGCACCCGGTGTACGTGATCAAGTATAGGGGGAGTAGAAAAAACTTCAGAACCGAACACATCCTTTAAAAATTGAGCAAAGAACTTGGTAAGGTTGCCAACCTCCACGTCTTCACGAAGTCCTATAATCGGCAAATTCTGTCTACAACTGCAGCTTTCCAAGTCAATAATCTTGACTTTATACTGTTCCAGTGTTTGAGTGGTCAAAATTAATTTCTTCTCCAGCGAATCCAATCTACGGTCCCTTTGTCTGCCAGCTTCATCAAGTTCGGAAATTAGCCGTTGTTGTTTTTCATTCTCACGTTCAAGTGCTCCCAGTTTATCTTCAATCTCTTTTAACAGTATTTCCAAAGTAGAAAATCTTTTATCAGATATATCATCCAAGAGCTTTGATATAGCTCCCAAAGTAAGTTGAGCCTGTTTAGACTGTTTAGGATGGCTGCCTTCCCCTCCATTTCCATTATCACCTTCCTTGCCTTCGGTTAGTGCCTTTTTCCCTCTGGTTGCCATTTCCAGCACTTTATTATAAATAATAAACGGGTGGTAAAAGGATTGAAAAATGGACAGAGCAAAGCCAAAACGTGACTTACTCCATCTAGTGCTTCAAGAAAGTGCGTCTTATACTTCATTTATAAAATTATGAGAGGCAAAGATAGGATAGGCAGTCAGAATCTTTCTCCTAGGGTAGAAATATTAAACACTAGAGGACATTAATTTAAAGAGAGGAAGAAAGTTTAAAGGAGATGTGCAAGACAATATTTTTTACACAGAAAACAATAGATGCCTGGAAGGGACTGCTGGGGTTAGCAGTGGATACAGATACAGTAGTGGCATTTAAGAGGCTCTTGAACAGACACATGGATATGCAAGGAATGGGGGCGGGGGGATATGGATTGTATGCAGGCAGAAGGGAATTAGCTTGTTTTTGCATCAAGTTCAGTGCAGATGGGCCAAAGGACCTGTCCAATGTTCTATTCTATGTTACTATTACATGGATTATCATGGTTTTGTTGTTTTAATCTCTTTGTTTTGCTTATTACAGATGCAGCAGTTTTACTTCATTGGGTCTTTTACCATGACAATGGTCAACTGACTGGTCCATCCCTGGAGCAGATCACATTGCAATGGCTCTTCTAGCTGAAGGCAAATCTGAACGACAGCTCGGCAGCTTCACCTGCACCTTGGAGAAAGTGGAAAACTGCACCAGGAAGGGGATTTACTACCAACAAGCCAAACTGCTTCAACCCAACGAGGATGCATATAGCATTGCCCAACTCAATGACAGAACCTTTGTTATCGTCAATGTTGGAGGCAATAAGTATCAGATTCCATGGACTACACTGGATCAGATCCCACTGACACGCCTGGGCAAGCTGAAAGCATGCAGCAATTATGAGGAAATCATGAATATCTGTGACGATTACGATGTAAACCACAATGAATTTTTCTTTGACCGCAATCCTTGTGCCTTCAGAACTATCATGACGTTCCTGACAGCTGGGAAACTCAGACTCCTCAGAGAAATGTGTGCCCTCTCCTTTCAGGAGGAGCTAGTTTACTGGGGCATTGAGGACGAAAACCTGGAATGGTGTTGTCGCCGTAAACTCTACCAGAAGGTGGAGGATTTTAAAGAGATCAAGAGGGATTTTGAAGTGCTCCTTACTGAAGAACCACAGGGTGCCTTTGATGATACGACCCGGCTGGGTTATTGCATGAAGAAGCTCAGGGACATGGTGGAAGATCCCGATTCAGGAATCCCAGGAAAGATCTTCGCCTGCCTCTCAGTTCTATTTGTGACAATCACTACAGTAAGTCTCTGCGTCAGCACCATGCCTGATCTAAGGCAGGAAGAGGAAAGGGTAAGTCTCTGTTCCAAATATTCGACCAGACCACTGAGCATCAGCAAAAATTGCAGCTGTTTATAGAGGCATATGGCCCAACTTGTCCATGCAGGCAATGTTGCCCCATGAGCTAGTCCCATCTGCCCACAGAACTCCTCTCAGAGCAAAAGTATATTAGCAAAAACTACCCAAGGCTTTTTAGAGGACATTAGCAAACAAAAAATTAGTGCCGAGCCTCAGTGTTACCTTGAGTACAGCAAATAATGTGTAAGAGCTATATTTCATCTGTCATGGATTTCTTAATGGTCTTTCTCTGTCTCTTCATTTCAATAGCTAATGAATCCTCAGAAAGGAGTCCAGAGTGCTTCAGGTTGTCCCAAAGTCATGAAATGCATTCGCAAAAATGAGTTTCTGGGCTATCCCCCTGCACTCTTCACTTCTCAACCCCTCTCTCTAACATTCTCCTTTAAACCTCTGATCGTCAATCTCATTATCTCCTTGGGGAGATCTAGTTACCTCCAGTAAAACAGAAAATGCTGTAAACACTCAGCATGTCAGACAGTGGATAGTTCCTTTCCTGATATTTGACCTGAAGTGGTTTCCTTCAGATGCTGTCTAGCCTGCTGAATGTTTACAATATCTTTTGGTTGCAGAATCAGAAGTCAGAATTGAACCTGACTTGGTGGAACTTTGTGGAACATCGCTAACCACAACACCACAGTGCCTGATGTAGTTATTGTTTTGACCTTGCACATAGAGTTATATAGTACAGAAACAGGCCCTTCTGCCCACTTTGTCTGTGTCAACCATGATGCCTACCTATGCTAATCACTTTTACCTGCATTAGGCCTGAATCTCTCCACTCCTTTTCTAGCCAGGTACCTATCCAAATGTCTTCTAGGTGCTGTAATTGCATCTGCATATGCCTCTATCACCTCTTCTGCAGCTCATGCAATACCACCACCACCTTCTTGTTACACTTGTGGCACATTTACAAAAAGTCAGTTCCACAAGTACCAACCAATGGACGCCTGATACTTCCCAACCCACAGTGGGGAGAACAAATGACTGTTAATTCGAGGAAGCCTGTGCTCAATTCATTCCTCACATCTGAAGCAACAGACAAAATACTGGGGGAACTCAGCAGGTCAGGCAGCATCCATGGAGGGAAATGGATAGTTGATGTTTTGAGTGTAGACTTTTCATTTGGACTTCATGCCAGCCGTTGGAAATCAAAAGGTAAAGAGAGGATATAGAGCCAGAAGTGGATGGCCAAGAGGGAAAAGGTGTTTGGAGATGGGAGAAAGCACCATCAGTTGGGGTAAGGACTCCTTACCAAAGAAATATGAAGAGGCAGAGGTGACGGAAGAACTGAACATCATGGTGGGCCCAGAACTCATTGATGTGCAGCTGCAGGGTTACAAAGTGGTGGCGTCTGCTGAGGACAAACTACTCTGTATCCGGGACAGAAAGTCAGAAAGGATGATGGAGTCCAGATGAAGGGTTGTGAACTGAAACATCAACCATCCAATTCCCTCCTCAGGAGCTGCCCAACCCAGAGAGTTCCTCCAGCATCTTGTGTTGCATGAGATTCCAGTATCTGCTGTCTCTTGTGTCTTTGGTCAAATTTGCGGAGCTGGAATTAATCACAGGGGTTTAAGTTAGTATGTTCACATTTAAAACAAGCTTCTAATGCAGGGGTTCCCAACCTTTTTTATGCCATGGACTAATACCATTAAGCAGGGGCAACCCAGGTTGGGAACTTCTGATCTAAAGTCACTATTCCATTGAAGATTAATGCAGGAGAACCACAAAGGATAGAAATTATTAAAATGTAATCACAGATCTTTTGTTGATAATTTCCTATCTGATAGATTTGCCTGAGGTATGGTTTATTGAAATCCACTTCAACCCTAAAACATGGGTATCTTTTGATAGGCAAATGTAGTGGTGGAATTGATGGAAGTATAGGAGAATAAAATGAGACTATATTAAGGTCATTCGATGGTGAGAATGAAAGTTGTTGGGCCAAAGTGCCTGTTTTTGTACTGTATGCATATCGTTTGTGAAAGAAGGCTCCAAGTCAAGGGTGTACAGAGCAGGCTCGCGATCAAGCATACTTTCTTCAGCCAATGATTGGTGTGTCAAGGCTGACCTGGATGGGAAAGGCAGTTTCCCGGAGCAAATAGCTTTCACCACATTGCGTCCAGATATAATCATATGGTCTGACACCAGTAGAGAAGTGGTTATTGGTGAACTCACAGTCCCCTGGGAAGACAACATCGATGAAGCCCATGAGCGCAAGTTAACCAAGTATGCAGAATTAAGATCAGAGTGCAGAGACAGAGGGTGGAAGGTCTCATGCTATCCATTCGAAGTAGGCTGCCGTGGGTTTATTGTGTTCACTCTCCAGAAGTGGCTGCGTGACCTTGGCTTCACTAGAAGAGAGATCAAGTCAACCAGCAGGGCTGTAGCTGAGGCAGCAGAGAAAGTATCAGCATGGGTGTGGACCAAGTATGTCCAGAGGGGCAGATAGTCAGACAGTGTACACATTATCTTGCAAACCCTTCAGTAGTTGCATAGACACCTGAAGAGCAGACTATCTGTTGGATGGAAGTGACCAACAACTCTGATAGAGGCAGATGCCAAGTTTTTAAGCTCACCAGTAGGAGGTGGTGCTTTAGCACTGCTGGCCCACCACCTTGAGGGAGTCTTGATCATAAGTGGGCCGAAACTCCTGAAGACGGGTGGCAGATCAACTGGTGATCCCACTGGTGATAGCACAGGACAGTTAACATCTTAGTCCACGTGTATTTTTTAATGCTGTGTAATAAATGTAATAAAACACAGAGCCTAATTTTCCCTCACTATTTAGCAAACACATCTACAAGTCCAATCAACAGTTTCCTGTTTACGGAGGTCAGCATCAGTAGACCACTCTCGAGTTTTTCAGATATCACATTCAGGCACAAATACCTTGGCCCTGCGTTTAGCAGCTTAAGATTATTGATAGGTGTATTCTCCATCCCCGTGTGTGATGTAAGTAAGCTCGGGCTTTACTGAAGAGGAGATCAGTTGAACAGGTAAACCATTGGAGAATTTTCACCCCAAATTGTTTTATTCTCAAAGTAAACAAATCTGCTTCAGAAAAGAAATCATAATTTGGTTAATCCTATTAGCATCAATTTCCTTCTCGGATTACATCTATTAAACCTACTGCAGCCATGAAATCAATTGTGGATATATTTACATCCTGGAATCACCGTGTCTTCTGGTTTAGTGAAAGTTCTACACCATTGCTGCATGATCGAAAGGCAATTGAGCAGAATGACTGTGCGTAAAATGTGAAGGCAGATTATTAGTTGAACTGCTAAGAGAAATATAGACATAGAGAAAAATATATCTGTTGTCACAACCATCAGCCTGCCTTAATAAATGGTACTGAAGAAATCTCCTCTGGGTCCAGTTAACTCCAAATAATTGCTTAATCTATGCTCCAGCAATACAATCTTGTAAAAAAAACTATACTAGGCAACAAAGACACTGTGGTGGCTATGTCGCGACAAATTGCATTAATACTGCTTGAAACAGTATGTGTGGTGGGTCATGTGATGTGATGGGTTATTCCAAGATATCTTACAGTAGAATATTTGATACTGAAACACAGGAAAGGTTTAAAAGGTTCAAGGGTTCATTTTATTATCAAATGATGTATGCAAAATATAACTCTGAGATTCATCTTCTCCAGACAGCCATGAAATACAGCAAAAATCATGGAAGTCATTGAAAGAAAAGACTTCAACACCACCCCTCCAATGAGAAAGAAAAGGAAACACTAACTCCCAAAACCCCCCCCAAACCCTCCCTTGAACAAAAACAAATCACCCACCCAGAAAATGGCAGCTATAACTTCAAACCCCCATCCCCCTCTCTCTCACACAAAAAATAACAACAGATCACCCACATGGAAAAACAGCAACAAGATCATCAGAACCTCTCAGTTGTGACCAAAACCTTGATTGAAGAAGAATTAAAACAAAGCACATTAGAACACTCAGTAGGGCAGGCAGCAACTGAAGAGGGAGAGGGGGGGAGAGGGATGGGAGAAGGGGGGAGGGGGAGGGAAAGGGAGAATGAACAGTTGTATTAACAACATGTTATTCTATTTCAAATTTCTACCATTCAATGCAAAAGCAAAAAGGTGTTGTGTTGAAAAGAAATGGAGACAGAGGGATGTCCAAAGTTTTGGACTTTGCTGATGGCATACCCTGATTGCTGTGAAGTTGAGTTTATTATCATGTACATGGCACATATATTCATAGATGAAATGTAAACTTTAATTGCAGCTGCATCACAAGTATCTGATAAGTAGTATTCACAAAAAAATTCATAAATTATGAAGAATCTTTATAAGAACGAACACATTTGGAACAAAATAAATCCACAGACCCAAGAAGTACTGCAGATGCTGGAAATCTAGAGTAATACACACAATGTGCTGCAGGAGCTCAGCAGGACAGGCAGCACCTACGGATGGGAGAAAACAGTTGGCGTTTTGGGCCGAGACCCTTCATCAGGATCATCAGGACTCTGAATGGAAAAAAATCCATTGTAGTGCAAAGTGATCATTGTATAGTGAATAGTGTAGTGATTAGATTTGGGAAACTAATAGAGGCTGGGATTGGAGTACCAGAGCTTTGATGGTTAGAGAGGCCAGGATTGGAGTATAGGATCGTTGAAGGCCACAGAGACCAGGATTGGAGTATAGGAGCATTGAAGGCCACAGAGGCCAGGATTGGAGTACAGGGATATTGAAGGCCACAGAGACCAGGATTGGAGTACAGGGGCATTGAAGGCCACAGAGACCAGGATTGGAGTATAGGATCGTTGAAGGCCACAGAGACCAGGATTGGAGTACAGGATCATTGAAGGCCACAGAGACCAGGATTGGAGTACAGGGATATTGAAGGCCACAGAGACCAGGATTGGAGTATAGGATCGTTGAAGGCCACAGAGACCAGGATTGGAGTACAGGATCATTGAAGGCCACAGAGACCAGGGTTGGAGTACAGGAGCATTGAAGACCACAGAGACCAGGATTGGAGTACAGGATCATTGAAGGCCACAGAGGCCAGGATTGGAGTACAGGAGCGTTGAAGGCCACAGAGCTAACATGAAAATTAAGCACAAATGATGGTGGAGTATTGCAGCAAGGTTGATGGTTGATCAAAATTTGATGAAGGTTGGGATTTGGGAGGCAAACTTAAGGGATGAGCTGAACTGGATAGAGAGTGAAAAGAGCATCGGCAGGTGAATGTTGCACAGGATGGGTCAAAAAGTAGCAAAGACTGATGGTTTCAGCAGTAGATAAGTCAAGGCAATAGGATATAAGGATAATAGTATTATTATTGATGTGAAGCCTGAAATAAAGATGGATGTTCTCACCAGTTTAGACAGCAGCTGCAGAGAGGAAGAGTTGACATTTCATGTCAGAACCTTTAATGAAATATTAGAGGTGGAGACAGGTGGTCTTGTTGACAGGAGGTAGTCAGTGAGGTCTATTGCATGTGCTGTATCCCACGAGAATATCAGCATTCCAGTTAACCAGTCCTTTTCTGATTATTGCTCATGGATCTGGCCCAATCTGCAAGCTCGCCCCCTGTTGTACCCACATGTACTAATGTGAAATGAATAGAAAGGACCAGACCAACTAAACTCGTGAGTCCTTCCTGCGAGATGTGAATGGCGCCAAGCAGTGACTTAGTGAATTCTGTGCCCATTTCCAAAGACAGTTGAGTAATTTTAAAAGTTTCTGATACATCAAAAACAGGGCAGAAACTTAAATAATTTAAAGATGAATGATTTTAATTTTCTTTAAAAGGCCAAAACATTAAAACTTTAATTTATTCACCCGGATCTATGGACATTTTCGGGATCAGTGACCCCCTGAGCTCTATATGTGTGTGCCCCACTGCTGGGCTGACTGTTCAACCTCTCAATGCATGGATGAGGAATTTGTAAATGAGCTGGACAGTGAAACAGTGATCTCCGTCTGGTAATTCTCCACCAACAAAGATGACCACAATCTGGTCTATTGTCTGACTTGCCATACATCTTAAAGGAACATCAGAAATTTATGTAGTTTGCCCTTATTCCATGGAAAACATTTAGCTTCAAACTGAATTACATTGTGCAGTTGTCTTAAGAGAACCATTCTCATAAGCATTGTGTAATAACTGTTTTTGGAAAGAAAGCTGTTCCTCGTGCATTACTAAATACCCATAGGTTCTCAAACTATGACTGTTACTAAACAGATAATGATCATCTCTTGGGGACAGGCATCAAGAATGAAACACTTATGTACCTAAAGCAAATGATCTGCAGAAAGAAACCAGCCTCCTTTTTAGCTGGAATTACAGCTTTATCTTCCACTGAAGCCTGTAATATAATTGGCCGGCTGATCTCATTACCAGAAAGAACAGGTCTAATTATGTTGCTCATATAATATCTTTACCAAAAATGTATCTATTAAAAATGAACCACGCCATAAATAATGCAATTAACAAGTTTGCTAATTATCTAAAGCTCTTCTGCAGTTATTCATCTGCAGATAGTGAGCTTTAACATGTGAGTATCTTTTTCAGAATACTGATCATTTGGATGTTATTTTTAAACCTGTAAACAAGACACAAGGAGAATACAAGAGCTCACAAAAAAAACTTCCCTGGTTTATACTTCAAGGAGATGAGGTGAGATTTTTTCCTACGGGAGGGGCTATCTGAAAGTTGGAAGCGGCTGATGTTCAATAGCAACTTTTAAGGGAAATTTGATGGAGGGGGAGAAAATTTCAGGACTGAGAGAGGCACTAATTGATCAGCACTTTCAAGAAAGCGCACTGACACAACGTGCATAAGTGACATTCTTCTGTGCTCTAAAATTCTATGAATCTGAGCTTCTACAAAAGAGGTTGTTTTGCCTGCATTTAGTAACTGTAAAAACAGTTTTCAAAGGCAGCTACAGATTAATTGCTGAGGTGGCTGTATACCGTAATAAAATTCACTGGATTAGTATATACCAGCACATTGTAAAACATTAACACTCTTTCTGGTGCTAGTTTTACCCCTTTACAAAGGAGAAGGAGATAGGGGAGGAGTAAAGGGAAGGAAGGAGAAAAGTGTATGGAAGGATAAGATACATTGAAGTGGGAAAGGTGAGAAGAAAGAAGAGGAAGACAGGATGAAAAGATGAACAGGTAGTGGAAGATCTGCCCCAATATGTAAAGGTTGGTTCAATACAACAAAATATTCTGTTCTTAGATCTTTTTTTTCCCCTTCTGGAATCTACATCCCTTGCTTATGATCCTGTGTTTATTCCTGTGTGATTATAAAAGTATAATCTTGCCAAGGATGAACATAATTACTCTGTAGTGATATTTTGCCAACTGGTTAGTGGCATTTGTAATGAATACTTATTTGCATTCTTTAAGATTTTTTTCTGCATCATCAGTGCTTGAATTCCAGCAGTGAGCTTGTAGAAAAGTTAGTAGTTGTTCGCAATGCATCATGGATCAAAAATTCTGCAGGTACTGCATCGTGTAATATTCCATTTAAGCAGTAATACAGCTGGTAAATCTACAATTAAGTGGAAAGATAGAGATATCTTGTTTAATCTGACATAATATTAATGTCATAGTACTGTACTGAACAGATTCAGAAATTGGTTTTCATTGAATTACAGAGAAGATCAATGTGAAAATGCTAATGAATGTTTAGTCCATAAAGCAATGGACCATATTGGCACGTGGCCAAGTGGTTAAGGCGTCAGTCTAGTGATCTGATGGTCGCTAGTTTGAGCCTCAGCTGAGGCAACATGTTGTGTCCTTGAGCAAGGCACTTAACCACACATTGCTCTGCGATGACACTGGTACCAAGCTGTATCAGGCCTAGTGCCCTTCCCTTGGACAACATCGGTGGCGTAGAGAGGGGAGACTTGCAGTATGGGCAACTGCCGGTCTTCCATACAACCTTGCCCAGGCCTGCGCCCTGGAAACCTTCCAAGGCGCAAATCCATGATCTCACGAGACTAACGGATGCCTAAAAAAAGAAGCAATGGACCAGTTTATGGGAGGGAGTGAGGGAAAAGCAGAGAAGTGGTGAGTTGAAACAAAAGAGCTGTGGAAAGGAGAGAAAGGGGGAAATTTACATTGCGCAGATCTCCTTGTATTCAATAGGATGATCTCCAGCACTATTAATTCCGCTGGCACTCTGTCCAGGTTTTAACTTAACGATGAGGAAATTTAGCAGAGAAGAAGCAATTCAGCCAATTTTATCTATGTTGTCAGCCAACATTGGTGAAAAATCTCAAAACAAGTCAACACCAGAGCAACAGAGATAAGAAAAAGAGGGACGTGGACTATTTTCTTTTTAATTTGTTCAATATAAATTGCATTTGATAATCCATTGTTTATTTGGATTAATTGCCTAGACTTCCATTTTCTGTTTTTATACCATTTCCAGTCAGACTGTCAGATGTAAGGGTGGAATCACAAGCTGTTTTCTAGTCCTCTGGTTAGGCAATGTTATTATAAATTTTGAGTAAATTTCCAACAACTCTGCAAACATTTTACAGATATTTTGATCTAAAGGACTTAACGTAATAGGTTCAGTTGCACAAGTTAATGGGTTTTTTTAAAATTTTAAATAACTTGTCGGTTTAGTGCTGTAAAGGAGTCCAGTCAGTGGTCAATTGTGTTCATAACTGTTGTGAAAAGAATCAATGGAAAGATACATGGTATATGATCAGTGCCCTCATTGGTCATGAAATGTTTTCAGTGTCTCTATTTGAGCTGTATTTGAAGCAGAAGCTCCCGGTTTAAGATGCTGATTGGGAGAGATTTCCCTTGTGTAAGTAATGGACCTGATGCTAGTACAGTATTTTCTCCTTTTGCCTACTTTCCTCAAGGGACTGCAGATTGATGGGCTTATTTCCGTAGGATGCAGTTGCTCTTGAATTTTGCACAAGCAATATGCAATGGTCATGGGGTGGGGTGGGGTTAAGTGTCCTACAAGCCCTTTGACCCTCAAGCACCCCCCTCACCCAAATCCATTCATCGACTTCTCCAAACATCCGTCAACTTCATTGAGATTCTTCCAAAAGGTAACTTACAGTGGCTAATTAACATTGAACATTACAGCACAGGCCCTTCAGCCCATAATGTTGTACTGATCTTTTAACCAGCTCTAAGATCAATCTAATCTTTCCCTCATATAAAGTCCTCCATTTTCTACCATCCATGTGCCAATGTAAGCTTCTTAAATGGCCCTAATATATCTGCTTCTACCATCAATCCTGGTAAGGTGTTCCATGTGCTTACCACTCTGTCTAAGTATTTTAACCTTGACATCCCCTCTACACTTTCCTCCATTCAAATTAAATCCTTGTATTAGCCATGTCTCTAGCCATACTCTTGATCTATGTCTCTTACCATCTTGTACGATTCTATCAAGTGACTTCTCGTCAACCGACCAACCCACACCATTCTAGGATGTAGGAGGAAACCAGAGCATTGGGTGGTCACAGAGAACATAAATTCCACACACACAGCATTGGTGGTGAGTATGAACCTGGGTCATTGGAGCCAAGAGGCAGAGGCTCTACAACTGTGCCAACGTAGACTAATGTATTTTAGACAATGACATTCAATTCCTCCCTAAATTCAGCTAAATCTGGAACTAGGGTTCGTATTGAAATAACTGATATAGTAAAATGCATCTCCTATTCTTTAAGGGAAATCTGCTAAATATACATACTCTGTCCCAAATGTGACTCCAGACCTATTAAAACCCATCAACTCTTGCCCTGTGAAATGGGTTAGCAAGTCATTCAGTTGAAATATTATTAGGAATGGAGAATAAATAAAATAGGGACTGGAGTTAAAAAGAAGAGGAATTTGGAGGGTCAGGCAGAATCAATGGTGGGAAATGGACAACCGGTATTTTGGTTGAGACACTCCATCAGGACTGAAAGAGTAGAGGGGAGATGGCCAAAGTATAGAGGCAAGTAGGAGAGGTGGAGCAAGCCACAGGCAGATCTGGGTGAGGAGGCATTGTGGAGAAGGGAAGGGTGTTAGTAATGATAAAGGCTGGGAATTGATAGGTTGGGGCAAAGAGCTGCAGATTGTGGAATGTACAGTGTACAATATGATCATTAGCCTCCAGTCCAAATTTCTTACCCAATCTCCATAATCCCTTAATTTTCCTGAAGTCTAAAAATTTCTTACTGCCTCTTTAGAGAATTCTGAAGATTCACCATCCCAGATGAAATTCCCCTCAATCTATGACTGCCTAAACCAAGACTATAATCCCATGTTCTACCACTGGAACCATAGAACCATAGAACACTACAGCACAGAAAACAGACCATTCGGCCCTTCTTGTCTGTGCCGAAACATTATTCCGCTAGTCCCATTGACCCACACCCAGTCCACAACCCTCCAGACCTCTCCCATCCATGTACCTATCCAATTTATTCTTAAAACTTAAGAGTGAGCCCACATTTACTACGTCAAATAGCAGCTCATTCCACACTCCCACCACTCTCTGAGTGAAGACGTTCCCCCTAATGTTCCCCCTAAACCTTTCCCCTTTCACCCTAAAGCCATGTCCTCTCGTATTTATCTCCCCTAAGCTAAGTGGAAAGAGCTTATTCAAACTTACTCTGTCTATACCCCTCATAATTTTGTAAACCTCTGTCAAATCTCCCCTCATTCTTCTACGCTCCAAGGAATAAAGTCCTAACCTGTCCAATCTTTCCCTGTAACTCAACTCCTGAAGACCCAGCAACATCCTAGTAAATCTTCTCTGCACTCCTTCAACCTTGTTGATATTCTTCTCTATACTAGAGGAGACATTCCCTCAGGATGTACCCTGTCAGATCCCATAACGATCATGTGTGTTTCAGTATCATCTTTCTCTCTGTACTCCTGTGAGAAAGATTCTTGAATGGACCTTCTGTACATTGAAAATGAACTCTTGACGTCATAATCTACCTTATCATGTCCTTACACCTTATCCTCTGCCTACACCGTTCTTTTTCTGTAACTAACAATATTCTACATTCTGTTAACACACACAAAAAGTGCTGGTGAACGCAGCAGGCCAGGCTGCATCTATCGGAAGAGGTACAGTCGACGTTTCGGGCCGAGACCCTTGGCCTGCTGCGTTCACTAGCATTTTTTCTGTGTGGTGTTTGAATTTCCAGCATCTGCAGATTTCCTCATGTTCTGCATTCTGTTATTGGTTTTCCTTTGTACCATTAATGAATTGATCTGAACAGATGGCTTGCAAAATTTAAGATTTTCCAATGAATCTTGGTACGTATGACAATATAAACCATACCAGACAATAAGACCAGGTAAATTCTATTCTGTTGTTAAGGCCATCACAGTTGGGTATGTCCCTGTCCGAAACAAACTACACTTCCTAGCACTGTTTAGTTGCATTTTGTTGTAAGGACCCTTTCTGATCCCTAACATAACTGATCAGAATACTGACCAGGAATCAAGACACGAGATTCCCACCCACTTGATAGTGAGAATTTTTTTTTGATAAAGGAGACATTTGTAACCAGAGGGGGTACACGGGTTTATGGTAAGGAGTCAGGTGGTTAAAGAGAGAGAAACATTCATCCAGAGGATGGTTAACATCTGGAACTTGCTGCGTAAAGGGATGTTGGAGGCAGGTACTCTCACAACATTTAAAAAGTATCTGGGTGAGCGTTTGAATCACCAAGGCATAGGAAACAACAGACTAAGTGTTGGTCAGTTGGATTAATATAGATGGGTACTTAATGATCAGCATAGACAAGGTGGGTCAAAGTGCCTGTTTGTGCTGAATAAATGCATGACCTCATCTGGTTGGCTCAGTATTCCCTTTAATCAGGTTGATTCACCCAGTAAGTCACTGGATGTGATAGAATGTTCAAATCTTCATCATGTTAAGATGATTTTCCTCTTTCTCTTCCCCTAGGGTGAATGCTCCCAGAAGTGTTACAACATGTTTGTACTGGAGACTGTCTGCGTGGCCTGGTTTTCATTCGAGTTCCTACTGCGGTTCATCCAAGCGCAGAGCAAGTGTACATTTCTGAGAACACCTCTGAATATCATCGACATAATGGCCATTTTGCCTTATTATATCAGCCTGATTATTGATGCCTTTTCAGTTGAGGAGAAGCCAAGCGGCTCTGGAAACCTGGACTTGGAGAAAATAGGCCTGGTCCTCCGGGTTCTGCGTGCCTTGAGGATTTTGTACGTGATGAGGTTGGTGCGCCATTCTCTGGGGTTACAGACACTGGGACTCACAATTCAACGGTGCACTCGGGAATTTGGGCTCCTCGTGCTCTTCCTCTGTGTGGCTATGGCGCTCTACTCACCCCTGGTGTTCTTAGCCGAGAGGGAGCTGGGTGCCAAACATGAATTTGCCAGCATCCCCAGCAGCTACTGGTGGGCAGTGATCTCGATGACCACCGTAGGTTACGGGGACATGGTCCCCCGCAGCATACCTGGTCAAGTAGTGGCTTTGAGCAGTATCCTGAGTGGCATCCTCCTCATGGCGTTCCCAGTTACCTCGATCTTTCACACCTTCTCCCGTTCCTACTTGGAGCTGAAAGATCAGCAACAACGCATTTCAAACAGCAAGGCCCAGCTCAAGGGGGACATAAAGTCCCCGAACAGTGACAGCTCTCAGGAAACGGACATCTCCTTCCCAATGAACTTTGATAAAACAAGAGAGTTACGTACACAGGGGCCGGCAGACTGAGAAGAGTGTTACATCAAAGACCTTCATCTCTGTCCAGACTGGAAATGACCAGCATCTTCACACAAAGTTGTTGAAACCGGTGTTTATCTTCTCGTCTCTGTATTTGGGAGTGACTTGTTAACATGGTTGGAGCTGATGCCCAACTTTGAAAAACACATGGAAAAGCCAGACGGCAAACCTTCTGTAGCCTATCACACTGCATACTGCATATATAGTGAGAAAAACATTTGGCATCTTAGTTTTGTACAGTGTCAGGTGGAAAATCAAATTATGCGCAAGTGCTTAGCAGTTAAAATTTCTCGCATCGACTGTGATAGTGCTGGCACAGTGCATGGTCTGATTCTACTTTCCTTTCATTTGAGTTAGTGCATTCTTTAACTGATTTAGTTAACCAGTACATTTACCATCGGATGTGGTAACATTTTGTTTGATGAAGAAATGAATTTGCATTCACAATATTAAAATTTTCTTACTTACTGCATCAACCTCCGTCCTCTATCTGAAATAGTTTACTAAAGACCCACCATGTTGGGGATTTGACATAAGAATATTTACTGAGTTTCAACATTTATTTAAATCTGCTAATTCATAGCCTGGATAATTCGTTCTCTTAAAATTGTGCAAAATTCCATTTAAACCAAGTTTTATGCAGTGAGAAAATATTTTGCAATGTTAAATGAAAGACTGCAGTCATGCTCCAGATGATGCAATGAATTAGCATATCCAAGGAAACTGACAGTGCAGTTGCCGGATTTAGGAACAGGGCTGTCAGTGTGGTGAATTCATTGATAATTTGGATATTTTGATGATCAGTGACTGGAACATAAGGAATCAGGAATATTGACCTTTTGCTGTTTACACAGAAGATGAGACTCATCCTTTGAGTGGTTGCATTGTTTGACTGGGATTATTGCTGCTTCTACTGTGATTCCATTTAGTTACCTGTGTTTAAGGTTGCAACATAAAAACAAATCTAAAGATGAGCACGGGATGTTCACAGATCTAACCGAAACAGCTTTCAGATTTCACTCCTACATAGCAGGGTCTAATGCTAAATTCCAGAATCCCCCATTAGTCAAAATAGATTTTTCTATCTTGAGTGGCATTATCATTTCAAACATCATGATTCCATTGCCACCCAACATGCATATCCCAAGGGAATACATGCAAAGATTATGTAATGCTGTTGGAAGGGAAATTAAACAGAACTCCAGATTGCTGCCTGCCTGTACCTCTGTAGCTTTGCTTCTCCAGTTCTGCATTTTACCATTGATAACTCTTCCTGCTGCTGATGTGAATACATAGGTACATTTATTGTCAACCCCTACTTCCAATCATTCACCAGTCATCCCCATCTGTTGTGGTACTGGCCAGTTATGGTCTGGCAGTGTCACTTTTATAACCTCCTGTAAATATAATGATTTTAAATGCAACTTGAGTATAAAATTTATTTTCCTCGTACATTATTGACACAGAAAGTGAACACAGCAGAACAGATTCCTGGGTATGTTACTTTGTCACATTCTGTATACCATGGAATAAACTTCTATTCTTTTGTTTTCTCTTGCTCCATCTGCTTTTACTTTTGTTTATGGTCCTTTATGCATAAAGTGAAACAGATGCTTTCTGAAATCACATGTACTCGACATCATTAGTCATCTCCCCATGCATGTGACCACCTCGATCAGATCACTTTGAACATAAAAAAACTACTGCATAGCAACAGGTCCTTGGCCAATCATGTTGTGCCGAACTAATTAAACTGAAGACTGCAGAAAAGATTTACAAGGATGCTGCTAGATTTGAGGGTCTAAGTTACAGAGAGAAGTTGGACACACTAGGATTTTATTTCCTTGACACAGGAGATTGAGGGGTGATTTTTGAGGTATATAAAAACATGGGGGATATAGATAGGATGAAAGCACATACCCTTTTTCAAGAGTGGAGAGAAACTAAAAACCAGAGGGCATAGTTTTAAGGCGAGGGGAGAAAGATTTAAAAAGAGACCTGGTTGGGGGGGGCAGCTTGCCACACAGAGGAGGGTGCATACATGGAATGAGCTGCCAGAGAAAGTAATTGAGGGAAGTAGAGTAATAACATTTAAAAGACATTTGGACCAGTTCATGGATAGGAGGGGTGCTGGATATAGGTCAAATGTGGGCAAATTAGATGGTGAGCATCAGCATTGGCATAGACAAATTGGGCCAAAATGCCTGGTTACATGCTGTTTTGCTCTATTAATAAGAACTCTCTTGACTGGCTTCTAACTTAGATTTACAATTAAATTTCAAAATGTTTTGAACGTGTAGTCTGTTGCTTTTTGACCTTCTTTTCTACCACTTTTGGTGCAGCCTAGGTTATCAATCCCAATATTGTGTTGCTTTATCCAGAGACATTGCGAAAATGGCCAGTCCTGCCCGCCAAGTCTGTGCCTAGTCCTACTCGGTTACCATCTTATTCTGTGCTTCGAATCTACACATTAGGGGCAACTTATAGGAGCCAATTTTGCACATGTTTGGGATGTGGAGGAAAACCAGAGGACCTGGCAGCTGTGTGCAAACTCTACACAGACAGAAGCCAAGATTAAACTTGGTTCACTGGTGCAGTGTTTTTTTAGCACATGACCCAGCTTATTGACCACATTACCTTCTCCATGTCAGTTTTGTTTTGAAGTGTGGAAGTGCACCTTAGGTATTGGAAAGTGTCTGTGGGATTAAGGCATGATTTGACCTCCTACTTTTGACGGTTTAGGCCGAGTTGGTTAGCTTGTGGGCTTCACAGAGGCTGCCCACAGACTGGCACTGAAGCCAAAGTTAACTCACCATTGATCAGTTCAGGTTTGGTTGTACTCTATTTCCATTTGGAGGATCTGTGGATTGAACACAATGTCGTAATCCTGTTGGTAGAGAACTCCTGAACTCTAGCTTGACCCAGGATAGGGTTATTGCTCCAGAATCACAGATGCAGCAGCTCTGGACAATAGATGATTTTGGTCGATCCTCATTGTGGAAATAACATACCAGTTATTTTTAAAATGCCTCTTAATAGCAAAAGGTCATTCTAATCATCCATTAGGATAAACTAAGTGCATTTTTCCTGATGAATATTCCTATGTAAAATATGACACTTAGAGAAAAGAAATATTTTTCCAAATGGCACAAAATACAAAACTAGAAACGTGAAACTGTAACAAGCATTCAGTCTGCTTAAGATTATGATGGATGTGCACACTACTGAGGCCTTAAGGTTATGGGGAGCTATGCAACTAGAAAAGATGAGGCTGGTGTGGGGTGACCACAGGCAGTGGTTCAGATCAAGTATGGCCCTACCTACTTCCATAAATGGGCAGAGATTTGTCCCATTGTGTTTACGCTGGCTCTCTAAGATGCACGGGAGGCCAGATCTGAAGGAACACAGAGCTCCAAACATTGTAAAGATAGAAAAGGTTGCAGGCATAGTGAAAGACAAGTCCAGTGAGAGAGAGAGTAAGCACCAGAAGCTACTGTCAGTCAGTAACTGTGGTGATGGGTGAACAGGATTTGGTGCAAACTAGAATTTTGGTGAGAGGCTTGCCAACAAGTGCTGCAATGTAACACAACACGCTGGAGGAACTCAGCAGGTCAGGCAGTATCCGTGGAAACAATCAGTCAACATTTCAGGCCGGAACCCTTCGTCAGGACTGGCGAAGGGTTCTGGCCGGAAACGTTGACTGATCATTTCCACGGATGCTGCCCGACCTGCTGAGTTCCTCCAGCGTGTTGTGAGTGTTGCTTTGACCCCAGCATCTGCAGATTATTTTGTGTTTACGAAGTGTTGCAATGTTTAAGACCACAGAGACAAATTACATTTCTGGCTTTTAAAGTGCCCTTAATTTTCCATGTGATCTGGAGCTTCTTACCAGTGCAATTGGCAAAACACAAAACTGAGATGCTTGGTTGTGTGAAATAAACATCCTGAATGTCTGTATTGAAAATAAATGAAGGAACTTGAGACATTTTTATTAAAAGGGGCCCCAAATTCAGTCAACTTTAAACAGCACCATGATTTAACATGATGCCTGCTCCACTGCAATTTTACCTATGAATAGAACTAGCAACTATGATGATTTGATAGAGTTATACAAAATGTCTGTTGTGGCTCAGTTGGGATATTAGGGTCAGAAGTTTGTGGGTTCAAGACCAGCCCTAAAATCCTGAGTACAAATACCTTGGCTGATATTTCATTGCAGTACTGAGGAGTTGTTGAACAGCTCGATGTGCTGCAATCCTAATATTGTAATATGGTAGAACTTTATATAAAGATTGAAAACTGAAATCAGGATCTTATAACTGCATGAAGTAAACTGAAAGAGACAACTATAAACAACTAATGGTTAACTTTTAAAGAATTAGTACATAAATTACAAAAAGAGAATTCCCTTCAAGAAAACAGAAAGTGCTGCTGCCATAGCTGTTCAAAAGTTATTTCAAGGAAAGGCTTATAAAATTGTCAAAAAAAAAAAGCAAGTTTGGAGACTGGGATAAATGTTAGAATTCAGTAAATTTGGACAAACACTGATGGAGGAAAGGAAAATAAGTAGGCTAGCAACAAACAAAATAAAAATATATTCTAAGAGTTAAAGAAGTAAAAATCAACTAAATTTGATGCATGTCTCTTGCAGACTGAAGCAGAGAAATTATATTAAGGAATAAGTAAATGGCAGAGAAATTTAATGAATAACTTCAGTGTGACTTCGTGGATATAATTTTTTTTTAAAAAACTCATACAGATTGAATACTCCTTACTCGAAATTCAAAAATCCGAATATCACCGACATCCAAAATTTTTTTACGCATTGACATGATGTCACAAATGGAAAACTTCACAATGCGCTGGGAAGGTTCCCAGGCAATGAGCAGGTCTCTGCGTATCACGGACAGTTCTAAGAAGTGACATCACATACGTAACGAACAGAAGTTAATGGAAAACTAGAAGAACCCTACATAAAGCAAAAAGTGAAGATCTCAATTGGGTATTGAAAGAGTGGATTAGTCAGCAGAGTGATCATATGCCACTTAAAGTTCAAAGTGTATTTATTATCAAAGTGTGTATATTATACAACTTTGAGATTTGTCTCATTACAGGCAGCCATAAAACAAAGAAACCCAATAGAACCCATTAAAATAGATGTCATCAAACACCCAATGTGCAGAAAAAAAACAAATCATGCAAACAATATAAGTATGCAAAAAAACATTCAAAACAAGTTCATGAAAGTGAGTCCCACAGCCATGAAGTCAGTCATCACTGCAACCGATCCAGGAGCCTGTTAGTTGCAGGTCACAGCCTCAGTTCAGCACAGAGATGATGATTGAACCTCACGGAGCAGCGAGCTGAACACTGTCCCATCCCTCCCCTCTGGCCCCAACATCCTGACCTTTTCAATCTAGTCCAGAGCTTAAATCGGCTCCTTCCTTGCTCTTGGACCCCGGACCCACCACCGCAACTCTGCCTTGCCTCAGTTTTGCTGCTTCAAACTGCCTCCAAGTCTGCTCCAGCAATGACCAAACATTGGCTCATTTCCTACACCTCGGCCTGGGGCCTGCCACCTCCTTATGGCCCCTACATTCGATGCTGCAACCATCCTGTACCTTCGAGACTTCAGTTCACAGCACAGAAAGGCCAAGTCATACAGATACTGCAAAAGCTCAATTTCGAAAGGGAAGCCACAAGGAAAGATTGAAGTGATCCTTTGAGAAAAACAAAGTAGTTAATAGTTTTGTTTGCTGCCAGAAAATCAACACTGTGCTTCACCAGTGGCATCTTAAATGATATGCTGATCATGAAACAAGCAGAGATCTATCATGACAAACTGAGAATTGAAGGTAATTGTGAATATTCAGCAGGCTGGGTGCAAAAAAATTAAGACACAGCATTAAATTTTTAAAGATTAAAAACATTTTTAAGATAAAGCATCTGCAGATCACAAAGCGGCAGAGAAATTCATTGATGAATGAATATTGTCACTGATGAAAATCTAACCTCAGAACAAGTTTATGTAGCCTGGGGAAAAGTAGCCTGGGAACAGGACAACAAAGACTTTTTCAAGTTTTAATTCCTTTATCAGTTTTCAATGTTTAAGTGCCAGAGGAGGGTCGCGAAACAAAATGAACAAATTTACAAACAGTTCTTGCCATTACAATCTCAGTTTAACCTCCAATTCACACCCTTGTGTATGGACAGAATTGAGTGTGCAGTATAAAAACACCAGAACTAATACGGTAGTGGCAATCCTGAAGGAACACAATACAAACAACATTAGAATCCCACCCACCCTGCATCTTATACATAACCCCTTGGGTAAGAGTGACCATAATATGGTGGAATTCTTCATTAAGATGGAGAGTGACATAGTTAATTCAGAAACAAAGGTTCTGAACTTAAAGAGGGGTAACTTTGAAGGTATGAGACGTGAATTAGCTAAGATAGACTGGCAAATGACACTTAAAGGATTGACGGTGGATATGCAATGGCAAGCATTTAAAAATCGCATGGATGAACTACAACAATTGTTCATCCCAGTTTGGCAAAAGAATAAATCAAGGAAGGTAGTGCACCCGTGGCTGACAAGAGAAATTAGGGATAGTATCAATTCCAAGGAAGAAGCATACAAATTAGCCAGAGAAAGTGGCTCACCTGAGGACTGGGAGAAATTCAGAGTTCAGCAGAGGAGGACAAAGGGCTTAATTAGGAAGGGGAAAAAAGATTATGAGAGAAAACTGGCAGGGAACATAAACACTGACTGTAAAAGCTTTTATAGATATGTGAAAAGGAAAAGACTGGTAAAGACAAATGTAGGTCCCCTGCAGACAGAAACAGGTGAATTGATTATGGGGAGCAAGGACATGGCAGACCAATTGAATAATTACTTTGGTTCTGTCTTCACTATGGAGGACATAAATAATCTTCCAGAAATAGTAGGGGACAGAGGGTCCAGTGAGATGGAGGAACTGAGCGAAATACATGTTAGTAGGGAAGTGGTGTTAGGTAAATTGAAGGGATTGAAGGCAGATAAAGCCCCAGGGCCAGATGATCTGCATCCCAGGGTGCTTAAAGAAGTAGCCCAAGAAATAGTGGATGCATTAGTGATAATTTTTCAAAACTCGTTAGATTCTGGACTAGTTCCTGAGGATTGGAGGGTGGCTAATGTAACTCCACTTTTTAAAAAAGGAGGGGGAGAGAAACCGGGGAATTATAGACCGGTTAGCCTAACGTCGGTGGTGGGGAAACTGCTGGAGTCAGTTATCAAGGATGTGATAACAGCACATTTGGAAAGCGGTGAAATGATCGGACAAAGTCAGCATGGATTTGTGAAAGGAAAATCATGTCTGACGAATCTCATAGAATTTTTTGAGGATGTAACTAGTAGAGTGGATAGGGGAGAACCAGTGGATGTGGTATATTTGGATTTTCAGAAGGCTTTTGACAAGGTCCCACACAGGAGATTAGTGTGCAAACTTAAAGCACACGGTATTGCGGGTAAGGTATTGGTGTGGGTGGAGAGTTGGTTAGCAGACAGGAAGCAAAGAGTGGGAATAAACGGGACCTTTTCAGAATGGCAGGCGGTGACTAGTGGGGTACCGCAAGGCTCAGTGCTGGGACCTCAGTTGTTTACAATATATATTAATGACTTAGATGAGGGAATTAAATGCAGCATCTCCAAGTTTGCGGATGACACGAAGCTGGGTGGCAGTGTTAGCTGTGAGGAGGATGCTAAGAGGATGCAGGGTGACTTGGATAGGTTGGGTGAGTGGGCAAATTCATGGCAGATGCAATTTAATGTGGATAAATGTGAAGTTATCCACTTTGGTGGCAAAAATAGGAAAACAGATTATTATCTGAATGGTGGCCGATTAGGAAAAGGGGAGGTGCAACAAGACCTGGGTGTCATTATACACCAGTCATTGAAAGTGGGCATGCAGGTACAGCAGGCAGTGAAAAAGGCGAATGGTATGCTGGCATTTATAGCGAGAGGATTCGAGTACAGGAGCAGGGAGGTACTACTGCAGTTGTACAAGGCCTTGGTGAGACCACACCTGGAGTATTGTGTGCAGTTTTGGTCCCCTAATCTGAGGAAAGACATCCTTGCCATAGAGGGAGTACAAAGAAGGTTCACCAGATTGATTCCTGGGATGGCAGGACTTTCATATGAAGAAAGACTGGATGAACTGGGTTTGTACCCGTTGGAATTTAGAAGATTGAGGGGGGATCTGATTGAAACGTATAAGATCCTAAAGGGATTGGACAGGCTAGATGCAGGAAGATTTTTCCCGATGTTGGGGAAGTCCAGAACGAGGGGCCACAGTTTGAGGATAGAGGGGAAGCCTTTTAGAACCGAGATTAGGAAAAACTTCTTCACACAGAGAGTGGTGAATCTGTGGAATTCTCTGCCACAGGAAACAGTTGAGGCCAGTTCATTGGCTATATTTAAGAGGGAGTTAGATATGGCCCTTGTGGCTACGGGGGTCAGGGGGTATGGAGGGAAGGCTGGGGCGGGGTTCTGAGTTGGATGATCAGCCATGATCATAATAAATGGTGGTGCAGGCTCAAAGGGCCGAATGGCCTACTCCTGCACCTATTTTCTATGTATGTTTCTATGTATAACAGTGAAAAATGTAAGCGAATACATCTCATCTAAGACGTACACACGTGCTGAACTTCCGAACAGAGACTAAACATTCACGCTACGCAGTTACATGCACAATCAGTCCTGATACAATGAAGTTAGACAAAAGGTACACTTTTACAAGGTATTGCAGGTAGTTAAATTACAGGAAGACTGATCTACTTGGATGGTGAGGAACTTGGTATAAGCCACGCGATCCAGCGTTGATTTCTTCACTGGTGGAAATCTAAAGCATCGACATGTAAAACATGTCAAATTACCAATATTCTCGATCCGCCAACAAGCATAAACGACTTCACATGGATATTGTCCATTAATGCTCACCTTTCCTCACCATGCCCAGCACGCTCTGGGAAGAACCCAATTCCAACACCTTACCACGTCTTCAGCAGAAAGCAAAATGGTCTCACCACTATCCCGCGCATGTGTAATGACATCACCGTCTCCCTTAAAGGCACAGACAACTATTCTGGCATTACCCAGATGGATGCCTAAGTACACTTTTAACGATACTGAATAAGAACCGACAGTCACCGGGTTACACATACAATGCTGCTTGTTTTTATACTTTACATAAAACCTAGAAAAATATTTAAAATACAAATAGTGTACCGAAACATTTTAATTAAACTGGGCATCGTAGGTGGAGACTGAAAGCCTGCCTTTGTTCAACAGCTAATTCAGGTATTCTCCCGATGCTGCTATTGGCTTTTGTTACCCTGCTCACTTTATATTTTCATTATGTTAATTCTTCTTCCTTTACCCGTTACACCGCTGGCATTTACAGCAGCAATGAAGGTCCTCTGTCTCTGGCTTCCTTCATCGCGTCAATAGCTTCCTCTCAGTTTTACTGTCAGTCATGCACGTCCCAGGTGGAGACTCAGGAATGTTGTCACACACAGATGAAGAAGGATTCTTTATTGCTTTTTCCATAGCCATTTTCTTTGACAAGTCAGTGTTGTTAGCCCTGAGTTGAACCTCTGAACCTGGAAGACTGATGGACCAATCTTGCCCGGCCTCTACCCTTTGACCTGTTTGGCATAGGTGACCCTACCAAGAGCCAAAGCATAAAGCCCTGACTCCAGCCAACATAGTTGTCCGGGTCAATGAGGCACGCAAGCCTCCAAACTACAACAAGGTTGTGGTCCTCTTTGTGGAATATATTAATGATATGTAATGATCTTTACTGCTAAGTACAGATGTGTGAGGAATGAGTGTAAGACAAGGACTGCTTACGAGTAGCACTTCAATTCAGACTTGGACATGATGGCAATCCCAAGTTATTTCACTACAAATTCCAAAATCTGAAAAATTCTGAAATCTGAAACATTTTCGGCCCCAAGAAATGACCTAAATCATAAAGGTGATAAATTTCAAGGACCTGTCAGATGGAATAGAGTGTAGCGAGATGTATGGTCATGCACTTTGGTAGAAGGAATAAAGGAGTAGACTATCTTCTAAAAGGGGAGCAAATTCAGAAATCAGAAGTGCAAAGGGACTGGGAGTCCTAGAGACCTTTTCCTTAAAGGGTAACTTGCAGTTGAGTTGGTACATGCAATTTTAGCATTCATTTCAAGAGATCTAGAATATAAAAGCAAGAATGTAATGCTGAGGATTTATAAGGCATTGGTCAGACTGTACTTGGAGCTTTGTGAGCAGTTTTGGGCCCCTTATCTAAGAAAGGATATGCTGGCAATAGAGAAGATTCAGAGGAGGTTCACTAGAATTATCCCGGGACTGAAAGAATTTACATATGTGGAGTGTTTGATGACTCTGGGCTGGTAATCAATGGAGTTTAGAAGAATGAAAATGAATCTGATTAAAATCTATTGAATATAGAAAGGCCTATGTAATGCCCTGGTTCATATTTTTTACTGTTATGCTGTTCTGTACTTCATTTTGTGCTGTTCTGTGCGAGCTGCTTGTTTTCCTCTTATGTTTGTGTTACTGCTGAAGATGAGAGATCGGAGAATTGTGTGCCATCCAAAGAGGATGGTCGGATTAAGGGACGGTTTCTCTGGTGAGAGACACTAAAGTTGGGCTTGGGGCTTTTGTTGAGAGATGAAGTGAGAAAACGCTGGAGAGAAGAGGTTATAGGATTTGACCCGGAGCGGGGCCATGACTCAGTGAAGCCCGGGGTAATTGATGGAGGATCGGTGATTGGGAAACCCGTGAGCACCAACTTATGCACACGAGACTGTTTAATTAAAATTGGCATATTTCTTTTTTTTTGTTCTTTCTTTGCTAACCTTTTAGTCAAATTAAGAACTATAAAGCTACATCTTTTAATTGTATGCAGTGTACTGTCTGTTATTCTGTGGCACTCATTTGTAATGGTAACGAATCACACAGCATCCACTCAAACGGGGTTTTGGGGTGGTCTCGCGCCTCAATCTCACACGTTTGGCGGGGCCGGAGATGATCTTCCCTAGACTTCCGCAGCTGACGGAAATTAGAGTGTTTCCCTAGATAAAGTGGATATTCAGAAGATATTTTCAATAGTGGGAGTGTCTAGGACCAGTAGTCGCAGCGTCAGAATACAACAACATCCCATTAGAACAAAGATGAAGGGGAATTTCTTTAGCCAGAGGGCAAAGAATCCATGGAATTCATTGCCAATGACAGGTGTGGAGGCCAATTCATTGGGTATTTTTAAGTCGGAGGTTGATAGGTACTTGATTAGTAAGGGTGTCAAAGATTATGGGGAGAAGACATAAGAATGGATTTGAGAGAGATAATAAATCAGTCATGATCAACTGGCAGAGTGAGCCAAGTGACCCACTACTGTTTTTAAGTCTTGTGGAACTGCATTTTAATGTTTTGGATGTGGTTTGTGGATGCACAGATTATCTACTAAAATTTTAGAGAGTCCAAAATTAGTTTAAACAAATTTTAAAAACGGTTTAAAAATGGAGTGAAAAGACAGGGAAGACCAGGCAGTCTGATACCAGTAGCACGGAAAATACGGGAATCAGAATCAGATCACTGAAATTTGTTGTTTGACTGCAAAAGCCTGAAAATCGCACAACTAAACAAATAGTGCATAGTAAAAAAAAAGAGGAAAAATGACATAGCATTCATTTTTGATGGCAAAGGGGAGGTGCTGATTCTAAGTCATTGTGTGGTTCACGTACCTCCTCCCTGACTGTAGTAACGAGAAGAGGGCGTATCCACGATGGTGAAGGTCCATAATGATAGATCCTGCTGCCTTGAGGCACCATAATATGAAGTGGCAACAGGTTGTTTTAAAATTAAAATAAAACTAGGCAGAATCAATATGGATCTATGAAAGGAAAACTACGTTTGACAAATCTGTTGGTATTTTTTGAAGTTATAACCAGCAGAATAGGCCAGAGAAAACCAGTTAATGATTGTATTAAGACTTCCAGAAAGTCTTCAAAAAGATACCATAAAAGAGATTAAAAAACAAACCTAGGCTGCACAACATTGCCAACATTGGGGTAAATTTTAAGCAGCCGAAAAGATTTTGGAGAGCAAGAATAAATATCAGGGTGGCTACTTGTCCTGACTGTCTCCCCCGCCATTCATAAACACCATGCTAACCAGCTTTCTACAGCCTTCACAAACATTTTCAATCAGTCGCTTAAACTATGCACTCACTATGCATGGTTCAAGAAATCCATTATTATTCCAGTCCTCCCTCCAAAAAAAAATCAACGATCACAGGACTCAATGACTACAGGTCAGTTGTAACCACATCAGTCGTAATGAAGACTTCTGAAAGGCTGGTTGTGTCATTTCCCAAATCCATAACTCAGTATTTTTTAGATCATCTGTAGTTTGCCGATAAAGCCAACAGATCCTCAGATGATGCAGTTGGCATCAGTCTTATCATTTACCACCACACTAAAGCAAAGTCCTAATACATGAAATTGTATATGGTAAATAAAGTTGATCCTTGAAATGGTTAATTTTCAGTTTGAGGATTGTAACTGGTGGGGATCCTCCAACTCTGTACAAAATGTGAAATAGGTGAGTAAATCAAGTATACGTAGAACAGCGTAAAGGTGTTGGGGATAGGTACATGGGCAGAAAAGGTTTAGAGGTATATGGGCCAAATGCAGGCAGGCAGAACTAGCTCAGGTAGGTAACTTGATCAGCAAGAACAGATTGGGCTGAAGGGCCCGTTTCTGTGGTCCATGATTCTATGACTAATATGTTCAAGTTTGCTGATATAATACAGAATTATGTAGGCTGCAAGATAAGGCAGAGGCACTTCAAGGGCTACAGATACAAGTGAATGGGCAAGGATGTTGCAGACAGAATATAATGTAGGAAAATGCAAGGCCATCTTCCTAGATACATACTTTTCAAACAATGAGATACTGAACGTTGAGCACACACGCAACAATTCAGGAACAGCTTCTTCCCTCTGCTATCCGATTTCTGAATAGACATTGAACACATGTACATTGTCTCACTATTTTTTCTTGCTCTTTTTTTGCACTAATTTAATTTAACTTCACTAATATGTATACTCTCTCTCTCTCTCTCTCTCTGTGCTCTTTCAAAGTCAAATTTGAGTTTATTGTTATATACATAAGTACACACATGCACAAGTACAATGAGAAACAGTTGCAGCATTGCAGTCACTTTGCCTCATAAAGAGCATTCCCAAGAAAAATTAATAAACAAATTACATATACATATTTTTTACAAGAAAGAACACAATTAGAACAAAAAAGTCAACCTTAGGGCAAATTCCTTCAATTGTAGAGATTAGGGCTTTGACAGTCAGTTCAAAAGCTGAATGGTTGAACTGGTTATATGGTTTCTTGAACCTGGTGGTGTGGAAATTCAGGCTTCTATACCTCGTGCCATATTTGTAGCTGCAAAAAGATGGTGGCTATTAACAGATGGGGTTCTTCGAAGATGGATGTTCCCTTCTTCAGGCAGTATCCCCTATAGATGTTAACCAACAGTGGGGAAGGATGTGTCCATAATGTCATAGAGTCATGCAGCACTATAGCACAGAAATAGATCCTCTGACCAAGGTAGTCTGTGCTGAACTGCGATGCTGCCTAATCCCATCGATCCATACTCGGACCATAACCCTCTACATCCCTCTCATCTGTGTATTTATCCTAACTAATCTTAAGTGTTGCAATCAAACCTGCATCTACCACTTCTGCTACCAGCTCATTCCACACTTCCACCACCCAAAGTGAAGTAGTTCCCCGTTAGTGTCCCCATAAATATCTCACTTTTCACCCTTAACCTATGACCTCAAGTTCCAGTTTCACCAAATCTTAATGGGGAAAAGCCTGCTTGCAACTATCTTATCTATACCCTTATAATTTTGTATACATCTATCAAATCTCCTCTCATTCTCTATACTCCAAGGATTATGTCCTACCCCATTAAACCTTTCCCTATAACACAGTTCCTCAAGTCCTGCCAACTTCCATGTAAATTTTCTCTGTACTCTTACAATCTTATTGATGTCTTCCTGTACATAGATCATGTCATGGTCCCTTCTGGCAATCCCCCACCTTGCTATTTGCCACAGGAATTGGGCCTCAATCACCTCATTTAATTTCCAATCATTCCCAGGTTCCAATAACTACACACACCTGCTTCCCATCAGAAACTGCAGGATAAAGACCCTGTGATCACAATAAGGAGCTACCAGTTTGCTGGTTGACTTGTGTATGAGTAACCTTGTTCCATGGTGCTTAGGACTATCAGTTCTAAGTCTAGCATTGTTCCTGAATTCGCTACTAAACCAAAACTCCTGGTAAAGACTCTCTTGGACACCAATTCCACAGTTGCTATGACCGTAACGCCTCCTGACTTGGCCTCCATGCCTGTGTTCAGCACTTGAGATCATTCCACTGCCATGTCCTTGCAACAGGTAAACAGAATTGCACATAAACTCAAAAGTTGGCGTCACAAATATCTTGTACAACTTCAAAATAACATCCTAACCCTTGAACTCAATACTTTGATTTATGAAGGCCAATGTGCCAAAAGCTCTCTTATGACCCCATCTACCTGTGTATTCCCAGATTAAATTCCAACTAATTTTTTAAACCCATATTTCCAGCTGGTCCAGATTCCACTGCACTGCATTTTGCCTCACTTCTTTAGACTCTGTGTTAATCTCCTGAGTGAATTCAGATGAAAAAAGCCATTTAAGATCTCCCCCATCTTTCTTGATACAAGCATAGATGAACACAGGGATCATCAAGGGCACCAATTTTCTCCCTTGCTATCCTTTTGCTTGTAATATATCTGTAGAAAGCCTTGGGATACCTGGGATTCTCCTTCACCTTGTGTGACAGAAAAACCTCATGACTTCACTTAGCTCTCCTGATTTTCCTCTTAAGTGTTCTCTTGCATTTCTTATGGTCCACAAAAGAAACCTATATATGAAAAAGTGAATTAAATAAGTAGTGCAAAAAGAGAGCAAAAACAAATAAAACAGTGAGGTAGTGTACATGGGTTAATTGTCCATTCAGAAATCTGATGGCAGAGAGGAAAAAGCTGTTCCTAAAGCATTGAGTGTGTAGCTTCAGGCTCTAATACCTCCTCTTTGATGGTAACAATGAGAAGAGGGCATGTTCTGGGTGACAGGGGTCTGTAAAGATGGGTGTTGCCTTTCTGAGGCATTGCTTTCTGAAGATGTCCTCAGTGCAGGGAGACTAGTGCCCATGATAGGTCTTCAAAGATGTTAACACCCAGGAACCTGAAACTGCTCACCCTTTCCACTGATCCCTCAATGAGGAGAACTGGTATGTATTCCCTTGACTTCCCCTTCCTGAAGTCCGCAATCAATTCCTCGGTCTTACTGACGTTGAGTACAACATTGTTGTTGTGTTACTACTCAACCGGCTGATTTATTTTACACCTGTACACCTTATTGTCAGCATCTGAAATTCTGCCAACAATAGTTGTGTCATCACCAAATTTACAGCAACACACATCAAAGTTGCTGGTGAACGCAGCAGGCCAGGCAGCATCTCTAGGAAGAGGTGCAGTCGACGTTTCAGGCCGAGACTCTTCGTCAGGACTAACTGAAGGAAGAGTGAGTAAGGGATTTGAAAGTGGGAGGGAGAGGGGGAGATCCAAATTGATAGGAGAAGACAGGAGGAGGAGGGATGGAGCCAAGAGCTGGACAGGTGATTGGCAAAAGGGGATACGAGAGGATCATGGGACAGGAGGTCCGGGAAGAAAGACAAGGGGAGGGGGGACCCAGAGGATGGGCAAGAGGTATATTCAGTGGGACAGAGGGAGAAAAAGGAGAGTGAGAGAAAGAATATGTGTATAAAAATAAGTAACAGATGGGGTACGAGGGGGAGGTGGGGCCTAGCGGAAGTTAGAGAAGTCGATGTTCATGTCATCAGGTTGGAGGCTACCCAGACGGAATATAAGGTGTTGTTCCTCCAACCTGAGTGTGGCTTCATCTTTACAGTAGAGGAGGCCATGGATAGACATATCAGAATGGGAATGGGATGTGGAATTAAAATGTGTGGCCACTGGGAGATCCTGCTTTCTCTGGCGGACAGAGCGTAGATGTTCAGCAAAGCGGTCTCCCAGTCTGCGTCGGGTCTCGCCAATATATAAAAGGCCACATCGGGAGCAACGGACGCAGTATATCACCCCAGTCGACTCACAGGTGAAGTGTTGCCTCACCTGGAAGGACTGTTTGGGGCCCTGAATGGTGGTAAGGGAGGAAGTGTAAGGGCATGTGTAGCACTTGTTCCGCTTACATGGATAAGTGCCAGGAGGGAGATCAGTGGGGAGGGATGGGGGGGGACGAATGGACAAGGGAGTTGTGTAGGGAGCGATCCCTGCGGAATGCAGAGAGAGGGGGGGAGGGAAAGATGTGCTTAGTGGTGGGATCCCGTTGGAGGTAGCGGAAGTTACGGAGAATAATATTTTGGACCCAGAGGCTGGTGGGGTGGTAGGTGAGGACCAGGGGAACCCTATTCCTAGTGGGGTGGTGGGAGGATGGAGTGAGAGCAGATGTACGTGAAATGGGGGAGATGCGTTTAAGAGCAGAGTTGATAGTGGAGGAAGGGAAGCCCCTTTCTTTAAAAAAGGAAGACATCTCCCTTGTCCTAGAATGAAAAGCCTCATCCTGAGAGCAGATGCGGCGGAGGCGGAGGAATTGCGAGAAGGGGATGGCGTTTTTGCAAGAGACAGGGCGAGAAGAGGAATAGTCCAGATAATTTACCAAATTTACAGATGGTGTTTGAGCTGTGCCTAGACACACAATCATGGGTATAGAGAGAGCAGAGCAGTGGGGTTAAACACACATCCTTGAGGTGCACCAGCATTGATTGTCAGTGAAGAGGAGATGTTATTTCCTATCTGCACTGACTCCCATGAGGAAGTTGAGGGTCCAGTTGCAGAGTGAGGTACAGAAGCCCAGGTTTTGGAGTTTGTTGATTATTACTGAGGCTATGATGGTGTTGAATGCTGAGCTGTTATCAATAAACAGCAGCCTGACATAGGCAAACAAGAATTCTGCAGATGCTGGAAATTCAAGCAACACACATCAAAGTTGCTGGTGAATGCAGCAGGCCAGGCAGCATCTCTAGGAAGAGGTACATTCGACGTTTCAGGCCGAGACCTTCGACTGTACCTCTTCCTAGAGATGCTGCCTGGCCTGCTGCGTTCACCAGCAACTTTGAAGTGTGTAGCCTGACATAGGTATTCCTATTGTCCAGGTGCTCCAAAGCAGAGTGGAAAATCAGTGAGATTGCATCCCCTGCAGACCTACTGTGCTGATAGGCAAATTGCAGTGGGACCAACTCCTTACTTAGGCAGGAGCTGATTCTGGCCATGACCAACCTCTCAAAGCACTTCATCACAGAGAATGTGAGTGCTTCTGGGTGGTAGTCATTGACGCATCTCACCCTGCCCTACTTGGGCACTGGTATGATTGTCGCTCTTTTGAAGCAGGTGGGAACCTCTGATTGCAGCAGTAAGAGATTGAAGATGTCCTTTAACACTCTCACCAATTTGTTAGGCACAGATTTTCTGTGCCCTACCAGGTATAGCATCAGGGCCTGACGCCTTACGAAGGTTCACTCTCTAGAAAGTTGGCCTCTGAGACAGAAATCAGAGGGTCACCAGATGCTGGAGGGATTCCCACAGATGTATTTTTATTCTCCCTTTCAAAGCGTGCATAAAAGGTGTTCAACTCATCTGGGAGTGAAGCATCACAGCCATTCATGTTGTTAGATTTCACTTCATACGAAGTAATGGGCTGCAAATCGTGCCAGAGTTTATGTCCATCTGATTCCGTCTCCAACTTCAATCGGAGTTTTTATTCCCCACCTTTAGAATAGCCTTCCATAGGTCGTACCTGGACTTCTTGTATAGTTCTGGATCACTGGTCTTGAATGTAACAGATCTAGCCCTCAGCAGATTACAAAATCTCCTGGTTCATCCATGGCTTTTGGTTTGGGTATGTCTGGTATGTTCTCAAAGGTACATACTAATCCACGCAGGTCTTCACGAAGTCAGTGACATCTGTGGCATATTCATTCAGATTTGAAGATGAGTCCCTGAATATTGACTAGTCCATCAACTCAAAGCAGTTCTGTAAGTTCTCCACCTCCTCTCTTGACCATACCTTCTTAGTCCTTACAACTAGTGCTGCGGTCTTTAGTCTTTGCCTGGACACCGGGAGTATAAGTGCAGACAGTGATTGGACTTTCCAAAGTGTGGAAGTGGGATAGCATAGTATGTGTTCTTGATAATGGTATAAAACAGGGCAAGTGTGTTGACTCCTCTGGTTCCATAGGTGATATGTTGGTTGTAGCTGTTCAAAGACTTCTTCAAGCTGGCATGTTTGAAATCCTCTGCAGTGATGAAGAGAGCATTAGGGTGCACAGTTTCATGACTGCTGGTCACGGTGCTCAGCTCCTCCAGTACCTGCCTGACATTGGCCAGAAGTGAGTGTACATTGCTACCAGAACGATGGCAGGTATCTCCCACGGCAGTTAACATGGACCACATTTGACCACTAGATATTCCAGGTTGGGTGAGCAGAATTGAGAGAGAATCTGTGCACGCTGATGAGTTAACAAGGAAGCATCCTCCACCTCTCCTGCCTTTAAAAAACGTCAACTATCCTGTACTTATGGTGAACTGAGAAGTCCTCGGGTTGCAGCACTGTGTCTGAAATAGCGGGACTGAGCCATGCTTCCACAAAGCAAAGTAGTCAGACACAGCAGCTCCTGATGTCCCTCTGGTATTGCAATCTTGCTCTGAAGCCTTCAGTTTTATGTTCCAGAGACTGTACATTCACCAGCAGGATAATTGGGAGTAAGGATCTAAGACCTCTATGTTTCAATTGCACCTGTAGACCAGTGCGCCTTCTGTGCTTCCTTTTTCTTAAAGAAGAACTGCACTCATGGCCCAAGTCTGCAGTCCAGGATCCACTGATTTTGAGAATTGATATAGAATGGTGGTGCTTACTGAAGTACTGAATCTCAACCCAAGAACCAGTCCTATCCTTCTCCATAATCATGAAGATAGATTATAGCACAGTACAACCCTTTTGGCTCACAATGTTGTGCTGACCTTTTAACCTACCGCTAACCCTTTACTCCTACATAACCTTCATTTTTCTATCATCCATATGTCTATGTAAGAGTTTCTTAGATGTCCCTAAAGATTCTGCCTCTACCACCATCCCTGCCTGGGCGTTCCACACACCTACTCCTCTCTGTGTAAAGAATTAATGTCTAACAACTTCCTATTCTTTCCTCTAACAATCACTTTAAAATTATGCCCCCTGGTATTAGTAAGATTATGCTCCCTGGATTCGAAGAAGGAGTCTGAGAGTCTGAGTGGGAGTGCCGAGAAAGACATTTTTGAAATTTTCGTTATTTTATTTTCTCCAACGGTGTTCTGAGAGGCGGGACTGCGCAGGCGTGTGACGTCGGGCTGTGCAGCGCGGCAGATTTAAAAGGAACAGAGCCTCATAGAGCGGGCAGCGTAGTTTGCGGGCTGCGGAGTGAGCCGGAAGCAGAGTGAAGACTTAAGGGCTTCGGCTCAACGGGCTTAGGTGGAAACAGACGAGGAAGGTTTGGCATTCATTTTCTGTTGTTATTTGAGGAGAGGTGCAGTATGAGTGTGAGGGCAGTTTGCTGTTCTCGGTGTCGGATGTGGGAGGCCCTGGAGTCTCCAAGCCTCCTGGACGTCTACATCTGCACCAAGTGCATCGAGATGCAGCTCCTAAGGGACCGCGTTACGGAACTGGAGCTGCAGCTCGATGACCTTCGTCTGGTCAGGGAGAGTGAGGAGGTGATAGAGAGGAGTTGCAGGCAGGTGGTCACGCCGGGGCCACGGGAGGCAGACAAGTGGGTCACGGTTAGGAGGGGGAAGGGGAAAAGTCAGGTAATAGGGAGTACCCCGGTGGCTGTGCCCCTTAACAACAGGTACTCCTGTTTGAGTACTGTTGGGGGGGACAGCTTACCCGGGGGAAGCGACAGTGGCCGTGCCTCTGGCACAGAGTCTGGCCCTGTAGCTCAGAAGGGTAGGGCAAGGAAGAGGAGGGCAGTTGTGATAGGGGACTCGATAGTAAGGGGGTCAGATAGGCGATTCTGTGGACGCAGTCCAGAGACCCGGATGGTAGTTTGCCTCCCTGGTGCCAGGGTCCGGGATATTTCAGATCGTGTCCAAGATATCCTGAAGTGGGAGGGTGAGGAGCCAGAGGTCGTGGTACATATAGGTACCAATGACATAGGTAGGAAAAGGGATGAGGTCCTGAAAGGAGAATATAGGAAGGGAGTTGAGAAAAAGGACCGCAAAGGTAGTAATCTCGGGATTACTGCCTGTGCCACGTGACAGTGAGAGTAGGAATGCGATAAGGTGGAGGATAAATGTGTGGCTGAGGGATTGGAGCAGGGGACACGGATTCAAGTTTTTGGATCATTGGGACCTCTTTTTGCGCAGGCGTGACCTGTACAAAAAGAACGGGTTACACTTGAATCCTAGGGGGACCAATATCCTGGCAGGGAGATTAGCGGGGGCTACTGAGGTGACTTTAAACTAGAATGGTTGCGGGGTGGGAATCAAATTAAAGAGACTAGGTGTGAGGAGGTTAGTTCACAACAGGGGGATGGGAACCAGTGCAGAGAGACAGAGGGGTGTAAAGTGAGGGTAGAAACAACAAGTACTAAGGAGAAAAGTAAAAGTGGCAGGCCGACAAATCCAGGGCAAGCATTAAAAAGGGCCACTTTTCAGCATAATTGTATAAGGGCTAAGAGAGTTGTAAAAGAGTGCCTGAAGGCTTTGTGTGTCAATGCAAGGAGCATTCGTAATAAGGTGGATGAATTGAAAGTGCAGATTGTTATTAATGATTATGATATAGTTGGGATCACAGAGACATGGCTCCAGGGTGACCAGGGATGGGAGCTCAACGTTCAGGGATATTCAATATTCAGGAGGGATAGACATGAAGGAAGGGGAGGTGGGGTGGCGTTGCTGGTTAAAGAAGAGATTAACGCAATAGAAAATAAGGACATAAGCCGGGAAGATGTGGAATCGATATGGGTAGAGCTGCGTAACACTAAGGGGCAGAAGACGCTGGTGGGAGTTGTGTACAGGCCACCCAACAGTAGTAGTGAGGTCGGAGATGGTATTAAACAGGAAATTAGAAATGTGTGCAATAAAGGAACAGCAGTTATAATGGGTGACTTCAATCTACATGTAGATTGGGTGAACCAAATTGGTAAAGGTGCTGAGGAAGAGGATTTCTTGGAATGTATGCGGGATGGTTTTTTGAACCAACATGTCGAGGAACCAACTAGAGAGCAGGCTATTCTGGACTGGGTTTTGAGCAATGAGGAAGGGTTAATTAGCAATCTTGTCGTGAGAGGCCCCTTGGGTAAGAGTGACCATAATATGGTGGAATTCTTCATTAAGATGGAGAGTGACATAGTTAATTCAGAAACAAAGGTTCTGAACTTAAAGAGAGGTAACTTTGAAGGTATGAGACGTGAATTAGCTAAGATAGACTGGCAAATGACACTTAAAGGGTTGACGGTGGATATGCAATGGCAAGCATTTAAAGGTTGCATGGATGAACTACAACAATTGTTCATCCCAGTTTGGCAAAAGAATAAATCAAGGAAGGTAGTGCACCCGTGGCTGACAAGAGAAATTAGGGATAGTATCAATTCCAAGGAAGAAGCATACAAATTAGCCAGAGAAAGTGGCTCACCTGAGGACTGGGAGAAATTCAGAGTTCAGCAGAGGAGGACAAAGGGCTTAATTAGGAAGGGGAAAAAAGATTATGAAAGAAAACTGGCAGGGAACATAAAAACGGACTGTAAAAGCTTTTATAGATATGTAAAAAGGAAAAGACTGGTAAAGACAAATGTAGGTCCCCTGCAGACAGAAACGGGTGAATTGATTATAGGGAGCAAGGACATGGCAGACCAATTGAATAATTACTTTGGTTCTGTCTTCACTAAGGAGGACATAAATAATCTTCCAGAAATAGTAGGGGACAGAGGGTCCAGTGAGATGGAGGAACTGAGCGAAATACATGTTAGTAGGGAAGTGGTGTTAGGTAAATTGAAGGGATTGAAGGCAGATAAATCCCCAGGGCCAGATGGTCTGCATCCTAGAGTGCTTAAGGAAGTAGCCCAAGAAATAGTGGATGCATTAGTGATAATTTTTCAAAACTCGTTAGATTCTGGACTAGTTCCTGAGGATTGGAGGGTGGCTAATGTAACTCCACTTTTTAAAAAAAGGAGGGAGAGAGAAACCGGGGAATTATAGACCGGTTAGCCTAACGTCGGTGGTGGGGAAACTGCTGGAGTCAGTTATCAAGGATGTGATAACAGCACATTTGGAAAGCGGTGAAATGATCGGACAAAGTCAGCATGGATTTATGAAAGGAAAATCATGTCTGACGAATCTCATAGAATTTTTTGAGGATGTAACTAGTAGAGTGGATAGGGGAGAACCAGTGGATGTGGTATATTTGGATTTTCAGAAGGCTTTTGACAAGGTCCCACACAGGAGATTAGTGTGCAAACTTAAAGCACACGGTATTGGGGGTAAGGTATTGGTGTGGGTGGAGAATTGGTTAGCAGACAGGAAGCAAAGAGTGGGAATAAACGGGACCTTTTCAGAATGGCAGGCGGTGACTAGTGGGGTACCGCAAGGCTCAGTGCTGGGACCCCAGTTGTTTACAATATATATTAATGACTTGGATGAGGGAATTAAATGCAGCATCTCCAAATTTGCGGATGACACGAAGCTGGGTGGCAGTGTTAGCTGTGAGGAGGATGCTAAGAGGATGCAGGGTGACTTGGATAGGTTGGGTGAGTGGGCAAGTTCATGGCAGATGCAATTTAATGTGGATAAATGTGAAGTTATCCACTTTGGTGGCAAAAATAGGAAAACAGATTATTATCTGAATGGTGGCCGATTAGGAAAAGGGGAGGTGCAACGAGACCTGGGTGTCATTATACACCAGTCATTGAAAGTGGGCATGCAGGTACAGCAGGCGGTGAAAAAGGCGAATGGTATGCTGGCATTTATAGCGAGAGGATTTGAGTACAGGAGCAGGGAGGTACTACTGCAGTTGTACAAGGCCTTGGTGAGACCACACCTGGAGTATTGTGTGCAGTTTTGGTCCCCTAATCTGAGGAAAGACATGCTGGCCATAGAGGGAGTACAAAGAAGGTTCACCAGATTGATTCCTGGGATGGCAGGACTTTCATATGAAGAAAGACTGGATGAACTGGGCTTGTACTCGTTGGAATTTAGAAGATTGAGAGGGGATCTGATTGAAACGTATAAGATCCTAAAGGGATTGGACAGGCTAGATGCAGGAAGATTATTCCCGATGTTGGGGAAGTCCAGAACGAGGGGCCACAGTTTGAGGATAGAGGGGAAGCCTTTTAGGACCGAGATTAGGAAAAACTTCTTCACACAGAGAGTGGTGAATCTGTGGAATTCTCTGCCACAGGAAACAGTTGAGGCCAGTTCATTGGCTATATTTAAGAGGGAGTTAGATATGGCCCTTGTGGCTACGGGGGTCGGGGGTATGGAGGGAAGGCTGGGGCGGGGCTCTGAGTTGGATGATCAGCCATGATCATAATGAATGGCGGTGCAGGCTCGAAGGGCCGAATGGCCTAATCCTGCACTTATTTTCTATGTTTCTATGTAATGTCCACCCTGGGGAAAAACTCTCTAGCTATTCTCATTGTCTATCCTTTTATCATCTTGTACGTTCTATCAAGTCTTGTCTCATCCTCCTTCATTCCAAAGAGAAAATCTCTAGCTCGCTCAAACCATCTTTAGAATACCTTTCCTCCAGTTCAGGCAGCATTCTGGTAAATCTCCCCTGCACCCCCTCTAAAGGTTCCACCTCCTTCCTATAGTGGCCAGACCAAACACAATACTCCAAGTGTGGTATAACCAAAGTTTTATAGAGCTGTAACATTACTTCACAGCTCTTGAACTCAATCCCTGACTAATGAAGGCCAACACACCATGAATCTTCTTTACAACTCTATCAACTTGTACGGCAACTCTGAGGGATCTATGGAGGTGGACCCCCAAGATCACTCTGTTCCTCCACACTGCTAAGAATCCTGCCATCAACCCTATATTCTGATTTCAAAATTGACATTCTAAAATGAATCACTTCACACTTTTGAGTTGAATTCCATCTGCCACTTCTCAGCCCAGTTCTGCATCCTGTCAATGTCCTTTTGCAACCCACAACATCTCTCAAGGTGAACCACAACTCTGTCAGTCTTTGTGTATCTGTAAACTTCCACTCTCACATTCACATCATTTATAAAAATCACAACGTGCAGGCGTCCCAGAACAGATCTCTGCGGAACACTACTGGTCACTGAAGCAGAACATTCTCCATTTACTACCTTTTTTGGGCAATCTTGAAACTAATGGGTTTATGATGACTAGATCCAAAGAGTTCCCCTGTACACATCAACTTCCACCAGAGAAGCGACTCGTTTCTGCTTCAGTTTGACGACCAGCAAACAGATCCACAGCGGATGCCGTTTCACTGGCTTTCCATTCAACCCCGGAACATCTGAACAGCAAAGGTGCATACGTCAGGATGCTCTTTATCAACTACAGCTCATCATACGAATGGAAGGTGCCATAGTTTAATCTAAAGCCAGTGTATTATGCCTAAACAATGGAGACAACAATGGGATGAGGGAGGATTTGGCTAGCATAGACTGGGAACACAGTCTATATGGTGAGGCAGCTGAGGAACAGTGGAAGACTTTCAAAGAGATTTTTCAGGGTGCTCAACAAAAGTATATTCCAGTTAAAAGGAAGGACAGTAAGGGTGGGTAGAGCCAGCCTTAGATAACTTGTAAATGAAAGAAGCCTTCAAATGAAAAGCTCATGCATACGAAGTCACCAAGAGTACAGGGGAACTGGAAGATTGGGATAACTTTAAAAAGCAACAAAGAACCACTAAACGAACAATAAAGAGAAGATAGATTATGCAAATAAACTAGCACAAAATATAAAAGTGGATAGTAAAAGATTTTATAATTACATAAAGTGGAAAAGAGTGGCTAAAGTGAACATAGGTACCTTGGAGGATGAGAAGGCGGAATTAATATTGGGTAATGAGGAAATGGTCAAGGCTTTGAATGACTATTTTCCATTGACCTTCATGGTGGAGGACATGTCTAACATGCCAAAGAGAGATTATATGGATGCAATGGGAGGTGAGGACTTTGATACAATAGTTATCACTAAAGAGGTAGTCTGAGCAAACTTGTGGGCCTAAAGATAGACAAGTCCCCTGGTCCTGATGGAATGCATCCCAGGGTACTGAAAGAAATGGCAGAAGTTATATTAGAGGCCTTGGTGATAATTTATCAAAATTCTCTGGACTGTGGGCAAGTCCCAGCAGATTGGAAGATGGTAAATTTCATGCCACTGTTCAAAAAACAATGTAGGCAAAAGGCAGGTAACTATAGGCCAGTTAGTTTAACGTGTAGTTGGGAAAATGCTTGAAGCTATCATTAAAGAAGAAATAGCAAGGCATCTGGAAAGAAATGGATCCATCAGGCACAGTATGGATTCAGCAAAGGCAGTCCTGTTTGACAAACTTTCTGGAGTTCTTTGAGGATAATACAAGCGCAGTGTAGAGAGGGGAAGGACAGATGTTATTAACTTGGATTTTCAGAAGGTGTTTGGTAAGGTGCCGCATAGAAGACTTACCCATAATACAAGGATGTATAGAGTTGGGGTGATGTATGACCATGGATAGAAGGTTGGTTAATTAATAGAAAGCAGAGAGTTGGGATACATGAGTGGCTGGCAATCAGTGGTGAGTGGTGTGCCGCAGGTTATCGGTGCTGGGCCTGCAACTGTTCACGATATACATTAACAATCTGGAAGGGAGGGGGCCGAGTGTAATGTATCTAAGTTTGCTGATGATACTAAATTGAGTAAAATGAGTGGAAAAGCAAATTGTGCAGAGGATACAGAGAGTCTGCAGAGAGATATAGATAGGTTAAGTGAGTGGGCAAGGGTCTGGCAAATGGAGTTTTATAATTTTGGTAATGTTGGTAAATGCATGTGTGTTGGCACGTGGCCAAGTGGTTAAGGGGGTTGTCTAGAGATTTGAAGGTCACTAGTTTGAGCCTTGGCTGAGGCAGCGTGTGTGTCCTTGAGCAAGGCACTTAACCACACATTGCTCTGCGACGACACCAGTGCCAAGCTGTATGGATCCTAATGCCCTTCCCTTGGACAACATCAGTGGCGTGGAGAGGGGAGACTTGCAGCATGGGCAACTGCTGGTCTTCCATACAACCTTGGCCAGGCCTGTGCACTGGAAACCTTCCAAAGTGCAAATCCATGGTCTCATGAGACTAACGGATGCCTAAAAGAAAAAAGAAATGCAAAGTCATCCACTTAACACAAAAGTTTGGTTTGCAGGCACAACAGGCTATCAAGGCAGCAAATGGAATGTTGGTCTTCATTGCTAGAGGGATTGAATTTAAGAGAAGGGAGGCTATGCTGCAACTGTACAGGGTACTGGTGAGGCTGCACCTGGAGTACTACGTGCAGTTCTAGTCTCCTTACTTGAAGAAGGATATACTGACTTTGGAGGTGGTGCAGAGGAGGTTCACCAGGTTGATTCCAGAGATGAGGGGGTTAGACTATGAGAAGAGATTGAGTCTCCTGGGACTGTACTCGCTGGAATTCAGGAGATCTTATACAAACACATAAAATTATGAAAGGGATAGATAAGATAGAGGCGGGAAAGTTGTTTCCACTGATAGGTGAGACTAGAACTAGGGGACATAGTCTCAAGATCCAGGGGAGTAAATTTAGGATGGAGATGAGGAGGAGTTGCTTTTCCCAGAGAGTGGTGAAGCTGTGGAATTCTCTGACAATAAAGCAGTGAAGGCTACCTCAGTAAATATATTTAAGACAAGGTTGGATAGATTTTTGCATAGTAGGGGAATTAAGTGTTATGGGGAAAAAGCAGATGGTGCAGATGAGTCCATGGCCAGATTGGCTATGATCTTATTGAATGGCGGAGCAGGCTCAATAGGCCAGATGGCCTACTCCTACCCCTATTTCTTCTGCTCTTATTTAAATTCTTGCACTGTTGTTAATTGTATCTGAGGTGCATACACCTTCGCAAATTTACCATCAAGTATGCATCAAGATACTTGAGGCTGGATTGAAGTGTTTTATTTCATGGTTGTACAAGATATGAGCTCTTTGGAAAGCTAAGGAGAACAGAGGTCAGAGTGGTGAGGTATTCTGAAGCAATTTTTTATCTGCTGTTTGTTAAAATGATGGCTGATTGAAAGCACGCCATCAACTGGACGGACACTAGCTAGCAGACACCTGAAAGGCTGTTTGGCATTACAATGTGCGTAATGCCACACAGTCTACAAATCCTACAAACCGTCATAGCTTTGCCTAGATTTTTATCTTAACTAAACTTAATTGCTCAGTTTCAGCATCTTCACTCATATGATTAATGATATTAATGCTATTTAGCTTTTGTGATATGTTTCTCTTCATCTCTAGTAAGTGAACTTTGAATCATATATTCAGGATAACAAGTTTAGGAAACTTTATTTTTTGAGAGATATTGAGGCCCTGGTTAAGAAGAAGGTGAATAGGAGGTGTAAGCAACAAGAAACAAATGAGGTACTTGAGTATAAGAAATGCAAGAGAGCACATAAGAAGGAAGTCAGAAAGGATGAGGTTTCTCCAGCAGACAAGCTGCAGGAGAATCCCAAGGCCTTCTACGATTATATTAAGAGCAAAAGGATAGCAAGGGATAAAATGGGTCTTCAAAATGGTCTATGCATGGAGCCAAATGTGATGGGGGAGATCTTAGATGGATTGTTTGCATCTGTATTTACTCAGGAAATGGTTACAATCTATAGGCGTGAGGCAACACAGCAGTGAGGTTATGACTGCATACGGATTACAGAGAAGGAGGTGCTTCCTGTAAATTAGGGGGATAAATCCTCAGGATCTGACAGTGTTCCCTCGGACCCTGTGGGAGGCCCTAGCAGAGGAATTTAAAACTGCTTCAAACATCACTGATGAGTTGCAAAAGGATTGGTGGGTGGGTAGCTGGTGTTGTTACATTCTTTAAGAAAGGCTTCAAGAAAAAGCCAGGAAGTTATCGGCCGGTAAGACAGACATAAGTAATACATAAGGTATTGGAAGGCATTCTAAGAGACTGGATATATAAGTATTTGGGTAAACAGGGATTGATTAGGGATAGTCAACATGGCTTTGTGTGTAGTAAGTCATCTCTACCAATCTCGTAGAGTTTTTCAAGGAAGTTACCAGGAAAGTTGATGAAGGAAACGCAGTGGGTTTTGTCTACATGGACCTTAGCAAGGCTCTTGACAAGGCTATTGACAAGATCCCACATGGGAAGTTGGTCAAGAAGTTTTAATCACTTGGCATTCAGGATAAGGTAGTAAAATGGATCAGACATCGGCCTTACCAGAGAAGCCAGAGAGTGGTAGCAAATGGTCGCCCCTCTGACTGGAGACCTGTGACTATTGGAATGCTGCAGGGATCAATGTTCGGTCCGTTGTTGTTTGCTGTCCACTGTATATCAACAATCTGGATGATATTGTGGTAAAACAGATCAGTAAATTTGTGGGTGTCACCAAGATTTGCTGGCTGTATGGTTAAAAAAGCACAACAGCATCTCTTCCGCCTCAGGTAACTGAAGAAGTTTGGCATGAGCCTTCAGATCCTCAAGACCTTCTACAGGGGCACTACTGATAGCATCCTGACTGGCTGTGTCACTGCCTGGTATGGGAACTACACCAACCTTGATCGCTGGGCGCTGCAGAGAGTGGAACAGACAGCCCAAGGCATCTGTGGACGTGAACTTTCCTCCATTGAGGACGTTTACAGCAGCAGGTGCAGAAAGAAGGCCTGGAAGATCATCAGGGACACCAGTCACCCCAACTATAAACTGTTTCAGCTGTTTCCATCTGGCAAAATGTACCGCAGCATTAAAGCCAGGACCAACAGGCTACAGGACAACTTCATTCTACAAGCCATTAGACTTATAAATTCGTATGTCTGTACATTGTGACAGAATGATAACACAAAGATTTTTACTCCCTCACGTTGTGGGATGGATAAATTCAATTCAAGATTGGGGGTACAGTGGAGAGCAAAGGAAATATGCAATATGCAAAACTAGCAGTGGGTTCTAGACCTGCTGGAAAAATGGGCTGAAAAATGGCGGATGGAACTTAATGCAGACAAGTGTGTCACGTACCCCGTGACGGGTTAAAGAACCAGCAGAGATGGAAAACACTTTGGAGTCCAGTATTGCTATTAGCTAATAATATTTATTAGTAACTATGCAATACAGTAATATAAATGCAGATAAATCTAACAGGTTAGCAATGATTATATATAAGTAACTGTGGAAAACATATGAAAATCAAGCTTCTTCAAGTCTCGGGGTAAATATATACAGTCTTATGATGATGAGTAAAGTTCAATTCAGTTCATGGTATTGAGTTGAATAGTGATTGGGGGGGGGAGGGGAGACAGAGAGAGAGAGAGGGGGAGAGGGAGAGGGAGAGGGAGGGGGAGAGGGAGGGGGAGGGGGAGGGGGAGGGGGAGGGGGAGGGGGAGGGGGAGGGGGAGGGGGAGGGGGAGAGGGAGAGGGAGAGGGAGAGGGAGAGGGAGAGGGAGAGATTGAGATTTGAGTCTTCAGGTGAGTTGACGCCGTCGATCTTCCCATTGTCCTCCGAAATCCTTTAAAAGTCATCGACGGTGACCACGACACAGGGGACCATTCTTCTGTGGTGGAATCATCAACCCAGGCAAGGGGTGGACACATGGACAACTCCCCACCAGTCATTCCCTTTTCTCACTGCAAAAGCCACTGATCAATCTGCCCGATCGATCCTCCAAAAAACCACTTTTTCTGTGGGCACAACAAAGCTCATTCAGTGTCCAAAAACATGTGTTGCAGGTCTATCATCTGACCTCCTATTTATCTCACCATACGGAGTACCAACTGTCATTCAAATAACTCCTCCCTTCTCTGTCTGTGTAAGAATGCACTAGCAGACCATGTCCTTGGGAAGTATAAACACACTCCAGAGAAACCATAACATCGATTATCCATCAAATAACGCCGCCCTCGGTCACTATAGAAACCTCCGAGCTGCTCAGTGCCCTCTCCCTCTGAACTCAGCAGAAATCCAAAAGTTAGTCTCAGTTCTTCCTCGTGCCTTAAAGTGACAGTCCACAGGAAATATGAACCTTAGGGGGTTCATAACACCATCTCAAAGCAGTCAATTAGTCTCTTTCTGTCTCTGTCTCATAGGGGTAATTTAGGACCCCATCACAAGCGTGAGGTGTTGCACTTTGGAAGAATAAGCCAAGAGAGACCTTGCACAATAAGCAGTAGGGCACCGAGGAGTATGTTTGAACAGAGGGATCTGGTGAGTGGTGGAGCAAGCTGACAGGGGAAGTTGTGGATTGGTTTTGATTTCAACGTTTGATAGAAATTTGGATAGGTATGTGGATAGGAGGGGTATGGAGGGCTATGTTACAGGTGCAGGTCCATGATGAGGCAGCATAATAGTTCAGGATGCACTAAATGGGCTGAAGGGCCTATTTCTGTGCTGTAATGGTCTGTGATTGTGAGACTCATGGAATTGGCGACCCCCAATACATTACTACTGTTGGAGGTCGTAGTATGACATAGTACAGAAACAGATCTTCCTGCCCACGGAATTTGCATAAACAATCAAGCACCAATTTACATCAATATAGTTTTTTTTTGTCCTGTATTCCTATCAACTCTTCTAGACTCAGCCACTCACCTTCTTCTGGGGCAATTTACTGTCATCAACTAACCATACTCCCAATCATACTCCCAATGTTACTTGATGTTTAGAATGGCATAAAAATATAACTGAATCTGACGTTCATAAAACTGTTTGTTGACAAAGAACCCTCAATGACAATAGAAAGTGGAAGGCACCAAGATTGTGGTGATTCTTCTCCAGCAGAGATTAAGCAAACTCCTCCTAAGCGAAGCTGGAATAAGCCATTTAACTTTTATCATTCAATAAAATTATTTCACCTCAGCATTACTGTCTTAAACTAGCCCTTTGATTTTCTATCTTTAAACCCCAGAACTGTAGTCATACCTTGATGACATCATGCAGTAAAGTTGCCCTACTGAAAAGAAAAGCTGTATCATTGTGCAGTTATTTCCTTCTGTCTCATTCCCCCACTTTACAGTACTTCCTATGACCCACCTTTTGGTCTTCTTTGCCTTGGCCCAGATTGTGTCCACACAGCCCACCACTGCAGTTGCACTATCTCGGTGTTCTTCCTCTTTGCTGCAGCCAATATGCGAGCTGGAGCGTTCTGCAAGTGCCGATTAACCCCAAGCACAGCAAGTTAAAATTAAGATTCCTGCCCACAAGTCCTCTGATATCTTATGATTTCATGGTCTTTTCCCGTTTCTAAAGGGTTCTGATGATGGAAGTTCTTCAGATACAGTTTTGAAACATTTATATCATTATGGAGTTGATTAAAATTTAAAAATTCAGTCAAGCAAAACTTAAAAAGCAAACCACTTTCTTTCACTCATATTTTAAATAACAGTCAGAAACCTCATTCTCATATATTTTGATTAATGGATCTTCATGGCTGGTGTATGGGGGGGGGGTTGCGGGGGGGTGGTGCATCCAGCCCCTTAATTTGGTGCCTCTGTCTTATAGCGCTTCCCCAGAAATCATTGCTTCTCCAAGTCAAGAGGTGTTCTGACTGATAGGTCATTTGCAATCTCCAGTGCATGTCATGCAGTCTGTAGGCACAGGAATTCAAAATCCACTGATGAAAACATTGCAGCTATGGACAACCGTTCTCTCTCCCCCCCCCCCCCCCCCCGGTAACTGTCAATGAATTCTTGTTTAATATCACTTTACGAGGTTGCTTTAATAACCCGCTCTGAAGTGTCGAGATACATTTTACCATGCTACAACTGCTGGCTATCATTAGCTTTGAATAGGAGCCTCTGTCGAGGGAAAATAAACATAAAAAGAATGCATGTGGTGTACAGTACACAGCATCTCTCACTACGTGAGAATGGGGCAAGATGCTTTGTGGCCAAGTAAGTAGCTTGTTTTCAAGGTGTAGTTGAAATTATAATTATCTAGTGATTTCATATCTATAAATTCCATGACGCAATACTATAGCAAGGATAATCTCCATGTGGAAGAGGAAAGTATTGCCAAATGGACATTCACGTTGCAGTTTATTTTTAAAGGAAGGGATTTTTGGAGCTAGCGGGGAACACACAATTTAAAACTGAGGAATTTCTAACTGAATACTGTATTGGGAAGAAGCAAAGGTCTGTAGAGCAAGCCGTTATGTTGTTCGAGGTGTTGGGAATTGGTGATGGAAAGAGATGATCAGGGAAGTGTTGAAATATACAGATAAAAAGCAAGAGATCTGGGTGAACACAAATATTTTCATCAATTCTCATGTTTTATTCATTAAAATACTCCTTATCACTGACCTACTTTGCCTAGCTACTTCATTATTAGTTTCTTTCATCATGATAAATATTTGTTTCTGAAAATCAGATTGTGCTTTATGTGTTTAAAAATAATCAGTTACTTTTAAAGTAAAGACTAAACAATGTAATGTGGTAGATGCACATTATTGGTACGTCAGTGTTTTACTTGTCATGTAATATTTCTGAATACTTGAGAAATTAATCCACGTCCTAGTAAATCATGCAAATGATAAATACTGTAAGATCTTCTTTCTATTACAAAACTAATATGCCAACTTCGTTTGACCTTCAAAAAATTTATAAATTTTTTGTGAGGTTTTGTGGAAATAATTTTCAACATCTCCCTTTCCTCGCATCCACATGCCCCTCCACACAACAAAGTATTGGCAATCTGTTATAAATCAGAAGCCTAATCCACAAGTCGAAAATAGGCTGAAGATTAAAGTGTGAAACAAAGATTTTAGTTAACTACATTAAAAATGGAAAAGAAAACTGAATCAAGAACATGTCCATTTCCATTTTAATGTTGGCAGAAACTTCCAGGTGATCAGGACATGATCCAATGAGGATATTGGCTCATATTTTTCCTTGACTTTATATCTCATGGAGTATCTGGGAGCCTGATAACACTGAAAGCTGCTGGAATGAATTGTTTCACCTATTTCTTTGAAAGCAAGATTGTCTTTCTCAACCAACAGAGTTAACTTGCAATGCATTGCACAGATCGGCACTGTATCCCTTCTCACAAAGACACAAGTAGTCATTCAAGAATCCTTCCAGTGTGATAATTACACGTAGTAGCTTTGGTATTTGCTGTACTCAGCCTCCACTCTCCTAAGTTATCAGAGGTGCTGAAAATCAGGGGTGCAGAGGTTGAAATTTGAAGATTGAAACTTTTGGGGAGAGATTGAAGAGGAGGTAAGTGGGGAGGAAAAAGTTGACAGAGTCTGGACCTTGCATCCTGAAAGAGAGTTAGAAGCAGAAAACTTCATTATATTTAAATAGGACTTGGATATGTACTCTATATAGATATATGCATACTTGCACTGGGCTATGGACTTGTGGCTGGAATTTTAGTTATTTCTCTGTCTTTGATGTTGAGTCATAGAAAATTTACAAACTGAATGTTGGAGGCAAAATGCAACCGTTGAGAGCAATGCAGTGACAATATGGCATTAACTTATAGCTCCAGCAACCTGAGTTCAATCCTGAACTCCAGTATGGTGGGGTACAGTTTCCCTGTGTCCAATACAAGTTCCCTCCTGGTGTTCCTGTTTCCTTTCATATCCCAAAGACATGGTAGGTTCGTACGGTAATGGTAACCTATAACAATGTTTTAGGTACAGCTCCTTCGAAGCATGAACACTACTGTTCCTCTATTGATCTATGTGGTTACTTAAAGTATTGAATATCGGCATCGCAGCCTGGCATGGAAACACCAATGCCTTTGACAGAAAATCCTACAAAAGGTAGTGGATTTGGCCCGGTACATCACAGGTATATCCCTCTCAGCCACTGAGTACACCTAAATGAAATACTGTTGTAGGAAGGCAGCATCCATCGTCAGGGAGCCCCACCACCCAGCCCATGCTCTTTCTTGCAACTGGCATCAGGTAGGAGGTACAAGAACCTCAGGATTAACAACACCAGGTTCAAAAATAGTTACTACCCTCCACCATCAGGCTCTTGAATAAAAGGGATAACTACACTCCCTTTTCCATCCATTGAGATTATCTCACTTTAAGGAATCTTTGTTTTGTTATTTCATGTTCTCATTTTTTATTGCTATTTATTTATATTTGCATTTGCAGAGTTTGTTGTCTTCTGCACTCTCGTTGATCTTTCATTGATCCTGTTATAGTCACAAATCCTTAAAAATTTGATGCCGTGCCTTCTTTTAAATTTCTGCAACCAGCCTGCTGAATATTCACAATTACCTTCGATTTTTAGTTTGCCGTGATAGATTTTTGCTTGTTGCTTGTTTCACGATCAGCGTACCATTAGTGGCATATTTTCACTCTGATGCTGATAAATCCAGTCTTTCAATATGGATTCGAGACCTTCATTTTTCATGTCATGGAGTGATTTACTATTTTTCATTAACTTCTGAGCATTACATATGTGAGGTCATTTCTCAGAACTGTCCATGGTGCGCAGACACCTACACATTGTCTAGAACCTTGTGGAAGTTTCCATTTGTGAAATCATGTCAGCGCTCAAAAAAAAAATTCAGATTTCGGAGGCTTTCGGGTTTTGGAATTTTGAATAAAGGGTGCCCAACCTGTACTAAGATCTAATCAACTTCAATAAAAACAGAAAATGCTTCAATCACTCAGCAGCCAGCAGCTTTGATGGTAACTGACTTCCATCACACTTCCAGCTTTTTCTGTTCATTCTGAAGGTTCTTTAATTTATAATTTACTGCCCTTTCTCTAACTCACCAAGAATGCTGTTTCTGCACTCTATCTTCAGGCCTTTGATAACATCTGGTTTATTGACACATTATTGCAATCAAGATAAAGTAAGCCTTCTAAAATTGCAGAATTTTAAATGATTTAAGACTGATACAGCAACCTAATGGTAGTATGCTAATGATTATTGTTGCAATAAAAATCATTCACAAATATATAATATTTTATAACCTTGCATTTCATCCTATTTTTTAAAACACTAAGCTGAAATACATTGGATTCTACTCAATTGGTCCTTTGGTTAATAGGGCAGCCACTTACTTGGAACAGCTCTTCTAGAACAATAACTAATCAAGAAAATAGCGGGGATTCCCTTTGTTTATTTAGGACACTACGCTGCCTAATTGGGACTGGAGACTGTTGACAAACAATATCTAACTAGCGTCACTTACATGCATGTCTCGTGGCCATTAAACACTGCACTGTACTTAGAATGAACAGTTTTTTAATAATGTCACCTGTGTGTGTTTCTGTTCAAAAGCAGTGATTTTTATCACTGACAGTTGGCGATAAAAAAGCAGCAAGATAATTTCGAATTGCTTTGCTCACTGCGGTTTCAAGCATTCAGGCTTGGATATGCCTGAAACGACCGGAAGTGAAAATAAAGTGATTTCACTACTTCAACAAGTTAGGAACTATGAAGGATCATCTTGCAATATAAATGAAGGTCAAAAGCATTGCATGAAGAAAGCCCATTACCGGCACTAGTTGTCTGTGCTAATGTTGTTCATGTACAGACAATCAAAAGAACACGGCAGCATGCTGGTTGTCCGTCGTATCCAACAATGACGGTGACACCTGTGCGCAAGAGTTTTTAAATTTGAAAAAGCAATTACACTGAGACAGTTTCACTCTCTCGACCCTTGGAGTACTGGGTCCAGTGGGACGAGTGGTCATCACAAACCGAGTCTTCCTTGGTTGCAGTAGGTAACCATAACTTCTGTGCCTTGTCATTCCCTTCACTCTCCACAAAGCATTGCAGAACTGCCTTCCGGGCTATTGGCTCTCACTGTTGAACTCACCCGCCCAGTGTGCGGGAGCCGACTTTGCAGGCTAGGACCGGCATGTCTCTATCACACTGGGGTATGAGGCCCGCTGGCTACCCTTACCTGGTTTAGCCGCCTGTCGAAGAGGTGTACAGTGCGTGGCCGCTGTTGCATGCAAACAGCCTCTTGAAGCTACGGGTGAGAGCTGAATGTCTGGTGGGGACCAAAGGTAAGTGAGCTGTCCCAGAATGGACACAACAAGCCCCTTCACCAGAGGTGCTATCCCTCCATGGATCCCATACATGGCACTGTATACTGGACGGATTCCTCTATCGGTAACTATTTGAAGCTATTACACAGTTTTATAGTACTGAAGTAGCATTGGTAGTGTTCTGATTTGTTCTGTATTTCATTTAAATACATAGTTACTCAGTTAAATGGTAATTTGTCTTCTTTATACCTTTTTAACTATTTCCATGAAACTTCGGCTAATTAGGCCAAAACGAACTGGTCTTAATGTGTCCCAATTAATCAGAATACACTGTGCTTTCCTGGATTTACAGAAAAGTGGGTCATTGGTCAAATGTAGGAAACATGGGAGTTAGAAAGTTGTGTTGCAGCTATATAGGAGGTCGATATTGTATATAATCTAGTCATCCTGTTATAGGGTGTCTTGGAAAGGGTGAAGGAGAGGTTTACCAAGATGCTGCCTGGTTAGAGCATATCTGCTGTAGCAAAAGGATGGGCAAACTTTTTTATCTCTGGAGCACTGAAGGCTGAGGGGAGACCTGTTAGAAGTTTATAAAGATTATGAGAAGTACGGACAGGATGGATGTTTGGCATCTTTCGCCCAGGGTAGAAATGTCAGGTACTAGAGTACATGTACTTAAGGTGAGTGGAGTCAGGTTTAAAGACATGAACAGCAAGTTTGTACATTGGAAGTGATAGGCATCTGGAACAGGCTGCCAGTGGAAATGGTGGAAGCAGATACAATAGACGCATTTGAGAGATTGTTGGAAAGACAAATGGCTGGGAATAGAATGATACATATGGGAATGAATATGCAGGGAATAGAAGGATGATGTACAGACAGAAGAGAACTAATTTAATTTGGCATTGTGGGCTGAAGAGTCTGTTTATGTGCTGCTGTGTTCTATAGCCACATTGTATACAGCAAGCACTGGCCAACAGCTATGTAGTAATGACCAACTGATCTATTTAGAAGTGTTGAACAGAGGTGAATATTGTCCTGAACCAGAGATGAGATGCCTGCTCTTCTCTCTCATGAACGTAGGTGTTGCTCAATAAGCTGCCGGTGCCCCAATTTACTGTTGCACCTGAATGAATAAAAAACAGGCAACACAGAAGCAGATGAGGCTATTCATCTCCACATACCTCCTCTGCTATTTAATAAGATTGCAGCTAATCCTTGAGCTCAAAACCACCTTCCTGCATTAACCACGTCCCTCAGTATCTAAATATCTGTTGATTACTGTCTTAGTGATATAGTCAATACTATATACCAATTAATGTTATTTTAAATGTTGATTTTTATATATAGTCAACATATAATTTAGACTTTATATTTTATAATGTAATTATATAATTATACTCAATGACTAAACTTTGTAGCCCGATAAGACAATAAATTCCAAAGATTCATCACCCACTGTTCTAAATGCCACCTTGCTTATTTTAAGAATGCAAACCTAGCATTTCCACATCAACATTGTCAATCCCCTTAAGAATTTTGTACCTATTAAATAAGATAACCTCTCATTCTTCTAAAGTCTTTCCTGCTTAACGTGTCCTCACACAGCAAATGCAATTTCCCAGAAATCACTCCAGTGAGAACACATTCAGGCCAGACCTGTACACGATCTTCCAAATGTGGCCTCAGGAGAACTATGTTTAACTGGAGCAAGTTGCCTCTATTTTTACATTCAAATCCTCTTGCAATAAGACTGTCTTACTATTTGTTGCCTTAATTGTTTGCTGAACCTGCATATTAACAATATGATTGATGGTCAAGCACTCTTTGGTTCCTCTTTTGGGAACTGTCCTATAGTGGGCCCAGCACATTGATGCAATTTGATAAGGAAAGCACACCCATGCCTTTACTTTCTAGGGAAGTTAGGCTTGTCGCTAAACACTGTAACAAACTTCCAAAGATGTACTGTTGAATATGGTCTTCAGCAGAAGAATACTACGTACTGTCTGATCATGCATGGTACAGCAATTTGAATGTTCAAAATTCAAAGTCAATTTATTTTCATAGTACGTACATGTCACCATATGCAACCCTAAGATTCATTTTCTTGCGGGCATACTATTATTATCCATAATGGGTAATAACCATAATAGAGTCAATGAAAGATCATATCAACTTGGGTGCAAAACCAGTGTGCAGAAGACAACAGACTTTACAAATGCAAGAGAGAAAAAAATGATAAGCAATAAATATCAAGAACATGAAATGAAGAGTCTTGAAAGTGAGTCCAGAGGATGTGGGAACAGTTCATTGATAGGGCAAGTGGTGTGAACTTATCCCCACTGGATCAAAAGCCTGATGGTTTAGGGGTAATAATTGTTCCTGAGCACGGTTGCACGTGTCCTGAGGCTCCTGTACCACCTTCCTGATTGCATCAGTGTGAAAAGGCAGGGTTCCCTAATGATATATGTCGCTTTCCTGCAACGGAGCTCCTTGGTGGAGAGGGCTTTACCCATGATGGACTGGGCTGAATTCACTAGTTTTTGTAGGATTTCCTATCAAGGGCATTGGTGTTTCCATACCAGGATGTGATGCAGCCAGTCAATATACTCTCCACCACACATCTATAGAAGATTGTCAAACTATTAATTATTATGCCAAATCCTAACAAGGAATAGAGATGCTAATGTGCTTTCTTTGTAATTGCCTTTGTGTGCTGGGCCCTGGATGAAACCTCTGAAATGATAACTCCAAGGAATTTAAAGTTGCTGACCTTCTCCACCTTTGATTCACCTGATGAGGACTGGCTCCTGGACCTCCAGTTTCCTCCTCCTGAAGTTAATAATAATTTCCTTGGTCTTGCTGACACTGAGTGAGAGGTTGTTGTTGTGACACCACTCAGCCAGATTTTCAGTCTCCCTCCTGTATGTTGATTTGTCACCACCTTTGATTTGGCCAGTGACGGTGGTGTCATCAGCAGACTTGAATAAGGCATTGGAGCTGTGCTTAGCCACACAGTCATAAGTGTAAAGTGAGTAGAGCAGGGGACTAAGCACACAGTTTTGTGGTATACCTGTGCTGATGGAGATCGTGGAGATGATGTTTTGCCAATGTGAACTGATTGTGTTCTGTAATAAGGAAATTGAGGATTTTATATAATTATAAAAACTTTTACAATCTATTTTTATATGTTCTGCTAGTTTATTTTCATAATCTACCTTCCCTTTCTTCATTGCTCGCTCGGTGGTACTTTGTTTCCTTTTAAAGTTTTCCTGGTCTTCCAGTTTCCCACTACTCTTGGCAACTTTGTATGCATGAGCTTTTAATTTGATGCCTTCTTTTATTTCCTTAGTTATCCAAGGCTGTGTCACCCCACCCTTACCGTTCCTGCTTTTAACTGGAATATACTTTTGTTGAGTACCATGAAAAATCTTTGAAAGTCTTCCACTGTTCCTCAACTGTCCCACCATATGGCCAGTGTTCCCAGTCTACCCTATCCAACTCCTCCCTCATCCCGTTGTAGTCTCCCTTGTTTAGGCATAATGAGCTGGCTCTAGATCAAACTACTGTGCCCTTCATTTGTATCAGAAACCCAGTTATACTGTGATCACTCTTTCCAAGAGGATCCCTAACTAGAAGATTGCTAATCTTACCTGTCTCATTGCACAGGACCGGATCCAAGATAGCACACTCCCTTGTAGGTTCAGTAATGTGCTGTTCAGGAAAGTTATCACGTGTGCATTCTATGAAATCCTCCTCAAGAATGCCTTGACCAACTTGATTCACCCGATCTATGTGCAGATTAAAGTCCCCCATGATAACTGCTGTTCCATTCTTACATGCCTCAGATATTTCTATGTTTATTGCCTGTGCCACTGTAATGTTACTACTGTATTCGGTGGCCGATAGACAACTCCCACCAGTGATCTTTTCCCCTTTACTATTCCTCATCTCTACCCAGATGGATTCAACATTCTGCTCCTTAGATCTTATATCATCTCTCACTACTGTTCTGATCTCATTTTTAATTAAGAGCGCTACCCCATCTGGTTACCCAGTCCTGGGTGTGACTCTAAACTGCAACCAGTGATGAGGCTCTGAATGGGGACTTTCAGTGCTTTGGGGAAAGTGGAGTTACCCCTTAGTCATTTATTGCTCCCAGGGCTGCACTGACCCAGAACGGTAGCACCTGCAAGGGTTCCTGCTCAGGATACGAGCGAAGGCCAATGGCAAATCCGGCAGCTTCAGTAACTGAATTTATGACGGAGAAGGCAGATGAGCTACGACCTCAAATGTCAATGTATAGGCGGATGAACATTTGGCAGAGAAATGGTGATTACTTTAGTTCGCCCAACGGTAGGCAATAGCAAACCCCCATTGCTATTTACTAAGAAAACCATGGTCAAACTCACAAAATGTATCACACAACAACAGCGTCAAGAGGATCTTCAAGTCAATTCTGAAGATGCTTCGCTCGGTAGGGTTGATTCTGGTCAGCAGGGGATCCCTGACCGTAATCAAGCTACTGCTCATAAAATTCAAGTAACACAAAAGAAAATTATTGCCACTTGGAATGTAAGAACCCTATATCAAGCAGGAAGATTAGACAATGTGATAAATGAAATGGAAAGACTAAAGATTAACATCATGGGAATTAGCGAAATTCGTTGGATAGGTGCTGGAACATATCAGATTAGAAATAAAACACTAGTTTATTCTTGTGGAACATCCCATACTAATGGAGTAGGAATTCTTACGGATGAAAACATGGCAAAAAGTGTTTTAGGACATTGGGCAATATCAAAAAGAGTGCTCCTTGTTAGATTCAGAGGACAACCATTTGATTTAGCGATTATACAGGTATATGCACCAGCAACAGATGGAACAAATGAGGATATAGATAAATTGTATGAAGAGCTTGAACAAGCAAAGAATGGATGCAAATCTCAAGATATTGTTATTGTCATGGGAGATCTAAATGCTAAAGTAGGACAAGGTGCTGATGGAAATACCACAGGAAAATTTGGACTAGGGGAAAGAAATGAAAGAGGTGAGAAATGGGTAGAATGGTGCAAGATGAATAATCAGGTCATTATGAATACCTACTTTAAAAACCATCCAAGATGCTTGTGGACCTGGAGAAGTCCAGGTGATAACACTAGAAATCAAATTGACTTTATTACTATAAACCAAAGATTTAGAAACTCAGTGACTCAATGCAAAACATATCCAGGTGCAGACTGTAATAGTGACCATTACCCAGTAGTATGTCATGTAAAAGTAAAACTTAAAAAATTAAAGAAGCAAAAACCTGAACAATCCCTTGACTACTTGCAATTAACTAAAGAAGAAAACTTAAGACAAAAATTTACAATTGAAGTAAGGAATAGATTTCAAAGTCTACAAATAGAACCTGTTGAAGATGATAGCAATCATGTAGAAATGAAATTTAACTCTCTAACAGATGCCTTGGTAGAATCAGCAAAGTCAGTGATCCCTAAAAAAAGAAAAAAGCACAAAGAATAAATGGATGACAGATGAAATCAAAAATCTAATGGAAGAAAGGAGACAGATGAAAGCAAATCCTATAGAATATAAGTCCTTGGATAAAAAAGTTAAAAGCTTATGTCAAAAAGCCAAAGAAGAATGGTTAAACCAGGAATGTGAGCAAATAGAAAGAATCCCTATAACTGATCCAAAAAGGTACATCAACAAACCAAGAATATCACTGGTAAAAAGCTCCTCTGTTCTTCAGGTGGATGTTTGAAAGCAAAGGACGGTACCAATATCATGGAAGAAGATGAGATTATGAACAGATGGACTGAGTACATTCAGGAATTGTATGAAGACGATCGAGGCGAAAAACCAGAAATTAAGAAAAACATTGAAGGTCCAAGTATTTTAAAATCTGAAGTTCGTAATGCAATAAATAAGATGAAGAAAGGAAAGCTAGCAGGTCCTGATGAATTAGTAACAGAACAAATTATGGCTCTTGAAGATTATGGAATTGAAAAACTTACTGATTTAATCAATGACATTTATGAGACTGGAATAATAACAGAAGAGATGAAAAAAATCAGTATTTATCACTCTTCCTAAGAAACCTGGAGCGATAGAATGTGAATTACATAGGACCGTAAGTTTAATGAGTCATATCACCAAGATACTTCTAAGAATTTTGACGACAAGAGATAAAAGTAAGATACAAGTTGAAATAGGCAAAGAACGATGTGGTTTTGTGAAAGACAAAGGTACAAGAAATGCAATATTGATGTTAAGGATACTATCAGAACGAGCTATTCAAGTGCAAAAAGATTTGTTTGTTTGTTTTATCGACTACACAAAAGCATTTGATAAAGTGAAGCACAATAAGTTATTTGAAATATTACGGAAAACTCTAGATCTAGATTCGAAAGACCTCCACATAATCAGAAATCTGTACTGGGAACAAACTGCCACTGTAAGAATAGATAGAGAAGTGATTCAGTTTACGAAAATCAAGAGAGGCGTTAGACAAGGGTGTGTTTTCTCCCCTGATTTATTTAATGTGTACAGTGAAACAATGTTACAAAAAATAAGAGACATCTTGGGGATCAAAGTTGGTGGTGAAAACATCAATAATTTCAGATATGCAGATGACACTGTGTTAATTGCAAATACGGAGGAAGAACTAGAAAACTTAATTGATATAATTGTTGAAGAAAGTGCAAAAATGGGTCTATCTGTCAATTGCAAAAAGACAATGTATGGTGATACCCCAAAAAGAAGGAGAATCCTATCTGTGGGCTGAGAATAAATGGGGAAGACATAAAACAAGTATAGAACTTTTGCTGCTTAGGAAGCTGGTGACATCAGATGGCAGGTGTGACTTGGACATCAAAAGAAGAATAGGGATGGCAAAAGACACCTTTATGAGAATAAAGAGTATACTGACCAATACTAAACTAGGCTTGACAACCCACCTCAGAGTACTGAAATGTTACGTTTATCCAGTTATGTTATATGGCTCAGAATGTTGGACAATATCTAGTAACATGAGGAAACGAATTGTAGCAGCAGAGATGTGGTTTTTGAGGAGGATGCAAAGAATATCATGGAGGAAATGAACATCTAACAAGAATGTCATGAACAGAGCAAACACAAAAGGGGAAATAATGTATGAGATCATGAAAAGGCAACGTAACTTCATTGGACATGTGATTAGGAAAGAGGAGTTAGAATGCACAGTGATTATGGGAAAGATTGAAGGGAAGAAAGCAAGTGGAAGACAAAGACAAATGATGATGGAGACAGCAGCCAGAGAACTGGAAATGAATACCAATGAATTGATCCACCTGACCTGAAACAGGAGTGTGCGGGCCATGGCAGTCAAAGCTCAAACTGGGCATGGCACCTGATGATGATGACCCCACCTTACCTTTCTGCTTATCTTTCCATATTACTGATATCCTTGGATATTTCATTTCCAATCCTCTCCACTCTACAACCATGTTTCTGTAATGGCCACTAAATCATTCCCTTTTAAACTGATTTGTGCCACAAATTCACTGACCTTGCTTTGAATACAACAATGAACAAATTTCAAATGGCTCTACACTAAAAATCTTTTTAAAAAATTGCAATTAAAGTTTTTTTTTAACATATGAAGTTAACTTCTTCTCTACATTATTATGCAAGAGATCTTGGTTATGAAATTACAGTGGATGAAGCACCAATCATAGCACGTGTTCAGTAATTCCTGCTGAGATTAAGCAAAACACAGAAGCTGAATTTATGTGCAAGAGACCTTACCTAAAAGAAGTCATTTCATTTTAATAAAAAGCTCAATTATATTTAATTTACACCTAGCAAATATGGTCATCTCAAAGAAGCCATTACATAAATATATACACAGCAATAGCAAACAAAGGAAATCCAAAGAACTAATTATGAAGCACGAACAGTAAATCAGAAAATGTGTTCTTATCAGCTTCTGATGTATTTCAGTTAATCATCTTTCCTTTTTCACTCTTTGCCCTTCTTTTCCCTCTTGTTCATCAATCTGTTTTTTTTTCTCCCACACTTCAAACTTTTTCTTCCAGATTGGCAATATTGGATGGTGTCAATGGTGAGACAGAAAAGGAGCCACCAAGACACATGGGTTGCCATTAGCAACAGGCTTTCTCTGAGAAAATACAAACTTCAGTGTCCTCCTTCATCAAATCATTTAGGATTCCTTAGTTCCTGTTTTAACTTTGCATTGTTCCATCACTACACCAACCACTATCCCTGTCTCTTATCAATTTAACCCTTATATTCATCTACCACCGGAGCTTTACAGCTGCTCATTTCTTCATCCACACTCCTGACTTCCACTTGCATCTCTCATCTATGTGGAAAAAGGCCATAAAACCATCCTTTCATTCCCATCCGTTTCATTCTCCTTCATATTTCTCCCTTCTCCTCCACTTCCTTCCCTCACCAAGTATTCAATCCATTTCCCCTGGCACTAATCAAATTTCAGTGAGAAACTTTGCTTAGTTAGTTCTCTGTGTATCTTGCTCTCTAATTCTCACAAGTGTAGATGACTGGCATTGTTTCTAACAGGTGGGGAAGATCAATTGCAATTAAAATGCAATTGGCACTTTAGTTAATAGAGTAACATTAAACAAAGAGTGTATCACTTTCTTTCCTTCTCTCCCCTCCCCCTCCCTCTTTCATTGTCCATTTCCTCCCTCTTTGTCACTCTATTTCCCTCCCAGTCTGTTTACCTTTCTCCCACAGGCTTTCTTTGTTAAAAACATAGAGTTAATTTGGACACATCAGAACCAGTGCATTTTGCCCCATTTAAGTGGCTGCTCCAATTAGCCAAAGTCTGATGGAAATAGTTAAAAGGGTATAAAAGAGAAAAACTACCATTTAACTGAGTAACAAGTTATGTATTTAAATGAATTACAGAACAAATTAGAACACTACCAGAACTTCAGGAGGAGGAAACCAGAGGTCCATGAGCTTGTCCTTATCAGGAGATCAGAGGTGGAGAGGGTCAGCAACTTTAAATTCCTTGGTGTTATCATTTCAGAGGATCAGTCCTGGGTCCAGCACGTAAATGCCATTACAAAGAAAGCACAGCAGCACCTCTACTTTCTTAGAAGCTTGCAAAGATTCAGCATGACATCTAAAATTTGACAAACTTCTATAAAGGTGTGGTGGAGACGAATGGTCAAGGAAGATATTTGCAAATTATTGATGCTTAGTAAGTAACTCTGGCACCATCTGTAAGGAGTTTGTATATTCTCCCCATGAACATACGAGTTTCCTCCTATAGTCTAAAGATGTACTGGTTGGCAGGTTAATTGGTCATTGTAAATTGTCCTCTCCTTCACCCTTTCCAAGACACCCTATAACGGGATGGCTAGATGAGTGGATTGCTGGGCAGTGTGGCTTTTTTTATTTTATCTCTAAAATAAAAAAAATAAATTGCATATCTAATGACCACATTGTTACCCTCATTGGGCTAATGATTACACACTCTGCCAATCTGGTATGCTCAGGACTTCAGTGGTGCTGGCCTGAAAGACTATTCTCAATAGAACTCTAACATAGGTTTAATTCATTTTTCTCAGACATCACTCATTAGTGAAACACGTTTTTCTAATTCAACCTAATAAGTTGAAAGTGAGCTGAGGAAATGGAGTGCTGATGAGATGAATGGGAGCAGAAACAGAAAAAGAAAACCTTCAGCATAATACAGGCCCTTTGGCTCACAAAGCTGTGCCGAACATGTCCTTTACCTGAGAAATTACCTAGGGTTACCCATAGCCCTCTATTTTTCTAAGCTCCATGTACCTGTCCAGGAGTCTCTTAAAAGACCCTATTGTATCTGCCTCCGCCACCATTGCCAGCAGCCCATTCCACGCACTCACCACTCTCTCCATAAAAAAAACTTAACCCCTGACATCTGCTCTGTACCTACTTCCAAGCTCTTTAAAACTGTGCCTTCTCACGCTAGCCAGCCCTGGGGAAAAAGCTTCTGACTATCCACACAATCAATGCCTCTCATCATCTTATACACCCCTATCAGGTCACTCTCATCCTCTGTCGCTCCAAGGAGAAAAGGCCGAGTTCACTCAACCTATTCTCATAAGGCATGCTCCCCAATCCAGGCAACATCCTTGTAAATCTCCTCTGAACCCTGTCTATGGTTTCCACATCCTTCCTATAGTGAGGCGACCAGAACTGAACACAGTACTCCAAGTGGGGTCTGACCAGAGTTCTATATAGCTGCAACATTACCTCTCAGCTCCTAAACTCATTCCCACGAATGATGAAGGCCAATGCACTGTATGCTTTCTTAACCCACAGAGTCAACCTACTGAGCATTGGAAACATCATAGCTGGATGCTATACCATCGGGATTTGAAAATAATTGGATAATGGGAGTTTTACTGTAGATAAAACTTGTTTCTGCAAAATGATGCAGATTAGCAGAGTATAAAAATTACCTTCAGGGTTTGCTGTAGTTAGGAACGTACAGCATCTACCTGCAGACAATAGTAGAGATGCAAAGTTCTTTCTCCCACTTAAAATGAGTGGAAAACATTTTGAGAAGCAATGAGATGAGGAAATATAAAACTAAATGGAACATTTTTGGCAGGCAGGGAGGGGTAAGAATAGATAGACGGCTTGGAGGTTCTTGTGCATATGGCAAGAAAGGCTGCGAATCATGTATTCCCAGAATACTTGTGATCCATTCTTCAGACACAAAGTACTGTACAAAGAAATACATTGTGCACTGGGCTTCAGATGTCCAATTTTGAACATATTGTTGAAGGTGCAAAGGTCTTGGACAGGGTATAGGAAAGAACTAGAATGGTGCCTGGAAGAACCTTATTCATGCTTAAGTTTTGTTATATAGAGTGTTTTGCTTAGGTAGAGGTCAAGATATTTAATAGAGGTTTGCAAAATATGGAGCATCTCAGGATAACTGGCAAAACTGGAAAAATATATCAAAGTCAGAAAGAAAAACAATAATAGAGGCAATATAAATCTTCAACGGGAGATTGGATAAATGCTTGCCACGAGGAGATTTAACAAGAGAGTGGGACTAATTGATCGCTTTTTCAAAGAGCTAACTCTAAGCTGTATTCGCAGTGGAGAAATTATACTATCTATTCTGCTGTAGCTAACTGGAATGGACAACACCAATGTAGGCATGTGGATGGGGGTAACAGATTCATTAGGAACTAAGCAAAAAAAACAAGTCACAACAAATACATATTAGAGGAAAACAATTTTTGAATAGTAGATCAAATCAAATATTTACCAGTTAAGGAGTAATGACAAGTTTTAAAAGAATAAATAAGCATTTTTTTTGGTTTATTGTCTGTTAGTTTTATTTAATTGCAACATTGTTATATTACAGGATTTAAATATATTGATTTAATTTGATGGAAAAACTGGAAATATTGAAACCATATCTGGAGAATGTAGTAATTAGTTTTGGATTGTCCAGCTACATACCTTAGCTGGTACTATATTTAAATGAATTGGTATGTAGTGCTAACTATTTGATGTTTAGATCTGGCAATTACAAAATACTTAACCAAGTATCTTTTGTGCTATATCCGATTTTGACGCAAGCTTGGGTTTTGAATCTCATGTACACATAAACAATCACTTGGAACTGGAATTGGTTTATTATTATCATAAGTACTGATATAAAGTGTAAAACTTCATTACACAGTGAACTGAGGTAGTGCAAGACAAAAGATTAAAAGAATGCAGAATGGTACAGCTACAGAGATAGTACAGTGCATATGGACTGATTTGGGATAGTCTGCATGAATTTGTGTGTGGTTGGTCGTGTCTAACTAGTTTTAGAGTTTTTCAAGGAAGTTACCAGGAAAGTTGATGAAGGCAAGAGAGTGGATGTTGTACACATTGACTTTAGCAAGACATTTGACAAGGTCCTGCATGAGAGGTTGGTCAAGCAAGTCCAGTTGTTTGGCATTCAAGATGAGGTAGTAAATTGGATTAGACATTGGCTTTGTGGGAGAAGCCAGAGAGTGGTAGTAGATGGTTGACTCTCCGACTGGAGGCCTGTGACTAGTGGAGTACCTCAGGGATCGGTGCTGGGTCCATTGTTGTTTGTCATCTATATCAATGATCTGGATGAATGTGTGGTTAACTGGATTAGAAATTTGCAGATGATACCAAGATTGGGGGTGCAGTGGATAGCGAGGAAATCTATCAGAGCTTGCAGCTGGATCTGGACTGGCTGGGAAATGGGCTGAAAAATGATAAATGGAATTTAACGCAGACCAGTGAGAGGTGTTGCACTTTGGGAGGACCAACCACAGTGCATCTTACACAGTGAACAGTAGGGCACTGAAGAGTGAAGTGCAACAAAGGGGCCTGTGAATACAGTCCATAATGCAGTGAAAGTGGCATCACAGGTAGACAGGGCCGTAAAGAAAGCTTTTGGCACATTGGCCTTCTTAAATCAAAGTATTAATTACAGTAGATGGGATGTTATGTTGAAGTATTAGACATTGGTGAGATCTAATTTTAAGTACTGTGTCACCTACTTACAGGTGAACAAGGTTGAAAGAATACAGAGAAAATTTACAAGGATGTTGCTGGGAATGGAGGACATAAATTATAAGAAAAGATTGGATAAGTTTATTCCGAGGAATGTAGAAGATTGAGGGGAGGCTTGATAGAGTTATATAAAATTATGAGCGATATAGATGGGGTAAATGCAAGCAGGCTTTTTTCCACTTGAGGTTGGGTGGGACTACAACTACAGGTCATGGTTAAAGTGAAAAGTTTAAGGAGAACTTGAGGAGAAACTTCTTCACTCAGAGGATTTTGTGAGTGTGGAACAAGCAGCCAGTTTAAGTGATACATGTGAGCTCTATTTCAGCATCTGGATAGGTAAATGTATGGCAGGGATATGGAGGGCTATCATCCATGTGCAGATCGATGGGACTAGGCAATTTAAATGGTTCAGCATGGATTGGATGGGCCAAAGGGCCTGTTTCTGTGCTGTACTTTTCTATGATTCTATGGACAATAAAGTGCAAGTTCACAATGAGGTCGATTAGCCTGTTCAACCTGAGGTGACTACAGTCCCGCAACAAGACATTGGAGCAACTCATCCAAGAGCTATTCTTCATCAACGATGCTGCCCTTGTTGCCCACATGGAGACAGCCCTGCAGCGTATAACATCCTGCTTCGCAGAGGCTGCCGAGCTCTTCGGACTGGAAGTCAACTTGAAGAAGACAGAAGTTCTCCATCAGCCCGCACCTCAGGAAGATTACCACCATCCCCGCATCACCATCAGTGAGGTAGAGCTGAAGACAGTCCACCAGTTCAGCTACCTGGGGTGCACCATCTCGTCGGATGCCAAGATCAACAAAGAGATTGACAACAGACAGGCAAAGGCAAACAGCATATTCAACAGGCTGCACAAAAGAGTCTGGAACAACAAGCATTTGAAGAAAGGCACAAAGATCAGCGTGTACAGAGCCGTTGTACTGACCACCCTCCTGTACGGCTCCGAGTCGTGGGTCACCTACCATCACCACCTACGACTCCTTGAGCGTTTCCATTAGTGCTGCCTCCGCACCATCCTCAACATCCACTGGAGTGATTTCGTCACCTACATCAGTCCTTGAACAGGCGGAGGCCATGCTGTTGAAGATGCAGCTGCGCTGGGCAGGGCACGTCTCCAGGATGGAGGATCATCGCCTGCCCAAGGTTGTGCTGCATGGCGAACTCTCCACTGGCCAGCGTGACAGGGGGGCACTGAAGAGGTACAAGGGCTCTCTGAAGAAATCCCTTGGTACCTGTCACATTGACCATCGCCAGCGGTCTAATCTAGCCTCCGATCGCAAGGCTTGACGACACACCATTCACCAGTCTGTCTCCTCCTTCGAGAACGCACGCGGGGCTGGCATTGAGGACAAAAGGAGAAGGAGGAAGAACCGTGACACAGCAGCACCAAACCCAGAACAGAATTTCCCTTGCAGCCGCTTGTGGCCAGGCCTGCCTGTCCCGTATTGGCCTCGTCAGCCACCAGCGAGCCTGCAGCAGATGTGGGCAGCCCCCTTCCTAAATCTCTGCTCGCGAAGCCAAGCCATGAATGATGAGATTGTAAAGTCAACAGACCAGTTTATTATATTAGCAAACATTCAGTAGTCTTCTACCAGCAGGGTAGAAGCTGTCATTGAGCCTACTGGTACATGTTTTTAGCCTTTTGTATCCTCTGCTTGATGGGAGAGGAGAGAAGAGAAAATGTCTAGAGTGGGAGAGCACTTTGATTATGCTGGCTGCTTTACTGAGGCACTTCCATTGCCAACAAATGTATTGGTTCCACCTGCAACACACACAAAAAATGCTGGTGAACGCAGCAGGCCAGGCAGCATCTATAGGAAGAGGTACAGTCGGCATTTTGGGCTGGGACCCTTCGTCACGACTAACTGAAAGAAGAGCTAGTGAGAGATTTGAAAGTGGGGGGAGGGGGGGGATCCGAAATGATAGGAGAAGACAGGAGGGGAGGGGTGGATCTAAGAGCTGGAGAAGGGAGAGGATCATGGGACGGGAAGCCTGGGGAGAAAGAGAAGGGGGGAGGGGAGCCTGGAGGGTGGAGAGCAGGCAAGAAGTTATAGTGAGAGGGAGAGAGGGAGAAAAAGAGAGAGAGAAAAAAAAGGGGGGAAAATAAAAAAATATATTAAATAAGTAAATAAGGGATGGGGTGTGAAGGGGAGGAGGGGCATTAATGGAAGTTAGAGAAGTCAATATTCATGCCATCAGGTTGGAGGCTACCCAGACGGAATATAAGGTGTTGTTCCTCCAACCTGAGTGTGGCTTCATCTTGACAGTAGAGGAGGCCGTGGATAGACATCAGAATGGGAATGAGATGTGGAATTAAAATGTGTGGCGCTTAAATCCACCCCTCTCCTCCTGTCTTCTCCTATCATTTTGGATCTCCCCCTCCCACTTTCAAATCTCTTACCATTTCTTCTCTCAGTTAGTCCTGACGAAGGGTCCCGGACTGAAACATCGACTGTACCTCTTCCTATAGATGCTGCCTGGCCTGCTGTGTTCACCAGCACTTTTTGTGTGTGTTGTTTGAATTTCCAGCAGATTTCCTTGTGTCTGCCGTTCTAGCTGCAAATACTTTTCAGAAATAGATGCATTGATGTCTCCTGACTGGGATACCTCAGTCAGTCCAGATTGGAAGCAGCATCTCCAACACCATCACACTGAGCACGGGGGCCCCCCAGGGCTGTGTGCTCAGTCCACTGCCGTTCACTCTGCTGACCCACGACTGTGCAGCAATACACAGCTCAAACCACATCATCAAGTTCGCTGCTGACACGACCGAGGTGGATCTCATCAGCAAGAGCGAGGAGGTGCAGCGGCTAACAGACTGGTGCAGAGCCAAGAACCTGTCTCTGAATGTGAACAAAACAAAAGAGATGGTTGCTGACTTCAGGAGGACACGGAACGACCACTCTCCACTGAAAATTGGCGACTCCTCCATAGAGATCATTAAGAGCACCAAATTTCACCTGGCGGAGAATCTCACCTGGTCCCTCAACACCAGCTCCATAGCAAAGAAAACCCAGCAGCGTCTCTACTTTCTGTGAAGTCTGAGGAAAGTCCATCTCCTACCCCTCCCAATCCGCACCACGTTCTACAGAGGTTGTATTGAGAGCATCCTGAGCAGCTGCATCACTGCCTGGTTTGGAAATTGCACGATCTCAGATCGCAAGACCCTGCAGCGGATAGAGAGGTCAGCTGAGAAGATCATCGAGGTCTCTCTTCTCGCCATTACAGACATTCACATCACACGCTGCATCCATAAAGCAAACAGCATTATGAAGGACCCCATGCACCCCTCATACAAACTCTTCTTCCTCCTGCCATCTGGCAAAAGGTACTGAAGTATTCGGGCTCTCACGATCAGACTATGTAACAGTTTCTTCCCCCAAGTCATCAGACTCCTCAATACCCAGAGCCTGGACTGACACCAGCCTACTGCCCTCTACTGTGCCGATTGTCTTGTTTACTTTTTTATTGTAATGCCAGCACTGTTCTGTGCACTTTATGCAGTCCTGGGTAGGTCTGTAGTCTAGTGTAGTTTTGTTGTTTTTTACGTAGTTCAGTGTAGTTTTTGTATTGTTCATGTAGCACCATGGTCCTGAAAAACATTGTCTCGTTTTTACTGTGTACTGTACCAGCAGTTATGGTCAAAATGACAATAAAAACTGACTTGACTTGACTTGAAGCAGAAAAACAGACAATTTGAACATTTAACCCAACTCATGATTGCCTTACTTGGTGATTAAAAATCTGGGAAAATAGATTCTGACAATATAACATTTGGAAAGTGACAAGCAGATGTCAATGTCGAAGTGTGAGTGAAAACTACAACTGCATATTTCTTAAATAGACTAGGAAAGATTACAAAATGTGGATAGCATATTTGTATTTTAGATGCGAACCTACATTGAGGAAGTTAATTTGGGTGGGGGCGGGGAAGTGTTAGATTTTCAGTGAAAGATTTGCAACACAACTGTCTCATGTCAATTGGAATTCGTGAGGGATAAAGATAGCTTACTCAACCAGGAAAGCATTAAGGAGGACCTGGCCCTCCTTTGTGCAATGAGGTTTTCGATAACAGGTTGTGAGCAAGAGCAATGAGTATCATCAGACGAAGACTTGAAGAGTACTTACGACTGTGAGGTTATGCACAGTTCTGATGTCATGTTGAAGTTTGCAGATGAGACCACTGTTGTGGACCGTATCAGAATATAGGAGAAAGATTGAAAATCTGGGTGACTGTGCCGCATCTCATTCAGTGTCAGCAAAACCAAAGAGCTGATTATTGACTACAGGAGGAGGAAACCAGAGGTCCAAGAGCCAATCCTCATCAGCATATCAGAAGTAGACAGACTTTGCAAACTTTAAATTCTTTGGCATTACCCTTTCACCCTTGGTCCAAGGTGTATCTGCTATTACAAAGAAGGTATGAAAGCACTTCTACTTTCTTATAGCTTTGCACAGATTCAGTACCTCATCTAAAACTTTGACAAACTTCTCTGATGCTGTATACCGACAGGCTTGGTATGGGATCACTAATGCCTCTTAATAGGTAAAAAAACTACAAAAAGTAGTGGGTACAGCACAGTCCATCACAGGTAAAGCCGTCTCACCACTGAGCACATTTCTAAGGAATGCTACTGCAGGAAAGCAGCATCCATCATCAAAGATCCCCACCATCCAGACTATGCTCTCTGCTCATTACTGTCAACAGGAAGGTGGCACCAGAACCTCAAGCCCCACACCACTGGGTTCAGGAACAGTTATTACCCTTCAACCATCAGATTCTTGAACTAGAGGGGATAACTTCACTCACCTCATTACTGACCTGATTCCACAACCCATGGACTCACTTTCTAGTACTCTGCAAACTTGTATTCTTGAAGTTTATTGCTTATTTATTATCTTTTCTTGTTGTATTTGTTACCTTTTGTGTGTTTGTTGTTCATCAATTTGTTGTGATTCCATTGTTTCTATTTACTATGAATGCCCACAAGAAAATGTATCTCAGGGTAGTATCTGGTGACCTATATTCACTTCAATAATAAATATACTTTGAACCTTGACTTTTATTTCTAATAAATTCCTTTGCAATTACACCTTGGAACTACAAGGCTTAAATTCTAATTGTTAAGTTGACTTTACAGAAAGGTGGACCTATGAGGTGGAGGTTAGGATCAGATGAACTTAATTGAAGTATTTAACTTACTTTGAAATAATACCAAGAGGGACAAGCCCAAATCGGGTGTTAATCTTGCTTACCTTAAGATGGCTTATAATTGTTCTCCAGGATATGAGAGGTTCTTTCAGATTCAGCCTTTTGCATCTGCAAGGTATGACCAGACCTTCAGCCTTCCAAAGTAGGCACTCCACTAGCCGCAAGTCCAACCACATAGGTCACAGGCATCCAAGATTAATATGTCTGGTGGGGGATGCTCACTTTTTAGTTGCTTTAATGGGTTAACAAATGAGTCACTTAGTTTAAAAACAGTAAAATAGCTGGTATTTAGCATTTTAACTATTCAGAATCTTCAATTTTATTCGTACTTAGTCTGGATATTTATTAAGACACAGATTCTAAAACCTTTATACTCAAATATAATCAAAAGCTCCCAGAGCACTGGAAAATATCAAATAACAAGCACAACCTTTAAGGGAGTGTGGCAAATTGCTCTGTAGGAATCTGGACATCAAATGACACAGATATTTGCATGCAATTAACTCTAGTTGTTGCAGGCAGAGGCAAATTGAGCAAACCCCTTTGGAGTTTTATAGATTGAGGGCAAATTACGTCACATTTCCCAAAATATAACTACCTAATCTTGGCAGAAATTGCCTACGACTCTATTTTTTAAATTGGCTTTCAGCCACCGATTCAACTAGAGTTCTAAAAAATACTTCATGGTTATGGTTGTTTTCTGGAAGAATCAAAGTGATTTTTAAGACAATATTTATTTCACTGGGAGGCCTAGCTGTAAAAGATCAACAGAGCTGCTAACAGGCCAATGGTCTTCAGAATGCATAATTACCATTTAAATGTGAAGATGGATTCTACTTCCACCACCCTACGTGGCAGCAGGTTTCAGATCTGTACCACTCTGTGTGGGGGCGGGGGAGGGGGGGAGAATAACACCTCCACTTATTATCACCACTACTCCTTCTATCAACTACCTTCAACTTATGTCCCCTGGTTTCTGACACCTGAAAGTGAACTGGGATCTTTCCATTGTCTCTATCCACACTGTCCAATAAATATCCCTTCAGCTTCCTCTTGTTCTGAAGAAACCCCTACTTGAAACTCTCCTCACAGTTTACCTGCCTTTAATCTGATGACTGAGTCATTTTTTTTTAAAAAAAGAATGTAACCTCAAGTTACTCTATCTTTTAAAAGCACTTATTCTCAGTCAGGCTTTAAATTGTGTAATTTTTCCCCTACTACCTTTATCAAGACCAGTGCAACCTTAATTGGAAATTTAAAATGCTCATGAAACCTTTATTTCAACAATTCACAGGATGCTGGAAGAACTGAGCAAGTCATGCAGCATCTGTGGAGGGAAATGGACAGTCGACATTTTAGGTCAAGACTCTTCATCCCATCCAGATGAAGGGTCTTGACAAAAACAATAACTGTCCATTTCCCTCAACAGCTGCTGCTTGATTCACTGGGTTCCTTCAGCATCTTGTGTGTCACTCCAGATTTCAGTATCTGCAGTCCTGTGCCTTTAGCCATTGCTATTTGCAGGCTCTAATATGCTTTTAAATGAAATTTCAAGGAGGTGCTTTTGTTCAAACAAAAATCAATAACTTGCATTATTGTGTTAACTGAACAAACCAAAAATAACTCAATTGGTATCTAATCCAATTTTAGAGTACTTGCATTCAAGTGACTTCAATCAATTACAAAGGGTTTGCTTTGGGGATACAGTATTTAAAATGCCCTCACCCCCACAAAAAAAAGCTTAAACTTGCAGATTTGTAATCAGGATGCAATTTAAGATTTGAATGCAGCCAGTGTTACAAAGGGTTGGCAATTTAATGAATTAACTTCAGAATGCTCTGAGAAAACCAAATATGAAATCACATTTTTCACTTAAAAATTTCTTTGAAAAATAAAAAAAAACAGCAGTTCCTAAGTTTTCAAGCCTATATTTAGCACAACAAACAATTGCATGTCAAAGTTTGCATAAACAGAAGTTGCTCATTAGCAGAAGGTATGCATGTTGATTTGGGCATTTTCAAAGTATTGATGATTGTTTCCAGTTTGTCATTGTACAGTATCTTTCTTTATTCAAATTGTCACATTTTGGTTTGAGACAGAGTTCTGACTGGATATTTTAGGAAAAAGTGAATCAAGTCTGGACTTTCACAGAGAATGAAAAGTTAATGCACAAATTACCACATTCTCCTCCTTCTTATGTGGCTGAAGACTTCTAATGACATCTTCAAAAAGTATAGCACATTTACATCAGAGAACATATCCATAAAACTGTGCCACCATTAATCATCAAAATCTATGATTCATTGCTTGAGTAATCAGTCTGGACTGTCCTAGACTTGTTAACGGTAACAGACAAGAGCATCATCTGTAAGGCATACTCCTATGCAAGAGGAAAATCAAAATTAACATGTATTTTAATGCAACATATCCCATGAACAGAATCACTCTTGACAATATGGAAATTAATAGTAATATAGTATATATTTGTAATTTATATTTGTGGTTACTTACATGATAAATATAACATTAGAAATGTGTGCTCTAATCTATGATTTAATTGGAAGGACATAATTGCATTCATCACAATCTATTCTCAGTTCCAAATACTTTTATTTAAGTTTTAGTTTAATGCATGAATACAGAGTCTCTAATGAATGCACTTCAAGTTTTGTCATGTTTTCTCGTTTCATTCAGTAATCTTATATGTAATACATCAAAGCACCTACATACAATGCTGATCGGCAGCACAGGCTAAGGCTGGCTGTGTTGTGCAACATTCTTGTGCCAGTTCAGTCCAGTCCTTTCACCTGGTTCCTTTATACAATGAACAAATCTTTTACTTTTTTGGTAGATTTGACATAATACAAGATGTTAATTATTCAAATACTTATAAACACACATTAAATGCTAAAATGATGTAAACCTACTCAACGTAACCGGTAAGAACAAAAAATGAAAAAGTTTAAACATTTCATGACCAGTCAAGAAGTGCGAGATCCAAATGTACCCATTTGACTTATGCCCCACTGTAAATACTTTCCTACCGTTTAGCAGAAAACCAAATAGATAAGAAAACATTATGTAAACATAATTGAGATTATTGCACCTAATATCAGGAATCAAGTTTAGGAATACCTCTATTTTTCAACGTGCACTAGTAATGGTATTTCATACTCTAGGAATACAGATAGAGATTTTAAGATTCCCGCAAGCAAAGTATAAATCCCATTGTATGTATTTAATAAATATCAAAATATTAAGCAAGCTAATGATAAGATGGTGTGACTTTCCTTTGAGTTTGCAGAAGTTCACACTAAAATTATAAACAGGTATAGGAACTTGTCTAAAAGCTAGCAGTTACAATGGATGATGCCAGACAAGATCAGCCTCTTTTTTTTTGCTTGCTAATTGAGAACAGAAGGCTATATCTTGTACTGTGGCCATATGCTGGCTACAAACTGCACAAATGGCTGGATTAGGCCGGTGTAAGTGTTTACATGGTGACTGTAGAGTTTGGGTTATAAAGGTAGGCAAGGTTTACTCAGAACACCAGTATGAAAAACTGCGCAAACTGGTTTCAGCAGAATAAATGTTTTGTTACTAAATCTTTAGAGCAGCTAATAGAAGAACAAATATGGCACAAATATGGAACTGTTCTTGATTTTGAAAAGTATTTTAAGAAAATATTTTAGAAAATTTAAATATTTTATAACTAGATTAGAAAGGCCAGCATTTAGCAGGCCCCTAGGTTTTGAATATACATGCTGCAGTATGAACACAGACAACTTGGCTTAAAATGTTCCTCTTTAAATTTGTAAGGTCACTTAGGCCCAAAGCAAACAATGACAACCAGCAACCTGTTGTAGAGCAAATGTTATCCAGTGACAAAGTTTTAGCAGAAATTCAGTAAATAGCTCCCAAGCAAAATTAAGAAAGTGGATTGTAAATCTTATTACCATCACTGGGGGAAGTGGTAAAGGAGCCTAAAGACTCATACTCAACAATTCAGGAACACCTTCTCTTTCTCCAACAGCTTTCTAAACAGTCCATAAACTCATTAACACTACCTCTTTATCCCTTTTTTATATATACTAATTATTTTTGTAATTTTATAGCAATTTTGATTTTGCACTATACTGCAGCCACAAAAAAACAAATTTTATGTCATCTAAATCAGTGATAACCTGATTCTGAAATTGTTAAGAACCTTTCAAGGTACAACTCTCATTTGTTGCTCTACACAGCCAAAGGTAGGTCACCCAGTGGAACAGTTCTGTCACAGCTTTACTCACCTATTTACAAAACTAGGTGAAATTGCTTCCAGCCATTGTAAGTTAGCTGGTAACAGTTTAACTTCAGTCTGAGAGAATACAATTTCACAGACTGCTAGAATCCTGTGAATGCCAAATAACTAATTGTAACACTATTGCTCACACAAAAAAATGATCAGATCTCAGTTCAACAGTTTAAGAATATGACTGTAAGGACTGTAATATCATACTTCCATTAAGGGGTTGGAATTCATTGGTACCAAGTTCTTTAATGAAGTATTCTGCAAAGAAGATTTAATTTTATTCAGCTGTTAATGTAATCATACGAACTTTTCTTTGTAGGAAATGGATTGGATTAGTCAACTATATTAAAAGTGGTAAAACCTGGCCTCTGGCTCCAATGGCTGTCTCAGAGTGCTGAGTATGAAGGAATCACCATGGCGTGGGGAAAGCAGATGATAGTACCAGGACATTCCCCAAGTAGGAAGACAGAAAATATTGAGTTAGTCTTTTGATATGAAGAACAGCACAGGAAGCATCCAAAATGGATTATAGTTGAAATTCCTACATATAAATGCTTATTTATTTAAGCAAATCCACTGCAAAAAAACGTAGGCAGATTTAAGCACCAATGAGAGCATTGAGAAGTGGGGCAGATGAAAGGCAAACTAGATCTGTGTTTAAGAATGATTGCTACACCACCATGCAAAATTGATGCGTGAAGATAACATGCCAATAAATCTACAGGAAAGGGTAAAAATAGAGTCAGCATTTGGAGATCATTGAAAGAGTAAATGTCATCAATTTTGTTAAAAAGAACTCTCACTTCCATTACTATTTTTACCAAAGATGAAAAGTGACTACAATTAACTTACTTCATTGCTGAGTATGGAGTATATCTGACAAAATATTTTCTTTTACTTTTTGCTCTTCTCCTGTGATCGTCTATCATTCATGATAGAGCAAATATCTTAGTTTCTCTTGTCTTTAGCAAACGCTGTACCAACACTTTTCACTCTGAGAGGCCCTCAGAATTCGCCCTGGATAAGCATCTGGTGTGAAGTCTGGTGGGGATCCGAAGCACTAAATTAATGTCCAAACTTTCTCTTCCACTCCAGTGTGCCCAGTACCAACGGCAACATCACTGAGGCATCCAATCATCAACAAATTAAGTTGGCTCCCAGTTCCCCACGATACCTCTGAAAGCTGTTGCGGATCCAGTTTTAACTAGTTACTGATAAAATTACTCGGATCACTTGAACAAAGTAGTGTGGAAATGGATTCTGTGTCTTCCAAATATAAAACAGATTTCTTTTAAATTTGTCTCCTTGTGGCTTTTTGAGAAGAAAGTGGAAATGGTGGTCATAATAACATATAATAATGAATCAAGATTCATGTTTAAAAGTGGGTGCTTAGTGCAAAATTCTTTGGATATGTGTAAAGGATTTAACAAAAACTGTTTTTGTTAGATGATCAAAACACAATCACATTGCAAGATGTACGAAACACCAGTGGGGGGAGGGGGGGGGAATCCCAGAAAACAAAAATGTTCCAAAATGGTACATATGGTAAGGCAACACACATAAAAGTTGCTGGTGAACGCAGCAGGCCAGGCAGCATCTTTAGGAAGAGGTACAGTCGACGTTTTGGGCCAAGACCTCCCCCTCCCACTTTCAAATCTCTTACTAGCTCTTCTTTCAGTTAGTCCTGACGAAGGATCTCGGCTTGAAACGTCGAATGTACCTCTTCCTAAAGATGCTACCTGGCCTGCTGCATTCACCAGCAACTTTTATGTGTGTTGCCTGAAATTCCAGCATCTGCATATTTCCTCGTGTTTACATATGATAAGGCATTTAGATAAACCAAGTGAAAGACAATGGTGAATTAAACATAATAGAATATATAAATAATCAAAGACATACTGACAATAGTTTAACTGTGTAACTTTTTTTTCTTGAAAGAAACTTTGAGATCCTTCCAGAATCCTGAGAGCCAACATTATATTATTGGCACTGGTTCAATTTTGAGGGCTTTGCTGTCCCTTGCAGGACATGATCATTTGGTGTTCCTGTTGAATAACGTTGCAGCTAAAGTGCCTTAGTGCTCGTGGAAGGGACGGTGTGAGAAGATGGTTTCTGAGGGTAACGGTCATAGTAGTAAGCTTGAAAGAGGATAGTAATATCGACACAAACTTGGAGCAATCCACATATCCAGAACTGGAAAGGTGCCTGGTTCAGAATGAAGTAAGCAGTCTTGAAAGTGTCGCCACTTGTCCACATCAACACCATTGTGATACTTCATGGGGAGTAAGAACATTGAAAATTACTAATCATTCATTTACAAGACTTGGGTAAACTCAAATTTTTACAGGATAAACTGTATTGCTGTAAAATATATACACTGCCTGCTTCACTACCTGGAAGACTGATTAGTTGCTACCTGCTGGTTTTACCACCACAGAGCTCCGCAAAAGAAATAAGTGTTTGCATTTACCAGACCTTTTATTTCACTTACATTGACTAATTGAGTTCTGCTTAATACTTAAGAAGAATAAAAGTTAAAAGTTGGGAAGAACACATAATCTGCTGTGGCAATCTTGCCATTGGATTAAATCCCCTCCTGCACAGAGATCACACAAAATGTTCACCTTCCTGTAAAGGGAACCTTGTATAGTTAAAAGTGCTATCTTTTGGATAAAATATTAAAGCAAAATACTGCTTATGTTCTCAGGTGAATAGAAAAGAGCCTAGGGCAATATACTGAAGAGAAGCAGGGGAGGTATTTGTCATCGTTCAACTAAGATTATGAAAAGCAGACAGGTGGGACCTTATCTTAACAACTGTGGGAGCTTGCTGTGGAAAAATTTTCTACATTATAATAAGCAATTTGTTGGTGGGAAAATGTTTAGGAAAATGAAAGTCACTAAATAAATGTACATCTTTCCCCTTCCCTCAAACACAACAAACTAGGACAAGAACCATTTTACACTTGCATCATCCTGTCTCAGCCCAAACCTCACCTCAGCATTGTCCACAGCACTTCTTTGAATTTTTGGCTGAAGGCACCAAAAACAGTAGCAGCACTGGTCTCCCGGATGACTACATCTGCAGGAAGTGCACTCAACTTCAGCTCCTGACTGACAAGGTCAAGGAACTGGAGCTGGAGCTGGATGCACTCAGGATGGTCTGAGAGGCTGAAAATTTCACAGATGAGTCTTTTACTGAGGTGGTCACACCCAGACTGAAGGCTTCAGATAGTAGGTAGTTGAATATCAGGCGAAGGGGAGTAGGCAGTCGGTGCAGGGTTCCCCTGCAGACATTCCTCTCAGCAACAAGTATTCCCCTTTCAATACAGCTTTGGTGGGGGGGGGGGGGGGGTAGAAATGATCTATCAGGGCACAGCAACAGCAGCCAGGCCAGTACCACTGCGGCTGGCTCTGAGGCAAAGCAGGGAAGGGTAAAGTGAAGCTGAGTAGCAGTGATAGGAGACTTGCTAGTTAGGGGGATAGACAGGAGATTCTGTGGCCACAAAAGAGAACCCAGAATGGTGTGTTGTCTCACGGACGCTAGGGCCAGGATGTCTCAGAGCAGCAGCAGAAGATGATTCTCAAGAAGAAGGGTTAATAGCCAGAGGTTATGGTGCACATTGGTAGCAATGGCATCAGAATAAAGGGGAAAGAGGTCCTATGCAGTTAGTACAGGGAGTTAGGGAAAAGGCTGAAGAACAGGACCTCCAAAGTGGCAATCTCTGGATTACTCACAGTGCCATGTGCTAGTCAGGGCAGGAATATGATAATGGTACAGATGAAAGAGTAGGTAGAGGGGTTAGGGTAGCATTGATGGTAAAAAAAAAATGTAAACAGATAACATAGGATCGGAAGATGCAGAATCCTTCTGGTTAGTGTTAAGGAACTGCAAGGATAAAAAGACTCTGATGGGCCCTGAACAGTAGCCCAGATGTGGGATATAAATATCAACAAAAATAGAAAAGGCATACAATGAGGGCTATGTTACCATAGTCACGGGGAATTTCAATATGCAGGCATATTGGGAAAATCAATTTGGTGCTGGATCCCAAGACAGGGAAGTTGTAGAATGCCTATAATGTGGCTTGTTACAGCAGCTTGTGATTGAGCCCACTAAGGGAAAGGTAATTCTGGATTGGGTGTTGTGTAATGAACCAGATATGATTAGGGAGCTTAAGGTAAAGAACCCTTCTGAGGAAATGATCATAATATGATAGAATTCACTCTGCAGTTTGAGAGAGAGAAAAGATGTATCAGTATTGCAGAGTAAAGGGAATTACAGAGGCATGAGAGAGAAGCTGGCCAAATTTGATTGGAAGGGAACATTAGCAGGGATGACAGAGGAACAGCAACGGCTGGAGTTTCTGGTGGCATATTGGAAGGCGCAGGATAGATACATGCCAAACATGAAGTAGTATTCTGGAAGGAGGATGAGGTAACTGTGCATGACCTCAGAAGTCAGAGTCAGCATAAAAGCAAAAGAGAGAGCATATAATATAGTAAAAATCAGTGGGAAGTTAGAGGATTAGAAAACTTCTAAAAAGCAACTGAAGGCAAAGAAAAAACATAAGGAAAGAAAAGATGAAATACAAAGGTAAGCTAACCAAAAGCATCAAAAAGGATTCAAAGGTTCAAAGTGCATTTATTATCAATGTATAAATTATACAGCCTTGAGTATTGTTTACTTACAGGCAGTTGCAAAACAAGGAACCCAGAAGAACCCACTTAAAAAAACATAAGACCAACCCCCCGAGAAAGAGGGGGAAAAAAAACACAAAACAACTCATGCAAACAATTGAAGCGAGCAACAACAACAGCATTCCGAGCCAAACTGAGTCCTTCGATCCAAATCCCGCGAGCACCACAGAGTAGGCCTGCATTCATACGTATTAGCGGGACAAATCACCACAAAGTTCGCAGACGTGAAGCAGGGCAGCTGGGGGCACTCTCGCAGCCCTAGTGTCACGGAGAAAGGAGCCCTCAGACTATCCGGGCCGGTGCTTAAATTGTCTGAACCGCACACTAGGACCTGGCCTCACCATGGCAATTCACTTCGGGCCTCGATTTTGCTGCCATTACCAAAAGTTTTTTTTATCAGATATATAAAGAGGAAAAGAGGCGAGAGTGGATATTGGATCACTGGAAAATTATGCTAGGAAGGTAGTAATGGGGGGGACAAGGAAATGGTAGACGAACAGAGTAAGTATTTTGCATCAGGCTTCACTGTGGAAATTGGAATTATTTGAGAAAATGATAGAAAAGGTAGACAAAGAAAAATCAGCGGATTTTTTTAACTTGGATTTTCAAAAGGCCTTTGATAAGGTGCTGCACATGAGGCTAATAAACAACTTAGGACTCCATGGTATTACAGGAAAGATACTAGCATGAACCGAAGATAGGTGATACAGTGGCATAGTTTTAGCAGTGGATGCAACCCAGGTTCAATTCTCACAGCTGCCTACAAGGAGTTTGTACATTTTTCTCTTAACTGCATTGGTTTCCTATGGGTGCTTTGGTTTCCTCCCACATACCAAACATATACGGGTTCGTAGGCTAATTGGTCAAGCAGATATAATTGGGAAGCGCTGACTTGTTAGGCCCCAAGGGACTGTTGCTGTACCTCTAAACAAAAGTGAGAAAATGAGTAGATTGGCCAACTGCCAGAAGGCAGAGTGGGAATAAAGAGGATTTTTTCTGGTTGGCTGCTGCTAACTAGCGGTGTTGCACAGGGATCAGAGTTGGGTCTGCTACTGTTCAGGTTATATGTTAATAACCTGGATGAATGAACTGATGGATTTGTGACAGGTTTGTATATGGTACCAAGATCGGTGGAGGAGTAGGTAGTATTAAGGAAACAGGGAGACTGCAGAAGAACTTAAACAGATTAGGAGAATGGGCAAAGAAATGCCAGATGGAATAGGTTGTAGGGAAGTGTATGGTCATGCAATTTCATAAAAGCAACAAAGGCATGAACTATTTTCTAAATAGAGGAGCTATTTCAGAAATGGGAGGTGCAAAGGGGCTGGGGAGACCTCGTGCAGGATTCCTAAAGGTTAACTCGCAGGTGAAAAGTAATAATGAGGATTTATAAGGCATTGGTCTGGCCATCTTTGATATTTTGATGAGCAGTTTTGGGCCACAAATCTAAGGAAGTATGTGCTGGCATTGGAGAGGGTCCAGAGGAGGTTTCTGAGAATGATCTTAGATTCTGAAAGAATGAGTGGGGGGGGGGGGGCAGGTGCTCCTCAATGAAACCTATTGAATATTGAAAGGAGTAGATAAGAGTGGACGTGGAGAGGATATTTTGAGTACTGGGGGAACTTAGGACCAGACAGTACAGCCTCAGAACAGATGAATGTTCCTTTAGAACAGAGATGAGGAGGAATCTCTTTAGCCAAGAGGTAGTGAATTAGAATTAATGCTGATAAATGTGAGGTGCTACACTTTGGTAGGACTAATCAAAATAGGACATACATGGTAAATGGTAGGGCATTGAAGAATGCAGTAGAACAAAGGAATCTAGGAATAATGCTGCATTGTTCCCTGAAGATGGAATCTCATGTGGATAGGGTGGTGAAGAAAGCTTTTGGTATGCTGGCCTTTATAAATCAGAGCATTGAGTATAGGAGTTGGGATGCAATGTTGAAATTGTACAAGGCATTGGTGAGGCCAAATCTGGAGTATTGTGTACAGTTTTGGTCACCAAATTGTAGGAAAGATGTCAACAAAACAGAGAGAGTACAGAGAAGGCTTACTAGAATGTTACCTGGGTTTCATCACTTAAGTTACAGAGAAAGGTTGAACAAGTTGGGTCTTTATTCTCTGGAACGTAGAAGGTTGAGGGGGGACTTGATAAAGGTATTTAAGATTATGAGAGGGATAGATAGAGTTGACATGGATAGGCTTTTTCCATTGAGAGTGGGGGAGATTCAAACAAGAGGACATGAGTTGAGAGTTAAAGGGCAAAAGTTTAGGGGTAACATGAGGGGGAACTTCTTTACTCAGAGACTGGTGGCTGCGTGGAATGAGCTTCCAGTATTAGTGGTTGAGGCAGGTTCGATGTTGTCGTTTAAAGTTAAATTGGATAGATATATGGACAGGAAAGGAATGGAAGGTTATGGGCTGAGTGCAGGTCAGTGGGACTAAGTGAGAGTAAGAGTTCGGCACGGACTAGAGGGCCGAGATGGCCTGTTTCTGTGCTGTAATTGTTACATGGTTATATGGTTATAATTCATTGCCACAGAACTCTGTGGAGGCCAATTCATTGGCTATATTTAAAGCGGAGGTTGACACATTCTTGATTAGTAAGGGTATCATAGGTTACGGGAAGAAGACAGAAGTATGGGGATGAAAGGGAAAATAAATCAGCCAAGATCAAATGGTGGAGCAGACTTGATGAGCCGAATGTCATAATTCTGCTCTTATGGTCAGCTCTTAATGAGTCAAGAAATCAAATGATTCTTTCATGTTCCCAACTTCGTGTGCCTAAAAAGAAAAGCTTGGTTTAAGTTAATGAGAGATATTTCAAGTAAAAGAAAGATATTTTGAGGGATGCAGTCACTTGATCTATTAGCAGCCTTGGTTTTAGGATGCTGCATTATTTATTACATCTTTAAATTTGCTTCTGTATATTGAGATCTCACATTTGCCACCTGAAATACTCAACCTCTAGTCCAGGACCAAAGCCATACAAAGCAAATGTGAGGGAGGGCAGAGATTAGGATGGTGACTAACAGCAACTCCTTTGCTTGCATCTTTGGAAACAGCTCTATTTCCATCTTTAATATCTCATTTTTTCCTTTTCAGAGTTCTTTTGAAGACCCCGACCTAAAGTTACACGCTGACTTCAGAAATAGGACCCGTTCTCAAGGCCTCACGACTGGCCGCTTTTTGAAATGTCAAAGACGCCACCTGGAAGACTAACATGCCTTCAGGATGCTGGATTTTCGTGGCTCTGGAGCCGGGCGGATTTGAGGTCAGTGCTGCCGCCTGATGTGTCGTGGGAGTACACGGAAGATTGAAAGCAGCGAGCTGGCTGCTGGCTGCATGCCCAGAGACCTGAGTTCTTTGACCACAGAGCTCAGAAGAAGCAACGCAAACGACTTTTAATACCATAAATCAGCGAGTTGATTTGCTATATCTCACCTCCCACTGTGAGACAGGGACATCTCTTTCTCCATTATTAGGGAGAGAGAGAGAGAGAGAGAGAGAGAGAGAGAGCCTGTGGTATGTCAAATTACTAGGTGAATGAGTGGTCTTTGGGGTACTGCAAGTCTGTGTCTTTATTGATGCTTTGCTGCATGCTTGAGTGCTCAGTGGAGGGTGCAGATGCTTTTTTGCTGGTGGGGACGGGGGGGGTCATCACTTTGCTGTAGCTTATGTGTGGGAAGGGGGAGGTGGGGGGCTTTGGGGTTCTAACATTTAACTGTCATTCATTCTTTGGGGCACTTCTCTGTTTTTGTGGATGTTTGCAGAGAAAAAGAATTTCAGGATGTATATTGTATACATTTTCCTGACATTAAATGTACCTATTGAAACCTACAATGTAAGCTGCCATTTTAGTGTAGCACTAAGTGCTACAGCTTTAGAGATGAAATCTATCAGCTGTGGTGTTAAATCAAGGCTTCATAGTTCAGGAAGATGCAAAAGAACAGAGAAGTCTTCCTGTGGCTTGACCAACATTTGGCTATCCACTACCGTTGGCTTCAACTGTCCTTCAATACCAACTTGCTACAGCTTGAATATGATTATGCTTTCTAGTCCTCTCAAAATGGTAATCAACAGGTTAAACATACAATTAAATACCTTGTTCTTCCCACAAAAATATTATCAGTATTACACAGGCCTTCTTACCTCATTCCTTCTGTGGATTTGTTCTCATAGTTACGATACAGCTGCGGAGTACCCAGCATGGCTTCAGTGAAGACAGCAAAGAAACCAAGCGTTTCCACAAAGAGCGAAGAATCAATAAGGAGGTAGGTTATATATGCAGCTACAACAGTGAAAACCAATACGCATTGGATATAATCAATAAATCTGCTCCACATCCAGAAGTACTGTAGATCAAAGTCTAAAGCAGAAACAAAAATATTAAGAGAAGTTCCTGACAAATTTCTAGGCTTTTATTAGTCCTAGATTATATCACAATGAATTAAACATTATAACATGTCACATTCATTTGCTATATGAGAAGACAATAGATTTAAACTGTATATCCTACTATATTCATTTTCCTGTTTACTGGAATAGCATTATCTATGCAATGATAAATGTGCTCCTGTTTCCACTTTCATATTTCTTCCTTTAATCACAGTACATAGGACACTAACATTTCTATCGGAATTGATAGTTTTTTTTTGAAAGAATCAGAATCAGCTTAAATATCACTGGCACATGTTGTGAAATTTGTTATTTTCAACAAGAAGAAAAAATACAATAGCTTATAAAATATATACATATATATACACACACACACACACACACACACACACGATTCCAGTTAACTAGGAACCATCAGGACCAGTACATTTTGGCTCAGTTAAGCAGCTGCCCAAATTATACAAAGTTTCATGGAAATAGATAAAAAGGTATATTTAAAAAAAGGCAAACTTCCATTTAATTGAGTAACAAATTATGTACTTAAATGAAATACACAAATTAGAATACTATCAATATTACTACAGCACTATAAAACTGTATTCGTTCATAATGGGTTACCAACGGAAGAATTCATAGAGTGTACACTGGCATAGTACTCAATTAGTAAACTATCCATTCTTAACCCCTTAAAGCAGAGGTTTAACGCTTTTTTTCCCCCATCAGTTCCTGACATATTTGAACACACAGTTCTGTGATCCGTTGCTTTCTTTGCACTGCATAGCGTTATGTGTTTGTAGCCAAGGGCGCTGTTTGGCGTGGCATGATTTAAAAAAAAAAGCCTGTTTCATCAGCATTGCAAATATCATCTGTCCTAAATTCTTGCTGTATGCTTTCTTGAATTTAATGTGGTGCCTACAATTCCATCGAGACACCCAACCAGCTGTTGCTTTAAAATCTTCATGACCCAGCTTCTTAGCTAGTACCTCTGACTTCGTTTTTTTAAATATTGGTCCAATGGCACTCACATCTTGTCCAGTTACAATAAAAAAAAAACATTGATTGGGGACCTCTTCAACATCTGCATCCGTACCTTCATGCTTTCATTTTTGGGATGTTCCCTGTTGTTCCTCACATTACGCCCATTCTTCCCACAGTTTACCTTGTTGACATATCAAGCGCACAATTGTCGATTTTGGCACTCCAGCCATCTCTACCAGCTGTTGATGGGTGGTGTTAGGCAAATGGGTTTTAATTTGGTCCAGTAGAATAATATTTTTGGATAGTGTCAAATATTTTCATGGCAACGGTCTCAAAAATTCTACTTAAAATCATATACATATATAAAAAAAATCACTGCTTGTTGAATTGGCGACCAATGGCTCAAATGGATACATAACACAAGCGTATGCAACTGTTCACTCTAAACAGTGCTTAGAGTGGACTAGAGTTTCTAATGGCCGCACAGATTCATGGGACTGATGGTCTCCCATGCTAATTAGCAAGAGTCTCAAATAAACAGAGGGAATTCCAGCTATTTTCTTGATTTGTTTTGGTTCTTTAAGAATTATTCCAAATAAGTGACTGCCTTGAATAACCAATGGCCCAATTAACCGGAACCCATGTATATAAAATTTTTTAAATTAAATTAAACTAGATTTATTTTTAAAATTTCAATTACAAATCCCAATGCCACCAGACCTCCACAAGAGTTCTTAATCTGACACTACATTTGCATGCTCAGCCAGAGATTACTAATGTACAGTACCAGTAATGTAGAAACTGGTCAGGGGAGGTCAGGGGAGTAATGAATTAAAAGTATTGTATATGGATGCACGGAGTATAAGAAATAAAGTGGATGGGCTTGAGGCACAGTTGGAAATTGGTAAATATGATGTTGTGGGAATAACAGAGACATAGCTTCAAGTGGACAGGGCCTGGGAAATGAATATTCAAGGATATACGTCCTATCGAAAGGACAGACTGATGGGCAGAGGGGGTGGGGTGGCTCTGTTGGTGAGGAATGATATTCAGTCCCTTGCGAGGGATGACATAGAATCAGGAGACGTAGAGTCAGTATGGATAGAATTGAGAAATTCTAAGGGTAGAAAGACCCTAATGGGAGTTATCTACAGGCCCCCAAACAGTAGTCTGGATGTAGGGTGTAAGTTGAATCAAGAGTTAAAATTGGCATGTCGCAAAAGTAATGCTACAGTTGTTATGGGGGACTTCAACAAGCAGGTAGACTGGAGGAATCAGGTTGGTACTGGACCCCAAGAAAGGGAGTTTGTGGAGTCCCTCCGAGATGGATTCTTAGAACAGCTTGTACTGGAGCCTACCAGATTCTAGATTTAGTGTTGTGCAATGAACCGGATTTGATCAGGGTCCTTGAGGTAAAGGAGCCATTAGGAAGTAGTGACCATAATATGATAAGTTTTAATCTACAATTTGAGAGGGAGAAGGGAAACTCAGGTGTCAGTATTACAGTTGAACAAAGGGAACTATGGTGCTATGAGGGAGGAGCTGGCCAAAGTTCAATGGAACAATAACCTAGCAGGGATGACAGTGGAACAGCAATGGCAAGTGTTTCTGGGAATAATGCGGAAGGTGCAGGATCAGTTTGTTCCAAAGAGGAAGAAAGATCCTAAGGGGAGTAAGGGGAGGCCATGGCTGACAAGGGAAGTAATGGACAGCATAAAAATAAAAGAGAAGAAGTATAACATAGCAAAGACAAGTGGGAAGCTGGAGGATTGCGAAACTTTTAAAGAGCAACAGAAGGTAACTAAAAGGGCAATACGCGGAGAAAAAATGAGGTACGAAGGTAAACTAGCCAAGGATATAAAGGAGGATAGTAAAAGCTTCTTTAGGTATGTGAAAAGGAAAAAAATAGTTAAGACCAAAATTGGGCCCTTGAAGACAGAAGCGGGTGAATTTATAATGGGGAACAAGGAAATGGCAGACGAGTTGAACAGGTACTTTGGATCTGGCTTCACTAGGGAAGACATAAACAATCTCCCAGATGTTATAGTGGCCAAAAGACCTAGGGTAATGGATGAACTGAAGGAAATTTATATTAGGCAGGAAATGGTCTTGGATAGGCTGTTGGGTCTGAAGGTTGATAAGTCCCCGGGACCTGATGGTCTGCATCCCAGGGTACTTAAGGAGCTGGCTTTAGAAATCGTGGACGCATTGGTAATCATTTTCCAATGTCCTATAGATTCAGGATCAGTTCCTCTGGATTGTAGGGTGGCTAATGTTGTCCCTCTCTTCAAGAAGGGAGGAAGAGAGAAAACAGGGAATTATAGACCGGTTAGCCTGACGTCCGTGGTGGGAAAGATGCTGCAGTCAATTATAAAAGATGAAATTACGACACATCTGGATAGTAGTAACAGGATTGGTCTGAGTCAGCATGGATTTACAAAGGGGAAATCGTGCTTGACTAATCTTCTGGAATTTTTTGAGGATGTAATTATGAGAATGGACAAGGGAGAGCCAGTGGATGTAGTGTACCTGGACTTTCAGAAAGCCTTTGATAAAGTCCCACATAGGAGATTAGTGGGCAAAATCAGGGCACATGGTATTGGGGGCAGAGTACTGACATGGATTGAAAATTGGCTGGCTGACAGAAAACTAAGAGTAGCGATTAACGTGTGGGGTACCGCAGGGTTCAGTGCTTGGACCGCAGCTGTTTACAATATATATTAATGATTTAGATGAGGGAATTGAAAGTAACATTAGCAAATTTGCCGATGACACAAAGCTGGGTGGCAGTGTGAAATGTGAGGAGGATGTTATGAGAATGCAGGGTGACTTGGACAGGCTGGGTGAGTGGGCAGATGCATGGCAGATGCAGTTTAATGTGGATAAATGTGAGGTTATCCACTTTGGTGGTAAGAACGGGAAGGCAGATTATTATCCAAATGGAGTCAAGTTAGGAAAAGGGGAAGCACAACGAGATCTAGGTGTTCTTGTACATCTGTCACTGAAAGCAAGTATGCAAGTACAGCAGGCAGTGAAAAAAGCTAATGGCATGCTGGCCTTCATAACAAGGGGAATTGAGTATAAGAGCAAAGAGGTCCTTCTGCAGCTGTACAGGGCCCTGGTGAGACCACACCTGGAGTACTGTGTGCAGTTTTGGTCTCCAAATTTGAGGAAGGACATTCTTGCTATTGAGGGAGTGCAGAGTAGGTTCACAAGGTTAATTCCTGGGATGGCGGGACTGTCATATGTCGAAAGATTGGAGCGACTGGGCTTGCATACACTGGAATTTAGAAGGCTGAGAGGGGATCTTATTGAAACATATAAGATTATTAAGGGATTGAACACGCTGCAGGCAGGAAGCATGTTCCCGCTGATGGGTGAGTCCAGAACCAGAGGCCACAGTTTAAGAATTAGGGTTAGGCCATTTAGAACGGAGTTGAGGAAAAACTTCTTCACCCAGAGAGTGGTGGATATATGGAATGCTCTGCCCCAGAAGGCTGTGGAGGCCAAGTCTCTGGATGCTTTCAAAAAGAGATGGATAGAGCTCTTAAAGATAGCGGAATCAAAGGTTATGGGGATAAGGCAGGAACTGGATACTGACAGAGGATGATCAGCCATGATCACAGTGAATGGCGGTGCTGGCTCGAAGGGCCGAATGGCCTACTCCTGCACCTATTGTCTATTGTCTAAATGTTAAAGCACTTCACTGATTTGAACCTAAGGAGATGTTGGGAAGTTAATAGCCACCTTAATCAACCGGGGCAAGCTTTAAGCAGGGTTGAAGGATAGAGGTTTAGAGCGAAACTCAAAGGTTAGAATCTACGCAGCCGAATGTAAAACAGTGAATGACAGGTGGAAAGTGGAGATGCATAGGGAGCTATTTCAGGAAGATAGCAAGTTATATTAAAAAAAACTGCTTTTAGCATTGAAAAGATTACAGACATGGAGCGAATCTGCTATTTTAAGTTCTTAAGCCGTTTTGAGAAGTTTAGATCAGCAAATATAGTGGTGATGAGGAGTGGGGTGAAATGGTGCAAACAGGAGATAAGCTTTAGAATTTTTGCACAAAGTGAAATCAGAAACAAAAAGTAGCTGGTTCCGCTTTCTATGTCTGCTCTTCATTCTAATAAATCTGTACATTTGCTTCAGAATAATGATCTTTTGTTTATGCTCCTGATGCAAGAATACATGTCAGAATATATCTATCTGTATCTATCCCCAAAATATCCTTTACATCTTAAATAATACCCCGCACTTTCAAATTTCAGGGAAGTGCACACCAAGTGTATAAAACCTTTTATAGTTAATCCCATGTCTGTAACCTTTACAATACCCAAACGCATTAAAAATGTGCTCTTCATCCTAACTATCCAGAATCAGGATTACTATCACTCACATACGTTTTTCATGAAATGGGTTGTTTTGTGGCACTAGTACAATGCAAGACATAAAAACTACTGTAGGTTACTAAAATAACCACAAGGTAATTATATATTGTTTGGTGATGACAGGAATTCAATATGGAAAATTGCTCATCACTAACGAGAACCTCTACTGGCCCAGCTGCATAAATATATTGGCTACAACAGCAGATCAAAGGACAAGGTTGTGCGGTTACTAACCCACTTTATAAAACCCCACAATCTTTTTGCAAGGCACAAGTCAGGAGTGTTTGTATATTCTCCACATTCCTCAACAAGCCCAATGGTAACAATCAATAAAACTGATCAACATACAGAAACAAAACAGTCTGCCTCATAGGCATCCCATCCACTACCCTAAACATTCCAGCCCTTTGGTACTATCAACAAAATGAACCTGCCCTCTACCATCAATGACAAGAGCAGCAAACACACTTGCAGGTCATCTATGGCATAAGATATCTTAAACTTGGAAACATATCCTGAAAGTCATAACCCAAAAGCACTGGGGGAGAAAAATAAATAAATCACCTTCATAAGGAGTATAATGGTGACTCAAGATGTGAGCTTACCATCAGCTTCAAGAACTGTTGAGTAGGAAATAAAATGGCCTTGTATGCAAAGCCCACATCCTTTAAAATGAATTTGAAAATATCCACAACAGTTCTCTTGCATCTTGTCATGTGGAACTGAACATTGATAGGATCTGACCAAGACTGACAAATATACCTTTATCTTTTATTATTGTACTTCAACCTTCCCAGTTAAAAGGTTACGTTTCACCTTTCAGAGCAGTTTTTGTATCCATGCCCAAGTTTGCAGTCGGCACTGTGCACAAAAACATTGCTCTTGGCCCAGAAATGTGCGCATGCACTGGTCGTGCATGCAGCCTGGTACAGCCGTTCCGATCTATTCTTTTACTTTCTTCTTCCTACTTTTTAATTTACATTATTTTTTTGTATTTTTTTCTCACTGTAACACGTCGAAGCTGCACCCTCTCTAATATGCTGATAGAGAGTGTTTTATTTGGGTTTTCTTTAGCGCTGGAAATGGTTACTTCCCGACACGCGGGACAGAAACAAGGTCGCATTGTGTATTCCACGGACCAGCAAATTCCAGTCGGCTTAGCGAACGGAGCGGCAGACACCCCTGCTGAAATCTGGAGGAAAACACACAGAGAGGGATCACAAAGCCGAGGAAAAAGGACCGGGTCAAGACAACAGAGACTTTTGGAGAAGAGGAGTTGGGTGAGTAATACCGTTCTGCCTGACAGGAAGTGCACCGAGAGTGGTAAGCGGCATGAAGGTGTGGGGTGCTTACTGATCTGGCTAACAACGGATGGTGCAATCCGGGGTATATTATGATCGAGGAACGTGTTTGCAGACTGGATATTGAACTTTTTACTGTTGGACCGGCCATTTTCCATTGTGATACAACACTTGGCGGCACAGGAGGTCATTCCTGCCTGTGGCCATCGAACGTGCAGCTCCTCCCGTGGAGGGTCAGAGACCCTGAGCCAATAGACTGGTCCTGGACTTATTTTCCAGCTGGCATAATTTTGCATTTTGTTGTTTGATTGTTGGGGTTTTTTGTATTGCTATATTTACGCTCTATTCTTGGTTGGTGTGGCTGTAACAAAACCAAATTTCCCTAGGGATTAATAAAGTATATCTATCTATCTATCTAGAAATTCTGCTGTGCATTGCTACACAAAGGGAACCAGACTGACTTGCTTCATTGTTGCCAAGGCCAACATATGGACCCTCACACAGGAATGATCTTTTTAGATTTTGAACTTGCCCCTCACAGGCGCACACCTAACTCAAAGCATACCCCATGTGAATACCTTTCAAACTCAATACTGGACCCAAGGATGCTTGACATCTTCAAAGCCCTGACATCAGAGTTAGGCATCATGGAAAAAGGCCCATTGGACCAACTCGTCCATGCCAATAAAGGTACGTATCTGATCTAATCCCATATCCCATTTGCCTGCATTTGACCCATGTACTCGTGAAAATGTCTTTTAAAGGCAATTGTACCTGGCTCTACAGTTTTCACTGGAAGCTCATTCCATGTACCCAACGCCCTGTGTATAACCTACATGGTCATGTCACTGATTCCACATTCCTTCACAAATGCTCAAATGCAGCCATCATTATCTTAATCTAATGCCAACAAGATCTGAACTTCCCTTGGCTTCCCTCAGTCACACCACAACCCGACCTGTCATTATCCAGTTCTCTCTTGTTACTCATTTTAATTTCACATGATCCCTGGGTTTTATGTGCAATAGAATAATGCTGGGAGGTGAGGAGGGGGGGTTGCACATATAATGCACAAACCCTGATGTCTCACCAGTTCACTGTATTTTTTTGTGGCTCAGAAAAAATTCTGTGCCCTAGGTTACTGTCATTAAGACAATATCCCAAACTATTCTTCTCTGATCCAGAGTCTAGTGAACTATGAATGCCTTTGCCATTCCCAATTTTTAACCTTCCACCTTACCCACGCAACTTATTAGAACCAATTTAAAGAAATATAAGTATTATTAGAAATATCTCCCCAACCAAGTACAATGTTGATTTCATTTTCAAACTGCAAAAGGTATATTGTTTACAAGTGACCTGCTGCCCTAATGTTTAAGGATATTGATAAATATATATATTTTTAAAAGATATACACTCTTGCCCATAACCTCAGTGTTAAACAGCAACCTCATCAGGAAGAAACTAAAGTAGAGTCAAACACTTAACCACAGGGAAAAGAAGACAGCTCTTAAAAGAAAATTCTTCAACATTAAACCCTTGATGTTACAATGGTAGTTTATGTCTGGGTTTATTTTTTTCCCAGCTTAAACAACAAACTGACTCTAAATAGATTTGCTGACAATGCTTCTGATTCTTTTCCCCTCATTACATAATTTTGGGTTTTACATGACTATCTGGGTCTTATCTAGGCAAGTTAAAAGTTACTGAGCAATATCCTGTCAGAAGTTCTCATAAGCAAAACTAATTAGAGAACTCTTAGTTTCTCGGTCTCATGTGTACCAATTATTCTTGGTAGTTTGTGCTACAGGCCAGCACCTAAACTATATTTAAAGCCTATTCTTCCCTTGACAGGGATACACATTTTCACGTGTTTTAAATAATAATTTTTTTTTTAAATCTTTATATCTATAGAGAAAAGTATTCTCCTTGATTGGGTCCCCATTGCAATACAAAATTTGATGAGCCAAATGATGTCTGAGTGTAACGAAATCTTGGTTCCACTCTGTAATAATTCTATAAACAAATAAAAAACATTTATTCCAATAAAGCTGTGAAAGTTTACATTTATATGCCTTATGCAAAGTAACAAAGTATGGTACATATCCAACAACCTACATGCTGCAAGTTCATGGCCTTCTGCTGATATAGCCCATCAATTTCAAGGTTTGACGTGTTTGTGTTCAGAGATGCTCGTCTGCACACCACTGGTACAACGCGAGTTACTGTTGCCTTCCTGTCAGCTGGAACAGGTTTGGACAATATCCTCTGACCTCTCTCATTAACAAGGCATTTTTGTCCACAAAATTGCCACTCACTGGATGTTTCTTCTGTTTTTGCACCATTTTCTGTAGACTCTAGAGCAGGGGTTCCCAGACACCTTGCTTAATGGCACAAAAATGATTGGGAACCCCTGCTCTCGAGACTCATGAGTGGAAATCCCAAGAGGTCCATGGTTTCTGAAATACTCAAACCACCTCATCTGGCACCAACATCATTCCACGATCAAAGTCACTTAGATCACATTTCTTCCCATTTTGATGTTTGGTCTGAACAACAACTGAACCTCTTGACCTTGTCTGTATGCTCTTAAGCATGGAGTTGCTGCCACATGATTGTTTGATTAGATGTTTGCATTGATGAGCAGGTATATATGCATGTACCTACTAAACTGGCCACTGAGCATTATTTTCTTTGCTTGGAGAGTGAAGAGTGAACAGCAGATGGACTAAACAGCACTTACAAAATAAAAACAAATTACATGTTATTTTTACAAAAAAAATTAAAATATCAATTTTAGTGCTAAATGGACAAAGTGTTCATAGCATTGCTAAACAGAATGATTAAGGTTTTGCATGTTGGTTCAAAAATTGAATGGTTGAAAGCATATAGCTGTTCTTGAACCCGGTACTGTGGGACTTTCAGCTTCTGTACCTCATGCATGATGGTGGCTGTGAGAAGATGGCACGATGATGAACGTTGCCTTCACAAGGCAGTGGTTCCTGTAGAGTCTACAAATGGTTGCGAGGAATGTGTCGCTGATACATTAGGCAGAGTTACTCTCTGCAGCTTATTAATTTGTATTTGTATTTATTTTATTTCATGCATCCAAGGGAGTAGAAATCTTTATATTGTGTCTCTGTCACAATGCACAAACAATAAAAGGGGGTAAATGTGGGAGGATATTGCCCGAACACCATGTTGTATACATAATTGTTTTGTATACACATATGTACATCAGGTCCAGTTCTTGCACATTTAAATTGCCATTCTAGACCATGATGCAACCAGTCAGGATACTTCGATCAGTACATCTGCAGAAGTTTGTTCAAGTGTTTAGTGGCCTGCTTTCCTTCTGATTGCATCTATGTACTGGTCCAAGGACAGGTCAACTGATATTTCGACACCCAGAATTTTAATGCTGCTGACTCTCTCCACCACTGATTCACCAAATGTAGACTGGTGCATGTTTGACTTCCTTCCCCTTCCTGAAGTGAACAGTCTCGGGCTCCCAGCTGGGTACAGGTATTGACTATAACCGGTGTTTCAAAGACAAACTCTGCCAGCTTCTTCAAGGATGATGTCTGAAGAAGATGGCAGAGTTTGTCATCGAAAAGTTGGTCATAATCAATACCTGTACCCAGTAGGAAGTCTGAGAAGAGTTTATTTATCATATATGCCAGGAAAAAATTAGATTCTTTTTCAATCCGTTCTTTAGTTTTGCTAACATTGAGTGAGAGGTGGTTTTTGTGGCACTCCTCATCCAGGTGACCTACCTCAATCCAGTGTGCTGACTCACCACCACCTGTGATCCTAGGGAAATTTGAAGATGGCATAAGCGCTGTGCTTAGTCACACAGCTATATGGGTATAGAGATTTGAGAGATGACTAAACACACAGTCTCGAGGTGCACCTATGTTGATGGTCAGTAAGATGTTACTAATCCTCACTAACTGAGACCTGCTGATTAGGAAATTATGTAGCCATTTGTAGAGGGAGGTACAGAGGCCCAGGTCCTGAAGCTTGACACTGAGTTTGGATGGGACAACTGTTTTGAACGCTGAGCTGTAGTCAATGAACAGCAGTCTGACTTACAAGTTCATATTGTCCAGGTGGGCCAAAGCAGAGTGAAGACCCAGAGAAAATGCATGCGTGGTTGACAAATTGGAGTGGATCCAGGTCATCTGAGGCAGGAGTTGATATGCACCATAACCAATCATTGTGGTTGATGTGTTATTGGATGGTAGTAATTGAGGCAAGTCACCATGCTCTTCTTCAGACTGAAACATAGATTCCTTTTTTGAAGCAGGTGAGGACCTCAGCAAGTGAGGTTGAATACATCTGTACTGATCTTTAGTGCTCAGCCAGGTGTGCCATCTGGACCAGATGCCTTTTATGAATTCACTCTTTTAAAGAATGCCTGGATGTGAGCTTCAGAAAGTAAGGTTACAGGACCATCCAGTGATGTGGAGGCTTGTATGGGTATATCATATTTCTCCCTGTCAAAGTGTGCATAAAAGGCACTGAGCTCATCCAGAAGTGAAGGGTCACTGCCACTTCGCCAGCCGACCTTATAGGAAGTAATATTGTACAAGACAATGTTCAATGGGTGAGGGACACAAAAAGGAGGGAGAGAGAGAGAGAACAAAAACTGCTAAGTGGCCCTTGAAACTAAACTTCTGAACGAAGTGAAAAAACAATATCCCATTTTCCTAAGATGCAAAATTTGACAAATGTACTAAAGCTGCAAATTAGAGATAGAACAATAAAAATACAAGAGTCTGTTAAAAAGTTAGCATGTACTGCACTAAAATATGCCACTGGGCCCAACAACTTTCCCAATTTGTTTGAACATTTTGTAGGATACATATGGTTGGACAAATTAGATCTATATAATAAATGAAAGAGTGCAAAACCAGTCACTTGGTGATATTTGTTCATAAATATTTGAAAGTGCCAAATCAAGTTGACATACAATTAATCAAGCACGTTAAATTGCCGGTGACTTAAGATATAACAAGATATCTAAGCCAGGAAATTAAAATAAACCTATCCTCATTTTCCTGTCCAATTCCTACAGCCCTAGACTCCTTAGTTAAACAAAAACCATTTATCGTACTCTTGAATTGTGTTGGCGCGTGGCCAAGTGGTTAAGGCGTCGGTCTAGTGATCTGAAGGTCGCTAGTTCAAGCCTCAGCTGAGGCAGCGTGTTGTGTCCTTGAGCAAGGCACTTAACCACACACTGCTCTGCGACGACACCGGTGCCAAGCTGTATCAGCCCTAGTGCCCTTCCCTTGGACAACATTGGCGGCATGGAGAGGGGAGACTTGCAGCATGGGCAACTGCTGGTCTTCCATACAACCTTGCCCAGGCCTGCGTCCTGGAAACCTTTCAAGGCACAAATCCATCATCTCATGAAACTAACAGATGCTTATTATTATTATACCCTTGAATATATTCAATGACTCAAAGTTCAAAGTACAATGTATACAACCTCAAGATTAGTCTCCTTATAGGCAGCCACAAACCCAATAGAACCTATTTTTAAAAAACCATCAAATACCCAATCTGCAGGGGGGGAAAAAACACAATTGTGCAAATAATAAAAATAAACAAATAACATTCAGAATTGAAGTTCACAAAAGTGATTCCCCAGCCATGAAGCCAGTCATTGCTGCAGCCTATAGGGTGCAGATACACTTGCACTTTTGGATCATTATCCCAGAGGAGGTGTACTCCACAATACAGAACAATCAAATCTATTTGAAAAGCAGCTTTGGAGCTTACCACATTACACCCACATAGAACACTGCTATTGCAATCTGCAGAACTGCAGCATGTCGACTTCAGTTAGGCACAGTCAGCTGTGTAATTTTATTAATATTTTTATAGATTCTAATGTCAATATTTCCACAAATTGGATTTGATTTAGTTTTTTGTCTTTGAAATATTTTAGCTTCTATCTTAATCATACTTATTTTCCATCTGTTCACTGATTCTGTACATTAAACTAGTATTGAGTCTATAAAGCAAACTTAGTTTTTTTTTGGAAATCAAAAGCAAAGCTTGCACTCTCACTAGGAAGCAACACAAAATCTTTTATTTATTGCTCTGTGAAATAGATAATTTAATTAATAATTGCTTTATTTCTTTCTGGAACATTGAGAGAATTTGTCAATGGGATTGGCTGTTCCACCTATATGAAGTCATGACCGCTACTGCATGCCAACAGTCCCCTTGAATTGATTGTGCCTGACCACAACCTCAAATTGGAAAACAAGATTTTGCTACAGTGAACACTAGATTTTTGCAGGAAGCCAAGAATCCAGCAGTAACATCATTGCTTTGGTGCTAGGTGCACATTCAAGCCCAAAGCTTCTTGTACAAATTTCACTAATTTAACGTCTATTCTCTGCAACAACATTACCAAGATTAGCATCTGCTTTGACTGGCCCCAACCAGATCTCCCAGAGTTATAGGGATGACACTCCTTTCAAGCAGGTAACCATCTGAAGTACAAATCCTTCTACAGTCTCCAAATCATTGCCACACACCGACCAAATTTTGCTTTGTGCTTTTGATGACAATGAACCTGGAATCCAATTATGCAGTAATATCATAGGACACCTTCATTAATTCTCACTGAGATAAAGTTTGAATTAACACTATTGATGTTAATATGCTTAATCCTTACTGATTTCTTGTGCAAACTGTTTCTCTCTAATATATTTCTCTCCCTGTCTAGGCTAGTGATGCTAATTCAATTTTTTTTTAAATAATTGTGGGTTTTGGGTTTTTCTTTAAATTGATTTCCCTAGATCGGAGCATCACTGTTAAATGAAGGACATTGCTCATTGAACTTGAATGGAAATGGATTACCAGGCCACTTCCGAGTCAACCAGATAGATGTGACCTGTATATACACAGGTCCAACTGGCTAATGATGCTACATTCTCTTCCTGGAAGGACATTAATGAACCACATGTGTTTCAGACAGTCCAATAGTTCCGTCATTGTGACTATTGACTTTTATTGTAAGTATCATACACAATTCAAGCATTTTGTTATGACTGCTGTCATATTCCACTGTTTTCACTTTTACGTGCTCCACATGTGACTTCACTCTTCCCTTTCTTCTTCTCCTCCATTTCTATCTCAGGAGTTAGGGTAGGAGCGAATATGCATCAGAAGCCCAAAAACTCCCACGGGTACCTTGCCTCTACCTCCCCCCTATCCTGCTTCATTCCATTCTCTAAGGTTTTCCAGTTCTATTAAATAAGCATTTTTCACACCAATGCTTCTGAAATGTATTTCAATTTAAAGTTCAAGCCCAGGTTTAACTGTCATTTAGCCACACACATGAATAGACCCAAAACAAAACAGTGTTCCTCATGGGGCCAAGGCGCAAAATGTAGAACCACCAGCACATGTATCACATATCATTATGGAAGCAGAAAAACAGTTATAACAAAAAGAATAATAATATAGCCCAAGTCTGAGCTTCATGGCCTGTAGATTAATGATGCATATATATTGCCTTGGAGCCATGTTTCTGCAAGAACAGCCCACGGCAGTTCCTAATTTCACACAGTACAGCTGCAGATGAACGCAATCCAGCTCGTCTTCCATTGAGCGAACACTGCAGGTAGCACCGATGGTAACAGCCAGTCGCCAACCCGGCGTGGAACTCAGCGGCACATAGTCAACTCCTGTCTCCTACCTCAGCAACTGCAACAGGTGACCCTGAGGCACAAGGGCCTGGTCCACAATGCAACCAAAGCCGCCACTGGTGGCCCAATTGGTGAACACTGTGAACTGTGAACAATGAATTGGACTCGCAGTGTTCTACACTGCTAATGTCCAGCAGGGTCTTGCACTGTCCGTTAGATTGCGTACCGAGTTCCTGGTTGAAGCAGGCTGTAATATGGTGCACAAGTCCAGCTCCACTCCTATTCAGCGATTCACTAGTGGGGGAAGACCTGCAGTACTTGGTGTTCCTAATAACCAACAGTGTCTTGCGATCGTGAAAAAGATGCAAAGGACTAACAATTACACCTTTGGTTAGAGCCATAGGCACCGCTGCATTCAAGCGTGCTGCCACAATGGCCTCCTGTCCACTATGTATTTCTGTTCTCATCTCCTCTCCTCCCAGCAAGGATAAGGTTTGCACTTTCCACTGTCCATATGCAATGGATCATCCTCCATGATTTTTGCTGCCTTGAAATTAAATTCTTCCAACATACGCACCTTCTCCTCACCTGACCACAGCTACTCCAATGCCTTGGTTCATTCCTCCAACTACTCTTCTCACAGCACATTCCCATGCAACTCCTGCCCTTTCACCTCCTTCCCCAGCACCACTCGGCCACTCAGGAAGTTCTTCTCCGTGAAGTGACTATTATTATGGTGTTCTTCCAATTTAGCCTCTTGTACTCACAAAGTAGTCACCTCTAAAATAAAGGACACAGAACAGCTCCATCTGTCCAGCAGGGTAATCCCAGCTTCCAATCACTTTAATTTTCCACCCCGCTGCTCTCCATCTTGCGCATTCTACAATATTTCAATGAAACCTAATGAAAACTCAAGAAATAGTACTTCAGCTTGTCCAGCACACCATAGCAGTTGGGACTCAAAACTAAATTGAACATTTTCAGATAAAGAGAAAAAGCTGGATATGTCAGAACTGGTAAATTCTGAAGCAAGGTTGTTCTTCTGTAACCATTACATCAGCTTTTCCTCTCTTACCAATGTTACCAATCTAATTAGTACCTTCAGCATTCTTGTATATCTCATTTCCAACAACTGTCGAGTTCCAGCAAAATGTTTTTCTCTCATCATTCATCTCCCTCAGCTACGATTAAAATGCAGTAACTCTCTCTCTCTTAAGTGCATTTTTTATCACAAAGACAATATTAGTTTTGAAAGAATTTGATTTAGTATTCAATTTCAATGTGATAGCAGCCTTGCACCAAATCTTCTAGTGCATTAGTGATCTCAAGTAGGGAATGAAATGTCCATGACATGAAAATAGGTGGAAGGGCATATTGTGAATCACATTATGATTCTGCACTGGGATATAGAAAGACAGAGTTTTAGAGCGAAAGACTGAGCAATAGGGAATAAAACCTGATAAATAGAGTTTCATGTGGAAAAGTACATAGTCATCCACTTCAGCAAAAGGAATCAAAATGTGGATTATTATCTGAAGAGAGAGAGACTGCAATTGAGAAGCTGAGGGATTTAGGTGCCTGAGTGCATGAATCACAAAAAGTTATCAGGCAATTCCTACTAGTAGTTAGTGTGTTGGCTTTTACCAAGAGATCCGAGTTTAAGAACAAATAGGCTCTGTTATAGTTGTACCAGGGTGTTGTTGAGGTCACTCCTGGAATATTATGCACAATTTTGAACCTTGTACCTAAAAAGCAATATATTAGCATTGGAAGCAGTCCAAAGTGTTCCATATTTAATATTTCAGTAATATTTGAGTACTATTGTAAATATTGATTAGGCATTGTTTACATAATTATGTACTATTATATGTAAAAGTACGTGAATGGCACATGTCATTATGCTACCACATCATAAGTGCGTGCCTCACTAAAGTAAAGAATGAAGTGGACACACATCTCCTGGTTCCACATGTTTTTTCTTTCCATTAGTTTTACAAAACATAACACAAAGGAGGTGCAGAAGGCTAATTCCTGGAATGTGATGATTGCTTTCATAGTTCAACTAGACAGCTTGGTCCGTATTCTTTTGAGCTTAGAAGAATGAAAAGCGACTTTATTTAAGTAAGGGAGGGGGCTATAAAGGGTAGATGTTTTCGCTAGTGGGTGAGCCACAAACAAAGTGGCATAGCTACAAAGAATGGCACCAGTCATTTAAAACTGAGGTTCATATAGAGGACTTCTCGCAGGGGTAATGAACATCCAGAATTCTCAGCAACCTTCCCATCGCCTCCAACCAGGATGCTGGAGGCCATATCATAGGAAATATTTAAGATAGATAAATAGTTAAAAAAACATTCAAGGAATTGAGGTAAGTACAGATGAGCCATTATATTAAAATAGTGAGACAGTCTCAAGAGACCAAGTGAGATATTCTGCTCCCGTTTCTTGTGACTGAAGCAATAATCCATTGCAACCAGCTCTGAAATAGTCAGCTGGCTGAACCATCATATCTGAAACCAGAGGTTCAATTCAGTTTTTACATAGGTGCTCAAAACAGCACTCAAAAGTTTGTGGAAACATCATGGCAGATGTCATTCACCCATGTTTGGAGGCTCCCAATCACAGGGTGGCCTATGGTATCTACAGGTTAAGACAACACTTGCTTGTCAAATGGTACAGAGAGATATCTCTGTACCATTTGTGGTACCACTATATGTGGTACATATAGGTACCAATGACATAGGTAGGAAAAGGGGAGAGGTCCTGAAAGGAGAATATAGGGAGTTAGGAAGGGAGTTGAGAAAAAGGACCGCAAAGGTAGTAATCTCGGGATTACTGCCTATGCCACGCGACAGTGAGAGTAGGAATGCAATGAGGTGGAGGATAAAGCGTGGCTGAGGGATTGGAGCAGGAGGCAGGGATTCAAGTTTTTGGATCATTAGGACCTCTTTTGGCACAGGTGTGACCTGTACAAAAAGGATGGGTTGCACTTGAATCCTAGGTGGACCAACATCCTGGCGGGGAGATTTGCGAAGGCTACTGAGGCGACTTTAAACTAGAATGGTTGGGGGGGGGGGGGTGGGAATCAAATTGAAGAGACTAGGAGAGAGAAGGTTAGTTCACAAATAGGGAAAGCTAGTAGACAGTGTGTGAGGGAGGATAGGCAGGGGACAGAGATCAGGAGCACTCAGACCAAGGATGTAGGGGAGAAGGAAGAAAAAGATAACAAAGTTGTTTGCTCCATTAAGGATAAACAGACAGTAAGAGGTGGAGAGTTTTTTTAAGTGCATCTATTTTAATGCTAGGAGCACTGTAAGAAAGGTGGATGAGCTTAGAGCATGGATTGATACCTGGAAATATGATGTTGTAGCTATTAGTGAAACATGGTTGCAGGAGGGGTGTGATTGACAACTAAATATTCCAGGATTTCATTGCTTCAGGTGTGATAGAATAGGAGGGGCAAGAGGGGGAGGTGTTGCATTGCTTGTCAGAGAAAATATAACAGCAGTGCTCTGGCAGGATAGATTAGTGGACTCCTCTAGAGAGGCTATTTGGGTGGAACTGAGGAATGGGAAAGGTGTAGTGACGCTTATAGGGGTGTATTATAGACCACCTAATGGAGACTGAGAACTGGAGGAGCAAATTTATAAGGAGATAGCAGATACTTGTAGTAAGCACAAGGTTGTGATTGTGGGAGATTTTAACTTTCCACACACAGACTGGGAAGCCCATTCTGTAAAATGGATAGATGGTTTGGAGTTTGTCAAATGTGTGCAAGATAGTTTTTTGCAGCAATACATAGAGGTACCAACTAGAGAAGGGGTAGCGTTGGATCTCCTGTTAGGGAATGAGATAGGGCAGATGACAGAGGTATGTGTTGGGGAGCACTTCGGGTCCAGTGATCACAATACCATTAGTTTCAATATAATTATGGAGAAGGATAGGACTGGACCCAGGGTTGAGATTTTTGATTGGAGAAAGGCTAACTTTGAGGAGATGCGAAAGGATTTAGAAGGAGTGGATTGGGACAATTTGTTTTATGGGAAGGATGTAATAGAGAAATGGAGGTCATTTAAAGGTGAAATTTTGAGGGTACAGGATCTTTACGTTCCTGTTATGTTGAAAGGAAAGGTTAAAAGTTTGAGAGAGCCAGGGTTTTCAATGGATATTGGAAACTTGGTTCAGAAAAAGAGAGGGATTTACAATAAATATAGGCAGCTTGGAGTTAATGAGGTGCTCCAGGAATATAAAGAATGTAAAAAGAATCTTAAGAAAGAAATTAGAAAAGCTAAAAGAAGATATGAGGCTGCTTTGGCAAGTAAGGTGAAAATAAATCCAAAGGGTTTCTACAGTTATATTAATAGCAAAAGGATAGTGAGAGATAAAATTGGTCCCTTAGAGAATCAGAGTGGACAGCTATGCGCAGAGCCAAAAGAGATGACGGAATATTTTGAACAATTTCTTTTCTTCGGTATTCACTAAGGAGAAGGATATTGAATTGTGTAAGGTAAAGGAAACAAGAAGGGTAGTTATGGAAAGTATGATAATTAAAGAAGAGGAAGTACTGGCGCTTTAAGGAATACAAAAGTGGATAAGTCTCCGGGTCCGGACAAGATATTCCCTAGGACCTTGAGGGAAGTTAGTGTGGAAATAGCACGGGCTCAGACAGGAATATTTCAAATGTCATTAGAAACTGGGATGGTGCCGGAGGATTGGCATATTGCTCATGTGGTTCCATTGTTTAAACAGGGTTCTAAGAATAAACCTAGCAATTATCATCCTGTGAGTTTGACGTCAGTGGTGAGTAAATTAATGGAAACTATTCTTAGAGATGGTATATATAATTATCTGGATAGATAGGGTCTGATTAGGAACAGTCAACATGGATTTGTGCGTGGAAGGTCATGTTTGACAAATCTTATTGAATTTTTTGATGAGGTTATAGGAAAGTTGACAAGGGTAAAGCAGTGGATGTTGTCTATATGGACTTCAGTAAGGCCTTTGACAAGGTTCCACACAGAAGGTTAGTTAGGAAGGTTCAATCGTTAGGCATTAATATCGAAGTAGTAAAATGGATTCAGCAGTGGCTGGATGGGAGATGCCAGAGAGTAGTGGTGGATAACTGTGTGCCAGATTGGAGGACAGTGTCTAGCGGTGTGCCTCAGGGATCTGTACTGAGTCCAATGCTGTTTGTCATATATATTAATAATCTGGATGATGGGGTGGTAAATTGGATTAGTAAGCATGCAGATGATACTAAGAAAGGTGGTGTTGTGGATAATGAAGTAGGTTTTCAAAGCTTGGAGAGAGATTTAGGCCAGTTAGAAGAGTGGGCTGAAAGATGGCAGATGGAGTTTAATGCTGAAAAATGTGAGGTGCTACATTTTGGTAGGACTAATCAAAATAGGACGTACATGGTAAATGGTAGGGCATTAAAGAATGCAGTAGAACAGAGGGATCTAGGAATAATGTTGTATAGTTCCCTGAAGGTGGAATCTCATGTGGATAGGGTGGTGAAGAAAGCTTTTGGTATGCTGGCCTTTATAAATCAGAGCATTGAGTATAGGAGTTGGGATGTAATGTTGAAATTGTATAAGGCATTGGTGAGGCCAAATTTGGAGTATTGTGTACAGTTCTGGTCACCGAATTATAGGAAAGATGTCAATAAAATTGAGAGAGTACAGAGGAGATTTACTAAAAGGTTGCCTGGGTTTCATCTCCTAAGTTACAGAGAAAGGTTGAACAAGTTAGGTCTTTATTCCTTGGAGCATAGAAGGTTGAGGGGGGACTTGATAGAGGTATTTAAAATTATGAGGGGGATAGATAGAGTTGACATGGATAGGCTTTTTCCATTGAGAGTGGGGGAGATTCAAACAACAGGATATGAGTTGAGAGTTAAAAGGCAAAAGTTTAGGGGTAACACGAGGGGGAACTTCTTTACTCAGAGATTGGTAGCTGTGTGGAACGAGCTTCCAGCAGAAGTGGTTGAGGCAGGTTCAATGTTGTTGTTTAAAGTTAAATTGGATAGATATATGGACAGGAAAGAAATGAAAGGTTATGGGCTGAGTGCAGGTCGGTGGGATTAGATGAGAGTAAGAGTTCAGCACGGACTAGAAGGGCCGAGATGGCCTGTTTCCGTGCTGTAATTGTTATATGGTTATATGTTATATGATTATATGATATCCTGTACTGCAGAACTCAGACAAGTTTACCTGCAGCAATTTTTTTTATTATATGAAGTAATAATTACTTTCATTATTAGAAATTAAAGCATGGCCAATTCATCAAACATAATTCCAGAAATAAAACAAAGCACATTTATACATCCCACAGCAACAAATTAAAATTACATATTGGGCAAAATAGAACTTATATTAAAAATTAAATTTCTATCTATTCCTATAAAGTTTTAAACAGCTTCCCTTTTAATGCCTGGATTTTGACAGTTCAGTTTAGCGGGAATTATGATTAAACATCAGCAGAAATAACAATGTTCTCCTTATCACACTAAGTGAGTTTGATTAAGATGCCAATAATGACCATGTTCCAGTAAATGAAAGGCATATAGCTGTAAAGAGACTGGAAACTGATCTCTATAGAATTAGCCTATGTGAACCACAGATAAAACTACCACCAGCATTCTCCAGCCACAGAGTTAATTACGTGTCAGGCTTAATTATCCTTGTCACTAATAGAATGTTAGATATGCAAATGAATGTTTTAGTTGTAGTTTGCAGGCTTTTGAATATCGGGAATAGAAAATGGATGTTGGAAATTACCAACAGCATGGTCAGATTCTGCAGTCCATTCAATCTATCCTATGACACCTTCCCTTTTACCCTTTCCTCTTTCTAAATCTTCAAAATTCTTCAGTGTTTTTTTCATCAGTTCATCAACATTAAGTGTTAACTCTGATTCTCACTTCACAGGTGCTCACCAAACTTTTGTGTTTTCAGGCATTTCCTGTCTTGCTTCAGATTTTCAGAAGTTGCGATGCTCTGTTTTTGTCCCATTCTTAACTTTAATATGAAGGAACAGCCCTTTCTAGCTCCAACCTCTTTGTGGAGGTTGCATCTCTCCATGTTTGACTGCATGGTCTTCCTCCTACATTCCAAAACATGCAGACTGACGGGTTAACTGGTCACAGTAGATTACCAAGTGTATAGGTTAGTGGTACAAGCTGTGAGGAGCTGATGTGGATGCAGGGACAGTAGAAAATATGACTGCAGCTTCAGGGTTAAAGATGGCCAATGCAGAGAGCCAGATTTTGTACCAAACGACTCTAAATTTTTGATTAATATATGCAATACTATCATCCAACTGCATACTACTAAACTCTTTTTTCCTAAGCAGTGTTTATTACGTTATGACAAGGAGGATCTCAAGTGAAGGCCTTTTACTTTCATTTGAACAGGAGCCAATCCCTGCAGGTATAAGCAACTTACAGTGATGCTAGAAAGTTAGTCAACCCTGTAGAATTTTCTCTATTTCTGCATAAATATGACCTAAAATGTGATCAGATCTTCATGCAAGTCCTAAAAGTAGACAAAGAAAACCCAATTAAATAAATAATGCAAAACATTATACTTGTTCATTTATTTATTGAGAAAAATGATCCAATATTACATATATTTGTTGGAAAAGGTATATGAACCTCTGGGGTAATACCTTCTACAAAAGCTATTTAGAGTTGAGTGTTCCAATCAATGAGATGAGATTGGAGATGTGGGTTGTAGAGGTGCCTGCCCTATAAAAAAGACACACAAGTCAAGTTACTGACACAGCCTGCTCTTTTCAAGAAAGATCCATATGTGCACCATGTCTCAATCAAAATAACTTCAGAGGACCTTAGAAAAAGAATTGCATAAAGCTGGAAAAGGCTACAAAAACATTTCAAAAGACCTACAGAATTCTCAAAAACTTGCTAAAATCTCTGTTCTTGTATCCACTAAAAGAAAAATACTAAACAAGAATGGTGCTCATGGAAGGACACCACGGTTCTCCAAAAAAAAACAAACAACAAACAATTGCTGTACATCTCAAGTTTGCAAAAGACCATCTGGATGCTCTATAGCACTTCTGAGACAATGTTTTGTAGATAGATGAGCAAAAGTTGAACTTTTTGGAAGAAATGCACATTGCTACGTTTGGAGGGAAAAGGGCACTGCACATCAACACCAAAACCTCATCCTAACTATGAAGCGTGGTGGAAGGAACATTGTGGTTTGGGGCCACCTTGCTGCCTCAGGGCCTGGACAGCTTGCAATCAAGGAGGGAATAGTGAATTCAAAATTGTATCAAGACATTTTGCAAGAGAATGTCAGGGAAGCAGTCCAACACCTGAAGCTTAACAGAAGTTGGATAATGCAACAAGCCAATGATCCGGAAGACCAAAGTAAATCAACAATAGAATGGTTTAAAAAGAAGAAAATTAGTGTTTTGGAATGGCCCAGTCAAAGTCCTGACTGTAATCCTAGAGAAATGTTGTGAAAGGACCTGAAGCAAGCGGTTCGTGTCAGGAAGCTTACCAACATCCCAGAGTTGAAGCAGTTTTGTCAGGAGGAATCACCTAAAATTCTTCCAAGCTAATGTGCAGGACTGATCAACAGTTGCCGAAAACATTTGGTTGAAGTTACTGCTGTACAAGTGCGTCACAGCAGTTACTGAAAGCAAAGGGTCACATACTTTTTCCAACAGATACATGCAATATTAGATAATTTTTCTCAATAAACAAATAAACAAGTACAATGTTTTTGTGTTATTTATTTAATTGGGTTCTCTTTATCTAGTTTTAGGACTTGCATGAAGATCTGATCACATTTTAGGTCATAATTATGCAGAAATAAAGAATATTCTATAGGGATAATTAACTTTCTAGCACTCCTGTTTTTCTCTTTGCCCAAAATATGCCTGCTTCCTACCTGCCAATTTTCAGATCTTAGTAGTACCTGAAAGACACGAATCCTTAGAAATATATATATCAGCAAAATACTGCATGCTGCTTTTGACAGTTTACAGTCCAACTGGAACTCAAGAGGACAGCAAACAGGGTGGGGATTGCACTTAAGGTCTAAGATTTTGCATGGCAAAACTCCAGTAGTTGGGACTAACTTAAACATCTGCAAAGATTTTTTTTACTAGAAAAGTTATAAAAGTGAAAGCAGTATTTTACTTTGAAAGTTCTGTTCAGTTTAGTTTCTTCTCATTTCTTCTCTAAAGTTGTAAAAGAATGTGTCCCATGCTGCAAGGCCCAATATATAGAACTGCAAAAGCATGAAGTTACTAGCTGTATACCCATACCTAGGTCAGTGATCTTTGTCATTTGAGGCATTGTGTTTAGTTTTAAACTAAAAGCACTTTAACTGCAAGTAGTAATGCACATCTTTTCTGAAAAATTACTCAGAATAATGTTACATATTAATAAACTGATGAATTCTCATTACCAGTGTTCACATTTGCTGTACCTTTTTAAAAGTTATACATCTTACAACTTATTGTAATCACTATCAAACACTGACACCTACAGGACCAAAACCTCATTACCTCTTACTTTTAAAAAGCCATGATATCAGGCAAAAAACTAAATTACAATTTATCAAATAGAGTAAAATATCTATATTATATAACTACCCAGTTATATTTAAACTAGGCAAAACTAATAAGTATTTTACCTAACATGGCACAGAACACAAAACTTACACATCTGAAAGACAGTCCATTAATAATTCTTCCTAAACTCCTACAAGTGAGAATATACATTTGCTGAGCATTGTACCATGATTAAATCTTGTGCTTTTAAATAGTATAGATAATAAAGGAATTATATTCTTCAGATTAATCATTCCATTTATGTAAAATATCAGGATTGGATGTCGCCTGAAAGCACGAACCACCAGACTCAAACACAGCTTCTATTCCACTGTTATCAGACTCTTGAATCGACCTCTCATACACTTAAAAAAAATGAACTGAACTCCTACCTACTTCATTTTGAGCCTTGTACTTTATCTACCTGCACTGCATTTTCTCTCTAACTTCAACACTATATTCTGCATTGTTTTCTCTTTACTACCTCAACATATGACATGATCTGTCTGCTTGCATGCAGAACAAAAGCCTTTTACTGTATCTCAGTGCATGTTATAATAGTAATAATAATAATCTAATACTAACATCTTGGCTGAATTGATCACAAAATATGTTCTGAATAACCAGGTCTGGCAACTGTAAGAATCATGTAAAACCAGCCCAAGCACCAAGGCAGGATTAAACGCTAGGCAGACTCCACCTTTGTAAATGGTTACGATCAAAAGCAAAGGAACGAACCTACTTTCCTCACTAACTAAACATGAGCCTGCTTACACAGAATGGTTCACACACAGCCATGTGAATACTTCTTTGGAGCTGCAATTGTAAAAGTTTAAAGATTTCAAATATTAATTAGCCCTGCACAGCTGAGGTACTGTCACACTATTAGGAACTCTTATACTATGTTAATGTTAATTAAAAGACTTACTTGCTACTTATTCCCAGAAGTGAAAATAATTCAGCCTTTTATTCTCAACACACTTACCATTTTTGGCTGAGACTGTATGGATACAGTTATCTTGAAATGTGCAAATCTTTTATATATTAAAGTTGTACACATACATGTTCAATATTCCCTGATCAAGGTGATAAGCATATACAAGGATATGATATTTAATTACCCAATCTCTTCCAATTTATTTCAACATGTGCAAACACTCCTCCATTCCAATGAAAAGGCACTGCACACCACACCAAAACAAACATGCCTTGAATAGAAGAAAAAATTAATTGGAGAAAGGCAAGCAGCAGAGTGACACTATGGAAAGAATCTGAGATAATTGCATGCTACATACATGTATACATACCCAGAAAGAACTTCCTAGGAGTTCTGATTTCTTCATCTTTACAGTCTGACATGTTAGATCAATAGCCCAAAAGAAAAGAGAACAAGAAGCAAGTTGATTTTGATTCAGCCCAGCATTTTACAGTGACCAGTGCACAGTGCTACTTTGTTGGCAAAGCAGAGAGATTAGTAAAGAATGTTTGAGTGTTAATCTTTTCAGTCCCTGCTTTCTCGATCACCTACATCCCTCTTCAAGACTATGAGTTACTATTTATCCCCTCTTTAAATCTGTAATTGGCTTTAATAGTTGAGTTTTCATGATATGGCTCCTGTATTGTGTTATTTTACCAAACTGAAAACAGAGTAAGCAGCCAACATGTTTATCATTGCAGCATAGTGGTTAGTGTACAGCTTTACAGTGCTAGTGATCAGGGTTCTATTCATGCTGCTGTCTATAAGGAGTTCGTACATTCTCCTGTGACTACATGGGTTTCCACCAGGTGCTCCAGTTTCCTCCCAAGTTCCGAAGATGTATAGCTTAGTACGTTGTGGGCATGCTATGTTGCTGCTGTAAGCATGATACCACTTGTAGGATGCTCCTAACACATATTAAGACTGTTTTGGTCGTTGGTGCAAACAGCACACTTCATTGTATGCTGTTTCAATGTACATGTGACAAATAAAGTTAATCTTTAAGTAAAGCCAAATCTCAATCTTTAACAGTGTCAGGATAAAAATTAAAATTTTCTTTTAAGACAATGCACTCTTTCTTTAATCAAATCTAAAGTACAAAGCAGCACTGTACGAGACCATTAAGTATGGATATACAATTTTAGCAACTTGAATGGAGCCACCTCCATCTTGCACAAATTCAGACGCATCTTTGTTTAATATTAACAGACATCATTTTCTTGATTCATATAAAATACCCAAATGGCATTTAGCCAATTCAACAAATATAGGACATCCTCCAATCATTCTCAGGAAATACCCATTTAGAAAATCAACCCTGTATTTTCCTTGCACTATAAGCATTAATATTTAGATTTCCCTTCAAATCAATGTTTGAGGTACAATGCTCGGTTGTACAGGATAAGTTGGTTAGTCCAAAGCAAGTTAAACTCCACAGTGTCACAAGTGGCCTTAGACAGAATTTCTTCAGTAAGATTCAGAACAGACTCTTGATTATCATTAAACATCCCAAAAGCCCTTACATTCATTAAGAACAAAGACAGGCAAAATTATACTATTGCCCATTGGTAGAATAAAATATTTGAGGTACATAATGGGATGGAAGACTACAAAAACATTGTACACCACTGAGTCCCCAGAAGACAGAGCACCAGTGGAAAATATTAAATTAATTTAGATCATTTCATCCCCATTCTCCTCTTCTTGGATTCTACACATTAACATTCGAATTAGGATCAGTCTCATTTGATACACAGACTGTATTCCCAAGTCCTCCCTTTTAAAAATCTGTCTCATTACAAAAGTTGGAATATTGTCCAGATGTGATAACAAATAGAATTCAATCTGAGGAAATTAATTCCATTACTCAATGCCATTAAACAGAATGCTGACAGTCTTATATTTCTTTTTAGAAAGTTTTGTACCAAACAATTTTGGCACAGTAGTGTAGTGGGGCGGCACAACATTTTACAGTACAGGCGACCTGGGTTCAATTCCCGCTACTGCTTGTAAGGAGTTTGTATGCTCTCCCCCTGACTGTGTGGGTTTCCTCTGGGTGAGCCGGTTTCCTTCCACAGTCCAAATATGCACTGGTTGGTAGGCAAATTGGCCATTGTAAACTGTTTTGTGATGACTCAAGGGTTGTTGCACTGTGTGGCTCAAAGGGCCGGTAGCTCAATACGGAATCTCAATAATAAAACAATACTAATAATCTCCTGGGAAACAATTAGCAGTTAGGTGCAGTTTTATAAAAACTGGTGCAAAGCACATATTTATCTGTATCCAGAATTACTTTAAGTCAATTTTATTTCCGCCCAACACTTAAAGCTGTATACATCTGTAACAGCGAAGCACAAAGCATCAGAATAACTGATGATTTAGCGTAATTTCAATAGAATCAGGGACCTTATTCAACACAAGCAAAAATTGTAGAATGTCTAATTTGCACAAATTACCGTTGAGTGATACTAAACAAAAATCAACTCATTAACATTTAAAACTTACTAGTTGATGGAACACCCTTTTGTTAAAACAGCACATCTTTTGTTTAGGCTCAAATATCAGCAGCAACTTCCTCCTCCTTCCCCCAAATGACAACAAATTGGCTGCTTAGATTTAGAAGCTGAGAAGTTGGCAACATATTTACCTCATTAGCCATGTCAGGCTGAGTTTTCTCCTGTGACTTAGTTAAAACAGAATGCAATGCATATGGTCAATACTACAAATATATCTGATTAGATATAGAGGACAAGTTATAAAAGGGAGAGAATGGCTTCAAACAGTAAAGAGATGTGCTGGAAGGTAAAGTTAGTGATAAACACACAAATTACCAGAGGAACTCAGTTGGTCAGGCAACATCTATGGAGGGGATAAACAGTCAATGTTTCAGGCTCTGAACATTCATCAGGACTGGAAAGGGGTAGTATCCAGAATAAGCAGGTAGCCAGAGGGGGAGGAGAACAAGCTAACAAGTGAGATGGAACTTGGGCGGATGAGGGAGTGGGGATGAAGTATGAAGCTGGAAGGTGATAGGTGGAGGTAGAAAAGGGCTGAAGAAAGAGCAAACTAATTGGAAACTTCAGTGGACCATGGAAGAAAGGAAAGGAGGAGGGGGCACCGGAGGGAGGTGACAGGCAAGTAAGGAGAAAAGAAGGGGTGAGAGGGGAAATCAGAATGGGAAATGAAAAAGAGAGGAGGAGGGAAGGGGAAAGAAACAACCAGAAATTAGAGAAATTGATGTTCATGCCATCAGACTAGCCGGATTGAATATGAAGTGTTGCTCCTCCTACCTGTTTGGGCTTCTAATGCAGTAGAGACAGCCATGGAAAAACATGCCAAACTGGGAATGCGAAAAGGAATTGAAATGGTTAGCCACTGAGAATCTGCCTTTTGCTGCAGACAGAGCAAAGGTGCTTGACGAAGTGGTTTCCCCCAGTCAACATCTGGTCTCACCAATGTAGAAGAGAAGCATCTTGAATGGTAGTCAGGGAGGAGGTATCGGGGCAAGTGTTGCACTTGCTATGCTTGCAGGGATAAGTGCCAGAAGGGAGATCAGTGAGGAGCGATGAGTGGACAAGGGGATCACACAGAGTCACGTAGGCAGAATAGGGAAAGATGTGGTTAGTGGTAGGATCCCATTCGAGATGTCAGAAGTTACAGAGAATAATATGCTGGATACACCTCCTTCTTCACCACCGTTCAGGCCCTAAACAGTCATTACAGTAGAAGTGACAATTCACCAGCAAGTCTGTCAGGTCAGGTCATCTATTGTATTCAGTGAACCCTGTGCGGTCCCCTCTACATTGGCAAGGCCTAATGCAGATTCGGGGACTGCCCAGTCAAGCACCTTCACTCGTTCCACCACAAAAGGCAGGGTGCCCAGCGGCTACCCATTTTAATCCCAATTCCCATTCTGATATGCCTGTCCATGGCCTCCTCTACTGCTATAATGCAGCCAAACTCAAACTGAAAGAGCAACACTTAACATTCTGTCTGGTGAACCTCCAACCAGATGGTATGAACATCAATTTCTCTAAGCTTCAGTAATTTCTCCCCCCCACCCCCACTTTTCCATTTCCATTCAGGTTACCCTTTCATCCCTCACCTGGCCATCACCTCCCTCTAGTTCCCCTCCTCCTTCCCTTTCTTCCATGCTCCACTGTACTGTTAGATTCTTCCTTCAGCCGTTTACCTCTTCCACCTATCCCCTCCCAGCTTTTCACTTCATCCCATCTTCCCCACCCTTCCACCTCCCCGTCACTTGGTCTCACATACATTACCTGCCAGCTGTACTCCTTCCTCTCCCCCAGTCGTCTTATTCTTGCTTCAGCACCTTTCACATTTCCAGTCCTGTTGAAGGGAGTCAGCTCAAAACATCGACTGTGTATTTTCCTCAACAGATGCTGTCTGACTTGCTGAGTTCCTCCTGCATCTTGTGTGTATTGCTCAAGATTTCCAACATCTGTAAAACCTCTTGTGTTTAAGTTAATAACAAAGCTTCATACTTTTCATGTCTTGGTAGTTGATTTAAATTATTTGCCCAAATTACACATCCAATGACCTCACAGCAAGTGTGTTAACTACAAACACACAGATGGGCTAGATAAGGCAAGCATTTTATTCAAAATGAATTCCTCCCTACCCAATGTGTGATTAAATCATTATGGAATCAGGAACTAAAATTAAAACATTGTTAAAACTTAATAGAAGTATAAGTTTATTTAAATTGCTGCTTTCATTTAAATTTGTTACACAAAATATTTTTCATGATAAAACAAATACACTATCAAATGCAGTAATCATATACAACAGTTCATCTCTGTGCAACGGGAGAACACACATCATAGTACAATGATCTCCGTTTTATTATTTCCTACATTATTATTGCACATTGGTAAATTATTGTGCATTTTAATCTGTACTTTATTAGTTTATATTTATTATTAATTATTATTGCTAAGTGTTTTTAAATGATGATGCTGTAATTTCCCACTCGGGATCAATAAAGTACTTATATTATTATGACTACCACCATTTTATTACAGTAACACTAACCTGAAAAGGCACGGCGTCGTGTCGTGTGTTCATTGGTCATTCGGACAGCTGTACATAGCTTCAACATCACTAACATGGTAATGATCATGGTAATACTTTGTAACAAGAGGGGTGGCTCAAAGTACCTTCCAAACCTTAAGCAAAGAAAGCATTAGATTCACACTTCGAACTGTACAAACTATTTTCATCTCAAAAAAGAACAGGTAATTTTGGGCCTCCATTCCCCTCTGCCTCATGTACAATGTCTTCCCTCAAATGCGTTAATGTTGCCAACTTCAAACTATTATGCACCTTTCTATTTAACAGGATGCAAATATCAAAGTCATTAGTTATTGTCCATCCCCAGTTGCCTGAAAGAAAGAACTGCTGTAATCATTCTGGTAAAGATGCTCCCAACAAAATTGTTAAGCAGGCAGTTCAAGATTTAGAGTCAGCCACAAAGAAATGGTAATACACTACAGCCTCAACTCACATAGGGTTTAAAATCCAGAAATGGCTCCAAACTCAGTAACTAGGATTCCATTTTTAACTACTACCTACAGAATGTTTTTTAAAGTATAATAAATAATTTAACATTAATAAGCTTAATATTCACTAATAATATTACCACTATGAGCACTATTTGTGCTAGTTTGTTACTTCAGCAGTGGATGGTGAGAAAGTTCTTTGCCCCATTTAAACAACTTATTTAGTCTGGATAGTGCAAGGGACCCCGAAGTAATCAATCCCAATTACTCAAAGTACAGTAAACAACGTCTGTTGTTAATTTGCTCCTGTAATGTTGCCTTATGTTCCTAGGAATATTTATATCCACAGAGGGGTTGTTTGCGAGTTTACAAAACCATGCATATAAGTGACTGTAACGGTTGTTCCTGGTCAGATTGGTGTGGAACTTCGAGGCCAGCACCTAGCATTCCCATGAACCCAGTACACTTGACTTCTCAGGTGGTAGAATCACTGGTTAGGTCTTATTGGAGTAGTCTAGGCAACTAACTCAGGAAGATGGAAACACTGCAGCAATGTGTGCTGGACGTGATGGGAATGAATATTCAAGGTGGTGGATAAATTCCCAATCAAACAAGTGACTTCGTCTGAGTGGTATCACACTTCTCAATTGGTGATGGAGTTGCACTCTTCCAGATAACTGGTGAGCATTCCACCACACTGTTAACTTGTGGCTTGCTGATGGTGGAAAGGCTTCCAGGAGTCAGAAGGACAGTCACTTGTTACGGGGCACACAGTCTTTGATCTGCACTTGCAGTTACAGTACTGCCACAATGCTTGATTTTGAGTGAATCGTGACCTTCAAGAAGTTGAGGGTGGTGGACTCCGTGTTGGTAGTATTATTGAAAATCAAAAGGAAGTGGTTAGAAGTAGTCTCGCTGGACCCAATCCTTGCTTGGCATCAATAGGACAAAAACAAGTTAACTGTTATTTATTCACGCAGGTTTAATAGTGTCAATAGAAACATAGAAAATAGGTGCACGAGTAGGCCATTCAGCCCTTCGAGACTGCACTGCCATTCAGTATGCTCATGGCTGATCATCCAACTCAGAACCCTGTATCTGCCTTCTCCCTATACCCCCTGATCTCTTTAGCCACAAGGGCCATATCTAACTCCCTCTTAAATATAGCCAATGAACTGGCCTCAACTGTTTCCTGTGGCAGAGAATTCCACAGATTCACCACTCTAAGTGAAGAAGTTTTTTCTCACCTCGGACCTAAAAGTCTTCCCCTTTATCCTTAAACTGTGACCCCTCGTTCTGGACTTCCCCAACATCGGGAACAATCTTCCTGTATCTAGCCTGTCCAATCCATTTAGAATTTTATACGTTTCAGTAAGAACCCCACCTCAATCTTCTAAATTCCAGCGAGTATAAGCCTAGTCGATCCAGTCTTTCATCGTATGAAAGTCCTGCCATCCCAGGAATCAATCTGATGAACCTTCTTTGTACTCCCTCTATGGCAAGAATGTCTTTTCTCAGATTAGGGGACCAAAACTGCACACAATACTCCAGGTGTGGTCTCACCAAGGCCTTGTACAACTGCAGCAGTACCTCCCTGATCCTGTACTCGAATCCTCTTGCTATGAATGCCAGCATACCATTCGCCTTTTTCACCACCTGCTGTACCTGCATGCCCACTTTCAATGACTAGTATACAATGACACCCAAGTCTCGTTGCACCTCCCCTTTTCCTAATCGACCAGCATTCAGATAATAATCTGTTTTCCTGTTCTTGCCACCAAAGTGGATAACCTCACATTTATCCACACTAAATTGCATCGGCCATGAATTTGCCCACTCACCTAACCTATCCAAGTAACCCTGCATCCTCTTAGCATCCTCCTCACAGCTAATACTGCCGCCCAACTTCGTGTCATCCGCAAACTTGGAAATGCTGCATTTAATTCCCTCATCTAAGTTATTAATATATATTGTAAACAACTGGGGTCCCAGCACTGAGCCTTGCGGTACCCCACTAGTCACTGCCTGCCATTCTGAAAAGGTCCCGTTTATTCCCACTCTTTGCTTCCTGTCTGCCAACCAATTCTCTATCCACATCAATACCATACCCCCAATACCGTGTGCTTTAAGTTTGCACATTAATCTCCTATGTGGGACCTTGTCAAAAGCCTTCTGAAAATCCAAATATACCACATCCACTCATTCTCCCCTATCCACTCTACTAGTTACATCCTCAAAAAATTCTATGAGATTTGTCAGACATGATTTTCCTTTCACAGATCCATGCTGACTTTATCCAATGATTTCACCGCTTTCCAAATGTGCTGTTATCACATCTTTGATAACTGACTCTAGCATTTTCCCCACCACCGATGTCAGGCTTACCGGTCTACAATTCGCCGGTTTCTCTCTCCCTCCTTTTTTAAAAAGCAGGGTTACATTAGCCACCCTCCAGTCCTCAGGAATTAATCCAGAATCTGAAGAGTTTTGAAAAATTATCACTAGTGCATCCACTATTTCTTGGGCTACTTCCTTAGGCACTCTGGGATGCAGACCATCTGGTCCTGGGGACTTATCTGCCTTTAATCCCTTCAATTTACCTAACACCACTTCCCTACTAACATGCATTTCCCTCAGTTCCTCCATCTCACTGGACCCTCTGTCCCCTACTATTTCCAGAAGATTACTTATGTCCTCCTTAGTGAAGACAGAACCAAAGTAGTTATTCAATTGGTCTGCCATGTCCTTGTTCCCCATGATCAATTCACCTGTTTGACTGTAAGGGACCTACATTTGTCTTAACCAATCTTTTTCTTTTCACATAACTGTAAAAGCTTTTACAGTCAGTTTTTGTGTTCCCTACCAGCTTTCTCTCATAATCTTTTTTTCCCTTTCCTAATTAAGCCCTTTGTCCTCCTCTGCTGGACTCTGAATTTCTCCCAGTTCTCAGGTGTGCCACTTTTTCTGGCTAATTTGTATGTTTCTTCTTTGGAATTGATACTATCCCTAATTTCCCTTGTCAGCCATGGGTGCACTACCTTCCCTGGTTTATTCTTTTGCCGAACTGGGATGAACAATTGTTGTAGTTCATCCATGCGATCTTTAAGTGCTTGCCATTGCATATCCACCGTCAACCCTTTAAGTATCATTTGCCAGTCTATCTAATTCACGTCTCATACCTTCAAAGTTACCCTTCTTTAAGTTCAGAACCTTTGTTACTGAATTAACTATATCACTCTCCACCTTAATGAAGAATTCCACCATATTATGGTCACTCTTACCCAAGGGGCCTCGCGCGACAAGATTACTAACCAATCCTTCCTCATTGCTCAATACCCAGTCTAGAATGGCCTGTTCTGCTAATGTCTGCCAATGTCTGCTCTGTGCTTCATTTTCTGTGTTACTAATGAAATTGAACACTGACCAGTCATCAGAGATTATGTCCACTCTTATGATAGAAAACTATTGATGAAGAACAATGACTTATCGCTCCAGAATTAAAGTTTCATGCATTCTGATGCACAAGATCTGACAAAGGGTCTTCAACCCAAGACACCAACTCAGTTTCCCTTTCTATAGTGCTGTATTTTCCAGCATTTTCTGTTTTCATTTAGTATTTCCATCAGAAATTGGGTCAAAGTTTAGGTGCTACTGCTGAAGCTTACAACGGGCCTGTAATAATAGTGAAACAGACCACAGATTGACAGATCTGGGGGGTGGGAGGTTGTTGGTGCTAGGGAGGAATTAGCTTGGAGGTAACAGAAGTTCAGATTTATCACTGTGGACACTGAACTTGAGTAATGTTGGTGCTCCACAAAGAAATAACCCAATGGTTTCTCCAATATAAAGACCACAATATGAACACTGAATGCAGAACATCAGAACAAGTGAATTTCTGCTTCACCTAGAAGGACTTTTTGGGGTCCCTGGAAGGCAGGAAGTGAAAAGGTGAAAGGACGTTGTGTTGCATCTCTTGCAGATGCATAGGAAAGTGCTGTAATAAAGAACAGACTGGAGAGTCATGAACAGAATGGTCCCTTCAAAAGAGGAGGGGTGGGGATGATGTGCGTGGTGGTGCCACATGCCACTCTTTGAAAGCAGCAGAAACTGGGAAAGGCAACCTGTTCACTGCGAAGACTAGTGAACGGAAAGTGACGACAGGAGAATCCTTGTTCTGTCCAGGAGGCAAGGGTATGAAAGAAGACGTGCAGGAATAGATGAGACGTAGCTAAGGCTCCACTCACTATGGATGACAGCATTAACTGCTGTATGCCAGTCTCTCTCTACCGTACACAAACCACCCGCCAGCCTTCTTCACTTTATCCCACCAGCATTGACCACTACATTATTTGTAATCATTTTCTTCTTTGTTTTCCCAACTTCCCTAAATGGAAGTTACACCAACTTTACTTTTTTCCATATGGAAGTAAACTCCACACTCTAAATATTCTCTAAGTGAGGGAGTTTCTTCTTCATTTGTTAGGGTTAGGGATTCAAGCGGTAGTACGCTCTTTACATTCAGCTGATTAAATCCTTTTATAATTTTTTAAGAGCTCTCGCATGTCTCGTTCATTAAAATTCAGTGGTTATGCAAGATTTCTCAACCTCTCTGTGAATGACAGCAATTTGTCAGTGACATGTAGGATTGGTACCAGAAAGTTTCCCAGTTAATTCCCAAGTTGGTACATTTTAAATAAGGCATCAACTGCACTGGTTGCTGAGACACTAGACCCACAATATCTTAAACAATTAATTAAAATAAACAGCTTTAGAACATGGCATGTTCTGTTGAATAGTACTACATTTCCCATTATGAAATATTAAGTTAGCACACCAAGCATGGATGTATACTTTCTTCAGCCAATGACTGGTGTGTCAAGGCTGACCTGGATGGGAAAGGCAGTTTCCCGGAGCAAATAGCTTTCACCACATTGCGTCCAGATATAATCGTATGGTCTGACACCAGTAGGGAAGTGGTTATTGGTGAACTCACAGTCCCCTGGGAAGACAACATCGATGCAGCCCATGAGTGCAAGTTAACCAAGTATGCAGAATTAAGATCAGAGTGCAGAGACAGAGGGTGGAAGGTCTCATGCTATCCATTCGAAGTAGGCTGCCGTGGGTTTATTGCGTTCACTTTCCAGAAATAGCTGCGTGACCTTGGCTTCACTAGAAGAAAGATCAAGTCAACCAGCAGGGCAGCAGAGACAGGGTCATCATGGGTGTGGACCAAGTACATCCAGAGGGGCAGATAGTCAGACAGTGTATTCATCTTTTGCAAACTCTTCAGTAGGTGCATAGACACCTGAAGAGCAAACTATCTGTTGGATGGAAGTGACTGATAGAGGCAGATGCCAAGTTTTTGAGCTCATCAGTGGGAGGTGGTGCTTTAGCACTGCTGGCCCACTACCTCGAGGGAGTCTTGATCATAAGTGGGCCGAAACTCCTGGAGACAGATGGCAGATCAACTGATGATCCCACTGGTGATAGCACAGGACAGTTAACATCTTAGTCCATGTGTATTTTCAATTCTAATTCTGACAGGTCACATACAATTTAGGTTGCAACCCCTACCAATCAGATCCTTTATCAATTTAAAATTTGTATTGTTTCTGTACAACTCAAATTAAACTTGACCTTGAAATCCTATGCCAACCAAGGGGACTCACTGTGAGTTTTTGTAATAACATGGCAATATTACTAGCCCGCCATAATACTGGCAGGCTACTATTATGCACATTAGCATATGTGACTGTTCAGACATATTGAAGTGCGTAATGCTAGCTTGCCACAATTTAGCTTGCAACCCCTACCAATCAGATCCTTTATCAATTTAAAATTTGTATTGTTTCTGTACAACTCAAATTAAACTTGACCTTGAAATCCTATGCTAACCAAGGGGACTCACTGTGAGTTTTTGTAATAACATGGCAATATTACTAGCCCGCCATAATACTGGCAGGCTACTATTATGCACAAAGCATATGTGACTGTTCAGACATATTGAAGTGCGTAATGCTAGCTTGCCACTTCAAATCTGATGTTTCATTAATAGGGCATTCAGTAATTTTAGTTCGCCAGTAAATTCTGGATAATTAATGGCAAGTCAAAAGCACTTACTATCAATATAATGGAAAAAGATACCAACTCCTATGCTACAAATTGTATCAAACTGTATTGTCACATACTGCTAAACAATTTGAGCCAATTGACTGTTTACCTTGAGAAAATGTCCATGAAGAAACTGTTGTAATGTTGCAAAAACAAATTAAAATTGCTGTTTAGAGACAGGCCTGGCAATTAGTGTCAGAAAACTGGAGTTATTTCCAATGCTTTCCACTTCGCAAGTAGTCAGCATTCAAGCAAAAAAAAAGTTCCGTGACTCCCACAGAATAAACACAAGATTTACTGAACATTTTGTAATGATCTGTTTTCACTTTGACATACAAGTCTTTTTCTGTTGACCAGTGTCAAAAAAGCCAAATTAAATCCAGTTATTCAATGTTGTAAAACAATAAAACATGAAAACTTCTTGGGGGGGAGGGGAGGGAGAGGAAATACTTTTTATAGGCACGGTAGTATTGAAGACTTGCACTCAATAGCTAGCTATACCTCTAGATAAGCTCTACCTGACAATGGGGAAAGTTGCTCAGTTATATAACATGTAACACCATAATGAGCCATATGTCAAATAATACTGAGTCAGAGTGTTGGAAGGAGATAGAGCACCAGGTAACATGACGTCATGACAACACCTTGTCCTCAGTGTTAAAACAAAAGTTAATCATTGACCTTTGGGGGGAGAAAGAGGTTGGGCAGTGCACACGCTCATCCATATCAATGGTGCCAACGTTGAGAGCTTCAAGTTCCAGGGAATTTACATCACTAATAGCCTGTCTTGGTCCACCCATAGATACCACGGCCAAGAAGCCTCACCAATACCTCTACTTCCTCAGGAAGCTAAAGAAATTTGCCACATCCCTGTCAACCCTCACCAATTTTTAATTGATGTACCATAGGAAGCATCCTGTCTGGATGCATCATGACTTGGTATGGAAACTGTTTTGCCCGTGACGGGAGAGTTGTAGGTACAGCTCAGCACATCTCGGAAACCAGCCTTCTTCCATGGATACTGGTCATACTTCTTACTGACTCACCAATAAACTGCTTATTAACTTCAGACCTCACTACTTCTTTGATCCAAACATGAATTCTAGAGGTGAAGCAAGAGTGAGTAACCTTCAGTTAGCATTTGTCTGGCTGTGGCATCGAAGAACTACAAAACTTAAATCAATGGGAAAACAGCCCAGTGGATGAGGTCCAACAGCATCATAGGAATAACTTTAACCAGAAGGATTGCACAGTCCACTTCCACCTTTAAAAGGAAACTAGGGGTGGCCAGTCACATCCAGAACCAGGAAATATTTTTTTTTAAATCAGGTCATCAGCACTAAGAATTTCATATTTGCCTCATTTTACCTCAGATTTACTTCAATTTACCTCACATTTCACATGAAATAGGAGGGAGCTACTTGGCCTATCAAGTATACACTAGCTATCAGAGCGATCCCATTAAACACATTCACCCACTTGGTTCTCTGCAACCCACTTCCACTCATGTGTGGATCAATTCAACCTTAATTCTCCTTCCTACCTATACCAGGGGCAATTTATAGTGTTCAATTAACCTATTAACCAATGTGCCTTTGGATTGTGAGAGGAAACTGGACAGCCCAGGGGAAAACCACATGGTCACAGAGAGCATGTGCAAACTCCACACAGACAGAAGAGAATAGAATAGAATCTGGGTCACTGCAGGTGTGATGCAGTGGCTCTGTTTAACTTGTAAGTAACCTAAAAATCATCATTCTGATTCCAAGACTAACACATACTTCAATTTTCTAGTTTTGAATGTACCAGATACTTACTGCTTTTGAATTTCTCAAGCTACAAAAACTGTTAACTGTAAGTAGGGATCTTACGCATGTGTTCTGCGTAATGTCTGTGGCTATACATACTGCAAAAATTGCTGATTCTGCAACACTGGGCCTAGACCGTCAGTGCCAAGTGCCACCCCCTCAAGGAACATTCAGAAAATTCTGGGGCATTTTTAGCAGACTGATGAGAACCCATAGTGAAAAATTGACGAATAGAACAGCTTAAATTTAAGGTATTTATCAGCAAGATTATCATGGTAGTAAAATATTGGCCACTGATTTTATCATGTTCATTTTAAAGAAACAGGAAGAGCCTTTAACCCAAATCTGTTTTACCATTCAATCGCATCATGGGTAATCTGCGATCTAACTCATTTTACATGCTATTTAAGAAAATAAAGCCAAAGAGTTTACAGCACAGAAGCAGTCTCTTAGGCCCAACTCAGCTATGTCAACCAGTATGTCTTCCCGAACTAGTCCATTTGTCTACATTTTGCGCATTAACCAGTTGAGGTCAGCTTTGGCAGCACACACAAAAAATGCCAGTGAACACAGCAGGCCAGGAAGCATCTATAGGAGGAGGTACAGTCGACATTTCGGGCCAGGCAGGTGTGGATTGGGATAGGTCTTTTGTCAGGCAAAGCTTGGAAAATGAGTGGCCTTCAAAAGTGGGATTTTGATTTGTCTGCATGTTGCCGACAGAATAAAAGACAAGTCTCAAACAACAGGAATTCTGCAGGTTCTGGAAATTCAAGCAACACACATCGAAGTTGCTGGTGAACGCAGCAGGCCAGGCAGCATCTCTAGGAAGAGGTGCAGTCGACGTTTGGGTCTCGGCCTGAAATGTCGACTGCACCTCTTCCTACAGATGCTGCCTGGCCTGCTGCGTTCACCAGCAACTTCAATGTGCGTTGCTTAAAAGACAAGTCTAGCAGGTTTAGGGAACCTTGGATTTGAGGGATATTGAGGCCCTGGTTAAGAAGAGTTTAACAGAATCAGGTTTAATATCACGGGCATATGTCGTGAAATTTGTTAACTTAGCAGCAGCAGTACAATGCAATACATGATAAATATAGAAAAAAATTAAAATAAATATACAGTATACACATGTTAAATTAATAGTGCAAAAACAAATAAAAATGTGAATATAAAGTATAGGCAGCAAGGAACAAATGAGTACAAGAAATATAAGAAAACACTTAAGGAAAACAGGAGACTAAAAGGCATGAGGTTGCTCTGGTAGACAAAGTTAAAGAAGGATCCCAAGAGTTTCTACAGACATATAGAGAGCAAAAGAAAAGCAAAGATGAGGCAGTAAATTGGATTAGACATTGGCTTCACAGGAGGAGCCAGAGAATGATGGTAAATGGTAGCCTCTCTGACTGGTGGCCTGTGACTAGTCGTGTGCCACCGTGATTGATACTGGGTCCATTGTTGTTTGTCATCTATATCTGGATCATAATCTGGTACACTGGATCAGCAGATGACATCAAAGACAGCCGGTGTAGTGGACAGTGACAAAGTCTATCAGTGCAATCTGGACCAGCTGGAAAAATGGGCTGATAAATGGTTAGATGAAATTTAATGCAGACTTGTGTGAGGTGATGCACCTTGGGAGGACAAACTATGATAGTACTTACACAATGAATGGTAAAGCATTGAGGAGTGTGGTAGAACAAAAGGATCTGGGAATATGGATCCATAAATCCTTCAAAGCGGCGTTACAGGTAGATAGGGTTGTAAAGAGATTTTTTGGAATATTGCCCTTCATAATCAATGTATTAAGTACAGGAGATGGGACATTATATTGAACTTGTATAAGGTATTGGTGAGGACAAATCTGGAGTATTGTGTTGTATTCTGGTCATCTACCTACAGGAAAGGTATCAATAAGATTAAAAGCGGACAGAAAAAAATACAATGATGTTGAGGATATACTGTATGTTATAGGGGAAGGCCAAATAGGCAGGGAATCTCCCACCCCGACCCTGCAGCACAGGATTTGATAGAGGTATATATAATTATGAGCAGTACAGAGAGGGTTAATGAAAGGAGGCTTTTTTCATTGAGGTTGGGTGAAACTTGAACTAGAGGTCATAGGTTAAGGGTGAAATGTGGAATACTTGGGGAACCTCCCCACTCAGAGGGTGGTGCGAATGTGGAATAAGCTGCCGGTGGAAGTGGTTGATTGCAACATTTAACAGAAGTTTGGCTAAGTACATAGATGGGAGGGGTAAGGAGGGCTATGGTCCAGGTGTGGGTCAATGGGACTAGGCAAAATAGTTCAGCATGGTCTAGACGGGCCGAAGGGCCCTTTTCTGTACTGTGGTGCTGAATAACTCGTTATTACTTTGCACACCCACATCTATGAAACTACAATGTATAATCCAATTATGATCCATGTATAATCCAGACAAAATAATGTTCACACGTGTACAATAAATCACAATCCTCTTGGCCTAGGCGGCATTGTGAAACGTACACACTAACTTCCTGAAAGCACAGGTAAATTCTTTATCAATTAAAGTCACTAGAACATCACACTTCACGATTCTAAGGTTAAATTGCCGTATTCATCGGTATCCAAAACCACAGTCATCAAATTAAACATGCGCAGTGTTAGAGTAAAGGGTTAAAATAGGAGATTCGTGCGATTAACTCGAGTGTAAGAAAGTTTGGTAAAGTTTCGTGTACACTTACCAAAACAATATCCTTAATATATTAGCCACAAGTAACACCAGGCAAACGTAGATGGAGAATCCCTCTGAATTCTGGGTTCGTTTAATGTCCCTATATTGAGGAATGTAAGGCAACACACCGCCAAAAATCATTGCTACTGCCGCTATCCAAGAAGCCAGCTTGCTGACAGGTAGGGCGAACTGCTGTAGAGAGCCGAGATGCTCTTCCATTTTCTATTTCACACCCCAATTCCAAACAAACGTTCCGAGAGAGATAGTCGACCCCTTTCAGGCACCAAATCTCCAATCGTCAACCGGCTGGTGCATTGCGTTCCTCGCCTTGCAAAAGATCCCGCGGGCGTCTCGAAAGTGTAGGGTAATTGCAGTGTTGAAATGAGCGCCGCAGAGAGACCAACACGTCCTTAAAATTTCTCGCGATGTCATTTAAACATCCGGATTTCCTCAATGCCACGCCAACAACTGAAATAGTAAAAAGCGTGATTTTTGTTTCGAAAAAAAAAACCAATAAAAAAATCATTTTATTCCCACTGTAAGGAAAAGGATGAGTTAAAACAGATTACGTTTTATTGATTGTAAGCCATCCACGTGATGTCTCACTGGAAAGTACGTATTTCTAAGACACAGTCATACTTTATTGATCCCGCGGGATTTATTTATGGTTAAAACTTTCGATTGCATTTCGACACTGAGTTACGGGTTTGTGAAAGTTACGTTCCTCTTTTCCTAGATAAGCCTTAAAAGATCATTAAAATAAGCAAGATAGGAAACAATAAAACGTTGATACTAGAAGGAATGTTTGAGCAATAAGGTTCTTATCTCTCACTGATACAAAATGAAAACATTCGTCTTTTCAAGAAAGACTCGTCTCTCTTACACACTCATTGTTCTCCTGAATTAAGTCCCTATTCCCCCAATTAATAAGCGGCAGTGTATTGTTACAGCTGACGTTACCACCAGTAAACGACCTTGAAGTTTAAATTTATAACTGATTGTTTCAACAGGTTATCTCTCTATCCTCCCACTAACCAACGTTATAAAGACCTTACATTGTTCTAGGCAAAACTAATCAGAATGCATGTGCAATTATTGTTCCTGCCTTGAGATTTGCCACTTCATTATTCCTGCAGTCTAAGCATGTACTTTTTGTTATTTAGGGAAACAGCGTGGAATAGACCCTTCTTGGCCCTTCCAGCAACCCACCAGTTTAACCCCAGCCTGATCAATTCAGAACTTGGAAGTAGAACTCAGTACGATTTCTGATGGCCATACAATTTCCCTAGTGTAAGGCAATGCTATATCTCCAGGATCAGGAATGCAAAAATCAGTGACTTCTACTGAAAATGTGTGCTTGGTACACCTTGGTGAGGATGGACTACAAAGGCCAGAATAATGGTGCTTGCTGGTGATGAGGAAAGCTATCAAAGATCTAATGATGCAAGTCATGGAGTTGTCACCAGGCAGCCATTTTAAGGGATCTATGGCATCATCGAGAAGGTTGACGTGCAATCAACTACGAATGTTGAAGAATTATTAGGCAGTAAACCAGGAAGGATTTTAAGGGAATATTTCTAAATTATTGTTGCCATCAATTTCAGTGTAATGCAGCAGTTCCCAGCCTGGAGTCCACAAACCCCTCAGTTAATGATGGGGGTCCACAGCTGTAATGATAGTAGACTTTATTAGTTTCATTATCACGTGATTAGGTCCTGTACAGCCCAAAAATACACTGAAACTTGCAACAATTATATGCTCGAGGAAATTAATGTCAGGAGGGAAGGGGGAGTAAGAGAAAAATAAGGCAATTCTAGCTATAAATCTGAAAGAAAATGAATTTACAGGATTGTTAGTTTATTTATTTCCAATTGTGTGTTTGGCTTAAAGTAAAGCAGCTAATGTACCTAACACCTAATAGCACATCAGTGTCTTGTGCCCCATTTCCCCAGGGTCCATTTCTGTTTTAAAGCTATCTAGTGAGTTTGTCATTCACCTTGGCTACAAGTATGCAGAACAGAATCAACAATATAGTTTACATCAATGGCACAGAGCTCCTGGTTAATTACTAAGTTTCCCTGTAATCAAAGCCTGTCACAAGATAATCTTTGCCCTATTAGATACAATAGTACATCATTTGGCACAACATAATTCAAACCACGTAATTAACTATCGCATATGTACCATTTTACATTGGATATATCAGAGTAATTAAGACTTCAGTTACGATTACAGCCCTCCATGAAATTAATGGCGCTCAATATTAACACTGCACGGTACCTATAGCATGTTTTGCTTTCCATACAACCACACCAAATGTTCTTCACTTAAGAAAAATGAAAATGTGTAGCAGAACAAGTAGAAAGTCCAAAATTCAGAGCAGCCTTCTATAAAGTAATACATCTTCATATTTCCTTATGACACAGACCATTCAGCCCATCAAATCTATGCCAGCTCCCACAGCAATCCCATTTCCCCCTTATTTCTCTGTAATATTTTCTCTTCCATATGCCTATTAACATCCCCATGATTCTCCCAGTAGTCATCTACCCAAAGGACAATCAACAGAGACCAATTAGCCTAATAGCCATCTTGTCTTTGGGATGTGGCAGGGCATTGTGCTAACTGCATGTAGTTGAGATCAGAAATATACCTCTGTCTGTACACTACCCATAGCATGAGTGTGCCACCACTTTTCTCTACAGACTGCATCCTACCTCACATTCATTTATCACACTCATTGAAGGCCAAAGATCCAAACAGCAAAAACTGGGTTTTATTGATTGGCTGAATAGGCATGCTGAGCTGTAGAGTCTTCTCCTCCTCCTCCTGTTCTTATAAAATACTAGGAATGTAAAACTGTTAAGATCATTCCAAATCTCAGTCATCCCTAATTGTAACTTCCTCTAGACCAACACACACAAAATTCTGGAGGAAGCTGGTAAGTCAGGCTGCATCTGAATGGGAATAAACAATTGATGTTTCAGGCAGAGTCTCTTCACCAGGACTGGAAAGGAAGGGGGCAGAAGCTAGAATAAGGTGGTGGGGAAGAGGAAGGAGGTGCAGGGCTCTTCCAGTATTTGTGTGTGTTGCTCTAGATTTCCAGCATCTGTAGAATCTCGTGTTAACTTTCTCTAGCCCAGCAACACTTCAGAATGTCTACTCCTCCAGTTTTGAGCAATGGAACAAAGACTCGCACGCAACAATTCAGAAGCAGTTTCAGTGGTCCATGAACCCACAAGCTTCATTATTCTATTTTACAGCAGTTACTTTTGTAATTTGTATTAATTTTATGTCTCTGCTTTGTACTGATGCTACAAAACAAAAAAATTCATGAAAATAAATCTGATTATACATTTTCAATTTTCAGTGATTAAAGTCACAGCTTGTCTTCAGTTGCTTTCTTTTAATAAATTCATTCACCAGATGTGGGCATTGCAAATAATTATTGCACATGTTTAATTAACCTTGATAAGGTGGTGGTAAATTGCTAAGTCTGCACCCCATACGGATAGACTGTTCCAGCAGTTGAACACTAGAGTGAGAAAATGATCAGTGCCAGAATTTAAAGAGGAAATTGCTTGTGGTAGAGTTCTCATTCACCTCCTGCCCTGATCTTCCTGGGTGGTAGAAATTGAGGATTTGGGAAGCACTGAGACTGCTGTTGATAGTATTCACCAAACCCTCAGTGTGCCAAGAGGGAGGAAGTAGTGTTTAGTGTGAAGTAATGGCTGTCACTCAAGCAAGCCGTTTTCTCCCAAATGGTGTAGAGCTCTATGTTTGCTGCTGCTGCATTCATTCGAGAATGTCAAGAGTAGTCTCAACATACAGTATATTGCAGATAATGGAAAGACATTAGCACACCTGGAGAATAACCGCAATACACACAGCCTCTAACCTGGTTTAGTAGGCATAACCTTTATGACTATTCCAGTTAATCTTCTGCTCCTTCAGAATGTCAGATGGGAAGGGTTCAGCGTTAGTAATGCCACTGAACATTATTGGAATTATTAACTGCTTGAGTCTCATCTAGATTTTACTGCATGCAGGTATAGACTATGTCATTACCTACAATTGTGAAGTGAAATTGAACATTGGTAAAATCAAAAACACATCCTCACTTCTGACCTTTTAATGGAGAGGTCAGTGATGATGCCGAAGGTCTAAATGTCTATACTACTGTACCATCCTTGATAAGTAATTATTTCAGCCATGGATCAATGAAAAGTCTTCCCCCCCCCCCACACACACACACACAATGTACTGTGTAAACGCTGTCATTCTTAATACTGTGATGCCATTTTCTGTTTTTCTATTTAATAGATACAAATAAAACATATCCCTACATACTACCTGAACCATATTCGAAAAAATTACAGTCGGTATGAAAGTATTTCAAATTTTCGCTGAAGGTCTCTCCTGAGTTGTCGCGTTTTGTAATGAAGTTCTTAATAGTTGCTGGTGCGTCAGCAGCCTCTAATAATCTGTCACAAGTGGGTCACGAGATGGAACCACGGTGTGGGGTCCAGATGTCCCGTGTGGACCTGCAAGTTGACACATGAACATGTATTTTCTCAAAGAAATCTTAAAATCAATTAGAGGTGCATTCTAATGGCACAAATCCCCACTCCTTTCCTTCTCCCACCCAACCTGCTTTCCACCATACTCGCACCTTTTTTCTTATTCTCCCCACCCCTCACATCCTCCAAATACACCCGCTTTCTTCACTACCCTACCAAACCTCTAACCTCGCCTCCTCAGTCTGCAGTCCTCACATTTCCCCCGACCCCTGCCTCACTCCGTCTTTCCTCAGCCCACCAACTTTGCTATAGTCACCCCGCCCCACGGATTTAACTGCCCCCAGACCCTCCTACCATCCCTCCCCTCCCTACTTAACCGGGCCCATTTCCTACCGCCCGCGTTCATCTGCCAGGCAGCCAGCAGATCTCCCTACTGCGCATGCGACCCTACAGCGGCTGCTCCGCTGGGTCCCAGCGCCGTCGGATTCCCCGCCTTCTTGTTGCTTATCATCATCAGACCAGCTGACGAGGCGCATCCACAAAACGTTGGAGGAACTCAGCAGGCCAGGCAGCATCTATGGAAAAGAGAAAACTCTCGACGTTTCGGGCCGAAACCCTTCTTCAAGCAGGACCCCATCTGCTGAGTTCCTCCAGCATTTTGTGTGCGTTTTCTGCAGATTTTCTAGTGTTTTTGAAAAGTGCATTACCGCCACCTACTGAACGGAAGTGTGAGGAGGATTCAGGAGAGTGGCCGTAACGCCTACCACCAACACCACCCCCAAGAAGAAATGACACCATTAATAAGGATAAGACTTATAAATATAAACCCCAATGCTATTGACTTAAATTGTATAAAACTACCCAACAAGTTTTACAGATTTATATACTTGCTCATACTTCTCTCGTGCCATAAACCCACCAAGCTATCCAAAGTAACAATATTGTTTCCCAGGTGTGCTTTCTCTCCCACTCACATGCCCTACATTCCAATAATACATATGGGACTTTCTCTGAAAGTTGACACTGTCTACTTTCACCTGAACTATGTTGACCAAGTCTGAACCTTATGGCATTTAAACCAGTATGGTCCAGTAGTTCTCATTACTTCCCTTCTGGGTCTTCCTCTCCTCCAAAGTGGAGTAACCTTTTCCTGTATTCCACTTAACCGTTTCCCCTTCAATTGTGTATCCCACAGTCCCTGCCAGATTGAGAGAACATGGTCCTTAGTTAAAACCTTTGCCTCCCCCTTACTTAGTGGAATATCGGTATCAACAGCACTTGCCTTCATAGATTGTTGAGCCAGCCTTTTGACTACTTCATTTTCTTCCACCCCTGCATGAGCAGGGATCCACAAAAAGCAGACATACGCTCCTAGATACTGCAGCTGTAATAATGCTTGTCTAACTTTCCACAAAATGTCTGGACGATTACAGGACACACCCACCTTAAGATACACAATACAGAGAAAGAATCAGAACAGACAACACGGTTAGGCTGTACATCCCCTATCCATGGCAATGCAAGAAGGATTGCCACCATTTCAATAGTATAAACTGAAAGTTTATTAGATAACCTTTTTCTAATTGACACCTGAAGCTCTGGGTCATAGACTGCTACACTGGCATTATGAGACATTGGGTCTTTAGAACCATCTGTAAATGCTGGAACCATTCCATGATATTGATGATGCATAATAGAGTCACCACTACCTCTGGGCATGTTCGACCGAAGAGTCAAATCTACCCTAGGTAAAGGAAAGTACTCTTGATGTTCCAACAATCTTTCAATATATTCTTAGTTGGATAATTATCCTCATGACCACAGAGGTGTGCCCAACCATTCATAGCCATCTGCAGTCTTTGCAAATACAATGGCACCTGATCCATTTCCACCTGCAGAACAGAAACCGGAGAAGACCCAACAACACTATGACACAGATGTAAAACCTAGGCTTGAATAACATCCAACAATATCAAAAGTGAGGGGGCAGCAGACCCATTTGCAACACAGCCATAATCTAAGACTGCTCCAATCAATGCATAGTACAAAGTAATCATAGGTACCCTATTAGCCCCTCAATCTTATCCCACCGAACACAGAAGCACATTAAGTCAGCTTGACACCTTCCAAGTATTTTATTGACATGGTGCTTCCATATAAGTTTCACATCCAACCACATACCGAGGAACCTAATCACTGACACCAATTCCAACATCTGTCCATACAGTCTAAGGTCAACAATGGGCCTATTGGTCCTTTTATTAAAACAAATAACCTGTGTTTTTGCTACTGAAAACTTAACCCTCCATCCCCGTTGCTCACCCCATTTCTCCACTTCATGTACAGCAGCCTGAACCTTATTAACGACATATTTTAGATTCCTCTTTTCCATACAGCCCCATCATCAGCATATAAGGACTTAGAAATGTCTGGATCAACTTTAGAAAAAATATAATTTATCATAATATTGAACAGGACGGGACTACAAACTCTCCCTTGTGGAGTGCCATAACCGAAAGGATAAACCTCAGAATGCTCCTTACTTACCCTGACGTGTGTTGGATTCCTCAAACCCTCCAGTACCAGTAGATGTTCATGCCTTTCCATCTATTGTATGTACACAAAGTTACCTTAAAGCAAATGATGAAGTGTTCATTCTAAATTAATTTTTATAGCTTTAGCAAAGGGTTTTTTTCACAAAACAGGTTAATTGTTAATTTAATTTCTAAGGTATAACTGGATGTGAAGAAAAAGCTTGTATTTTAGTCAGGACATGAAATAGCCACAGGGCCTCTGACTCTGGTATGTAACTGACACTTCAGTCGGGAAATACGAGGCATCTTCAGTGCATGTGTTAAAATTTTCTAGATTTCTGTCACTATGGTACTTCTGGCCTCATCCTGCACTGCAGGACTCTACCCTTGGTCAGGACTACTTCCACAGGTTGAGGCACTGAGGCATTTCTGACTCCTCAACTTTAAGCTAATAACAGCTGGTGCATCTTGTGCAGTCGTATTTAAATGAATGGAATTAACAACTTTTAGTAAAAAGAAAAGAGAATGTAAACAATTTTTAAAAATTTTAATTTCAAAATATTTTATATAAGTTTTATATGTCTTTAAATGAAAAACTGGAGTGCATAGTGTTAGCGACAATACACTGGTATGAATAAAGGTTGCTTATGGGACAGTAAACAGAGAGAAGAATTATCCAGTTGAAAGACCTCAACCTGACGCACCCATTTCCATTCGTAGATATTGCCAACTGCTGAGCTACTGTCATTACAGGTGTTGCAATAGGAATAAATAATTCATGTTTGGATTGAGATCCTATGAATAACAGTGCTAACGGAGCCAAGTTATTGATGGTCAGATGTTCACAATCTATATCAAAGTTCTGTATTAAGGATCAAGTGTAATTTATCTAAGTTTGTTTATGAAACAAAATTAGATGGTAAGGTAGGTTATACGGAGGATGCAGAGAGGCTGAAGCGAGATATAGAGAAGCTAAGTGAATTGGCAAGGACAGGCAGATGGAGTATAATGTGAAAATATAAATTAATCAATTTTGGAGAATAAATACAAAAGGTTGGAGTATTTTTTGAAGAGTGAATGATCGAAAAGTACACGTATTGGTGTTCAGAGGGGTCTGAGTATTCTTATACATGAAACACAGAAAGTTAACATGAAAATAACTGGGAAGGCAAACCGTACATATTTCTTTATTTCAATATTTGAGCTCAAGCGTGTCTTGCTACAATTATGTAGAGATTATATCCGGAATACTATGTACAGGTCAGGTCTCCCCACTCTAGAAGCAACATTGAAGGAAGCAGTGCAGCGAAGGTTCACAGATTCCTTCGATTATAGAAGGAGAGATGATCTTATTGAAACAGAACCTAACAAGATAAATTGGAGTTGATTTTCCCTCAGACTGAGTTCTAGAACCAAGGGTAATGGCCTCAAAAGGCTGGATATTAAGGTCAGAGTTGAGATGAAATTCCTTCACCCACAGTGGTTGTAGAGGGTTGCCTCTCTGACAGGAGGCCTGTGACTGATGGTGTGCCGCAGGGATCGGTGCTGGGTCCTTTTTTGTTTGTCATCTATATCAATTATATAGATGATAATGTGGTTAACCGGATCAGCAAATTTGCTGGAAACACCAAAACAGGGGGTTTAATGGTCAGTGAGGAAGGCTACCATGGCTTGCAAAGGGATCTGCATCATCTGGAAAATGGGCTGAAAACAGCAGATGGAATTTAATGCAGACAAGTGTAAGGTTTTGCACTTCAGCAGGAGCAACCAGGGTAGGTCTTACACAGTGAACAGGGCACTGATGAGTGTGGCAGAGCAAAGGGATCTGGGAACACAGGTACATAATTTGCCGAAAGTGGCATCATAGTTAGATAGGGAAGCAAAGAAAGCTTTTGGCACATTGGCCTTCATAAATCCATGTATTGAATACAGAAGATGGGATGTCACGTTGAAGTTGGTGAGTCCTAATTTGAAGTACTGTATTGTGTGCAGTTTTGGTCACCTACCTATAGGAAAGATGAAAACGAGGTTGAAAAAGTGCAGAGAAAATTCACGAGTATGTTACTGGGTCTGGAGGATCTGAATTAAGATAGAATAGGTTAGGACCGTATTCTTTAGAACATAGAAGATTGAGAGAAGATTTGAAAAATGTATACAACATTTTGAGGGGTATAGATATGGTAAATGCAAGCAGGCTTTTTCTACTGAGCTGGATGAGACCACAACCTGAGGTCATGGTTTAAGGGTGAAAGGTGAGGTTTAAGGGGAACATGAGGGGAAACTTCTTTACTCAGAGGGTCATGAGAGTGTGGAATGAGCTGCCAGCACAAGTGATCTATGCGAGCTCAATTTCAACATTTAAGAGAATTCTGGATAGGTAAGTGGGTAGTAGGGATATAGAGGACTATGGTTCCAGTGCAGGTTGTTGGCAGTACGCAGTTTAAATGGCTTTCAGCATGGACTAGATGGGCTGAAGGGCCTCTTTCTGTGCTGTACGTGAGCTCCAGAGGCTCAGTCATTGAGTAAGTTTAACACACACAGACCAGCAGATTTTTAGATATCTGGATAATCAAGAGATAATGATACCAAATTTAAATATCAGCCCTGATCTTAAAGAAAGGTGGAACAAGCACAAAGGGACAAATGGCCTATTTTTGATTGTTATAGGGGAAAGTATAGTGAGGACTAATAACTAGTAAATAGTGAAGTGGGTTGTGCTAATAAGGTAACATCGGATTGCAAACAAAAATAGAAATGTGGAATGCAGCAGCAACGACAGCCAAGTTTCAAGAACTTCCCTAATTACGTTATAGAGTGTATCCATTGTTGTTGTAATAGAAAACTGGATTTACTGTTAGATCTTAAGGATCACTTAAAGGATTGACGGTGGATATGCAATGGCAAGCATTTAAAGGTTGCATGGATGAACTACAACAATTGTTCATCCCAGTTTGGCAAAAGAATAAATCAAGGAAGGTAGTGCACCCGTGGCTGACAAGAGAAATTAGGGATAGTATCAATTCCAAAGAAGAAGCATACAAATTAGCCAGAGAAAGTGGCTCACCTGAGGACTGGGAGAAATTCAGAGTTCAGCAGAGGAGGACAAAGGGCTTAATTAGGAAGGGGAAAAAAGATTATGAGAGAAAACTGGCAGGGAACATAAAAACGGACTGTAAAAGCTTTTATAGATATGTAAAAAGGAAAAGACTGGTAAAGACAAATGTAGGTCCCCTGCAGACAGAAACAGGTGAATTGATTATGGGGAGCAAGGACATTGGCAGACCAATTGAATAATTACTTTGGTTCTGTCTTCACTAAGGAGGACATAAATAATCTTCCAGAAATAGTAGGGGACAGAGGGTCCAGTGAGATGGAGGAACTGAGCGAAATACATGTTAGTAGGGAAGTGGTGTTAGGTAAATTGAAAGGATTGAAGGCAGATAAATCCCCAGGGCCAGATGGTCTGCATCCCAGAGTGCTTAAGGAAGTAGCCCAAGAAATAGTGGATGCATTAGTGATAATTTTTCAAAACTCGTTAGATTCTGGACTAGTTCCTGAGGATTGGAGGGTGGCTAATGTAACTCCACTTTTTAAAAAAGGAGGGAGAGAGAAACCGGGGAATTATAGACCGGTTAGCCTAACGTCGGTGGTGGGGAAACTGCTGGAGTCAGTTATCAAGGATGTGATAACAGCACATTTGGAAAGCGGTGAAATGATCGGACAAAGTCAGCATGGATTTGTGAAAGGAAAATCATGTCTGACGAATCTCATAGGATTTTTTGAGGTTGTAACTAGTAGAGCGGATAGAGGAGAACCAGTGGATGTGGTATATTTGGATTTTCAGAAGGCTTTTGACAAGGTCCCACACAGGAGATTAGTGTGCAAACTTAAAGCACATGGTACTGGGGGTAAGGTATTGGTGTGGGTGGAGAGTTGGTTAGCAGACAGGAAGCAAAGAGTGGGAATAAACGGGACCTTTTCAGAATGGCAGGCGGTGACTAGTGGGGTACCGCAAGGCTCAGTGCTGGGACCCCAGTTGTTTACAATATATATTAATGACTTAGATGAGGGAATTAAATGCAGCATTTCCAAGTTTGCGGATGACACGAAGCTGGGTGGCAGTGTTAGCTGTGAGGAGGATGCAGGGTGACTTGGATAGGTTGGGTGAGTGGGCAAATTCATGGCAGATGCAATTTAATGTGGATAAATGTGAAGTTAACCACTTTGGTGGCAAAAATAGGCAAACAGATGATTATCTGAATGGTGGCCGATTAGGAAAAGGGGAGGTGCAACGAGACCTGGGTGTCATTATACACCAGTCATTGAAAGTGGGCATGCAGGTACAGCAGGCGATGAAAAAGGCGAATGGTATGCTGGCATTTATAGCAAGAGGATTTGAGTACAGGAGCAGGGAGGTACTACTGCAGTTGTACAAGGCCTTGGTGAGACCACACCTGGAGTATTGTGTGCAGTTTTGGTCCCCTAATCTGAGGAAAGACATCCTTGCCATAGAGGGAGTACAAAGAAGGTTCACCAGATTGATTCCTGGGATGGCAGGACTTTCATATGAAGAAAGACTGGATGAACTGGGCTTGTACTCGTTGGAATTTAGAAGATTGAGGGGGGATCTGATTGAAACATATAAGATCCTAAAGGGATTGGACAGGCTAGATGCAGGAAGATTATTCCTGATGCTGGGGAAGTCCAGAACGAGGGGCCACAGTTTGAGGATAGAGGGGAAGCCTTTTAGGACCGAGATTAGGAAAAACTTTTTCACACAGAGAGTGGTGAATCTGTGGAATTCTCTGCCACAGGAAACAGTTGAGGCCAGTTCATCGGCTATATTTAAGAGGGAGTTAGATATGGCCCTTGTGGCTACGGGGGTCAGGGGGTATGGAGGGGTCTGCTGGGGCGGGGTTCTGAGTTGGATGATCAGCCATGATCATAATAAATGGCGGTGCAGGCTCGAAGGGCCGAATGGCCTACTCCTGCACCTATTTTCTATGTTTCTATGTTTCTATCTGTGGATAATCTTTTTATTCTGTAATCAGGACCGAGTCCGTTCCTTAATTAAGTCTTTCTGCAGCCACCATTTTGCTATCAAAATGCAGTTTTACAGCTGATCTTGTCAACTGAGAATGTGAAAGCTCTACCATATTCACGCTCAGGTAAATCGGTTTGACAGGTCTCCTTGTGCGCACCAGTTTTAAATAAATCGCCTATTATTTCAAGTGCCCATCCCACCTGCCATTTCATTTTGCTCCCTACAATATAATTAAACATTTTTTTGTTATGAATCTTGAATTTTTCATCAATTTTTAACATATCTAACTATTATTATTCCAACCATCTCTGAGATATATAAAAACTGGAAAAGCCATTTGCTGACAGATGATCAGATAGTCCATGGGCAAGGCTGATGTCTCTGCTGCCCACAGTTTAGTATCACGTGTGTGGATCACTCCACTTTGCAGGACATCAGCAGATGCTGGGTCAGCAAGATAATGGAAGGCAGGTGGTTACGTGGACATGGAACCCACAGTTCCTCCAACTGATTGTTTGTTGCTCCAGATTCTAGCATCTGTAGTCTTTTGGTTAAAACTTATTGAAGTTTGGAATTTTGTTTTTGGTTAAAACTCATGGCTTTATTCAAATATTGCATAAAATAATTGGAGCTGAGAATACATTTTCGATAATGAAATTGCAATAACTGATTGACACATGTGTGGCAGGAATGTCTATCTTAGAAAAACAGCTGACTTTTCTTTAAGTAATGGTGTAGATTGTCTAGGTCAGGCAGGGATTCCCAATCTGGGGTCTACAGATCCCTCAATTGATCCTATGTCCATGGCATAAAACAGGTTGGGAACCCCTTGACTAGGTAATCCTGATTAATTCCAGATATAGGCAGGATTACATAAAAAATAGTACACATGTAGGAGTTCCTTTTTCTTTAGGGCAGAGTAAAAATGCATTAACTCTGGAGTGGCAAAATCCTTTATTGTATTGCACAGTTCTTTACAAGGGTGGTTATTTATTTCCAAATGGACTCAAAGTTGGTCTTTACTGTTTTTTATCTGTACAGGTTCAAAGACTATTAAATTTTTTTGCAGAATTTGTTGGTGATCAGAAATGACCAGATAATTTCATCTTGGATAATTTTGTTCTCAAGTGAGTACTTCAACAGGGTTTATTATATTCTTAAAATCTCAAATTAACCAGGAGATTGTATTGAGGAACAATTTGGGAAAACATGAATTGAATCAGACTGCCAACATTTTATGGATGCTCTCTATTTTCAGAATGAGAGGGAAAATGTTTTCCAATTATTTGGAACTTAGTAAAATCAATAATCTAGGAGAATATTTAAAAATAAATATTAAAGCATTTGTTTTGTGATTTGATGTTTTATATTCTGCGTTTTTCACTCATTTTTTGCCGTTTGTGCTATTTGTTCTTTTTTCACATTGCTGGTTTGATAGTTTTTTTTAAAACAGGTTCCATGGTTTTCTTTATTTTGTGGCTGGCTGTGGGAAGACGAATCTTGGAGTTGTTAACTGCATACATACTTTAATAATAAATGTACTTTGAATTTTTGAAAACAAATTGAAGTGCTCAAGATTCTGGAGTAGGTCTTGAACTTACAACCTACCAACTCTGAGTGCTCCCAGTTAGTTATCACTGAACCAAAGTGAACACAAAATTTCAGCCGTCACAGCTGGAACACAAAAAAAAGATACATTTCACAGTGAACACCATCACTAACAGTCCATATAAGTATTGTCAAACCACAACAAAATGTGCTTCAACAAACCAATGTGCAGTTCTTAAATCTGTGTTTAATGCATCGAACATAAAGCAGGGATTAGGCTAGTCATGTGCCTGTCAATAAAATAAAACAATGAGACATATTTTTAACCAGTCTCTCTAATAAGCTCAAGAGCATTGATAGCCTCAGCAGTTGTATTTTTTTAACCCTTCCTCTTTGCTTAAAGGTGGCAACTCATGCCAAGGTATTAGTTTGGAGATACCTTGCCTCAAAGCCTTATGCTGCAGGAAATTTTATATATTGAAAGTTACATTGCTTTGTCATTACTTTATAGAAAATATGGTCATTAAATGAAAATATAATACTGAGCTATTAGGATTTTTAACTGTATCTTGACCAAATTCTGTCCTGCATTCATTCAGTACATTTTGCATTTTCCATCAAAAGCAGTTACAGAAGCTTTATATCTCACATTAGAGGGGGTCGTCTGCTCTTCCTTGAACCAGTTCCCTTCCACAAACACATCAATTTAGCCGTGCTGACGATGTTCTTTCATTGAACAACTTCAGCACTATCTTCAGCTCAAAGGTGTGGCTTTGAAACTTGAAGCTATGCATGTCTGTGGATATATGAAACAATGTTTGTTTCAGTCCTGTTCAGGTCCCCTTGATATTTTTTTCCTCTGTGGTACATTGATGACGATACTTTTGCTGCAAGAACTTGAAACTTTCAGTCTATCTGACGCTTTCCTTCCACTTGTCTTCATCTGAAAGAGAGGCTTCAATGTTTCCAAGTACATTTATTCAAAGAATGTATAAATTATACAACCTTGAGATTTGTTTGCTTACAAACAGTTGCAAAGCAAGGAACCTGAAAGAACCCAATTTAAAAAAAATAAGACCAACCACCCCCTGCCCCTGTGCCCACAGATAAAGAAAAAAAAAACCCATAAAACAAATCATATAAACAATCAAAGCAAGCAACAACAACAGCATTCCGATCCAAATTGAGTTATTAGATCCAAATCCCTGGAGCAGCCCAGAATAGGTCCGGAGCCTCGAAATTCAGTTCATCATATTAGTAGGGCAAATCTCTGCAAAGTTTGCAGACACGAAGCACAGCAGTCAGCGGCAATTTCACAGGTTAGGCTGGCCCCCAAGATCCATTACTAACCACAGACAACTATCTTGACTGCTTCTTTGAAGGATTCCACACTTTTCCCCAATTTCTCTACCTCCATCATATTTGCTCCGAGATAATGGAATCACGGACAGGCACAGCACCGAAAGAGATCCTTCATCCCATCGAGTATGTGCTGACCATCCAGCACCCAATTTCACACTGATTCTATTCTCACTCATTTTATTCTCCTCACATTCCTTTCTTTTCTTCTTTGTTCTCTAGTACAGCTTTTCCTTTCCTACAGTTGACAAAGTCCTCAACTACATTTCAGATATTTCTCACATATCTCCCCCCTTACCCCCAACTGGCAAGGACAAGTGACAGAACTAGACGCTGGTCAAGCAACATAGGTAACAACAGGGCTTCACTTCTGCTGTGTTCTGTTGTGACAGTGCAGAGCACACCAGGATGCCAGCATGCAGGATACTCAACTGAACTTTACTGATAACTCTGCTTGTACAGTATGTGAACTCCTCCCATGTTGTACTGGCTAACTGAGTGGTACCGGACTCACACTATTAACTACATCTCCCTGCTTGAACAAAAAGGAAAAACTAGATATGTATTTCTTGCCCATATACCTGTCTTTCTCTTTGTTTTAATGCTCTCCCTCTCTCCCACCCTCCCTCCTTTTCTTCACCAATTCCTTTTTTTTTAAGAACAGTCTCACTTTGCAAAATGTTTTCAACATTCGAACTCTTTTTTAAAAAAACACTAAATCCAGTGGAGGTCATGGTAGACTGCCTGAACACTCCAGCAAAGTGAAGGGATTATTCTGCCTCTTTAGTCATTTGCCCTAAGTTGTTCTGCTATGGAGTATATCTTTGTGGTGGGATAGATAATTGGCCCAATCTAGTATAGGTTCCTGGAAGTGTTGGAGTGGATGAGATTCTTGAACAGGTACATATGTCCACATCGGGTAAGTGGTCCTCGTCATAAGGATCAGGCCACTCTCTTTCTTTCTCTACTTTTCATGGACTTTGAAGGTGCACCAGCACATCCATGTTCCACCTGATTTCACCTTGAGATGTTCTGATCACAAACGATCATGTTGCATGCTGCTGGACTATCGTTCCTGTGGTGAATTGGTTAAAAACCCAAACAGAAGAACAAACGGGCGGGCTTGTTCTCGGTCTCCGGCTCATTGACATCTCTGATGGACTGTAGCCATTCGCATGAGGCATGGAATGATAAACCAGCAGTGATAAGCCAGGGAATTCCTCCGTCTTCACTGCATCTGCTCTCAGGATGAGGCTTTTCATTCCAGAACTAAGGAGATCTCCTCCTTCTTCAAAGATAGGGGCTTCCGTTCCTCCACTATTAACACCGTCCTCAAACACACCTCTTCCATTAAGCACACGTCTGCCCACTCCCCATCGTCCTGCCATCCCACCAGGGATAGGGTTCCTCTTGTCCTCACCCACCACCCCACCAGCCTCTGTGTCTAACACATAACCTCCGGAGCTTCTGCCAGCTCCAGTGGTTTCCCACCAACAAGCACATCTTTCCCTCCCCCCACCCCCCCCAACTTTCTGCTTTCTGCAGGGATCACTCCCTATGCAACTCCCTTGTCCATTCGTCCCTCCCCACTAATCTCCCTCCTGGCACTTACCCTTACAAGTGGAACAAGTGCTACACCTGCCCCTACACTTCCTCTCTCACTACTATTCAGAGCCCCAAACAGTCCTTCCAGATGAGTCTGTTAGGGTCATCTACTGTATCCAGTGCTCCCGGTGTGGCCTCCTGTATATCAGTGAGGTCTGATACAGATTGGGAGACCGCTTTGACAAACACCTACGCTCCATCCACCAGAAAAAGCAGGATCTCCCAGTAGCCACCCATTTTAATTCCGTTTCCCATTCCCATTCCGACATGTCAGTCCATGGCTTCCTCTACTGTTGCGATGAGGCCACACTCAGGTTGGAGGAGCAAAACCTTGTATTCCGTCTGGGTAGCCTCCAACCTGATGGCGTGAACATCTGTTTTCTCAAACTTTCAGTAATGTTGCCCCCGCTGACCATTCCCCATTCCCATTTCTCTCTCTCTCACCTTATCTCTTTACCTGCCCATCACCTCCCTCTGGTACTCCTCTGCCTTTTCTTTCTTCCATGGCCTTCTGTCCTCTCCTTTCAGATTTCCCCTTCTCCAGCCCTGTATCTCTTTCACCAATGAGCCCGAAATGTCAATTGTACTTTTTTCCATAGATGCTGTTTGGCCTGCTGATTTCCTCCAGCATTTTGTGTGTAGTTGTTTGTAGAGTACTTTTGCTTTTAGTAGGAGACTCTTAGCAATTTGCACTGCTCTTACCACTTCTCTGCTTGCCTGTGGGTTCTGTGTGAGTGCTTGTGTTTCAGCTCATTGTCCCTAGCAAAGGCTTTAAATTCAGAGCAGCTGAATTCTGGACCGTTGCCTATCACAAGTGTCTCTAGTATTCCATGGTGAGTGAACACAGCTTTCTGGTGCTGTATAACAGCTGCTAAGGATGTAGAAGACAGCTTGGACACCTCAACATTCTGTGAGTAGTATTCTACAGTGAGAGTTTATAATGTCTCTTTTTAGCTCGAAGACACCTGTTCCTGCAACTTGCCGTGGAAAGTCTGGGATTTCTGTGGGATAGAGAGGTTCAGCATGATTTTTGTGCAGTTTTCTGCATGCTTCACATTACTTTACATGATCTCCCAACTGCGTGCTCAACAGAGGGCAAAATAAACTTCTTCTGCCTCACTGCACCATCTGGCTTGGGAAGAGGAACAATGCCCGCACACCAGTCAGTAGGTGCATTCTCTCTAGTTATGATGTTCAGTACCACCGCTCCCTCAAGTTCAGCTTTGACTTTGTCCATCAATGCCACTGATATGTACTTCAATGTGGTCAGAGAGTAGAACGTCGCACCTGGCCTCAGTTGGGTAAAGTACTCTTCTTTCAGTATCCCCAGGCCTGTGCAAACACTCTGGGTACTTCTCCTGCCACTGAACATTGTTCAGACAATCCAGCCTAGCAATGAGGTTCAGCTTCTCAACGGCATGTCATCCCAGAAGTGGTCAGAAGAGATTCTGAACAACGTAGACATCCTCTTTCAACTGTTGCTCATTTTTACGGGTGAAAGTAGCAAACATTCCTTTCACACTGAGCTAATGGTTCCCTGGCCGCATGGGCACTTTCTTTGTTGGGTTTGGTGTAATGCCTGTTTACTGCAAATAGACATTGAGGGATGGCTGTGACATCTGCCCCAGTGTCTATTCTGAACCTTACTGCCTCACTTTACAACTGAACCATTGTTTATTTGAATCTAGATCCTCAGCATCATTTTCATGCCAGAGTTCTGCCTGTTGCTGATGAACACTCTCCCTCTGCCTGACCAGAGTAATAGCTTTCACGAGTGTAAGATTTGTCTACAACTGGAGTCTCTCTGATAGTTTGCTGTCTGGTAGCCCGGCAACAATCCTGTCTCTAATGAGCTCACCTCTCAGATTTCCATATGCACAGTTGTCTGATGGGGTACACAATGCTGTGATGAAGCCATTTATGAGGGGTGATTGATAGGTTCGTGGCCTATGGTAGAAGGAGATGAGTTATACAGCTCTCATTACATGCATGTTCAGTTCAACTCTTTGAGTGATTATGCAGAAAGCTTGAAGTTAATAATTCATCTTCTTCTGCCAGCATGCAGGATACGCAACCGAACTTTATCAATAATATCATAGGAATAACCTATTAACTACCACAACATCGTTATTCTGGCTCTTTGCAAAATCCACATAGAGTTAAAGTGCTCGCTTTGACCATCAAAACATGGGGGAACCATCACAGTCTCCCACAGTACCCAATGAGCCTGTGGTTTCAGTCTCTAAGACCAAAGTGGGAGCAGCCATCAGGAGGGTGAATCCACATAAAGCATCCAGCCCATACGGGGTACCTGGCCAAGTACTAAACCTGACTGGAGTGTTCACTGATATCTTTAAACTCTTGCTTTGGCAGTCTGGGGTACCCATCTGCTTCAAGCTTCACCTATACCAGTGCCCAAGAAGAACGTGGTAACCAGCCTCAATGACTGTCATCCAATCGCATTTACATCCACAGTGATGAAGTGTTTTGAAAAGTTGGTAGTGAAACACATCAACTTCCACTTGAGAAGTAACTTGAATCTGCTCCAATTTGCCTACCAAAACAACAGATCCAGAGCAGATGCCATCTTCACTCAACATCTGGACAGCAAAGATGCATACACCAGGATGCTCTCTATCAACTACAGCTTTGTATTCAATAGCATCATCCCCTCAAAACTAATCAATAAACTTTAAGACTTTGGTCTTAATACCTCCTTGTGGTATTGGATACTTGATTTCCTCACTTGCAGACCCCAGTCAGTTTAGATTGGTAACAACATCTCCTCCACAATCTCCATCAGCACAGGTGTGTCACAAGGCTGTGCATTTAACCCCTGCTCTATTCACTTTACGCTTATGACTGTCTGGCTAAGCACAGCTCCTGTGCCATATTCAAGATTTTTGATGACTCCACTGTCTTAGACCAAAAGAAGGGGGGCGCAAATTAGCATATTGGAGGGATACTGAAAATCTGGCTGAGAGGTTGACCAAGGAGCTGATTTTTGACTTCACGATGAGGAAGCCAGAGGTCATGAGCCAGTCCTCATCAGGGGAATAGAGGTGGAGAGGGTGAGCAACTTTAAATTCCACTGTGTTATCATTTTGGAGGACCAGCCTTGGGCCCAGCAATGACAAAGGAAACAGCCAGTGCCTCCACTTCCTTAGGAGCTAGTGAAAATTCGGCATGCCATCTAAAACTTTGACAAACTTCTATAGCTGTGTAGTGGAGAGTATATTAACTGCTTGCATTACAGCCTGGTATGGAAACACCAATGCCCTTGAATGGAAAATCCTACAAGAAGTAGTGGATAAGGCCCAGTCCGTCATGGGTAAAGTCTACCCCACCGTTGAGCACACCTACAGGGATCATTGTCATAGGAAAGCATCTATCATCAGGGACCCATCACCCAGGTTAAAATCACTTCTCACTGCTGCCATCAGGAAGAAAGTACAGGAGCTTCAGAATCCACACCACCAGGTTCAGGAACAGTTATTAACCCTCAACCGTAAGGTTTTTGAACTAGTGAGGATAACTTTACTCAACTTCTCTGCACCATCAATAAAATGTTCCCACAACCTGTGGACTTACCATCTCATGTTCTTGATAATTATTGCCTATGTATTTATTACTATTATTATTTCTTTCTTTTTGTATTTGCACAGTCTGTTGCCTTTTGCACGATGGTTGAGTGCCCAAGTTGGTGCGGTTTTTCACCGATTCTATTATGGATTTATTAAGTACGTCCGCAAGAAATTGTATCTTGGCGTTGTATATGGTGACATTTAAGTACTTTGATAATAACTTTCCTTTGAACTTTGGTCAGCATGATATCAGCAGTGAGCAAATTATTGGAAGGAGTTTGAAGGGGCAGGATCTAGCAGTGTTTGGATAGACAGAATCTGATTTGGAGGAATCAGCATGGGTTTGTGCATAATGAAATGCTTAGTTTTTTGAAGAGGCAACTATAAAGAAAGATGATGTCAGTGGGCAGTAGAAGGTTAGGTCCCGTGAAATCCAGGGAACAAGTTAGGTTGATTCAAAATTGGCTCAGATGTAAGAAGCAGAGGATGATATCTAATAGTTGTTTCTTGGAATGAAGGCTTGTGACCAGTAGTCTGCTGCAGGGATTATTCATTACTTATATAAATGATATGAACGCAATCACACGAGGCTCAATCAGTAAATTTACAGATGACACAGATTGGGAGGTGTTTTTGATCGTGAAAATGGTATTATAGATTACAGGGGGAACTTGATTAATTAGAGAAGTGGGCTGAGGAGTGGCAAATAGATTTCAACTTAGTTAAGTATGGCATGATGGAATTTGGAAAGTCAAATCAGTGTTGGACTTATACTATAAATAGTAAGGCACTAGGTAGCGTAATGGAACAGGGGAACCTAGAAACACAAGTGCATAGTTCATTAAAAGAGATGTTATAGGTAGACAGTGTGGTGTAAAGGTGCCGAGCACACTGGCCTTCCTCAGTGAGGGTCCTGAATAAAGGAACGGTCTTTTACAAAAAAGATAGAGTCATGTTAAGTGTAAGGACAAAGATCTAACAAGTAGAATATAATATGGGAAAACATCTACCTATCTTTTTTGGCAGGGCATTTAAAAAAGACAATATCTAAATGAGTATTTTCAGAGCTCTGAGGTATCTTACAAGTGCCTGATGTGGGTACAGTATGTGGGTTTAGTGAGTGATTAAGGGAGCTAACAATATTGTTAATTGCTATGAAATTATGTGTATTCAGTTATGTACAGCATTGGCAAGACCACAGTTGGAATACTTTATATACAATAGTGGTCTACTTATTCAAGGAAGGATGTTAATTTGTTTGAAATGGATCTGCAAAAATCCACTAGTCTAATCCTCAGATTTTGACAGATTTCACCCAATCTACATTTGGTGACTCTAATGAAGAAGGGAACCTTGTGTTTTACTTTTGGTGCTCACAAAATGTTTTAAGAAATGAATGATTCACCTAGAAGGACTCTTGGAACCCTGGTTGGTGAAAATGGATGAGGTGGAAGAATAATTGTCGCATCCCTTGTGGTTTCATGAGGAATTGCCTAGAGAAGGGATTGGCTGGTGGAGATGTACAATTGAAGCAGGGAGTGGAGAAAGAAGGAGAAGGTGTGATAGAAATTTGTTAAAGATGCTGAAAATTGCAAAGAATGGTGTATAGAATGAAGAGGCTGGTGGGATGAAAGGTGAGTAGCAGGGGGATAATATCTGTGGGCATCATGGTAGCGCGGTGGCTTGCAAAAAACTTTTACAGCTCAGAGTGTCAGAGTTTGGAGTTCAAGCCAGGCATCCTCTGTAAGGAGAGTGTACGTCCTCCCCATGGAGTGCGTGGGTTTTCCCTGGGTGATTTTGTTTCCTTCCACAGTCCAGGGACGTTATTGGGTAGGTTAGTTGATCATTGTAAACAGCAGAGTAGTGGACTCAGACTAATACATCATTGACACGTACTTCCCCACCATCAATAGTACCCATTGACTAAAGAAGGAAATATGCATCAAAGATCCTCACCATTTCAGGCCATGCAGCTATCATCAGGCAAGAGATACAAACCCTGAAGTCCCACACCACTGGGTATAAGAACAGGTACATCTCATCAGCATTTGGTTCTTGAACCAACCCGCACAACCCTAATTACTACAGTTTAGCAACACTATAACCGCTTTGATCAATTTGCATTAAAGTTGACTTTTCTTTTGTTTTAACTCTTTGTTTCTTGTAAAGGTTGTGTTTTATTTTATCCCATGATTTGGTTGCCTGTCGTGTCTGACAATGATGTTTCTCTGTGCAGCTCGTCAATTGTGCATTCTGAGGTGGCTCTGCAGTCTGACTCTAGAAAGGCATGAATGTTGACAGTAGGGGCAGGTAAACCGTCCAGGCACTGTAGGTGCAGCTGATGTGGCCATTTTCCTCCTCTCTCGATCAGTGCCCAAATCTGCAAGGCGACTATTCTCAAAGTTGTTGGAGGCTCACCATCCAGTTCAGTCCTGAGCACTCTGCCCAAGCTGCTTAGACGCAATGTCCGCATGCACGAGGACGGCTTTCACACAGTTCCTGATCCTCTTACGAGGTCACCACCTGCCCCTTCTTCCTTGCGACAGTTCCCCGTATAGCAATTGCTTGGGTATTCTGGAATCCTCCATGCATCTAGCATGCCATGTCCAGCAAAGCTGAGCTTGCAGGATCAATGCTTCTGTACTTGCTCTGCTCTTTCAAGGACTTCCAGTTGGTGACATGGTCCTGCCAACAGATGCCCAGGATTGATCTCAGGCTTCTTGTATGGAAGGGTTACAGCATTTTAAGGTGGCTTCTGTATATGGTCCAGATTTCACAGCTGTATGATAGACTACTAAGGATGACCGCTTTGTACACCTTGAGTTTCGTGGCTTTTTGATTGTTATGCTGGTTCAGGACATGTGAATACAAGTGCCCGAGGACTTGACTGGCCTTGCAAATCATAGCACTGATTTCTTTGTCTAGGGAGCCATCACTAGAAATAACACTTCCGAGCTATTTGAATTCTCCCACTGTTGTAAGCTGTGTACCTTCGATGCAGATGGATGGGGTGGATGCAGCAGATGTTGGGCTGGGTTGGAACAGGACTTTCATCTTTTGCAGGCTGATGGTGAGGCCAAACAGACAAGTGGCTTCCACAAACCTGTTGACAAACAGCTGAAGATTGGCCTCTGTGTGAGCCATGGGGATACAGTAATCAGTGTATAGGTCTTCTTGAATTGGATTACTGATTGTTTTTGTACGGGCTCTCAAGCGACACAGGTCAAAAAGTGATCCATCCATCCTGCACACCCACGTTGCATGGTGCCGAATATGTGGTGTAGTATGTACATGAGGACCAGATTAAACTATACAGGCGCCTGTATGCACCTTTGCCTGAAAACATGCCTGAGGACTTAAGGGACGCCATAATTATTACACTGTTCAAAGGTAGCAGAGCTCACTGTGGCAACTAACAGGGCATATCTCTCCTGTCTGTCAGGGGGAAAATCTTAGCTCACATTATCCTCAACTGCTTGATTGCCAACATATCAGAGGTGAACCTTCCTAAGGCACGATGTGGCTTTTGCCCAGGCCATAGTACTGTCGACATGGTTTTCACCGTTCGTCAGATTCAAGAAAAGTACTGAACAGAATTTGCAACTACTTGCTGTCTTCATAGATCTAACCAAAGCCTTCGATATGGTTGACAGGAGACCCTATGGTGAGTGCTGTTAAAACTTGGGTTCCCGCACAGATTCGTCAATCTCGTTCATCTCTTCCACAATGACATGAGTGGCCTTGTTCTGTTGAATGGGGAGACTTTGATGCCATTCAGTATCTCAAGTGGCATGAACATCTTGTAGTTTTTATCTGTCCCACGTGAATGCTGTTCATATGCCTGTGATCTTGCTGTGGATAAGATTTTCATTGTATCTGTGCATGCATGTACTTATGCATTTGAAAATAAACTTGACTTTTGACTTATATCCTCACCACTTACTGTACTGCCTATCTCTATGTCAGCAACAAAGTTAATAACTATACCGTCACCCAAGATACTAATAAAGTTGTTCAGCATCAATGCTATGACATATCACTCTTTACAATTTTACCAACCAAAACACCATTTATGCCTGACATCTGATTAGCCAATTTGCTGTCTACTCTTAAAGCAATTGATGTCTTTAGCTTTAAACGTTGGGCATTGTTCTTCCTGAATAAGGCTGATAAAAACTAACACCCAATTCAAGGCTGTATCTGCGAACAGCAGTCATCTACATTTACTGTAGCTACTCATTTTTCCTTTGTACGAAATCAATTGCAAACCTTTTGTGGATACAAATCTGCATTAACCAAGATGATTCTGGCATTTTTGGATCTGAAGAGCATTAAACTGCATGTTTGTCCATAAAATCCTGTTTAGTTCAATTTTTTTTCAAAACTGAGTTACAGAAATTCATTCCCTTGAATTTCTGTGTAGGCCAAATTGATACCCAGGGAAAATGCAAGTGTGTAAACTGTCAAATGAGTAATTATAATCTGAAATGACAACATACTTTCATAAGCCAAGTATTCACAGGGAACCAATTTTTAAAAATTGATATTCTTAACAGTTTAACTCAATTAAGTCTAATAGTGCTAGCATTTTAAAGGATTTTGAGCAATGATAGTCACACTTTATGACAAAGAAAGTAAGAATTTAAAAAAATTTATTGATTGAAGTGATAAGCAGATTTATCATGAAGTACTTACTGCCAGTCTTAATGCACACTTCGAGTCCACAAGTTTTACTTGTTTACATTAGCTTGTCTCTTTTTGGAATTCAATCCAATTTTCCAAATTTAATTATTAAAATCACTTCCTTTTGATAGCAGCTATATACTTTGATGATATAATACCAGGAAACAATGTTTGAATCAATACATTTCATCAGAGAAGTAATAAAGTGGTATTGACTCATTGTATGCTGTTCAATTCTTTCTGCTTTTAAACTGTTCAATATCCTTGCTCCTGTCAATGTGAAGGGATTTTTTACTGTGTGAAAGGTAGTATGTAATTGCATGTTATTCTATTCCATTTTCAGCACTGCATCGTCCAGAAGCCCATCACTGACCTGCACACATTTGTTCTGGAGGAAAGTAATATTATGAAGACTTTGGATGGCTGCTAATCTGCAAATAATTTATTTTAAAAACTATTGCCTAAAGTACAATGTAGTATAGGTCAGTGTAAATAATATTTCAGTACTACTTACTATGATCAGAAAAACCAGTAACTGGAATGATTATTGCAGTGGACATTCTGGAGATATGTCCTGCATGCATGGGTAACTGACAGTCTCATACAGGCCAGATAATGACAAGGTCTGTACCCAGGAACTGTTTGTAACCCTAAATCAGAAATGAACTAAAACAGTATGCGGGAGAGGATCACAAGAAACAGTTATGATAGGAGAACAGACACGGGAAAAGAAGCCACCGGGGACCTCACTGAGTGAGTAAGTCTCCTTAGGGCTCCCAGATCTGCTTGGCTTAACTCTGCCTGATTGTTACAGTTCAGTGAGAGGGTGGGAAATCTTGTGGAGAGAAAGTACATTATAACCTGACAGGAGATGCTCAACAAATAAAATCCCAAACAATTATTCGTATTTACAGGGTGCCAATGCCGGGTGTTCATAACTTGGGGAACCTGTATGTGACTATATAAATGAATATCAGTTCCAACAATCCAAAGAAACACTTACTTTTATGAGAGAACAGGCAAACAAATTGATCCAACAGGTGATTAAAAGAGTCACACAATTTAACAAAAAAATCACTGCTTTTGATTCCTAAATAATCAAGATTAGTTCCTACTGATGTATACATCTGTGTGTAAAGTGACAATATTGCTCACTACTTTTATACTGACACTTGAGAGTTTTGACCTTCAGAGAAAAATGCTATTATTTTGATCAAGCCTGAACATTTAGTTGCCAAAATCATGCAGTTGAAAGAGTGTGGTAAAGAGATAAAATACTGCAGATGATGGAAATCTGAAAATCTCAATCAGCATCTGTGGAGAATTGACATTTCAATGTGATGACCTTAGCTAGCAATTTAGCAAAAGGTAATTGACCTGAAACATTAACTGTTTTATTTGGCCAAAGTAACTATCAAACCATGTTATCTTCAGGATCATATTCTAGTAGTTTGTTGAGCTTTCAGGGTACAGAAAGTACCATATAACATTAGAGCAGAATTAGGTCATTCAGCCCAGAGTCTCCTGCAACATTTGATCACGGCTGATTTATTTTTTCCCTCTCAACCCCATTCTCCTGCCTTCTCCCCATAACTTTTGATGCTGTTAGTAATCAAGAACCCATCAACCTCTGCTTTAAATATACCCAATGACTTGGTCTTCACAGACATCTGTGACAATGAATTCCAGATTCAGTACACTCTGGCTTAAGAAATTCCTCTTCATATCTCATCTAAAGGTATGTCCTTGTATTCTGAGGCTGTGTTCTCTAGTTCTTGACTCTCCTGAATTAGAAACATCTCTATCTAAGCCTTTCAATATTTGGTAGATTCCAAGGAGAACCCCATCAGTCTTCTAAACTCCAGCAAGTACAGGCCCAGAGCCACCAAATGGGCCTATATGTTAACCCTTTCATTCCCAGGATCATTCTCATAAACTTCCTCTGGACCTTCTCCAATGCCAGCACATCCTTCCTTAGATGTGCTCACAATATTCAAAATATGGTCTGACCAACAGGTTATAAAGCTTCAGCATTACATCCTTTCTTTTATATTGCAGTCCTCTTGAATGCTAACATTGCATTTGCCTCAATTCTAATCAGTTTTTATACCACTTTCATTTTTAAAAGAAAGACACTGAATTTGACAACGTTGTGATTGTTTGCAATTAGCTATTTCATAAGTGCAGACATGACCAATATTACTAGGTAATTTTCTCTTTCCAGTAAGATTCCTTCATTACAGAAAATATATTCTGAGATTGTTAGGGCCATTGTGTAATTCTACAATGGTATGAACCAGCATTACATCTCTCTAGAAATATCCATTGCAGAAAAAAATGTTCAGCATGCAGTTTTAATAGGAAAACCAACATTATATATTCTAAGCTTGGGCATATTCCTAAAACTAAACGATGCAATTTTAAAAATATGATTACATGTCAACATTTATAATAACTACACTTCAAATTTTTCCTAAGCCCACCATAACTTTTTGGTGAGATTACCTCTTGGCAATATAAACAACAGGCATCCAGAGCAAATGATACAAATAATAACATTTTTTATTCAGAAGTAGTTTATAATTTATATCTTCAGAAAGTCAGCTACCATGTGGCAGATAACCAAAAAATCTTGTCTTGTAAACACAAATAACACAACTGCTATTCCAAAAAGATGTTGACTTATGCCTTTCCAATCTTGCTAAGACAGCAACATAATAAACAACCTCCCATTAGTCATGAGCTGTTCTATTTTTACTTGGATGTCAAAAAGGCACAAACTGTAATGATTCAAATTTTCTAAATTAAAAATATAATTTATTACCACACAGTTGGGTCACATATATGTAAAAGTTAGGATGGCAAATATTCCAAACTTTCTTTTAAGGACAGCAGAAAACAACCACAATTTTCCATTCATTTACAGTACACGTTTTGCATTATATAATATAAAATAATGACGGTATTCAGTGCAAATGTTTAAACGGAAATAAAGTTGAAAGGCTGGTATTTTATTTACAATGGTAGTAATCCAGGATGAAGCATATGGCAAAATGTTCATTTGTACTTGCACAATACTTCAATATCTGTATTTTGTGGAGTAGTCTTTTGGCGATACCACAAGACCCCGTCCCTTGCGAGCTCCTCTGTAAACTGTTTCAACGATATCAATCATCTCCTGCTTGTCTTCCATTGGCCAATTAATTTTGTTGTTGTTGCCAGTACCCAAGTCAATCATGATGTGCTTATTTCTGAAAAGAGCAAAAAATAGATAAAAAGTTAAAAAGCTTTTTGCTGAGGCAAGTTTGTGACAGAAAAGCAAATTGCTACTTTACTTCATTTAAATTCCCCAGTTACTAAAATGAGCTACAAGTGCTCAGACAATCCACTAAGAAGGCATGGAGCACATAATTCACATTTGAATCACAAAGTATAGAGTCTGAAAATCTCAGCTCAGGTAATGCACAAAGCACTGTTTTCTTACTTACCAGCCAAGGGAGAAACAACTGAGATTCCACTTGTCCATTTAGCGTACTGGAAATGCACACATTACTATAGGATAAGCATCAAGTTTGACTGCAATAAAGCTTCCAGAAGTCACGAGCAAACTATTAGTACAAATTAGTAAGCAGAGTCAAAGGATTTAAAGGTTGCAGAAGGGAAATGATAAAAAATGAAGTAAAGTTTTATTTTAGTACCCATGTATTATAATTAACATTAAAAATGCCAAAGCATCATTGAATTGCTCAATATTTCAAAACAGAGATAACAATTGTGCTCTGACATAGCATAGCACAGAAGTGAATGGACGAAAAAGTTTATAGTTAACACACACAAAATCTGGAACTCAGCAGGCCAGGCAGCATCTATGGAAAAGAGTAAACAGTCGACATTTTGGCCAAGACTCTGCCAGGAATGGAGAAAAAAAAATGATGAGGTCAGAGTAAGAATGTGGGGAAGGGGTGGAATACAAGGTGGTAGGTGATAGGTGAAACCGGGAAAGAGGGAAGGGTGAAGTAAAAAGCCGGGAAGTCGAGTGGTGAAAGAGATAAAGGGCTAAAGAAGGAGGAATCTGATTGGACAGGACCGAAGGCCATGGAAGAAAGGGAAGGGGAAGGAACACAAGAGGGAGGTGATGGGCAGGTAAGTTTATAGTTAGTTATTTCTCAACATCTTCAACTTATCTGATTTTCAGTCGCATGTTACAAAGGTTGTAGATAGTACTTTCCTTGTAGATTGTGTGTACAGTATTATTAACCAGAAAGGTGTTGCACTGGTGATTGAAAGCCACGAGAATGCATTAAAAACAGAGGACCAGTAATCATAGACTGCTCTCAAACAAGATATAAAGCAGGATTGCCAGGCAAATGGAACTTGTGCCAAGTCTGCCCTCTACTGGATCAGTGCCTTAACTAACATGGCAGGACAATATGAAAAGTAATTCCAAATTTTGAAGGCAAATGTCAACAGTTGTGTGTCTTATAGCCAAGATTTCCCTCCACTCACAACTTCATGGTCAACATGTGAACAAGAAAGTTCTTAAATTATAGTGAACCATTTGTTGATGATTTTTCCTTTGAGTTATAAGGAGAACCTGGATAGACTGGGATGGTTTTCCTTAAGACAAAGAAGGCCGGGGGTGGGGGAGCCTTATTGGTGCTTAGAAAAACATGATAAGCATAGATAAAGTGAATAGTCTTATTGGTGCTTAGAAAAACATGATAAGCATAGATAAAGTGAATAGTCACAGCCTTTTAATCCAGGACAGGGGTGATTAAAACTAGAGGGAAAACGCTCAAGGGGAAAGATTGAAAGGGGACTTAAGGGGTGAGTTGGAAATGACACTAGAGAAGTAGTGACGGGAACAAAGAAATAGCGGATGAACTAAGTAAGTATTTTGAATCAGTCTTCACTGTGGAAGATACTAGGAGCATACCAAAAATTCGACAGTGTCAGGTTGCAGAGGTGAGTATAATCGCTATTACTAAGGAAAGGGTGCTTGGGAAACTGAAAGGCCTTAAGGTAGAAAGGTTACCTGGACCAGATGGACTGTACCCCAGGATTCTGAAAGAGGTAGCTGAAGAGACTGTGGAGACACAAGCAGTGATCTTTCAAGTATCACTAGATTCTGGAATGGTTCGGGAGGACAAGAAATCATCCCCACAGGGAAATCATGCCTGACAAAATCTGCTGAAATTCTTTGAATGAATAACAGGTAGACAAAGCAGACTCAGTGGATGTTGTTTATTAGAATTTTCAGAAGGCCTTTGACAAGGTGCCTTATAAGAAAAGAACCTATAGTATTACAGAAAATGTTACTAGCATGGACAGAGGATTGGCTCACTGGGAGGAGGCAAAGAGTGGGAATAAAGGGTGCCATTTTGAATGGCTGCCAGTCTATTTGTCATTCTATATGTTAATGATCTGGATGATCAAATTAATAGCTTTGTGACCAAATTTCCAGATGATGCAAAGATTGGTGGAGGGGCAAATAGTGTTGAGGAAGTAGGAAGAATGCAAAATATCTTAGATAGAATCGGAAAATGGGTAAAGAAATAGCAGATGGAATACAGTGTAAGGAAGTGTATGGTCATACATTTTGGTAAAAGAATAAAGGTATAGATTCTTTTCCAAACAGGGAGCAAATTAGGAAATGGAAGGGGCTATAGGACTTGGGAGTCCTAGTGAAGGATTCCCTAAAGGTCAACTTGCAGGTTGAATTGGTATTAAGGAAGACAAATACGTCAGCATTCATTTCCAGAGTGCGAGAATATAAAAGCAAGCATGAAACACTGAGGAAATATCAAATCACACTTTGGAGTATTGTGAGCAGCTTTGGACCCTATATCTATGAAAAGATGTGCTGGGATTGGACAGGGTCCAGAGGAGATCCACAAAAATGGTCCTGGAAATTAAAGGGTTTGATGGCTCTTGGCCTGTTCTCACTGAAGTTTAGTAGAATGGAGGTGGAGAGAATCCCACTTGAAACCTACCGAGTGATGAAAGGTCTAGATAGAGTGGTCATGGAAAGAATGTTTCCCATGGTGGGAGAGTCTAGGACCGTAGTGTGCAGCCTCTGAATATGTCACCCCTTTAGAACAGAGATGAGGAGGAAGTTCTTCAGCCAGAGGTGGTGAATCTGTTGAATTTACTGCCACAAAGGGCTGTGAAGGCCAAATCATTGGGTATATTTAAAGTGGAGGATGATGGGTTCATAATTAGTAAGGGGGTCAAAAGTTACTGGGAGAAGGCAGGAGAAAGAGGTTGAGAAGGAAAATCAGCCATGACTGAATAGCAGAGGAGACTTGACAACCAAACTGCCCAATTCTGCCCCTATTTCTTATGGTCTGTTTTTCTCACTGGTGGGTGCATGGAAGTAGCTGCCAGAGGAAATGGAGAAGGTAGGTACAATTAAAAATTTAAAAGATACGTGGGCAGGAAGTAATGGGTCAAATGCAGGTAAATGGGACTGGCTCAGGAAGGCGCCTTGGTTGGCATGGACAAATTTGAGCCAAGAGCTGTTTCCATGCTGTATAGTTCTCTCAATCTACTATTCCAACACTGGAGTCTTGGTAGAAAGAGTAACTTGGATCTACTGTTCTACACTTACAGTATGAACTCTCCTTGAGGTTTGCCTCAAAGGAAGGAGATTAACACATTAGGTAATTAGATCTTTTAGAACTACTTGGATTTAAAGGTTTGATATATTCATTACTTATGAACGTTTTTACTAGTTTAAATAGTTTTTTAAAAATCTTTGTGAATGCCAGCCAGCTAAGTCAAGGGCCATAGCTCCACTGGTTAAAATATGTGTCCAGCATTTTTCTTAAGGTGTTCACATTACCACCATCTGATCCCGGCATGGCAGAGAAGACACCGCTTGACAAATGGCCGTGCAAAAATGGATTCAATCAGCATCACCCTCAAGTTCCTGCTATGGGATATACATGTGTATGTACTTCCTTGGAAGGCAGGAGTGAATGCAGGCATCTTACCTCAAACCCTGGCCCTTATTTCTTCAGAAATAGATCAGAATATATAGCACATTCACAAATTTAGGTGATGACTGGGAGAGCTGGAAGTCCAGCCTTTTTCGATTCATGCAGCACAGAAACAGCCCCTCAAGTACCCATCTATACAATCCCATTCACTGGCACTTGGACCAGATACTTCTATGCCTTGGCAATTCAATTTCTCATCCACATACCTGTAATTCATGTCAAATGCTATCATGTAATGCAACACCATAATCATATTATTTGCTGATTTTGCTAATTGTTGTTCCTGACTTATGATGTTTTCCTTTGAGCAACCTGAGTAACTTATTTGTCATACTGGTGCACTCCAGAAAGTATCTGTGCTAACTGACCTTTAAATGTAGTGCAGAGGTTTTGGTACAGTGCTGCCCATTGTAGGAGAATTGGCCAATGCAGCAGACAATTTCAATTACAGTCAAAAATAAATGGCAAGCAAGCAATTTTATTATTCATCTAAAAATAGTTGAGATGAAACACAAATATCTGGGGAAAATCTTAAGATAAATTATTTCTGCTGATAGTAAAACCATGAATCTACATGAAGCAGGGTGTTAGTGAGGATACTGATAATTACTCATCAGTCAACACTAGTATTTGATAATAACCCACCTTTTTACATCATTTGTTCAAAAATAAATGTTTGGCCTGCTACTGCAAATCTCCTTTAGTATTAAAACCAGATGGTACAATATTCTGTTTCAGTGGTTTATTTGCCAATGCTATTCCTTTTGTTTCTGTCCATGTGCCTAACTTAGCATGAACTCAGGTATGTTCACGAAAAACTAAAGGATATTGGCACTTTTGTTAACAGTTCTAGTGAATAGATTGCAATTAATCTGAATGCCTAGTACAAGTCTGCTAGTCAGCTTCTGATCTTACAGAATTTTCTTCCATCTGTGGAAGTCAAATTTATGGCAAGAAATTCCCTAAACTGTCATCGAGTCCCTTTTAGAAGTCAAATTTCAAATTAGTAAAAACAATTTCAGGCCACCCTTGGGTAAAAAAATGGGTTGTGTTTATACAGATGTCCATGTCAATTTTGTCAAAAATCTACAAATCAATTATGTCAAAAGTTGAAAAGTCAGAAGACACAAAAATCACTTGATATGATCAGGCATACCTTCACAGTATTGTAATGAATGGTATCAAAAACACATAAGACTGATAAGAAACAACACTGGAGAGAGTAGTAAATATTTCTGCATTTGTAGGAACAAATGTGTGTACTATGTTTGATTTCTGTATTTAATATTATGAAGGAAGTTTGTTCTTATCCAAAAGTTGGGTGTTTGTAACACTATATATGGTAGCCACAGTATCATGAATTAACAGAAGCTAGCAGTGCAGAAGTACAAATTATGCATTAACTTGTTGGAAGAAAATGCTGAGTGCATAAATCCCTCCCAAGGAACTATCGGCTAAGATTAAAAACAATTGGGACAGTCCATTTGGAACTGAAATGAGGAAAAACCTCACAAATATCTTCAGAAAACTCTTCCCCCATGGGCTGCAGAGCTTCAGCATTAATTGTATTCAAAAAAGACTCATAAATGTCTGGATATTAAAGGAGGTATGGGGAAAGTAATGATTAAAGTAGCAGTCAGACTCTCAATGAGTGGTGCAGTAAATTAAAGGGGGTGGGGGGGGTCACATGGCCTATTCCCACAGCCATTTCTTATGGTGCCTTGAGGTAACAGAAATATGGGGCAAAACATCTGCGCAGTAAGGTTGCTGATGGCAACCAATCAGATCACTGGTATTTTATCAGGAATAATGGAAAGTAATATCAATGCCTACTATAAGACCAATTATTGGAAAAAGGTATTTAAAGATAAAAAGGCAAAAAGGTATTCAGTAAATTGCGATGGAAAGGAGCAACAAGTAAAATAGTAGAAGAGGTCAGCAGGTCAGTTAGCAGAAGGAACAGAAACCCTTTAATGACACAGCTGAAGGTATACGTTAATCAGGGATGAAACATTTCTTCAGTGTGGAGGACAACCAAGTTATCTGTTTTACCTAAGGCTGTAATGTTCTTACAATAGTGATCTGCTACAGACTGCACTTATAAACAATCCAGCCTGGCTATGAATGCAAAAGTTAAGTTAAAAAACAATAAATACATAAGGGGAAGAACACCATAATCTGAATAAGCAACCTAATATGCAGTTTTCTAGACTCAGAAAGCACAACAATGCACCAGAATACCAGCGGCAGAACGAAGATAATGTGAGCAGCTTCACTTAGGGATTTTCTACCTTCTGCAAAATTTAGGAAGTTGCATTGTAATCACAAACTAGACTAGTGAAGCACCAGACTTGATGATGTTTGATGACAACAGCATTACTCTTCTTTACAAAATGCAGAACTTACTCTAATCAATTACCAAACTACAAATCTTATAAAAGGTAGTTGAAAGGTTGTGACAATTTGTGCTACTCTGACTTAGAACTATGATTTTACATACCGGAAGAAAAACATAACAGTGCATGGATCATATAACTCGTACATCTTGTTGAAGTCTGGTACCTCGGTGATATCCACAAGGTAAATAACAGCAAAATTTTTCACCTAAAAACAACATTGATTACAACATTTATATGATATCAAAAAATATTTTACAAGAATCAATTATTGTTTTTCTTAAGAGTTAATACACAAAACAGAAATGAAAAATGGTGATTTCAATTTTATTATAGCTTATAACAAAGATATAACTTATACACTTGATACCATCTCCAAGTAGCAATTATGTTTTGCATGATTTTTTTTGCTGAAACTTATTCAATATTTAAAGTTAGGATTGTAAAGCATAGCATAATGCTGATTTCAACTGAAGCAGGGTGCAATGGCTGTACACGCAATGACGTTTACTGCACAGCGCTTCAAAGTGGGAGACCATAAATGGAGACCAGAGCATTTTCCTGATGGATTGAGGAAAAAAAAATGAGATGGAGCTGTAAAATATGATTGACCATGACTTCAAGTCAGTGTGGAAAATTAGTAAGACTGTTTCTGGCTGTTCTTTGCAAATCCAGGAAAAATGAGGATTGGATCTTTACATAAGTTCAAAAACAGTAAATTCAAGACAAAAGGACATAGATTTTTATTTGTAAACAACAATATTCCACAAAGAACACTAATATTTACAATCTGCTTGTAGTTGTATCAGACATTTCAGAAGAGTTTTACAAATCAAGCACATTGGTGGATCTCCAGTTACAAGTCGACCAAGGAGAGTAAAAATGATGGATTTCCTTTACTCAGAGAGATTAACAAAATCAAAGGATTTTTTTAAGCTGTCTCCGCAGTTTCATTGCAATCATTGATCAGATAATTATTAGACATGAAATGGTGGAATCTAGAGTTAAAAAAAAACTGCTGGAGGAATTCAACAGATCAGGCTGCACCTGTAGAGGAAAATGGACGGTTAACATTTCAGGTTGAGACCTTCATTTCCTTCTACAGATGCAGCTTGATCTACTGATTTCCTCCAGCAGTTTTCCTTTGCTTGCGGATTTTTATTGCCAGTTTACCTAATTATCTGAATTTAAGTCGCCAGCTGTCTTAGCGAGATTTCAACTAATGTCTCCAGGTCAACAATCTAATCTTTGGACACTGGTCAAGTATTTTCACCCCTATGTTGCCATACTTTGATTAAATGTAGCCTTGGCTGATCATTTTTCTGGTATTCTATTTAAATAATATTAATACAAAATTTTGCTGCATCCCATGATACTTTCAAATACTCACCTTTTCAGCAATACTGTACAACACTTCATCCATCTTCATGCAAGTTGGATCCCAGTCATGACCAAAACGAATGACAACAACACGATCTTCCTCTGACAGAATGGCCTGGTCAACTTGCCAACCATTGTGAAGATGGGGTAACATATATGACATGTTGGCAGAGTTGCACAAACTTCCAATACGAATAAAAAGAGCTCCAAGTTATTGTACAAACAAATGAGAGTTTCAAGTACTCCTAAACCAGGCAGTTCAACTAATGAGTAGAAGTTCAGTATGGCTGAAGTGGTCTTCAAAAATTGGAAAGATTGAGATGACCTGTTATATATAAGTGGCAAAGATATTAGTTTAAATAAAATATTTAAAAAATGACAACACAGCTGTAATAAACACAATTCCAGTAAATGAAAATACTGCACAGAAATTTCATCTCCTGTTTACTCTGCATAATGTCCCACTTGTACTAGTTCATTTATTTAGAGTGCACCATTTGAGCTCTTGGTCACAGAGTACCATACCACACAAACAGACCCTTCTAGACCATGCCAAACTATTTTAATATTAATACATGGAATAAACAAAAGAACAGCATGTTTCAATTTAAAGGAACATCAACAATTTAAATATCCAGTTTTAAATTATTTTTCCGGCTGATCTCTAATGGATCTGTGAAACCAACAGTTTACAAAGGGAAAGTCCATGTGCAAGGCATACACATTCCCACTTTTACCTACTTAATTTTAAACATAAAAATGCAACTTCAAGCACAGCAATGATGAGATCATAAGACCATAAGGTATAGGAGCAGAATTAGGCCATCTGGCCTATGAGGTTACTGGCAAGTACCCGTGGCTCAATAATGCTGCTAACTACACGCTCTTTCACTTTGCTAAAGATCAGCAACTGGCTGACTTGGAATTTGTGTAGAGAACCGTGAGGTCTAACACAATCAACATAAACAAAACTCAGGGACTTAGTCCTTTGATATCAAACTGAAGCCAACACATGATTGGGTCATGTTAGACTCAGATCACGTTGCTAGGTTCCGTAGTGAAACAAGAACAACTTCCCATGCCAATTGCATGTTCCCAAAAACAAGGTCAATTGTTTACTATATTGTTTACCTGTGCTGCAAACTACATGCACTTTGAATCATATTTTATTAACAGGTGCACCATGGTCTGGAGAAACGTTCTTTCACTTGGTTGTGTATATGTACAGTCAGATGACAATAAAATGAATTAGCTCTTATGATATCTCAGAGTAGTGAACTTCGTGAAGTGCCATCTTGGTCCAGCCCAAGCCGAGCTAAAGGACTGATAATACTAGGACTGATTCCAGTTTTGAACCCAACATTTAGAGTTAGGTCCCAGGGCTTGGCTTGGGCAGGCTGGTTGCATACAAGACAGTTGTATGAGCTAGTTGGAGAGATGCCAGTACCTTCTCAGGAGCACCTCTGCCAGGTTTACAGACGAACAAAATTAACTGACTGTTGAACTATTCAGGATCTCCACTGTCTTTGGACCAAGAGAAGTCAAGAGAATCATAGGAAGATACATCACAGAAACAGGCTCCATCAAATCTGCACCATCAAGCACATGTTTACATTAATCCTGTGTGTTTTTTTTTAAATCTTCTCCACATCCTCATCAACTCTTGTCAGAGTCTATCATTCACCTAAACACTAGATATTTTTAGTGAGCCTCCACTTCCTCAGGAGTTTGTGGAGATTCGGCGTGTCATCCAAAACCTTGGCAAACTTCTATAGATGTGTGGTGGAAAGTGTGCTGACTGTCTGCATTACAGCCTAGCGTGGGAACACCGATGTCTGAGTGGGAAATCCTACAAAAAGTAGTGGATTTGGCCCAGTACATATTGGGTAAAGCCCTCCCAACCACTGATCTGAAACACTGCCATCGTCAAAGATCCTCATCACCCAGGCTATGTCTTTTCTCGCTGCTGACATTAAGTAGAAGGTACAGGTGCCTCAGGACTCGCACCACCAAGTTCAAGAATAGTTGCTCCCCCTTAACCATCAGGCTCTTGAACAAAAGGGGATAACTACACTCATTCTATTTCGGATGTTCCCACAACCGACCGTCTCAGTTTAAGGCTCTTTATCTTGATATTTCATGCTCGTTATTTACATTTGCACTTGCACAGTTGGTTGTTACTGCTCTATAAATTTGCTGAGTATGGTCATAGGAAAAAGTATCTCTCGGTCGTATGCACGCATTCTGATAAATGTTCCTTTGACTTTGGGGTCTGGGAGGAAACGCAAGCAGTCACGGGGAAAATAAGCAAACTACACTCAGGCAGCAAAAGAGTAAGCATTGAACCAAGATCTCTGCGCATATTCAGGATTACTGAGAACATAAGCGGTCACTCTACTTTTAACACAGGCCTTTTCTTAGTGACACACCTGAAAAATTATGCTCCGTAACAGTGGAGGGAAAGAGGGATGACGGAGGAGGGAGGGGAGGAAGGAGTAAGCGGGGGAGTGGGAAGGAGATTAGAGGAAGAGTGTGTGTGTGGGGGGGGGGGAGATGATGGGAAAATTAGGGCTGGTTCACAACCCCAAATCCAGTCACCGACAACCACACACTCACCTCGGACTCCCCCGCCGCCGGGACTCCCAGCACATGCGCGGAATCAGCCGGGAAACATCGCGAGATCGGAGTCTGCGCAGGACGACGACCCGTAATAACGGAGACCGATAACGAACCCGCAAACGCAGAGTGAACTGGAGGTCTTTTCCTTTCCTCTCCCATCACAATCCACCTCAGCTTTCACTGTCCCCTTTCAACGTCATTACTCTGAGCTAAGTGATGGTAACACTGAATGGGTTGTGCAGCATCTGCAGAAAGAGAAGTACCGATAGGCCAAAAACTTGAATTGTTTATCTTTTTCTCTACCTCCACTGATATGGTCTGACTTAACTGTACATTTGCTGATTTTACTTTGAGATTTAAGTAAATTTTGCTTGGGATTTGGGCTTAACTTTGGAGGAAGTTTGTCCAATATTTCATCATTCTCGCTCTCTCAGTTTAACTCTTGTCATTTTATCTCCATGCGTGATTTTATCCAATTTAGGCACTGGAATTCTTGCAGAACTTCAAATGTTACATTTTGCACCCATATGTCATCCATTTCTTCTTGTCCGAAGCAGCACCACTCACCCTCAGAGATTTAGAATAACTACACCATAGAAAGAGGAAATTTACCTATTGTTCCTGTATTGGTCAGTTGAAAGATTTATCTAATTTGGCACAATCCACGTTGTCTTGCAAGCCTCTCCTTTTTAGGTATATTATGTAATCCTCTTAAGAATTGTTTTTGAATTTACTTCAAATGCTTTTTCAGGTAATGTTTTCACACAAATTGTTGTCTAAAAGCAAATTCTCATTTCAGAACATCAGCATCACTAACTACCCAACCCATAACCGAGCTGTGTGCAGATATGCCAAGAATTCTCCTGCAGATTACAATGTCTCACTCTTCCAAGTTCTGTATTCATTCTGTGGAATTATTGCATCAGTGAAATTACAATCATTAATCCTTTTCTCCAAATTAGTATGACGATTCTAACACACACAAAATTTATTTGATGAAATATTTAGTGAGATCATTAGATGGCGCTATGAACCAATAGATGAGACTATCTGCTATATTTTCGGCAAGAATTTGTTAATGCAAGGATACTGAACACTGCTGATCAGTAATCAGAAAATTTTATAACTCCATACCACACTGAAGTCCAATTATAAACAAGATCTGTTTGCAGATTATTTGTCAGAATTGGAGACAAACATTCAATTGTATGTTTTTCAACAGATTCTTTTGGGAAGATGTTTTTTGGAAGGGAGGTGGTTCACGAGTGGAATGAACATCATTGGGTACCTCACAGTCTCATCAACCCACCATTAAATTACTTTATTAAATCTACCACTCGATTGTAAGAGCGGTTTCTTAAGGTTGTCATAGCTCGGGGGTTAGTGGGGATAAGCATCCTCTACCTATTAAATGTTGCCAATGGTGTGCATCTCTGTCAAACAAGTCCATCTCCTGGCCTTCACATGTAGCTTAGTTACTAAGCCTGGTGGAACCATTTCTACTGACAGCAGAAGGTGCAAAGGTCCCTCAAAACCAGTCACTTTGGGCAGATAAGGCTAATCAGCCTTGATTGGCACCTCATCTAGGAGAAGGAAAAGTCAGATCTCAAACTTCTGCTGCCTTGCGGCTGTACCTACTCATGGGGATGGTTTTGGGGGTAAGCCCTGAGGAAAAACCTAGAGCTGGAATCCCTAGGGCAGTCCTAACGTGAGATCAAAGCTGACTGGCAACTCCTACAACACTGCTGGTGCCAAACTATCGGTCTTTGTCGTCCCTTTGGATTCATCAGCTGTGTGGAGAGGGAGAGCCTTCTGCGTGGGCAACAGTCCTGTCTTGAGTATCAACTTCAGCAGCTAGGATACAACATCCATGGATGAACTCCACCAATGGAGCCATCATTGTAAGAGTTAGACATATTGATGATGACCAACAACTTACGTTTTCAGTATAAAATAGTATAGAACACAGGAGAACCCAGAAATAGGTACACATAATTAAAATTGGAAGGGATGTTTTTAAGAGTTGACAGGAATATGATCGATGTCGATCTCAAGCTGGGCTTGGATTAGGATTAGTTTCAGGGTATAGAGTGATACTTCATGCTGTGAAGAGTCTGTAGAAATGCAATTCTTTCAAGTTTTTCTCATTACCACTTCAGTGAATCTTGTTCACTTTATTATAACTCCAGCTTATTTGGTAACACAACTGCTTTCGTGTTGGAAAACAGTGGGTAAGTTTCACTCCAGAGATTTCAAAGTAAAAAGCTAGGCCAACAAAGTGATATAACATGATGAGGTCAGTCTTGTTTAACTGGGACCTAACATTCATTCACACATGGCTGCCATAAAGAATCCTCTATGTCTATTTGGAAGAAGAACCAAAGAGTAATCCCGGGTGTCTGGGCTCTTCCCTCAAAATCAGAATGGCTCAGAATATAAAAGGTCCATGCTCACTGCTTACTTACAATACATGGTAACCACACTTCTAACTCTTACAGATTCCCCTATTATCAATTTGCATCTAGGTACCAGTCTATTCCTTGGTGGAAACTCCCTATGCAGTGCAATGCAATCCTCCCATGTAAAACAGCAGCTGAAATCTTTGATGGGAGAAGAAAGGAAAGGAAGCAACCAGTGGTTTACTTTGCATTTGCAGCTCTGTTACAAGTTTTCTGAGATGCTTCTGTTATTGTTGCCGTTGTCTTGCGCAGACTTGGATCTTGCGATATTTCCCAATGGATTCTGCGCATGCGTCGGACAAGCTGGAGGTGAGTGCCTGCTTGTTGTTGACTGGATAAGGAAATCCATGCTCACTGGTTCAGCTCGCTGTCAATATTCAGAGATATTTAAAACTAATAAAACATACTGAAACAATTTTTTAAAAATCAAGATCAATTCAGTAGGAACTAACAAAGTTTACCTTACCAATTACTTGCCCTACCTGTATATTAATTTTCAGTCATTCAGGAAGGACATGTAGGACTGTCTGAGCACCAACATCATTCACTGTCAGCATTGGTCTTTTTCTACCTCCCACTAAGTGGATGACCGCACATTTTCCACATTGTATTCTATCTGCCATATCCTTTTAAATTCACTTACCTTGTTAATAATTCATTGAAGACTATATGTTCTCCTTAATATCAGGAACAAACTCAGATTTATTAAACTTAGTTCCCTTGTCCAAATAATTGATAAAGATTGAACTGCTAGAGCCCCAGCACCGATCCATTTGGCAACCTCTAATCACAGTATTTAAACCTGAAAATGATCTCTTTATTCTTATTCCTTGTTCTTTGCCCAATAGCCAATTCTCAGTCCATACCAAGATACTGTATTACAATCACATGTGCTCTAATCTTTTTAATAACATCTTGCAAGGCACTTCATCAAAGGCTTTTATAAAGTCCAAATGCACCATATGCACTGATTGTCATCATCTCAAGAAAACAACAGATTTGTCAAACACTATTCTCTTTTCATAAATACATGTTCACTCTGTCCAATCCTACTATTATTTTGTAATTACTATACAACCATGAGTTTCAAGCATTTTCCCTACTACTGATGTCAGACTCCATTACCCTGTCGCTTTTTCTTCATTTCATTTGTTCACCAGTTTTTATGGGTCCACCATAGACAGCATCCTATCCAGATGCATCACTGCTCTGGCAACCATAGCAACTGCTCTGTCCAAGACAGCAAGAAATGCAGAGATTATGAAAACAGCTCAGACCACCATGAAAACCAGCCTACCTTACATTGACTTTGTATACACTTCCTACTGAATCGGGAAAGCAGCTAACATAATCAAAGATCCCTCCCATCTCAATCATTCTCTCTTCTATTGAGTGTAAGATACCAAATCTTGAAAGCATGCACCATCATGCTCAAGGACAGTTTCTATCCTGCTGTTATAGAACTCTTGAATGGACCTCTTGTATGATTAAGATGAACTTCTGGTCTTTCAATCTTCCTTGGTGTGGCCTTTGCACTATTGTCTACCTGCATCCACTGCCTCTGGAACTGTAATATTGTATTCAACATTCTGTTACTGCTTTTGCCTTTGCACTACCTCAATGCATTTTGATTTTTTTCCTGCTTCGATCGCATGCAAAGCAAATGTTTTCACTGTATCCCGGCACATTTGACGATAATAAACCAATTACCAATTAAGAAGTGAGATAGATTGGCTGGTTGAATGGTGTTGCAACAATGGTCTCACACTCAACATCAGCAAGATCAAGGAACTGATTGTGGACTTCAAGAAGGAAGTTAAGAGAACAGGCACCAGTAATCACTGAAAGGGATTGGAAAGGATGAGCAGCTTCAAGTTCCTGAATGTTAACATCTTCGAGGATCTATCCTGGGCCCAACCCATTGATGCAATCAGAAAGAAGACACAACAGTGGCTATGCCTCGTTAGAAGTTTGAAGAGATTTTGTTTGTCATTAAAGATACTTGGAAATTCTATAGGTGCATGGTGGAGAGCTTTCTGACAGAATGCGTCATAGACTGGTATGCAGGCTCTAATGCACAGGATCGCAAGAGGCTGCAGAGGGTTGTAGATTTAGCCAGCTCTGTCACAGGCACAAAATTCCTCACCATCGAATACATGTTCAAAAAAGCAGCATCCATCACTTAGGACTCTCACCATCTGGGACATACCCTCTCCTCATTACTACCATCAGGGTGGAAGTACAGGAGCCTGATGACCTACACTTAATAATTCAGAAATAGCTTCTGCCCACTGCCATCAGATTTCGGAATGATCCATGAACAACATTCTGTTATTCCTTTCCTTGCACAATTTATTTTTATAATTTATAGCAATTTTATGTCTTTGCATTACACTCCTGCCGCAAAACAAACTCAAACCATATTAGATAATAATAATAAAACTGATTCTAATGTCTTTAAATCATTTATTCCTTAATGATATCTCTAATTTTAGACCTTAAGAGCCTCACATAAACTTCTAATTATTGTTTCCTTTTACAGTCTGCATTAAAAAAAATTCTCACAAGAGAACTTGCAGTCTGCCTTCCATTTCCTCATCAATTTGTTGGTCCTCCTTTACTGTATTCTGAAATTTCCCCCAATTCAAAATCGTGCTGTGTTTTATTAGCAGCTTTTCAATCTTTTTCCTTTGACCTAAAACTATCTTTAACTTCTCTATTAGACATGATTTGACTACCTGTTTGGCATGCTTGAGATGGATGTACTGTATATTTGCAATAAACTATGTATTAATTCTTCATTATTAAAATATATTTATGTATTCAGAAAGATTAAAGATCTTAAAGATTTTATTTTAAAGATTATTTTTATTTGTCACATGTATATCCAAACATACAGTGAAAAACATTATTTGCATCAAATCAAATCAGCAAGAGTTGTGCTAGGCAGCCTGCAATTGTCCGCAGTCTTCCAGCACCAATATAACATCCCCACGGTTTACTAATCCTAACCCATATATCTTTGAGAGGAAACTGGAGCACCCAGAGGAAGCCCACACAGACATGGGGAGAATGTACAAACTCCTTACAGGCAGTAGTGGGAATCAAACTCTGATCTTACAGCCGGTATTGTAAAGCAACTTGTTAACAACTATGCTACCATGCTGCCATCTATGCATTCTGTGCATTCATCAACTTTTTGATAATATGATGTTACACCTGTTAATGCAGCTTTTCACAACTCTTGCCTTAAAGGTTTGTAAGTATCAATCAATGAGGTCTTGGATCTTGCACCAATTCCTTTAGGGTACAAGAGGAGGCTTTCCCAGAGTAGTTCCCTACGATGAATCCAGCAAAAGAGCAGCTGACAGGTTCAATTCTTCAAATTTATCAATGAGCCTTTGTGTCAAATCTCTGTCTCTAACAGTGCACGTGTGGATGGAAGTCTCAGATGTACTTCCTTCTCAATGACTGCATGCAAGCAAACCTAATAGGCTCCTCATTAATAGACTCAACAAATAACATGCAATGTGCAAAATTCTCATGAGATGGTGCTGTTTACCAAGAAATAGATATAAAGCAGGATAGACAAAGGAGAGTCAGTGGATGTTGTTTATTTGGATTTTCAGAATGCATTTGACAAAGTGCTGCACATGAGGTTACTTAACAAGATAAGAGCTCACTGTATTACAGGAAAGGTACTAGCATGGATAGAAGATTGGTTGACTGACAAGAGGCAAATTGTGGGAATAAAGGGGATTTTTCTAGTTGGCTGCAAGTGACTAGTGGTGTGCTGCAGGGGTCGGTGTTGAGGCCACTTCTTTTCATGTTATATGTCAATGATTTGGACAGGGAATTGATGGCCAAGTCTGTGGACAATATGAAGATAAGCAGGTAGTGTTGAGAAAGCAGGGTGTCAGCAGGACTTGGGGGAATGGGCAAAAAAATGGCAGGTAGAATATAGTGTAAGAAAATGCACAGACATGCATTTTGGCAGAAGGAATAAAGGTATGGACTATTTTCTAAATGTAGCGAAAATTCAAAAATCAGAGGTGCAGAAGGACCTGTGAGTCCTTGTGCAGAATTCCCTAAAGTATAGCTAAATGCAATGTTAGCATTTATTTCAAGAGGACTAGAATGCAAAAGCAAGGATGTAATGCTGAGGCTTTCTAAGGCATTGATCAGAGTGCACATGGAATATTATGAGTACTTTTGGGCCTCTTATCTCAGAAAAGATGTGCTGACATTGGAGAGGATCCAGAGGAAGTTCACAAGAATGATCCCAGGAATGGACGGGTTGACATATGAGGAGTGTTTGATGGCTCTGAGCCTGTGCTTGCTGGAGTTTAGAAGATTGAGAGGATCTCATTGAAACATATTGAATATTGAAAGGCCTAGATAGAGTGGATGTGGAGAGAATGTTTCTTATAGTGAGGGAGTCTAGGACCAGAAGGCACACCCTCACAATTGAGACATGTCCATTTAGAACAGAGATGAGAAAAACCTTCTTTAGCCAGAAGGTAGTGAATCTGTGAAATTTTTTGCCACAGACAGCTGTGTAGGTCAAGTCATTGGGTATATACAAAGCGGAGGTTGATAGGTTATTCATTAATCATGGTCTCAAAGGTTACAGGGAGAATGAGATTGAGAGGGATAATAAATCATCCATGAAAGAATGATAAAATGGCCGAGCAGACTGAATGGACTGAATGGCCTAGTTCTGCTCCTATGTCTTATAGTCTAATGGTCTAAATTGTACTGATAAACCCTAATGTTTGCTTAGCATAGGTAAGTCAGTTTAACATTTTTCTAACTAATTTCAAATGCATCCTGCATTAAATCAGAATGAAATAGAGGGTAATAATATTGCACATGCAATATACTATAACCCCCTTATTTAACCACCTCCATATTTGTTATAATGTTGTGATGATTTGAAAGAAAAAGGAGTCCAATCATAATAAGGATTTATGTAATGAAGCTCACCTGAACAATGGTGTCATTTGCGGTTTGCCATTCCTGTATCCTCATGAGTTTGAGTCTTTTCGTAACGTATCTCACAACTTGAATGTCCTACTTCTTTTGAGAAGGGTTTCCAAAATATACGGTAAAGAATGTGAAGTGAGCCACAGTTTAGATAATTGAGTAGTGAAGGCTGGAAGACTGTGTTCATGAGGTACTGCAGATTACAGCTGCAGCATTGATCATAAATCATGGTGTACAAGGAATGTTTTAACTTACCATCCAGTTGTGGATGAATATTTGCTATGGTCCAGTGGTGAAGGGATTAATCTATCTGTTACTGTGCTCACCTTTATAATGACAGATTAAGTGTCTGAAAACTTGAGAACATTTGTTAGATTATACTGTGTGTGTGCTTCTTAAAATCTGTTCATATACCATATCACCACACAGGACAATATTTGCAGTTGATGCCTAATTATTCTTTAGCAGAATGGTTGTGGTTGAAAGCAGCAGGTGCTACTTCAATGAGTGAAATAGAACAGCTACAGTGTTTAGATAGCAAGAAAATCTACAGAGACACAAGAATCTCAACCCAAAACATCAGCTGTCCATTTCTCTCTACAGATACTACCAGATACACTGAATTCCTCCAGCATCTTGTGAGTTGCAAAAGCATTTACAGTATTGCTGGTAAAGAAACTTTACTTCAAATCAGATCCTTTAAATTTTAAATCTAAAACCATATAAAACTTCAAGCCCATCAAAAAGCACCTTGCAAGAACAATTGTCTGAAACCAATGATTTCTATCAGTAAATGTCTTGCATTCCACTGTTTGAAATTGTAATGCTGTTTAATGTTACACAGACACTGATAAGGGATCACAAGTAGCCCACCTCTCTCCCTTAAACCCTCTGTTATGCTTATTCTGCTAATTTAGACTGTAGAGCAGAAATTATTAAGTAGGACTTTTGAAATGCAAATACCTGCATTAGATGCAGTGTGGCATTCATGAGAAAGGTAATGAAAACATTCCTAAGGCTGAATTTCCAAGTGAACTAGCTTTTGTAGACTTGTTTGTGATGCAATTTTTAAAACAACTAAGCCTTTACATTGAATCACCTTGCAATGGTTTATAAATCTGCTTTTTAAAGAGACCTGGCTGATTTTTACCAACTTTTCGGTAGTTTTCAAATGAACCTTGATGAACCTACCAAGTTGCGGAATGGAATTTTTTCAGCATACAGATGCAGACCAGGTACAGCACAGTTTACGTGTAGACGAACTCCATCTCATTATTATTTCAATTCACAAGCTTGATTTTTAAATACTAAAAAATATTTTAAAAATAAGCAGTGCAAAACTGTTTTATGGTTGATGCTGAACATTCCATAATGTTAACATTTTTAAAACCATAGCAACGTTGCTGCTCAGGTGGCACCCTGGTGTGATACAGCTTTTCAGTGTTTGAGAGACTACCCCACCCAGCTCCATCCCTTCATGGCCATTAGTTAGTGGAAAGGTCATAAAATGTTGTCCTCTCTCACAGAGTTTTTGCACTGATTGCACCAAACGTCAATGCATCCCTCAGCGTGTACTCCTTCTGCCTGGAATGTGCAAGTTGGCAGCATTCCCTTACGGACGTGTCATGTGCTGGAAGACCAACAAGTTTTAAGACCAAAAAGTGTATTTCACTGAGTTGATGATCTTCCAACAGCACTTGATGCCTGTCTTGGGTGTGTGTCCCAGGAACACTCCATGATCAGAGAGTTCTCTGCTACACAGCTGCTGAGACAAAGACCCTTGCATCCTCCTCCACACCCTCTTAGCAAATCTACAGGCAGCAAAGATGTAGTCTTTCTTAGCCATGTTGCCTCATTTAACAGCTTTTCCTGCTTGCAATTTTCTGGCTATATGTACTTACATTACAACTATACCAATATATTAATAAAATAGTTGGCTGGTTGTAGGTTGATATTTTGACATTCTATTTGTAATTCAGCTGCTGATTATTTATTTGTCATAACATCTTAAACTGCTTTACAGAGGTGCAGTCTCAAAAATTATAAAGGCTGATCCTTCAGAAAAAATAATGATTAGAGATTAAAGTCAAAGACTTGCTCAAAGAGGTTACACTTTCTTTATGACCACTGAAGAAAGTGCATTTACAAAATATTAATGCCTATGTACTATATAACACAAATAATAAGATATTTCCCAATAATTGTATAAGTTGCAACAGAGATATGTATTTGCATAGGTCATATCTTACAGGAAACTCAACCAGTTTTTAGTTTCATTACTATAAGCTGCCGGATCTGTGGTAACACAATGTAATCAGAAATGAAATAAGCACATTAAAAGTAAATTTAATCACTCAATTATCCCTATCTTTTTCCCTGCATAAATGAAGAGGAATCAAAATAATTTTAGAATTGACCGACTGGTTGGTAAATTGGTAATACTACTTAAAAGAACCACAGCCTTAATGACTAAATATTTTGCATACCTTTTTCACATATAGATAGATTAAGAATAATGGATGATTTTCATAAATTACATTTTTCACTGATGACATAGCAATAATTATATATCGCTCTTATTGTACAATATTGTTACCTTCATTGTGTTTTTCATCAAAGGACATTATGGAGGTGCAGACAATCCTCCAAGAAATCCGTTGTCTCACAGTTTCAGTGATCTGAATTTAATTCTGAACTTTAGTGCTGTCTGTGTGGAGTTTGTTAGTTCTCCCTATGACTGTGTGGGTATCCTTCAGGTGCTCCTGCATCCCAAGTGAATGTGTATTATTGTCACATGCATTGAGATAGAGTGAAAGGCTTTTATTTTGTGTGCCATATAGTCAGATAATTCCATACTGTACATAATTATATTAAGATAGCAAAAAGAAAATAGTGTGCAGAATCTAGTACAGCTGCTATAGAGAAAGGGCAGTGAAGGCAGACAAATGAAGTGCAAAGGCCATGATGAGGTAAACTAGGAAATTAAGGCTTCAAAAATTGAGCTTTTAGTGCTTAAGAGGTTCAGCTTGATGAACTTAACAGGTTCCTTGAGTTGGGTGGTTCAGCTTTTCGTCCTTGAGTCTAGTGATACAAGATCTCAGGAGTTTGTTTCTTCAATACCATTTTGTATGGTCCCTAGTGTGGGTGCAAAATGTGGACGAGTTCTGGGAATGGGGAGAATAAAATTAGGATAGCAGTATGATTAGGGTAAATGGGTATTGGATGGCCAACATAACCAAAGGACCCATTTCAGTTTTGGATGACCTCCAAAAGAGGCTAACTTACTGGAAAGTAATTTGGTTCAGAATCAAAGAAACAATACCTCTTACCACTGACCTTAAAGAAAGTGATCTCTGTTGTGTTGACTTCCGCTTTTCTGATGCTTTATGCTCTCAGATCATTTTGCTTATGTCAATCGGTTGAGATGTTGCTAAGTTTACAGTGCAGCCAGTCATGTAGAACAAACCAGGGTACACAGGGCACAATCTGTAATGTAATGTAAATGTTGTTCAGAGTTGAAACATAATTATAAAATTAGAAGGAAGGTGAAAGAAGCTTCCTTAGTGCCAATTACAGTTTTGCATGAAATATACAACTCACTTAAAATTCATGTAACAAAGTATAAGGTTTTCAGGCAATGTTCATAAGTAACTTAATTCCTGCCAGTTCAAAATATTTTTCTTAACTATGATCAAAAATGTTGTCAACAAATGTGGAAGAGCACTAAAAATGCCAACAGAAACTGTGGGATTTCTGCAGTTAATTGTATTCTGGAAATAATTCAGTAGACATATATTTCACAAAATCATCATATTTGCTCTTTAGATTGTCATTCTCAATTTTATTAGATATTGGCTAAGAAGCAAATAATAAATACAATTTGAAAGAATTTTAATGTCAAATGGAATTTAAATCTCTTTTAGGACTGTTCTGAATTTTAGGAAAAAAAGGGCTGCATGTCTAAGACTTCTTCTTTGCAACCATTCATTTGCCATTAATTTGAATTTCTTCCACACTACCTGTGCCACCATCATTGGGCAGCACTGCAGTGTAGCAGTTAGCTTAATGCTTTATGGTGCCAATGACCTGGTTTCAATTACCGCAGCTGTCTGTAAGGAGTTTTCCCTGTGACCATACGTGTTTCCTCTGGGTGCTCCAGTTTGCTCCCACATCCCAAAGGCGCATACATGGTTAATTAGTTCCTTGTTGTATTTGGGCAGTGTGGGATTGTTTAGCTAGAAGGGCCTGTTACTGTACTGCATTTCTAATTAAAAATTAAAATATAACTAAAATAATTACTGTGTTGGTAATCTGTTGATTTACATTTAACAAGCCTGAAAATTACAGATTACTGACTCAATAGTTAGAAGAAAAATCTATAAGATGCTGGTCTAGATAGTTTTACAGTGTTACCTGAGACAGTTGAAATGGCCATATGTATGAACGTCTTTATCTTCATGCAATGTGGTAAGTTTAAGATATATTTAACATAGTATGTCAGAATCAATTCTAATATTTCTCAATTGGCCATTTCTTAGTATAGCACACTATCCCTCTAATCTATGGCAGCACTAATTGGATTACTTTCGTGCTAATGTACACCATTCAGAAGCTACCTATTGGTCAATGGCAGGAGTAGCAACAATATTGTCAAGAATTATTCCTACTCTTGCCACCACAGCAAGTGCAATTGCACCCATGATAAATTCATTATTTTCTCCCTCAGAATAAGTCAATTTGAAAGGAATGCAAAGATACTTTACTAAGATATAATTTTAAGGTTTGGTGACACTGATAATGTTGGACCATTGATAAACATGAAGCAGTTCTCAACAATAATAATGTTCTGTCTCCCTCCAGTCTAGGCAACACAATGGCCCAGCAATTGCAATTGGGATTTGGTTCATTCTTGTCACCCATACTAAGGAATAGTAAAAAACTTTGTTTTGCATGCTATCCACACAGATCATTTCACCACATCAGTAAACTGAGGTAGTACAAGGGAAAAGCACTAACAAAATGGTGAGACAATGGTGATGGTCAATCTGCTTACCGTCAAGCTAAACTCTAATCAGGAAATTCTGGTACCTGTTGTCAGTTGAATTCTGCTCCCCACACGAAGCATTACCGGGGGCGGGAGGGGGATTTGAAGGAGATGGGAGATGAAAAATGAGATTCATGTAGATAGGTATTTTATGGGAGATGAAAAATGAGATTCATGTAGATAGGTATTTTATGCTAGGCATGGACTAGGTGGGTCAAAGGGCCTTTTTCCATACTAAGACCTTGTATCAAAAAAGTCCTTGTATCAGTTACTTGATGTAATGTCAACTTTTTTAATCTGGTATTTTTGCTGTATAAACATTATGAAGTCTTGTTAAATGAGGTGTAACCAAGCATTATAAAGCATAATTACTCCTAAAGAATTTCTCTGAAGAACTAATTTAATACCTGAGGGTTGTCATACCTTTGAAAATATTTGATAATTCCATCATTTTTAACACAGCAATGTATTTTCATGATATTTTAGCCTCCACAATATTCCAATTTTTGTTTCTCATTTGTTATTTCACTTACTATTGCATTTATAAAAAAATTATAAAAATATAAACTTTTTCATCCTTGTTTATTGTCTGAGAGTGAAGAATTGTCATCAGTTGCTTTGCCAGCTTGATGGCACACTGTTGTTGGATGCCAGGGAATCCCTCTGTAGCCTTTGCCTGAATGGTAATCATGTCAGGCACAGCAAAATCACTGCTGGCGAGCCTTCTTAATTTTTGCAGTGAGGTTTCATTGACACAGCATTACCCAAGCACTGGGTCAAACTGAGATTAAGAAGTGCATAGGGAGTTCAATGAACCTCCTGGGTCTTCGCCAACTTGAAACAGAGTTTATACAAATGCTTTGGGAAGAAGGCCTGGCTTCTCATATGTAATACATTGCAAATTTACTGCATGAAAACAGAGCTCTTTGGCTGTGAGAATTGGATTTATAGCCAGGCATTATAAATAAAAGGCTGCTGGTTGAAAATTGATACTGTAACTACTGACATCAGTAGCTACTGTATAATAGTAGCCCCAGGGTTTCTGACATCACCAAGTCCTTATGATTGAGTTACAGTGTTTTAATAAATACAAGTTACTTTATCTCTTTGCATTTCTGAAAACTATATCCCTATAATCCATGCAGTCATTGGGCACATCATATAAATACAGTTCTCTGTAAATTTCCCTTCTCTGACATTAGATACCTATCATCCTCTTACACCTGTGCCAGCACACACCCATTTCCAGTCACTGTCTGATATGATGATTAAATTTCCTCAAAGAAAATGGGAAAATGTTGGGTGGATGGGTTCACAGCTACTCAAAGTGGAGAAGGAGCATTCGCAATGGTGTTTGAGAACCTCCGGCTGGTGCAGAAACTTAGCGTAAGTAGCACAGGGAGAGCACTATCTCACAAATGTTCATCACATCCACCCCATCAGCCATCTCCTCTACGCCCTGTGGCGAAGAGCCTACAGTTCCCACATTGTGCTCATGAACTCAAGAAACCTACAGAGACAGAATGGAAAGAGTTATTCTCGGGCGCAAGCGACTTCCTAAGAAGCAGAGAAAAGATTTTTTTCCTTCTTTGCATTATTGGCATTTTTTATCTTTTATTTTACTCAAACCAAAACTCTTAAGCTTCTATATAAAGTGTTCCTGGCATGTCTGGCGAGAGGGGTGAAAGTCTAAAGATGTTTTCCACAATGGGAGTGCCTGGAATGGGGCTGCTAGAGGTAGCGTTAGAGCGGATAGGGTAGTGTAGTGATATTTAAGAGGCTTTTGGATAGACACATGAGCACACAGGGAATGGGGGTAATATGGACAATGTTCAGGCAGGTAGATTTGATTTAATTTGGCATCGTGGGCCGAAGGGGCTGTTCCTGAGCAGTACTGTTCAATGTTCTATAATTAGCTGCAAGATCACTGGTTGTATAAGGCTCTTTGTCTGAACTATTCTTAATCCTGAATGACGCTTGCCACCACGCTGTGTTGCGCTTCGTTTTTTTAAAAAAATCTCTTAGCATTGCTCATCCCTGCTTGATTGTCTTTTGCTCCCTCGTTTATCCTTACTGTGTTAAAACATAAATCTCCAATTTCGGTGGATCGCCTTTCCCCCTTAACTCTCGTCCTTTGTTCTACATGAACCTCTCCCGGTTCCTTTTCCAGTTAACTGTGAGTTTTCCCCATACTATCTCTCTCATATACTGCGAGGACATCTTATCTGTCAGCATCAGCGCTTGTCCAATGTTCTGGAGCATTTGCTCCGTGGGCACGCACACCTGTTGCGCTCCACGTGGATTTCACTGGGTTGCAATGAAAACTCTTCCAAGTTCCCAGCACATCGACACATACTCTGCAAAAGCGATCCACCCTCTGACTGCATCTCACACCCTGCGCACATCCTTGCCCTTGTGCACGACTGTTTCTCAGCCTCGACCTTTCCCATAGGGTAAGACTCCGCCATTTCCGAGGGTACCCTCGGCAGGTTCAGAGTTCAGCGGGAGTTGGTGACCGTCTCTTTTCATTTAAAAGTCGGTCTTTTAAATGATCACGAAATAGTCCATCTACGCCAAAAGAGAAACAGGAGACTGTTCTCAAGTTTTTACGCCGCGTCCACCCGCTCTATACTTAATAATTGGATTTCCATTGTTTTCAATATCCCCTAAAATGTAGTTAAGCACGCAGTTCTGATTGTCAGCATTTTTCTGTTGTGAATTGGTGTTTGGTGCGCTTTCTACATTGCAACATTGAATTCGCTGAAACATTACCTTATTGGCGACAAAGTGCTAAAGAAATGCAAGTTTATATCTTTGAGATGCGATCGCATTGATCGCTCGCTGTGCCGGATTATAATCAGTTTCCAGGTTGTTATCACTAGAGGGCACAGTGTGCTTAAGAAAAATGCGCTCCGCTTGCATCCGGCCGTAGTCAGCAGAAGCTGTTACGTGCCTGTCTGAGAACGCTAGCGAATGGAAATAGATACTTCATCATTTGAAGTGGTTTTCAATCCACAGTGCCTTCCCGCCGCCGAGAAAAAATAGCAGAACTCAAAATAAATTTGACACATCCTTTGTTATCTGTCAGTCCCAGCGTCCTTGCTGAAGAAACCCTATCTTTTATTTCTCTCTCAGAAAAGAGCCCCCTGGGACTGTCGACTTATGAATGTCGCTATCTTCAGATGACGTGCATATTTTTGCAAGAGGCAGCTACTGTAAGTGTTTATCATCGGGGCAGACGTGTGGCAGAAAAGCTGGTCAATCTTTGCGGGAAGTCTTCCATCCTCCACCCCTTCACCTCCACGCACAATTCTTCACAAGATCATCCATTCTTCCAGGAATGATACGACAGACTCCATGTTAATAGGTTCTCTGTCACCTCCCTTTATGCCGTATGCTTACCTGTATGTAAATATACACCTGCGTTCAAAAACAGTGGTGAATACGTGAAGGGTATAGGCGGCAGTGTACCGACTATATTTTTAACCTGGCAAACCGATGATGAGTATGTACATATTTACTTAATGAACAGAGAGATATTTGCACGTTAGACACATATGAGCGAAGCTTACTCACAAGGCATACGCCAACACGCATAGACATATTTAGATCTGTCCTTTCCCACAAAATATGGAAATGTGCTTGTTTTATATGGATTTAAAAGTCGCCCATACTCTCATCACTCGAAGCACATCTGAGAGGTTAAGATGTTGCCACAGAAAAGCACTCAATGCGCTCGGCGGCTCATTGCTAATACCGTGCACGAGCTTTCGCTATTTTACTAGAGAATGGCTTGAATATATGTATTGATGAAGATTCACTGTATTAAATAAATTCGGACAATTATGAGCGGTGGGAAAACGCATAATGCCGGTCTCCCCTCCCCTCCATCCCCAAGACCGTCTCATCTGTAAAACCGGATGTTACAACTGGGAAAGGCATTGCAGGCGCTATTAAAGTGATTCATTAATGCTTCTTGAAGTACGCATCCAATTCAAAAATATTATTCTAAAACGATTCTTAATAGATCTCGCACCGTGGGGGCGCGTTCCACTGTACTTATTTTTCCTAAATAACATATACAGTGACAAACATTTGAGAACGTTTGCCGTTTGGTTATACAGTATTTTGGCCACTGGCTTCACACACAACACTTCAAATTGGTGTTCTGACAACATGACGAATCCTTGGCACAGCGAATAGCGGGCGCCCGGTTGCTAATGTATATATTCGATATGTCCAAGAAAGAGATCTACTGGAATTACTGTTTCTTTATCTCTTTTTCAGGGATTATATTGAGCTGGACACATATTTTGTATTCGTTCGCCGTTTAAAGACCCCAAAAATATATCCCCTAACAATGTTTGAAGTAGCAACTCGCTCGAAGTCTCGATGGAATTTAATCCTCGGTAAGCTAACTTTGTTACAGAAATATCGAAGTGCTTAACTTCTAATCGGCGTTGATACACTCATTTAAGTAACTTCAGAGCATTTCGGGGTATCATTCACGAGACAGCGATTCAAAAGGGATAACGTAGAACTCAACTGCGTAAACGAATGCGTTGCTTTCCGGACGAATTGCAGTCAACGTGATACTCTACGGAGAAAAACACCTCGATTTTCTACGAATTCGCATCGACAAAATTGGAAACGGAGCAAAGAGACAGCGAAAGAGAAATGTTTCATCAAAATAAAATCCTTAATTATCTGGTTGCGTATTAAAGTGAATAGTTTTGGAAGACGCATCCAAATTGACAGTGCCAATCTGATTTTGAAGTTGAACAGTATCATTATCAAAAATATGTTATTTATTGCTGCGTATTTGCAGTTCATAATTATTATTTGCTATTTGATGGTGCAAAGCCATATCACTTAATATCCCGTAAGAATCCACAGTGCTGACTAAAGATGGTTTGAGCGTTTCGTTCCAGAATAAATTCAATTGAGGTATTTATTCGTGAATAAAATGCGCTCAAGCTTGTTTTCCTAGTTTACATTTAAATCCTATAATTGCACTATTGAAGGAAAACTGAGAAATAAATGTTTTCTTTATTTAATTTTTTTGTTTAGAAAATGAAATCTACTGTGCTCTAACGAAGTTTAATCCAGAATTCAACAAAAAAAAACTTGCAATAAAGAAATACGGGGGAAAAAACTTACATTTTCAGAATTGTTCAATTTGTTTTCATTGGATTGAAAACCTCACGTTGATGTTTACTTTTTGTTTAGGCAATTGCCAGATTTTGGATAGTGCTTTTTAACATTTCTTGAAAAGTCAACGGTAATTCTGAGCAGCGATAATTTTCTATCTTCATCCCTCATCCTGGCTTGCCGATACAAAGGAACGCTGTATCAGTAAAAATGCACCATGTAACTGAAGGTTATAGCTCAAAACATTGTTCAGTTATTGTGACTATGTGTAATTAAACGAGGTGGCATACCTTTACGCACCAATATAACTCAGAATAATTAAAATACTTTAAGCAAATAGTTGGTGTGACAATTTGGGCCAGATCCACTAGCTGTCAATGTTCTGCATTACTTCAGAAAGTTTCTTGTTTGATCACAAACTTTGAACACACTGCCTAGAATCTACACGAGAACATGGGAAAACCAATGGTAATAAAATGTAAACAACGATTCGCTTCCCTGGTTCTTTTTCTTCCTCTCTAAACGCTAACAGAATAAATTGATGCCAGCATAGTAATTAATTTGTGAGCTGTACTAATTCTGGTAACTTGAACCGGCCAGTATAATCTTTCTAAGTGCTGGCAGCTCCGGTGGGGATTCGCACATTTCATGCTTCATTACTTAAGTCAAGCGCCTCCTCTCAGCATATAACCTGCGAGCACGCTGTCCCCTGAAGTTAGAAGTGAAGTATAAAACTACTATATACAAAACGTAACTTTTTAATTCCTAGATTTTTAGAAAATAAATACGATTTAATTCTTTCCAGCTCCCGAGAACTCTTTAACTTTATATATCATCAACACAATGATATTCCGTGTTGCAATTTTACTGTTTCAATAGCCATGTATATTGATCAACATTTACTTGCACAACCAACGTCTATTATAGACAGAATTACATCAGTTGTTGCCAGTGAATATTTCTTATTCCATTAACTAAAGTCAGTTCAAATACTGGCTGGTCAGTTGTATTAAACTATCTGAAAAAGAATGGAAGACAAATCCATCTAATCCATTGTTAATAGTTTCGAAGTGAAAAATAATTTTGAAAATGTTGAAAATTCAGGAAATGGGGTACAGTGACATTTTACATTAGAAATATACACTAAAAAGTTTGAGTCAAAAGTTATAAATGGCACTATGATATTTCTGTATTTAATGGTTCTACGCACTTAACCAGGACATACTTTAAGCTGAGTTAAACATAGGCTGAAATGGGTACACATAGTTAATCTATTTTGTTATGTGAAAAGATTTTCCGCTGATCTACACGTGTAATTTATAAGCACCTGTAGACAATGTACCACTGATGTATTTGATCTCGAAAATGCATACATTTTAAATAAAATGAATGACCAATAGAAATATAAGGCTTAATGATGACATACACTGTATTTTAAAAAAAACCTACCATGGAAGATAGTGGTTATGTAGTGAAAAGAGGCCATCCGTATATTGTAACTACTATGAAGGGGTGTCTGTTTCCGTACACAGAAAGCTATATCTAATACATTCACAAAAGAATAAATGCCAACGATATACACAAATATGTTGTGTGACCTTTTGCATGGCTGTTAAAGGCATGGGCCTGATACCATGCGATGAGTTGTAACTGATACTGAAGGGAAACTTTAGAGGAGCTAATAGAATTTTTAAAAGTTGTATCAAGTCAGTCACCCAACATAAGAAAGCTTTGGAATAAGAATGCCCGTATTATGAGGACAATTTAAGGAATTTCCTTCAAAACGTTAGAAAATAACAAACAAAACAAAAAAAAAAGTGGAGTAACAAATGCGCCCACTAGTCCTAACTAGATTAAGTGATTAAGGAATGGCTTCATTCTAATATCCATGGAATCAAGGTATGACACCCAACCATCAATGTATATGTTTTTGTAAGGCGGCCACCGATGTACAGAGAAGTGGACTTATTTTATTCTTAAAGAAAAATTAGTACTAGAGCAACATGAGATTGGTGCAGAACAGTTGTAAAGCTAATGTGAAACACCTGCCACGTGCATTATCGCTTTCATTTAGTTAAAAATTATTAGCAAGGTGGAAGATTAATTTAATTATATTGTAAATGAATACAATTTCTTCTATAGTCATATGACTAATGTGCATAATATGAGAAAAATATCGTGTTTTCATTTAAAACTGATAGTTTCAATGTCTTTATTCGATTGGCTACTCTGCGCTCCAAATCGCGCCTCTGGACTTCTATATATGCAATTGTGTCCCACAGTGTAACCTTCCTAATTGTTTAAATGCTAATAACATTTTGCCGAGGCAGATTTAAAAAGAAACAAGATGGCAGAAGCAAATCCAGGCTCAAAATTGACGAGCAGCAGTAATTCATACAAAATAAAGAACAACCTGCAAATTCTGACGCAACGACCAGACACAAAGAAGATGCACACTAGTTCGATTGTAGAGAGGACGCTGAGGTCGAAGTGGATCTCAATAGGTTCCTTTTGTTATATTCGTATAACAACGGAGTTAACGTAGGAACGAAAAAGGGTCAAAGAGAGAACGAAAAATAAAAATAGTTTTAACCACTTGTTGAAGTCGATTCCTTCCCCTCTGAGATTTATGTTCATTTGTGGCAATCTCGGCATCTTTTATACAAGATTTGACACTCTTCTACCTGACCTGCCTTTCCCTCCCCCTTCACCTGAAAGGCTTCACAACACTCCGAGTAATTGCAGAAGCCTTTTGTAGGGAACAATAAACTCCCCCAAATTCATTGCAGTAGAGTTCCAGTAGTCACGAATAGCTCCGTGTGTGTCCGTGTGTGTGCGTGTGCGTGTGTGTGTGTGTGTGTGTGTGTGTGTGTGTGTGTGTGTGTGTGTGTGTGTGTGTTGGTCAAGATGAGAATTGGTGGTTGATGGAATCTCTCTACGTAGAGGTACATGCTTGTTATAAATCCATCAATGCTGAGGCAGGCTGTTAGATTCTGACATACCTGATGATTGCGCAGGCGCGGACAGGTGGCACCCAGCATTTTATGACCAGGTGAGATGATTCTGTGGAGGTAAAAGGAGAAATTACTCTAGAGTTCGCAGATCCTTTGACGACACCACGGACCTCTCCAGGCAATATGTCGATACTGGGCAAAATGGGCGACTGGCAGGTATGTGGAGAATCTTATAAACGACACCACTTGAAAATTGCAACTTATGTTTCATTATCTGCTGAAAGTTGCTCTCTAAGAAGTACCTTAGTTGTGCGTTCACATATCATTAATAAATCCAAGCACTTGGGGCCGAAGAGCTGGGTGTACTTGATGTCCTTAAGTCCAAATTTTCTACCAGTCCTTATATTTATGGTTGACGTAGGTGAAATAAACTTAATAAGCAGTTTGCGGTTGAATAAGAGGAGGATTTAATTATTCTGAATAGCTTTAATTATTCAGATTTTTAAAATCCAAGTTTCAGATTCATGAGCAGTTTATGTTCTGCTATAGGCTCTACACATGTTTACTTTAGCACTGTGTCCTAAACCCTTTTGTCTTTGCCTTCTGTGGTTTTGAATTGAATTTGTAGTCAGGTTGTTACGTACCCAGCTTTCTAGGTTTGTAGAAAACACAACATTATAGCCAGAGGTCAAATTACAGTGAAATTAAAAACAAGAACTATTAGGGTCGATTTTAACACTTTATCTCAATTCTTGTTTACATTAAAAAGGCAAATGCTTGACACGTTGAATAAAATAGAAGTACCATGTTCCTTTTGAATTCTTATTCGCAATGAAAGTACCTAATTTTCAAAATTGATATACATTTCAGAGTAATTGCAAAATATAAAATTAATTTTTAATTTATGAAAAACCTACCTGGCAACCGATTATATTTATAGGGACATAAAGCATTAAATGTTAGTATTTATGCCAAAAATTTGAAACTTTTTAAAACTCTCGTGAAACATAATCATAGATAAATGCAATTTTGTAAAACATAGTCACACTTTACTCTCTACAAGTGCACTTAATAGTTGTGCATTTCGAAATTTGCCCAGATTTTACAAGGTTGGGATGCAATAGTACGTCGCTGATTCCTGTCTTAAATTGAAAAGTTCCATTCAATTTACACTTGTAAACTATCCAAACTCTGACTGCTTAACAGTTGGAATAATAAGATTTAAACTTCGTAATAATGTAATCATTTATAATTTCTATGGTGGGACGGGATGGGAGGTAGAGGTGAGAGTTTATAGCATACTGGCGTGTAACTTGTGGAAGTTCTTAAGAAGTTGTGGGGGGGAGGGGGTAGATTCTATCACCTGAAGCGAGGTTACTGCCATTTAAAATGTTTGAGGGATGCTGATTATTAACAATGGAACTAATAACATGGAAATCAATTGAAATCTGTTTTTCCATTGAGCAAACGTATAAGGAGTTTTATTTTGTTTTCAAAGAAGAGTATTTCAATGTTATAATCTATCTAGCAATTGTTTATTTAATGTTTTTTCATACTGGGAAACGAAAACTTCTCAAAATTACCGAAGCACATCCTCTTCTTAGACCCTATGCTTGTAACACGTTAAAAGAGTCACAGGCCAACTAAGCTTCCAAAATTCCCTCTTTCCCGTGCGCTTTTCAACTATGTGCTCTAATATCACATATTTAAAGCATTCGTGGAACAGCCAGTGTGAATGCAATAGATGCGCGGAGCAATCAGAATGAATTTAAAACTAGTAAGAAAAAGGTTTCATTGAATATGACCTCAATTCAGAACAGTAAAAACGTTTGACTGTATAATCCAATACGCTCCTCTTTTCCTTCCACACCGAAAATCGACGGTCTTTATTTTAACAAGGGACCCGCGCCTCCTTATGGTTAAATGCATAGATTCCCATTTAATTACAATGACGGCAAATTGGGAGGGGAGGGGGAAGGGCGGTTCGAGTGAATTACACAGTTTTTTAAACTCTCAAATACTTCACAGAATGGAGAACCAAATTATTCATTTCGAGTTGTTTCATCTGGGCTATTATTCATTGCAATTTGATATACTAGTCAATCAGAGGTTAATGTTATAACAAATAAGCCACATAAGTAATTTCTAATGAGTTTTTCGGCAAAAAAGTTAATACAATCAGACTTAAACGACTTTATAATAAATTAATACCATATAAAAATATATTGTTTAAGCAAAAAGTAACAGGTAATTATACATTCTTTAAATTAACAGTCATAGATAAAATTGCACTGCCTGATATTGCTTTGACCATTAATTATATCTAATAGGTATCAATTTTAATTCAGAACATTGTATTTCCTCTCGACCTAATGTAAAAAAATACAAACGTATAATGCAAACGTCGGGTCCTGAATAAATACTGAACTACTGGATCCGAGCAGTTAAAAAAAACTTTCTAAAATTTGAAAACTAAGTGGCTCTGAGAAACGAAAGTATGAGGAAAGGGTAACAGTAGGTGGACAGAGAGCGTGTGAATGAATTATATTAGCCCCATAGACAAGTGATTATATAGAATATATATATACATATATATATATATATATATAAGCAAACGGCAGAACCTGATTCCGATTCTGATTTACCTCGCTTTAGTCGCATTGCTCACTGTGATTCTCGCACAAGACGAGGGTGGAAATTATTTTTCATCGGGTATCAAAGGATTTGGCCTTTTGGAGCGTGGTATCTTGCGGCGGTTGATATTTCAGGTCTTCTAATTAAAGACAATAGGTCTTGATGACATCTTTATCCCGGAGCTCCACTAAAAATGGTAATGAAGATTAACTAAAAACGACGCCTAAATCTGGCCACACAGATTACCTGTGCTGGGTCTTATCGTTACACACTTTGTCATCTTGCAAGAAAGACCTTGCGTCTCAATTCATAATTCAAAGTCAATTAGCTATTTATTATGATAATAACTTGTGCGTAAAACAGCGAAACGATTTGGAAGACGGCGCTGGTTCGAAATAATTTGCTTTTAAGTCTCTGCTTATGCGTGGCCTTAAATAACTACATAGCAGCCTGATTTCCACATCAATTGGTGGTAAAACTATACTTTACTCGCTTGTTATTTAAAGCTTGGAAAAAAAATCAAAGAGAGGTGAATTTCGAATGAAGTTCTTCTGAGCAGACCCACTGTTTATAGCTTGCGACGGAAGACAGCCACTGAAAGCATCTGATTAGCAATACATTTTAGCACCACTTCATTCCGCCGTCCTAATAGGCTGAAGTCTCCTAGAAATAAATTGTATAGTGATAAAAACAAGATTTTCTTTACCTACTCCATCTAAACTTTCCCCGGGAGATGGTGTAAAGAATAGCAAGGGTAATGAAATTGCCATCAGCGCGTAATCTATTTAAACACACCCACTGTAAAATGGGTAAATGTTAAATTTTTATTTATTATATCACAACACGAAATATAGTTGGGTGCTTGGTGAATAAAGGTGTTTGACATTAAGAGTTGCTTGAAAATACTTAGTTATTACTAATCATTTGGGTATCATTTAACTTGGCGAACATTTAAAATGCATTTAATCGCGGTTAGTTATTCTTATAAAGAATAAAACATAGTACTTTAGATAATTAACAGCCCTCCCCGTGTTTCATTGAGATTATGAGTCACTTGGGAAAGTATTATCGTATAAAGTACTGCTGAATCATCGTCGGTTTATCTATTGGAGAAAGAGTTTCTGCGCATTGACACAATGGCCCATAAGTTAGGATTTAACAATTTGGAATCCCAATTCAATATTAAAAAAATGGTTCGATGTACATATCGAAAGTGCAGTGCAGCTCACTATGTATTTATGCTGACGTCCAGTACCAGTCGACAGGGCAAAGCTCTGTACCTGTGTCCATTGGAGCAGTAATGCGGTTGCATGAGTGTTGGCTGGCGTTCATATGCTAATTGGGCTGTTATTAGCGAGTTACTAAAGAGCCGAGAGGCGAACTCGATCGACCATTAGAGGGAGATCTCAGAGCACATACAGAGCTCTAAACCGACACACACTCTCTATACAGGACTGTCCGCTTTCTGATTCACCCAGCCAGCCACTTTTACACCAATCCATGAGAATGCTGTGGAAATTAGCGGACAATATCAAATATGAAGAGTGTGAGGTAAGAAATTTTATATTAGCTTTAAAAAATAAAATGCAATTGTCAATGCACTGCCAATGGAACAAACATCTAGAAATCACATCCAATGTAATTCAAATATTGCAAAGGATTTCTTTAAGCAATAAAGAATTTAACATAAATAGATGCAGCGAAAACAAAAAGAAATCGATGCATTCACACATTCGGCTTTATATTGCAACCTCGGACTTTCTGTGCATTCATGTCGTGTGTCAGTAGCTCCCGTTTGTAAACAAAACAAGAAAAACAAAACGAGGTTTAACAAATCTGATCATTAGATTTAAAAAAAATTCTGAAATATCTCTGCCTGATAAATCTGGCTGCAAACTTTCATTTGTATATATTTAAAATAAAATATGTAAAAGGACAGATAGAAAACGACCGTTTCGATGTAGAAATATCATTACACATTAACAATGTTAAACTGATCACACTACTGCCATAAAGCAATATAGCGAATTCTGACGTAGCTGAATTCAGTGCATGTTTTTGTAGTAAACTTCTGTAGTAAAATTTCCATCTGTCTGCATTTGTTAGTAAACGTTCTTTCCTTTCTCTCCGCCCCATACCGCCCAGTGAAAACATTGAAATCTGCACACAACGAACCCATGTTGCCGTTATGATTAAAGGATTTGCGTAAATGTGTGTGTGTGTGTGTGTGTGTGTGTGTGTGTGTGTGTGTGTGTATGTATTTGTGTGTGAAAGCGGCACCAGACAGTAAGGTGGTAATGGCTAAAGGCCGCGGCTATACCCGGATTGAGAAAGTTGATCTGTAGTTTGCTAGGTATTATTTGGGGAGTTGGTTTTTGTAGTTGTGCAGCCGGTCCAACGGGTTTACGGAGCTAGGCTGGAAGACAGCTCATTCCAGGAGCTGAACTAGACAGTCCTTGAGTTTCACTCCCCCCCCCCCCCACCCTCTCCATGGAACTGAAGGCTTTTTTAAAAGTAAAAAAAGAAAGCGGCGAAAAGTATGAAGGATCGGCGTGATCTTCCGGCGAAGAGAGTTAAGGATCAAAGCTGAAATCCGTTTATTTGGAAGTGGCTTCGAGCTGAGTTTAGACAAAAGTGGTGTTTTTCAGGATCGCTGTAGGGAGCAGACTGCATAGAAGTGCGTGGAAGCGAATGAGGGCTCCGGAGACTCCATAGTGTCTCTGTCGCTCCCTCTGTCTCTTAACTTTTAACCCATTGTACGATGGACCAGGCTACTAATGACCCAAGATCAGGGCAGAACGCATCTCCAGGAAAAGATCTCAAAAGGAAGAGAGCTGAGAGCCCGGGTAGCCTCTCGCTAGTCAGGAAACGAGTGCCCGCCGACATGCCTTTAGCATTCTCTGGATTTTCACACGAAAACGAGGTGCAAATTCCTTCTCGTGTCACTCTCTCTTTCTCTCTCCTGCTTGTTCCTTTCTTTCTCTGTCTCTCTGTCTCCATCCCTTTCCCCCTTTCTCTCTCTCTCTCTCTCTCTTTCTCTCTCTCTCTCTCTCACTTTCGCATATCCTCGATCACTTTAAAATGTTCTCCTCTTCACTGTGATTCGTCAGACCCACCGGTGTGTCCCCCTCTTCTCTCTCTCTCTGATTAGATACACTGAATCTTTATTCAATGGACGTCATTTATAACAGACACAGCGTTCAGTTGCTTCCTCGCTTCACGCTTGATTTCCGACCATTCTTCCCTTATTAAGTATTCGTGTAATATTAATAGTCATGAATATTTGCTATTATGTGCGGACTTGAAACCGCTGCTCCTCGTTAGTGGAGGAGAGAAGGGAAAAGTTTGAAAAAAAAATCTATCGACGTGACGCCCTGAAACTAGACACAAATGTGATTTTTTTTATATGTGTGTTATTCCCAATGAAGACATTTTTCAAGTGCTGATGGATTCCGCTCCCTTGTTCCTGCATGTGACTTCCCGGCGTTGTGCTCGTGTTGTAGTTGTATAGTACTGGACTGTTTTTTTCCAATTTTCCACTCTAGGTCTCTCTCTTTTTTCCCCCTGACGAGCTCAGATCAGACTGTCCGCAGATGTTAGTGCACAGTTTCTCGGCTATGGTGAGTTACAGTGAGATGCCACTAGATTTAAGCAACCCCCATATGGTAGCACTTTTGATTTTGAACCCTGTGGAATAATATTTTGCGGAATTCGCCCCCCACTTACCACGTATTCATGTTACGGTTAAAACTTGTGATAGCAAAGATGCAAACAGAACGAATGTGCATATCGAGCCATAATTTTTAAATTATTTTAATGCCTTGTTAATGTCTGATTTCGTTGCAGGATCGACATGATGGAACCAGTAATGGGACTCCACGTTTGCCCCAGTTAGGGACAGTCAGCCAGTCTCCGTATCCGACCGCCCCGCCGCTGTCTCACACCCCTAACACGGATTTCCAGCCACCTTACTTCCCTCCACCGTACCAACCCATCTACCCGCAATCGCAGGACCCTTATTCCCATGTGAACGACCCCTACTCGCTCAACCCTCTGCACCCGCAGCCGCAGCCGCAGCACCCGACCTGGCCGCAGAGACAGAACCAAGAAGCCGGTATCCTGCACCAGCACCGCGCTCTGCCGCAGCTGGCTGGCTTGGACCCACGGAGGGACTACAGGCGGCCTGAGGTCCTGCTACATAGCACCCACGGACTCGATTCCGGCCTTGGAGATTCATTACCCATCCACAGCATCGGACACGCCATCGAGGATGTGCAGGTAACTTCTTTGCAACCCATGGGAGTTTTATTGTATATTTTATTTCAGACCCCTCTCAATTTCTCCCCCCTCCCCCCTGCTGTTTAATGATATATTTTCAAATCTGAGAGGGCGTTAACCCCCCCACCCCACCCCACCACCACACACAAACACAGTTATATAAAATTTGCGTTGGCGAAAAATTGTTCTTATTTAGAATTTCAATTATTTGGATAACCGATTTATTTCCAGATATAAGTCAGCATAAATTCAACAAAAATCCAGTAACAACTACTCCATAACACATTTGCTACTAGGCATTAAATAAAAATGGATTATTATTTTCAATAGCTTAAATAGATATTTATGTTCTTCATTTAATTAAATTGAACGTTCCCGTTTCAACTTTTGTTTGCAATTTGTAAACAATTAGCTCCCACCAGAGCACAAGTACTGTGTGCCTTATTCAATCTTTCAACTTGGCAGTAAAGATTTATTTCAATCTGTACTTTCTGGTCTGCCTCATAGTTGAGAAATGTATATTTTTAAATCTTTCTGATGCTTTAATTTCCCTTCTCCCGAGAAAAAGGGACGTTTTATTACTTGCACTGATTTACTAGAGCTAATTTCATTTCCTTTGCTTACTGTGGAGTTATTATTGTGGTGCATGTAAAATACAAATGGCATATGCTTGCATTGTATAAAATTGACCATTATTCAGTGGAGAAGGAAATTGAATTTATTGGTTATTTCACAATTTGAATTTCTACCTTCAATGATAATCTGAAATATTTATAAGTAGATATTGCTTATCTTGCAAACAAAAGACGGTTAAAATGAAAACCAACCGCTCTGCCGGTCGGCTTAGTTTGAGGCAATGTTGTGTTTCGAAACACTACTTTTAATTTCGTTTTACAAAAATGCAGATCTCAAAGCTCTCGTAAAATATTCATAAGCAAGAAACCATCATGCATTCACTTCCAAACAAATACTCATTATGAATGCTTAGTACGATTGAAAGCTGTTCAACATTCCACTTAATACCTGCGGCCATACTTTGCTTAAATGTGACTGGCTCTTTAACACACATACGCGCGCGCATACACACAAACAAAAATCTGCTGTAAACAAGCATAAAATACGGCTTTAACTGAATGATATGCGGTGTCCTTACTCTAGGAGAACATTTAACGATAAAATCATAATGCGTTGCTAAAAAAAAGAGGGAAATCGGTTAAAAAAAAGTCTAAATGGTTCAGCTTATTTTGATGTGACTGTGTTTGTGTGAAATAGGAATTAAAAAGTCTTCACTACGGTGAAATATTGCCCAGCATTTGTATTGCATTGGTATAAGGGGAGGGGGCACATGTTTTGGAGTGTAATTATTATAATGAAGCTTCTATAACACTCTGATGTCAATTCTTCAGACTGTCAAAGTAATACGGTTTTGTACATTATTGTAGCAAGGCCAGCGATTAGCGCCTTTAGCCACGATTAACGGAGAAATATATTCTTTTCTAAACCTTTTAAAGTATATCGACTCCTGGATTATAAACCTTTTAAGCAAAACGGTTCTTAGATTTTTTTCCCAGAAAAAAAAGCACAGTATCTCAGACGGTCGAGTCATGCTGTTAGATGAATGTTTAATAGAAACAGAGTTCCGGCGTTGGTTTTAGGAACTGGGTTAAAACTAAACCCGCTTAAATAGAAAAACAATTGCGTATGTCTGATTGAACCGCAGTTTGAGAGAAAAACAAAACATAATGAGAAGCCGGGAGATAATGTAGTGGGAAGCTGTAGATGGAGGTTGCAATAATAAATAACAAAGGGCGAAAATCAAAGCTGAATGAATGACGCTGGGTCCGTTCCTGACATTGCAGCGGCGATTTGGAAATGACTGGTATTTGTAAATGAACTGGCTGTTGTGCGAAGATTGCCAATCGCTCAGTCTCGGTAGAATTCGTGTCAAATTGGCAAACATATTTCGACACTGTACTGCATGTCAATGTTGAAATGAGCAGATTTGCTCTCACTTAATGGTCCCCATAACTAATAAAAGCTGAGGACAAATGCATTTCTGGTGGGGAAAACTACTGGGGTTGGGCAGTGGATCGATGTATACCCCCAACCCCTCCCCCCCCACACACAGATACACACACACACACACACACACACACACACACACGCACGCAGATTTTACCTTATAAAGGGAAAATTATCAAATAAACGATTCTCAGGAATCTAGTCTTTTGCCAAACCCTTAAAAATACTACAACGAAAATTAAAATGATGAATTGAACAGGAAACGAGAATTATCACGCTGTGGTTAATGCACGCATTATCATATTTATTCAAAGGAATGTGCCAGGCACTGGGTGGATTTTAACAACTTCTAACGTAACTCAGTTTCATGCAGTTCTTGCCGTGGTAGAGGCTGTCTACCGTCTTTATTTCCATAAGTTTATGGTAATGTTATTTTAATAATTCCGTTTCAGCATGTTGATGATCAAGGTATTAACATCCAGGACCACACCGTTATTAAAAAAGGCAAGTTCTATTTACTTTTCTTTCAAATCCGGCGTTTTTGTAGACATTGGCAGAGGCCAACTGCTTTATTGGCGTTTTGTATGCAGCAATTAATGGGAGATCGGGGGATGGAGACAATTAGGAGAGATACGGATACGATGGGTTGCTACATAACCCTTGGCTGTTTAAATTTTGGTGCAGCGGGACCGCTCACAGAAAAATAATTCTGCCCAGTCTCTGCACGTTGGTGTAGATTTAAGGAATTATTTACAGTTGTGCTCCTTTAATGAGCAGATGAATTAGGGAGCATATAAATCAAATCAAATGCTCGAATTTGCAGAAGCAATTATACTGTCGATTGGCGTTACATACTTTTGAGGGTCTGGTTAGTCATGTGCGTTTGGATTTGGATTGGTATATATTTTTGTGGATCTTTACTTGGGTAGTATGCATTTTGAGCTGAGCCTCCATAAAGAGCTGCCTGCTTCCTTTGCTAAGATGCTTAAAGAGATGTTGTTCTCGGAATGATTTGATCCAAACTGGGGATGCATAGAATAGTGCGCGAGTACACATTAATTCGTAAAACTGCAGTTTACGATTAAATGGTTTAAGTTTCATCTTTCTGCTTCTCCAGGTTTTGTCACGTCAAATTACATGTGCAAGGGATAAATCTTAAGAGATGCTCTTTCCACGTCGACATGATAATTGGCTCTTTTATTAGTAATCTCAAGAGTTCGTTTAACTCCTATTGTCTCTGTTAGCCTCCCCAGAGCTATTAATGTCACAAGTGATCTATCCGGAACTAGGAACTCGACGCCTTCAAAGATCTAGAGTAGATTTCCAGTGGCATAAAGAGAGCCCTAAGCAGTGTAGTTGATTGCGTTGCAAAGGTGCTTTTTTTTTAGTGTGTGTGTGTGGGGGGGGGGGTGGTAGTGCAAAAGCGCTGTGGACCTGTAGTCTACATTTTAGTCGGTCAATAATAAAAATGAATAATTTTGCTGCAGTGGTTCGTTCTCTAAAGTGAGGGGGAAATTCGATGGATGCTTGCATTGTTTAGTCCAATTCGGCCCTAGTGATCAGAATTCCACAATTCTTCATTTCTCTTCCGGACGGTTATAACGGTCCATTGGCTGAATGCAGGTTGTTTCGCGGAAACGGCCACATTAATTTCTTGCCAATTACATCTTTTTTTTCTTCTTGTTGTTGTTGTTGTTGCAATGAGCTGATAAATTGAGGTTAGGAGTTGACGTGTTGGTGTTCCGGTATGTGTCGGCCCATTTTGCGACAGAAGCAATAATTCCTCCCGTGCTGAGTGTTGTAGGATGTAAGTCCAGATGCGGAGTGGAACGGAATTGAAATGCTATTAGGATGAAAGAGTATAATAACAACTAGCTGGTCTTTGTTATATTGTTGCAAAATAAATGCCTCGAAATTAATTTAACAAACAACTAAACACAAATAAGGATGGAACACAATTTAAAACAGTGTTAGCGATTTAAACGTGTGACATAGACATATTAGAATATGAGTTCATTCTTGACTTGCCAAACAAGGAATCTATTTATGTTGTGTTGAATCACAGGAGCATTTTTTCTATTATACAATGGAAATGACTTTACTGTGATATTGACACGTTTGGAAATTGGCCTTGGCAGCAAAATGCAGTTAGCCAGCTAACTTTGGAAAGGGTATGCATATAATAAAGACGTGGTTCACTTCAATTTGGTCTGAATGCACAAATGATCAGGTTTCATTTTATGTTTGTCTTAAAATATACAATCTACAAGTACAATTCAGCTCAGACGACATTGTATTAACGTGCACTGCCGATGCTGCTTCTAATGACAGTGTGTCCGATGAATAAGACAAAGGCCTGATAGGCTCCTATATAAGATCTAATCCGCAGCAGTGCAGACATGCTTAAACAGAGGTTGGAGTTGTATGTAGGGTTAGTGGGGACCAACACTGCGGAGAGTTGTAAAGTCACCTTTTCCTTAGTTTATGCAGTGCTTGCCATGGGCTGTGTTATTGATCTGAATGATGCTTTTCTTTCAGGTCCCATGTCCCTATCGAAGTCACACAGTGGGGTTGTCACCTCGATCTCAGTCAATAAGGACGGACTCTTTGGCGGGGTTGCGAACCCAAACGAGGTGTTCTGTTCAGTTCCGGGTCGCCTCTCCCTCCTCAGTTCAACATCAAAGTACAAGGTGACGGTGGCGGAAGTGCAGAGACGCCTCTCTCCGCCTGAGTGTCTCAATGCCTCGTTACTGGGAGGAGTGCTTAGGAGGTGAGGGCTATGGGGCATCTTCCTAAACTGTTCAACTTACTGAAAACATAATGCTGCACACATAACAGGGAAAATAACATCTTTTTTCACAGTTAAAATACTTCATCTATGTTGCTGTTCTTTGTTTTCCCCTTTTGTTATTTTAATTCCCACAACCACGATCATATCTGGTTGCTTGTAAAGTATATTGCCTTATTTTGTATCTGCATACGGACACGAATGCCCTGTCACACTCATCGATAGTTTGAAAAGCAGTCACTCTTTACTGAAATAAATGAAGGCCAAAACACCCTTCAGTGAAGAACTTTGCACACATTTTAAGTGTTACGTATAATGACGATATTAAACTTTGCATAGAATTTACTGTAGCCGTTTCATACTCTAGATAACACGAGATGGACACGCTAATGGATAAAGGTGTTAACAAATCATTTTTTAAAAAAGTGCAGTTGAAGTTGTTTTAAGATATCAAAGGTTTGCATTAAAGAGAACAGTGATCTTTACTGCACAGTGGAATCACAGATTTGTTTGAAAACTGCTTTGTAATTCCCAAGTGAGCATATTTCAATTTTTTTTATTGTAAGTCTGTCCATGTAAAAAGACTTTAGTTGCAGGATGGGTTTGCGGTAGCAATTTAACCAGGAGCTTCTCTTTTTAAAATAGAGCAAAATCTAAAAACGGAGGACGGTCATTAAGAGAAAAATTAGACAAAATTGGATTAAATTTACCAGCCGGTAGACGCAAAGCTGCAAATGTAACGCTACTAACATCACTTGTTGAGGGTAAGTGAATTTCATTGCATTTCCTTATTTAAGATAAAAGTCACAGAGTTAACTTGGGATGTTTCTGGAGGGAGCGGGAAATTTTGTTTTTGTGGGACCACGTGTCCTTATGTAATCCGCACCGACATACAGCAGTTATTGCCTGATGTTAACCCTTCAAAGTGCCGGCAGTAAAGAAGGGAGAGTAACAAGAGTCCGCTTTTAGCACTGAACATTGCAACGATTTTCTTAGATGTATACAGTAAGTTTCCGCCCGAGTTATTAGAAGAGAGGCCTGACATCACCAGATGTGGTTAGAGGATGTGGTCGGTGTGTTGAGGGAGTGTAGGAAGATTGCAAATCGCTTTTTTTTTCCTTCGGGTCGGGAGTGTAGAGAAGGTGGTGCCTGGATGGATTGCCTTTGTGCTTTTAGGACTAATGTCTGAAGTAATATCACGCGAATGAAGTGTTAATGATAGACCCTTACGCCTTATTATTGTCTCCAGGAGTGTTCAGCTACAAAAGAAGGTGCACCACAGAAAATATTTTAATTTACCTGGTTTGGAGAGTGAGATAATCAAAGGTTTATCCCAATGCATTATTTGGTAGGGAATAAGTCTAAACCTTGTGACTTATGCTCAGAAACCTCTTATGCTTGTGACTTATTTAGGATTTCCCTTGTTGGATGCACGTATAAAAACAGACCTAGGAATGAAAAGCGTTGGTGTATCTGCCTATAATTGATGTTCATTGTGTCCAAGGTCTAGGTTGTAAAATGGTTACAATAGCCCAGTGTGTCAGGATAGTATGGAGAGAGGTTCTTAAAGAAAATCATTAATCTGATTATCGTTCTGGGTTATAATTAGCCAGGAATGGATTCACGCGTAGATGCTTTGCTGATGAATGTGTGACCAGTTGGATTTCTAAGGGCCAGGCTGTTGGACTGTGTCTGTTGTTATTGTTTATGATCTGTTCCATTTTATGGAAACGAGTTACTGGACTCTGCCTTTGAAGCACTAATTGGCGCATGCGTCCTTCCGGTGCTGGCTAATAGCAGGAAGCCCTGCAGTAAAACCCAACTGGTTCAGGAAATTAAAACCAAAGGCTTTGAAATCAACAAAAAGACAGGGTTCTAGAAAGTAATGTACCGAACTGTTTAAGGGAAACTGAGAAATATGTTTTTTTTGCAAGGAGTTATTCTTATTCCAAAGTGTTTAGTCTGCAATCGTGGGGAACCGTATTTTATTTTATCATCGTATGGAATAATTGTGATGATAAAAACATGGTAAATCGTCCGGAATGCTGATTATTTATGGTGTATTACATCGTATGGCACGTGCATTTGATTTGAGTCATGCTTCCTTTTAAACAAACGGATTTGTTATATTTCTACCTGGCCAATAAACTGCTCCTATATTTTTAAGCGTAGTTAAACTACAGTTCACCCACAGGCAGTTTTTTTTTTCTCCACAATTGACAGAAGTTCAAACATATCCACACACGACCCATCTTTGCACAAAGTACTGTCTAAAAGTCAGTCTGGGTCAGGAGAACTATCCCGCTGTAATGTTTATGAGCCAACGTGAAACATCACACACGGCATTTCTGCCCTGCATAACTATAATATGTTTTGTTGTTCAGTTGCGTTGGGTTTATGGAACGCAGGCTTATGTGCAAGAGGATGTTGCATAGACAGGGACATAGCCTGCCACTGAATGTATGACAACAAAAGAGATATTGTCAATGTATTTGATATCCTATCCAGTTCACCATTTAGCTCCTCATAATGTCGTTAAATGACTCACAGAAGCTTTCCAAGTTTTTTTATTGTATGCTTCAAATATTTAGTTTGCGACAAATGACAATAGTTCTGAACTATTCCTTACATTAAGCTGCTGAAGAGAGGCTGCACTGTAGTGTAGAAATGTTAGTTATCGTGCAATGAAATCTAAATATTTAAAGAGATCGTGGATTCTTGTGCGGCATTGTACTCAGGATAAAATGATCATTTTAAACAAATCTGCAAACAACATGAGTCTTCTTTATCTAAGTCCTGCCATTAAATTTAATCGTTTTAATACGTAGCTCCAACCAAATTTCAATAATGCAAGTAAAGAGTCTGCTGCATTTTACGGGATCATAAAATCGGCTTTGAAGCACTTTACACGTAATTTGTAAAACAATTCTATTAAAATTTGGAGAACGGTCACTGTCATCAGTTTGCATGTTATATCAGTCTGCCATCATTAGAGTCAATTGCCATATTAAAAAATGGATTTGAAGGATCGACCTACATTGTGGACATGTCATTCACTTCCATGCCCAGGTGAAGCCGTGCACCTTGCCCGTGATTTTGGCTACGTTTGCGAAACAGAGTTCCCAGCCAAAGCAATAGCCGAGTACGTCAACCGACAACACTCCGATCCCAACGAACAAGTGACGCGCAAAAACATGTTACTGGCAACAAAGTGAGTCCTTTTCTTAATGAAAACTTCAACTGAGTTCTTTTTTTCTTCACTCTCCCTCTTCCCCGCATGCATGTTCTGGTCTCCATTAAGTTTCGTGTATATAGTTTGCAAGAACTCTTGGGTTTGGATGGGTTTAAACTCGGACATATGAATATTCTGAATATACCCACTTGGGTTCTGACAAGTGCATAGAAAAAGGTTTAGGAGTAGAGTGTGGATCAGTAGTCGATAACCCTCACACCTGGTTTGCTTGTGGTGTTATCCTCAGTATTCATTTTAAGACCTCCTGCTATCAGGAGCAGCGCCGGCTCACTCGGCATCCGATGCTTTCACTGTTCGAGCACATGAAGCACCGTAATTTTGTGAAGTCACATATCAGACGGAGTTATTTAAGCCCGTAATATTTTCTCAGCGGCTAATAAGTATTATTTAGCAATTGTGTACAGCCGAACTGCTTGGATGAAAAGGCACGTGTGAAAAGTAAATTATCCGTGCTGAAATGTTGGAGGAAATTTTCAGGCTTGTTTTCTAGCCTTTAATTAAGAATTTGAAATGTCACCGAAGGGCATTGCGGTGTATAGGCACTGGGAGGTTGGTGGAGCAATTTGTATCGATGGTTACACTCCCAGTGAAGTAAGCATTCTTTCAGAAGGTTTGAGATCTTTCCACTTCAGGCGCAGAAGTATATTTTACCTAGTTCCAAAGAGCCTTTGAAAATAGATTCAGCATATTAAGCGATATAGGATACCAAACATTGGTCTAAATTAGCAGACCTAATCCAATATACACCCTCATTCAGACATGTATACACGTGCTCGCGCACACAGAGGACTAAGCATAGGCGCGCACGCACACGATGCATGACTTGAGCTATATGCATTACAGTGATGATTTCATTCACATTAATTAATCTGATTTTTCTAAGACAATAGCGCTGGAGGACAATATAGTTGTTACTGCCCTCTGCATTCCATTATGTTAATTTGAATTTTTTTGTTATCAATTTGTCATTTAACAGTATTTTACACATGAGTACACACTATATATTCAGAAACTCAAGGAGGAAACAATGATCAGTTCAAACTTCAGAGTGAACACTGAATGGTCAGATATTTGCTTTGATTTATTAGCATTCTAAACTTCAAGTATATTCCATGTATTAGAATGCATTGTATAATAAAACCTTTAATTTTAACTTCAGAAATTTAGTTTATATGCAGTAAAACGCTGGAAGTATTGATAACTTATGCCAAATGTGCTCTTCGATTTTCTTGCCGTTGTTTCAAACGTATCAGGAGTTTATAACGATATACAAATAATTAATTGGAGTAATCGGGTTCAATTTAAAATGTTGACAAACATATTGAAAACAATAATCGGCCATGGGTCCATCAAGTAGAGCAGGCAGTAGTGTCTGCTACAGGTAAACCTGAACGAATCCGTCCTGTGAAGCTGTCCATTATTATCTAGGGCAAACATAAATTCCGTGGTAGTGGATTTTCAATCAGAAGCCGTCTTTATGTTAGTCCATTTGTTAAATCCCTACCTTTTCCAGAGTTGTCACATGAGGAAGGGCGAAGCGCTTGGAAAGGAATTCGAACATGATTCTAAAATGTGCTGAATAGAAGTTGTTGCCTTACCAATCCCCCGCTCATCCGCTCTCCCGAATAGATAATACAGCATGAACATTACAACCTGTTATCTTAAATTTCAGACAAATCTGCAAAGAGTTTACAGACTTGCTGACACAAGACCGATCTCCTTTGGGGAACTCACGACCTGCCCCGATCTTGGAACCTGGTATTCAGAGCTGCCTGACCCACTTCAGTTTAATCACACACGGCTTCGGGAGTCCGGCTCTGTGCGCTGCTATAACTGCCTTACAGAACTATCTCACCGAAGCACTGAAAGCCATGGACAAAATGTACATGAACAATACTCCCAACAACCACACGGGTGAAAATCCCAGTAAAAGCGGAGACAAAGACGAGAAACACAGAAAGTAGTTGGATAGCAAACTGCAATTTCCTAAAGAAACAAAACATTTAAAAGTTGTCATATAGGTGTGACTGTTTCCCTCTCAACCCGGAACTCGGAGCCTTAGCGAGCAGAGAAGACGATGAAGAATTTTGAACTGTTTATTAAGAGAGGAAGGGAGAAAAGACAAGAAGTTTCTAAAACTTTTTACCGAGTTAAACCTTCATCGGACTGCATCTTGATTGACATACCCCGTTGTTTAAGATTTTAAAGATTGTAGTCACAATCATTTAAAGAAGGTAACGAAAGCATATTTTATCAGTATTGTAAGTAAACTGGAGCAGTTCTTCTGTCATTACCATCCTTGTTGACAAAAAGAAATCCTCTAAGCCTAGGTATCAGTCAATTTAAACAACTATTGGAACTTGCAGTTCACGGTATAGTAAGGGAAACGATGTTCATGTATGTATATATTTATTTATGCGTAATTTAATGGGAATTGTAAATATGGTGCGTCTGTTTAAGCCTTTATTTTATTTATCTGGTGATATCGTTTACCTCCTGTAAGTGGGTTTTAATCTTCATCACATACAGTAGATCTTTCCGTGATTTTATGGTACTTAGAAAAATATTGGGGAAACCCTGGGAAAACACATTTTAGCCCTCTGTAGCATGTTGTGGCGATAAACAGTTGAACAAAATCCAAGAAGGGGGGAAGGGAGGGGGGAAAGAAGCGAGTTTTATATGACAAACATCGAATAGTTTATAATACCACAGGAATTCAAATTTAAGAGTACCTTTTTTTTTAAAAAAAGCATCTGTGATGTTTTTTTGTGTTTTAAAATATCCCATGTGTTGTGACAAAGGAATTATCTGACACCATGTCTTCTTTCCCTACTGAAAAAAAAGCAGAGCAATAAACTGATATTGTCTATAGAACGGTTCAGTATTTTATTGTTGAACTGACAGCATTTGGGACGAGCTGATATCTTGTATGACCGGTGGCTAAATTGGAAACAGTTTTTAGCTGTATTATATAGAGTTGTGTTGGCAATAGTTTACATGCCTGTCGATGTATCATAGTCCTTTGTTACCCAGATAAATAAATATTTGATACGCTTTATGTCGATTTTTTTTTATTCAGTGGCTCTGTTTTGCCCAGGCGTATTTTTACTTGGCAGTATTTTCCTGCAGCCTTTCTGTATGGCTTGCAGTAATTGGGTTTAACTCTCCCTTGGCAATTGCTCCCCCGCAATAAGCAGCTGAACCCATTGTTTCCCTCAAGTATAATAAAAAAAAACTTGAACTTCAAGTTAGAGTTGAACAGGCTTGCTTTGGTAGTTTATTGAGTCGTAATCAAAATAAATGATAAAAAGGTAGCGGCGTTGGATTGGGAGGGTGTGTGGGGGGTGAGGATCGTGGATTGGTGGGGGCGGAGGCGGGTTGAGGGTGGGACGGAGGGGTGGGGGAGTGTATTGCCCTGGTTTTCGCTGCCCTGAAATAATGTACCTAATGATGTGACAAGTCACTAAATAAACCTCGCAGATTTTCATGATACTGCGGTTATAAAATGTCGATCTGCTGTTTGACTCTTAACACTCTATTTTCTCAATGACAGCGATTTTTTAAGATAATGATAATCATTTTAATATTTCCTAGCGGATTTCCAGGGAGACATGCTGAGGAATACTGCATATTGTTTACTGTCTGCTTTAATAAGTCGATCTTCCTACCAACCTCCCTCCCACCCTCCAGATCCAATGTGTGAGGTATTTTTCATTGCTGTAGTACAGTGCAACCAATAGATTTAAAACAATAAGGTTGGAAGCGACATTACCCTTTTTATATTGCATTTTTACAGGCTTGATGATTCGTGAATAAAGTAATGTGCGTGCCATACACACAATAAATTCTCGGCTAAGACATAGGATAAATCTGTGAGATAAGAGAAGTTAAATATATAGTTTATAATAAGGACGTTTGGTTCTTGTTGACTGCAACGTTAAATTCTTTGTCAAATGCAATTCAGTTTTATGGTATACACGGAAATTCTAATCTGCGTGTGTATGTGTGTGTGTGTGTGTGTGTGTGTGTGTGTGTGCGCGCGCGCGCGCGCGCGCGTATTTGACACAAATGAAATGCGCAATGTTAGCAGGTGAGGTGAAACGTTGTCTATCAGAGCTGTTTTTTTTCTGGCCGGGTCTCAGAATGTGTGTGGGATATAGTACTTACCTCAGGCACAATGGCATTCATAAACATTATTTCAAGTCTGCTGTTTATACGGGGGGGGGGGCGGGGGGTGTGAAGAAACCACTTAAAGAAATATCAAAGTGCATTTATTAAATACCGATCCCAACGTCAAAGGTGTAAATACCTGGGAAGTATATCTTAGTTTTAAATAGCGGGTTTGCAAAATGAACATCTCGGAATTGATTGCAACGGCAATGATATTTTAATGAAATGATATGCATGTCCAAACCGTTCAGTTTAATCTTACAAACGCATTAAAAGTTTTTAAAAAGTTAGAAAGCAAAGATTATGAAGCAGAATTTTGTCACGTTGAGTACGTCTTTTTATGTTGTTGATTCATATGCATGTAATCGCGTCTCAATCGCGAGACATTAATATTAATGGTGAACGCCTCGTAGAACCCGAAGTCTAATCAATCCATTTTGTCTTGTAGCAATAGTTTGTTTTTAAAGATGGATCTTGTTTAGTCATTTTTGGGAATATTTCATAAATGATATTATTTGCTGCACTGTCTCACGAAATATACTGAAACAAGATGATTCTTAAAGTAAGGAACCATTTATCTCCCTGCCTTTCCCCTCTCTCGTGGACTTCTAGTCAGAGTTTTCCTGCGAGGAATTACTTCTGATAAGAACTGCGATTTGCTAATGGGTTCTCCTAGTGGGATGATTTGCTGTGTCTCTCTGGCAGAAATTTGTGCACGGCTTCCTGACTGTGAAAAAACTTACTGTCCGCTGTTATCTAACAATACTGCGTGTGTTTACGGGGAGGGTTAGGGTTAATTAGCGCCATTATCAATCATTAATGCTTGCCTAACATGTCTGAGGTATAATCAGGTTTAGAAGACTGGAATCGACATCTGCTTCGTTCCAATTAAATATTTCATGCTAAATCATTTATTACATACCCAGTCTACCTTCCCCAAAGAGGCCGGTTGTTATTGTACCTGAATTAAAAAATATAAAGGCGTTTAACCATTAAATAGGGACCTCACCCTTGTGCTATCCAAAAATCAAATAGTCGTAAGGCAGTCTGAACAGCAACAATATCGTTTCTGAAATCATTTTTTGTTTAAAGAGCAGTTTTAGCAAAAATCAGTGATGCTGAAATTTTTAAGGATTGGTTTGTCGGGAAAGATTTGTTGACTGTAGGGAGAAGTAGAGGCAACAGTAGCGAAATAGTTATGAACCCCAGGGCTTTTCGGAACCAACGATTTTCAGCTCTCCCACTTTCTGGGTCATTAACCCTTTCTAGTTTAATCACACCCCGCTCCTCCATTGCAGATAATAAACGACAAAGTGTAGAGAAGTAGAGAGAACAGGTTGAAGCAAAGTTCCCAATTATTTATAATTGATTAAAATAAATCTGAGCTAGACTCTCGCTGGCAACAGTGAACATAAAAGGCATGGGAGCTAATTCGATACTTCAAGTAATGAAATATTTTCTAGTGTCCAGCTGCCTAGAGTGAGCGATTGACTCGTGTGATCTATAACAAATAATCCCGAGTTACAGTGACCTGGGGCAATAGCTAATCCAAAGAGGCGTGGCGCTGTAGTGTCTGTCCCCGCACTTAATCAGTTTCCCCTGTTTTAAAAACATAAGAATAATCGTCCATTTAACGATTTGGTCAGTCCGATGCTGTGATGTACGAGATAATACATTAAATTTTCAGATTTGATTAAGGATTAAGTATCTGAATTAATAACTTGGTTGTCACTTTACAGACGCTGACTGATTTGTGATGTAACCTTAACGCAGTTTAGTTTTCTTATTATCTAATAATACGGCTGTTTATGCGGGTTGGAATTAGATAGCCGATAGAGTGAAAAACTGCCAAAGCTATATTTGATTGCTTGTTGCACCTGCACGGAGCATTTTTCCTTTCTTCCCGCCGTGTATCTATTCTACTATATTCCCAATTACACTCATTCAAGCGACAATCGGTGGCGTGCGTGTTCTAGTTTAAATGCAGTATGCCATGTATTTCTGGCAATACTGACTGTGGTGTGTTGAGGTTCTGGAGTTGCGGTTTGAGGTTTTTATTGTCTGTTGATTTGTAGGCTCTGGATACAGGTTGGTGCGTTTTACTTGCAACAGGTGATGCGATTCAGTCACCCATGTTAGTGCTAATGTAAACTTCGTTTAGACAATTCGCGGTTAACTATTTCTGACTCTTGATTCAGCTTAATAATCTTTTGCAGAGGTTATGGATTTGTGTTCTATTCAGATCGCTGCTAGTAAATAATTCAGGCCCATTTTTTAATCACCTGAGTCACCACTTCCCTGAGTAGTGAGATATGTGCACTCTGCCCTCTTAAAACTGGCCTGGATTCTTTGGTCAATGTTAAAAGTGGAAGGGGAATGTCTTGCTACTGGTGATTTCAAACACCAGAATGAATCCTACACTCTGTCAATGGTCAAGTGAAGCCTCAGAGTATCTTGAACTTACACATTCCAGTCTCATTCTGTTGATCTAATCCACAAATAAGGACATAGATAGCAAATATCCAATGCACACACTGTATAGAGTGGATGGTTTAATTTGTGTTCCCAGATGATCTAGAAACTCCGAACCTCTCCTCATGGCTTAGCAGAGGGAACTTGGCTCAGTATCTAACCAATGTCAGGAGTAGAGTGACCGTTACTCAATATTAAGTTCTTTCCTATTCTCATTCCCCCATTCAATCTTCCAAATTAAAAAAAAAGACCATTAATCCCCCCACTCCCCCAAACAAAAACACAAAAGGACCTGGAGAACACTCCATCAATTGAAGAAGGTCTCAAGTTTTCAGTCTCCATTCAACCTGTTGACTGCATACCTCCCTCTACAAGAGAGTTCCTCCGATGGTTGAATTTTTGCTCAGGCCTTCATGTAGATGTACTCTTTCCCTCACCTGGGACTGACTTCTGGGATTCCAACATGGTCTCATCCAGAACAGTCTCTTAAAATGTCAATTAACATCAGCACTTTGAGGTAAATACATAACTAACAGAGACCTGGTCAGTGTACATGCTTAAAAATGTGCCATTTTCAAAGCAAGTGGGGATATGTGCATTGGAGTCTGAAGTAATTTAATTTTTAATGAATAATCTGTGCTGGCTTTTTAATGGTAACCACCAAGTGATCGGCAACTCTTTGGAAATCCTGAAAAATGAGAGTGTGAAAGTACTTCAGCATGCAAGAGGAGTAGACTGTTGAAGGCGCAGTTACCTGATCTTAAATATTAGCTCAGGCAGTGACTTCTAATTTAGACAATTACACAGTTATGTTTGGCACATATTGAGACGCTGCAGCCAATCAGACCAAGGTTCAGCAAGTGTAGAGACTAACTTACAGAAGGATAGTGACACTCACGGGGTTAAGATAACTCAAATAAGAATTCAGACAAAAACTTCATTAAATCCACTGCAGAAACGATATATAGCAAAAGTCTTGGGAAACTGGCGTGATGCCTGGAAGCAGGAGAAGGCCAGGAGTGTACTTAGCAAAGAGCTTGACGTTCATTCCTACCCTTGCTGTTGTCTGTTTTGGGTCAGTATAGACAATGTAGAGGTGGATGCAGTCCACACCAGGTCTTCGAAGGCTGCAGTTGTTTGAGGTTGTCCACCAGGGCCACCTGTTGTCTACTTCATGGAAACAGCAATACTATGGGCATTGAAGTAGTTCTGTATTGGAGAATTGGGTCAATCAGTGACACTATGGTGTGCAATACAATCTCATTGACATTTAGTTTGGAATGTTGAACTTGTACTGGTTCCTTGTGTTAGAATAAGGTGGATGTAATGATAGTCAGTGGCAGGGGCAAGGTACAGCATGACAAATGGGGTATTGAAAATGGAGTTACTACACAGACTGAAATAGAATGTGTGAGCAAAGCAGAGTCCATGTTGCCTCCTCACTTCTTCACCTTATCCTTGTCCTCTTCTTGCTCATTTGTGTCATCATACAGCAAAGGGCAAAGTGGAGGTACATGCAGCAGACCACAATCTGACTTGATGCTGAGTAGCAGAGGGCTCCTCCAGTGGGGTCAGTTTGCTGCTAGGTATAGCCTTTCTTTGTATGCTTGCTGTCCGTTTGTATATTTACCAAAGTCATCAGCCATTTTATCTGTAGATAACATTTGGCCTATAATCATATGTTGAGGGAATGAAATCCCTCTTACTTTCAATGTGGAGCTGCCATGCATCACCAATAAAGCAATATAAATAAAGCATAGTTACCTTGACAACATTTGGCAATGCAGTCCCTGTCCTGCTCTGATACTTCAGATCTGGCTGCAGCTGGTGGAAGATTGGTAGTGAATGTGGGCATCTCACATTGCTCCTCGCAGTGGTCTGCATCAGGGAATTTTTCTGTGAGTAAATTGAGTATGTGAAATGACCTCGTGCTGAGAGTGCTTTGTCTCATTCTCATTATTTCGGATTGTCCTGATCCAGCAGCCTGATGGCTAGTCTTCCAGCTAAGTTTTGTTCCGAACAGAATGCGAATCAGAGCAGCTGTTTATGCAGAAGTTATGAAAGCAAAAAAAGAATTATTTCAAACCTAGCGTACTTCTCCCAACAGAATAAAAACAGAGAATTCTGGAAAATACTTAGTATGTCAGGCAGGATCTGTGGAGGTAGATACAGAAATATATTTTCATCACACCTGTTCTGGGAACTTGTGTAATTCAACAACATCTGTCGAATGCGGATGTAGTATAGCATTGTGCCAAGTTTGAGCAGGAATCTGTCAATAACCAATCTGTAAGTAGTATTGATATGATTCATGACTGTTTAGCATTGCTAGGTTAAGGATGGACACTGGTTAGAGCTCAGTGCTTTCCATACTGATTGAGGTCATGATGTACCTGACTTGCATTCTTCCTGTAGGCATTCTTCCACTGAATCCTGTCACTAATATGACACCAGGCACAATTTGTCCAACAAGTGTTTGTGTGCTGCCAGTAAAAGTTTTGAGTTTTTACTTTATGGCTATGATCCCGGACAACTGCTGAATCTATTTTAGTGTTGGCCAAGAAAAGATTCTTGTCTTAGACAGTGGGGAAAGCCTTGCTCTTCTCTAAAGAGCCCCTGATCTGAAGACTTCTGTTAGTGACATGTGTCCTACGTATTACCAGCTGCCAACCTATGGCATTCATTCACCCTTAGGAATAGTACTTCGATCTCAGCACCTGAATCTGACTCCTGTTATTGAGCCAAGCCAATACTTTTATCAATGGAAGTATTCTCACACCACTGCAGCTGCTGAATCCTAGACCTTTCCTTAATGACTCATGTTCTTCAGAATATGAACTGGATTGACTCAAAAGTATCTATTGTTTGCATTTACAATGCAAATTTAATGTTGGTGAAAAATGATTTAATTTCTCAGAGGACTGTTATAGCAGCTGAAGGCCCCTTGAAGTATAGTCTCTGTTGTAATGTAAGAAGGGTAGCAGCTAATTTAGGCACAGCAAGCTCCCACAAACAGGAATGTGATGATGACCAGACAATCTGTTTTTGTGCTGTTTATTGAGTGATACATATTGGCAAGGAGATAAGGAGACAGGGATAACTCTTCAGTTTTTTTATTGAAATTAACATTTCTACTCTGAGGAATAATTATGTTCTGGGTTAATTGTTCCATTAATGCTGGACACAAGCATCAGGCATGCTTTTCAAACCAATTACTGTGACACTATGGTCTTCTGACTCATACAGAAGAGCCCTGCCAACTGAGCCAATCATGGCTTTTTGCCAGCTATAAGCTTCGTCACAATGCAAACACAGAAGTATCACTTGGAATATATTGATTGCCATATGCAATAAGTCTTAAGGAAAAACTTGCCCAAAGGACTTCAGTGCCTTCTAATGTGTAAGCACTGTTGCAGTAAGAAAGCTTGCTTCAAATTTGCACAGACAAATCTTCCATAAAGATCAACCTGGTTATCTGTTTCATTGTGTTTGTTGAGAGATAAATAGTGTCCAAGTTACTGGGGCTTGGGAATCTTTTACTTTCTCCTGAGTAAATAGGGAAGACTTTGGTTTACATCTCATTTGATGGACATGATTTCTTACAATTCAGTACTCTCTCAGCACCTGTTTAGAACAAGAGCTGGGAGAGTTATGCCCAGCATTTTGGAATGAGTTTGACTCAATTATTTTGAAGTATAAAACAGCTCCACCAACTGCCACTAACAATTTTGTACAACTTCTGTGGAATCTTTTGAGAAATTTGTATCATTAGCCTCGCTTGCTGAGTCTGACTTTTCTGTTACCAATGCAAGGCTTACAATAATATGACAATTAAAAATGAACCTGCTTAAGCTGGAAATAAAGACAGAACATGCTGGTCAGGTAGCATCTATGGAAAGAGGAAAAATTAGCGTTTCAGATCCTTGACCCTTAGTTTCAGTTATTATAACTCTTCCAGAATTTGCAAGTATTCTTAGATTCTGTGAAATGTTTGCCACAAAGGCAGATTGAATGTAAATAATGCCAGTGCAAGAGTGAATGACCTGTTTATTTGAACTTCTTCACATGTTCATCACTGTTTCATTGCAAACAGAAATCTTATGACTTTATGTGCGCAATAATATATTCCCCCCCCCCCCGACCTTGTACTCTTCCTTGTTTTTAATAAGTATCCATTATTTCATTAAAGGGATATTTCAGTGACTCTTAGGCACACAGATATAAGAAAAATGGAGGGTTATGTGCTGTGTAGGAGGAAAGAGTTAAATTGATTATGGAGTAGCTTTATATTGGTCAAGCAACATCACGGGCTGAAGGGCTTGTACTGTGCTGTACTGCTTTATGTTTCAGGTTCTAAAGAAATTTCCACAACCACTCTCTTCTGAGCTGCATCAGTCCTCTCAGGGAAGAAATTTCACCTAGTCTCTCTTTATAGAATTGAATGAATTTCCCATTATCAACAATATTTTGTCTCCAAGAAGTAACTGTGAGAACATTTCTCACAGTGTAACAGACCCTTGTGCCATGTTAGAATCAGAGAAAGATACACCAATATCAAGGGTTATTTTGCCCGGCAAGTTCAAGCTGACCAACAACCAATAATGAGCATTAATCCCTTTATTTTATTCTCCCCACAATCTCATCGATTCTCTTCCTATCAATAGTTTATTACATCAATAAAATCTATTCTGAGCACTCACTCCTGTATATGTTTACATCAAGGGGCCGTTCAGAAATTCATACAGTGCAATGGACTGCAATGCTCTACACTCTTGAGCAGACTCACACAAGGAGGAATAAAGATCCTTATAGTTTTTGAAGAGCAGGATATCAACTCAAGTGTCCCATCCAAAATGTGCAGCTCAGTTACCATGACAACAACAGATTATTTGGTCATTTCCATTTTGGTATTTCTGAGAGTCTTCTGCACACAAATCTGCTGCCTCATATGTTGCATTACAACAGTGTTATCTGCAAAAGATTTTGGAAGGTCATTAAAGGGACCTGAAAGGACAGATAGAAAAGCAAGTCCATTTTCTGTTTAGAAAATACCAAATTCTATCCGCCTTTATGTGTCTGTTTGCTTGTCTTTCCAATGGCAAGCAATGAGAAACCCATTATGCAGGAAATCACCACCCAGGTTAATGAGGACAGGAGGCAAAGGTAACGTAAATCAAGAAGTAGTGGTTAGCTGATAGAAATTCATGTTACTTAAGCATCAAGAAGAAGAAGAGCAAAAAAGAAACTTATAGAAGAATTTACTCAACAGACATTTTTTTCAGATTCAGTAAAATACACAGTGGCCATTTTATTAGATATACATGTACACCTGCTTGCAAATGCATATATCTAATCATCCAATCACATCACAGTAACTCAATGCATAAAAGCATGCAGACATGGTCAAGAAGTTCAGTTGTTGCTCATACCAAACATTAGAATGAGGAAGAAATGTGACCTAAGTGACTTTGACCATGGAATGATTATTGGTACCAGATGGGATAGTTTGAGTATTTCAGAATCTGCTGATCTCGGGATATTTTCACGCACAACAGCCTCTAGGGTGTGAAGAACAAAAAAAAAATCCAGTGAGTGGCAGCTCCGTGGGTGAAAACACCTTGTTTATGAGAGAGGTCAGAGGAGAATGGCCAAAACTGGTTCAAGCTGACAGGAAGATGACATTAGCTCAAATAACCCCGTATTATAACAGTGGTGTGTAAAAGAGCCTATTCGAATGCACAGCACATTGAAACTTGAAGTGGATTGGCTACAGCAGCAGAAGACCACACAGGGTCCAATCCTGCAGCCATAGTATTAGGTTCACTCCCGTGCCTAATAAAGTGGCCACTGATTGTGTATCTTGTGTAATCTGACAGTGGACAAACATTTGTAAATCCTTTATTGCACAGCTAATTAGGGCTCCTGTCATGATTTTCAATGTTTAATTTTTCATTGAGTTTTGGCTTAATTGCAAAATCACTACCCTTTGTCCATTGCTAGTTTTGTTTCAAACTGTATCCTTGGTTTGTCTTTTCAGAAACAAGCTTCAGAGATGTCAGCAATATATTCTAATATACTTCTCCTGAAAAAGGCATTTAAAAAAAAAGAAATCATAGGAGATTTTATATATTGTATTTCAATTTGGGACATAAATGTATGATTCTAATAACGTCAATTTAACTTTGAGGAGAATTGGATGATAAGATTCACCTCAAGTTGTGGACAAAATGCCTTCTTCTATTGCCTGAATATCTAATACCCATGAGATGATGGTATTTCTTTCTGTTCTTATGTAATGATTATAGGTCTCCTTTCCCTTATGCCCAATCATAATACTTAAATTCCCAATCACTGTCTCCATGTTGTTTTACTTATTTGCCCTGCTGCAAGCATTTTGATTTCTCTCCTTGTCTCTTGTGTGTTTTTCCGCATTCCTCATGGAGATTTTCATATTTTTCCATTTTGAACATTTGATCCTAATCCTTGACATCTCAGTTCCATATTTTTCACATTATTTCTTTGGAATCATAGTCCACACATAATGTTCCATTCAAATTTTATTTCTTCTTTCAAGTGCTTACGTGTCAACTTATTTCTGGTTCCAAAATATCCTTTTCATATTTCTTCGGATTAAGGACCTGTTCTGGTTTGGAAATGGAACACAACTGATGTTATATCTTTAATTGCTTCAAATTACATGAACAAACTCAGTGATGAAGGCTGGCTTGCTCTATTGTGACTGTCGTGTAAAACCATGCCCATCAACTACCACCAGATTTACCCTTGTTGCAAATCAAATGATTTACATCAAGGTCTTGAAAACAGGCAAATATGAGCTTCCACTAATTTTATGGCCCTTTCATCCAGTGCAACACATGTGCCATGTAGTAACTTGATATCAGTTGATATTTATTCTATTTCTGGAACAGGATGGCATGTAAACACTCAGAGAGATCAAATTCTTTTCTATTTACTGGAATTGAGCAATTTGACTGTTTCTGTAAATAATGCCGTCTATTTTCTGAAGCACTGGCATCTTCAGAGAAGCTTTATTTTAATTTCTTGCTTCATCTCTAGTTTAAAATACCACGCTCCAGTATTTTTTCTCTAAATATTCTTTAAGCAGGGCCCATGTATACCATTCTACACTGTTTGCTGATATTATTTCAGAAAATGTTGCACAATCATTTAAGATTTAAAGGGACTTCCATTCTCTCTGTACCTCTATTCTGGCTGAATAAAAGGACTAGATCTAGATACTGAATTTGCAAAGTATTTTAGTGTTGTGGAAGTCATTTCCTGTGTTTAGTGTAAGCCTGAAGCTAAGTTAAGTGAATAAAGGCATACCATCCATTGTTGTTGCAATTTTCTTCCAAGTGATTGGTCCACCAATTTTTAATAATTAAGTATCTTTGTTATTCTAGGTCCACAATAGTCCAGTTTCAAAATCCCCACAGTTTAATGCATTTATCTGAAACAGAAGCAGATTAGTTGAAGGCATTATGATTAAATAGTTGAAGGCACTATTTTGATTAAATCTTCATTGGACTGTCAGTATTCTGAGACATTTAAAGATACACAGAATGTGAGACAAATTCAAGACAAGTCCTCGGACTCAACTTACAAAGAGACCTAATTCAGCAACTTGGAATGCAAGTAATATTTTTATTTTTTATTTGCCGTTTATAACTTGACACAAGGAATATAATTCTGATAATTCAACAGTGACAGGTTCTAAATACAACTCAGAAGCTACGGCTGGTACTGGACCCAGGATTGTTATGTGCCTGCAGTCCCAGGTCTGTGTCTCCTCTCTCAGTCTGATCACTCTGCCGCAGCCGGGGGGGTGGGGGGGGAGTCTTGCCCCAGGCCAAACATATGCTTCTTTCCAGCAAACTAATACAAATTCACCATGGAGAAATAATTGCTCGAGTGAACATTTTTTCTCTCAGCTTTGTCATTCGCTCACTCAAATCGCTGAGGCACACGCCATTTAAATCAGGGGCTTTGATGCTTGCCTCTCCTTTTTAATGAAAACCTGGACCCTTGTAAATGATGTGAGCGTTTAAAAAGGCTTCATGGTTCTCCATCAAATGCATAACAGTTTGGCAAATGGATGAATCCAGACAGAGAACTTTCAACAACAACTTCAGATGGGCTGACTGAAAGAGGTTCCTGGTAGCTGTGTCGATTTGCAGCTCTTTTTAATTTGATAAAATTGATTCTCTTTCTCATCTCCTCCTATTAAAAAAAACTTAATATATTTCTTTCAAGCCTTCTCATTTTTCTTATTCTGCCAATCAAATAATTATCCAGTTTCCTTCTTGCAGTTTAATATATTGCCTTTTTGTTCTTGCATGTCTCTTAAATTCCTTATTTATTCCTATTTATTGTTTATTTATTCTCACTGTCGCTTTCATTCACACAAAGAAACATCTCCAAATATGAATAATTACTCCAAATATTATGAAAAAATAGTCCTTTATATACTGCATAAGAGAAATAAAAATGAAAGGCAACCAAAAATGTGAAAAGGAGTTAACAGATTTTTTTGTTATTTCAATTTGTTTATCTTTAAGAAAAACTTAGTTATATATCTGTAAAATGACATAATTTCATACACATGATAAACACAATATCACAATCGTTATCTGTTGTAGGTAAATGAAATTTTTAGCAACACTGAAATGGAATTTTGAAATACTTAATATTGAAGAATTGAATGAGTTTTGCATTGCTGTTTTCATCCAGAGACCAGATTGCTAAATTTTGTATTTATTGTTAACATTTTGAACAGTCTATGTCTGCTTTAACATTGAACAACCGCTATGCGATGAGCTAGTCTAGAATTAAATAAATGTTGATGGCTTAAGACCACACAAATATATTTACAGTTTCAAAATAATTATGTTAATATAGAAAAGATGGTGGAGTACAGTGGTAATGGATTGGGTGACAGGACGGTGATGGTTTATCCAACAGTGTCTCCAGATGCCTCCTAATTTTTTCCCCTTTAGATTAGAGCATATCTGCAATCTGATAGAGGGAATTAGAAATGAAAGCATTTTATGTTTTTATTTGGAAGTTTGTGGTTAAACATTGACGATACTGGAAACAAAAAGGAAAGTTAAGTAATATAGATTTCCCACATTAATTTAGGATGTGTTTGTACTGTATAGATATAATTTGTAAAGTGTTAAAGGGGACAGTTGTATGTGATTGCAGTGTATTAGTCGGTAACTACATTTCAGCTCCATTCTCTTCACCAGCACGAACCTATATTTAGGTTTGAATGAACTGACCCTTGAAGGCAATAACCTAGATTTCTGTCCACAACGCTGAATACAGTTTCAATTTAAGCAGCAACATTTTATGTCTGCTTGACACACTGGAAGGCAAGTCCTCACAAAGCAAATGCAAGTAAATAGGAGTTTTACCAATATGACATGCACAATAGGGGTCAAGAAGGAACATGAATTGAACCCCACCCATAATCATCTAATAAATATATATAACATGAAGTTCTGAGTGCACAAATATAAATGCTTATCCACTTAATGTTAAGGATACATGTTCCTCTAAAAGCAGTCAAATTTAATTATCAATGCAAACCCCAATGTACCAACATTATGTAATAGTCATTTGCATTTAACACATTTATACAGTATGTATGTTTATCACAGATTTAGAATGTATATTTAATATGCACTTATATATACATAGATAAACTAAGTGCACCTACAACACAGATACACAACATGTAGGTTTAATCTAGCTGTACAAAATGTGTACTTATGACAGGCACACAGTACGTGCATTCCAACTAACTGATGAAAGCATTGATATTACGTCTGATGGATCACAAAATATGATGCAGTTATTTTGATGTGGCTTTTCTACTGTGAAATGTCCAGTTCTTGCCATAGAAAAAAACACAGCTAATGAATCTGGCTATTACTTCTTAAGAAATACATCACTATTCATCAACACAGCACATTTTAAATGATGAGTCAGTACAAGATTATCGCTATAAACACAATCACTGTGTTCTTTGCATCCTTCTACCCAAGACTTATATCCAATTGAACGACACAGTTGATTCTAAATGGATACAAATATAATTGAAGAGAAACAGAAGGAGCTAAAATATGCAGGTAGTGGTTTAGGATTCTCTGCTTGAAGAATGGGTAAATAAGCAGTTTAAAATATTATTTTATTTTAACTAAATACTTTATTGATTTGCAAGTACTTTGATGCAATTTAATTAAAGTAACTTTTTTAAAAAATGTAATTATATCTTCTTTAATTGTTTCTAAACATTTATTTTTTTTACAAGTGTACCAGAGACTTTGATTGGAACAGAACCATTGCCCCAGTTTCCCTTTCAGTGGTCTTCTGAAGGTAGAGCTTCATGTCTACACTGTCTAAGACCCCATTGCAACTTGCAAACTCTTTTGTGTGACGGACAAAATATGACCTTAAGGACAGTGGAACTTGCAGGCACAAAAGTAAAGAAGCACAGTGAATGCAAGCAGTGAGCTTGATGGGACATGATACAGGTCAATTGTTCAGCTCAGTTCTGATGAATGGTCATGGACCACAAGTGTTAACTTTGTTTCTTTCACCACAGATGCTGCCTGACTCTTTGGATATTTGCATTATTATCTGCTTTTAGTTAACATTTCTAGCAAATATAATTGACTTGAATGTAAAATTAGGCAATTTAAAAGAATTTAATTTGCCTACTATGAATTATCATAGGCTATTTTTCAAAACATTATGAAATAAAAGTTTTCGATATTACTATAATCCAAACTTTAATCCCATACTGCCTTTGATTTGAATCAGACAGAAACAGAAATAACTTCAAAATTGAGATTTCTGTTCAATTTGGATCCATTCAGATTCAGATGTAGGATTTGAGGTTCGGTTGGCATAGCCAGAACTTGGGTATAAAGGTATTCTAATTTTGCTCCCATCCCCTGATTTTCTTGAAGGTGGAGTTACTTGGTGGAATATAGTACCATCAGCTCCCCACTACACTATTCTTGCAGCTAATCTTCATATATGATCCAGCCAGTGGATATTTCAGCAATAAAACATATTCTTACTGAGTGTTGCTTCCATTCACTTGCATCAAGGGGATACTTGCAGATTTTCATGCAGGCAGCTACAGCTTTTTAACCACCTCACTTCAATCCACAAGATAACCATTCTTTCTCAAAGGATTTATTTCACTTGAAAATCTATGAGATCTTTCTTTCTTTCCTTTCTGTCACAGTTCCTTCCACACTTCCCTCCTTCCTACTACACTTCCTTCATTCCTTTTCTTCCTTTCATCTTCACTTCCCTCCCTATCTCACCTTTTATAGTCCTGAGAAAAAGAAATACACCTGGGAAATTTCTGGCCTGTCACAGAACCATCAAGACTTGGCATTTATTTTCTCTGTTAGTATACGAGATGCAAGCAGCTAATTCTCCATTGCTGAAAGTTATTTGAATCCAAATGTCACTTTTCTGGAAAAGTGAAAGTTCCAAATTGGAATATAAATCCAGCTTTGAATCCTTTCAGTTCTCTGTGAATGCTGAAACATTTTTTATTTTCTTTTTCTCCCACAAGAAGTGACCTAAAGGACTTAAATGTCATTGTTTATTTCCTCAATAAATCTTATATGTACCTTTTTTGTGTGTCTATCTGAACGAGTGATATCAATGCTGGACAAGGATACACTCACTGGCTATTTTGACGGGCCCATGTCAACAGCTAGCATTCCCAGGCCATGTCATCATGCTGGATGGAGAATAAATACCAGATCATCAGTCTCAGAAGAACATCCTTGAGGATGTCCAGGAACGATGAACTCAATGACCTTCTCTGATGCTTAATCTTAATGTCTCATGTGATATTTCCTCAATGTACCTACACTTGAGAGTGTTTTGTTCAATTCTGGTTGCCTCATTACTGGAAAGATGTAGAGGCTTTGGAGAGGGCGCAGAAGAGGTTTACCAGGTTCTGCCTAGATTGGAGAGGTATAAGCTACAGGGAGAGTCTGGACAAATGGGTTGCTTTCTCTGAAGTATCAAAGGCTGAGGGGAGTTGTGATATAAGTGTATAAAATTATGAGAGGCATAGATAGTCAGAACTTAGGTGTTAAGATGCTCTAGTTTCCTGTTAGTCAATCAAAATCTTTTTGCCAGTGTAGAAATGTCAAGTACTGGAGTACATGCATTTAAGGTGAGGGGGAAAGTTTAGAGGAGATGTGTGGAGCAAGGTTTTTACACAGGCTGGTAGGTGCCTGGAACAGGATACCAGGGGTAGTGGTGGAAGCGATGCTCGAGGCCTTTAGACAAGCATATAAATATAGAAGGCACAGACGGATATGGATCATATACCGGTAGAGCAGATTTAGTTTAACTTGGCATTATGTTCAGCACAGACACCATGGGATGACAGGCCTGTTCCTGTGCTGTACTGTTCTATGCCAGGTTATCCCCAATCACCTTTACTTTTCCCTTCAACGAGTCGCAAAGGTCCTGCAGCAAGTTGAGACTGGCCAAAATTATTTCACTGATCCATAATTGAAGAGAGAGTATCGAATTCCTCTTAAGTATCTTGAATATTTGATCGAGATAACTTAATCTGGGAGTTCTATAGTTTGTTTTGAGAGACAAAAGAATGGGCCGATCATATCTTACCTGACCCATGGGGTTGGCATGTCTCTAGAGGCCACACTAAGCTTTTATGGTGGTGAGGCTCCCAGTATTCTGGAGGCATCATGGTACAGCTGACTGTGGATGGGAGTGGTCTTCAATTAGAATTGAAGGCTATACCTGGGGACGTGCTGGTGTTCTTCTGAGAATTCCTTCTTTCTCCATTGTGGCTGTTGATTAGAAACCACTAAAATACACAAACATAAGAATTAAGAAACATAACATATTGATTCAAAACAAGTGGGCACAGTGACATAGCTAGTAGAGACATTGCCTCACAGCTCCTGGGACTGGGATTCAACCCTGACCTCCGGTGCTGTCTATGTGGAGTGTGCATTCTCCCCATTTTATTTATTTTTTGAGACACAGTGTGGAGTGGGCTGCTCCGGCCCTTTGAGCCGCACTGCCCAGCAACCCCTGATTTAACCCTAGCCTAATCACAGGACAATTTACATTGACCAATTAATCTACCAACCGGTATGTCTTTGGAATGTGGGGGGAAACTGGAGCACCCAGAGGAAACCCACATGGTCACGGGGAGAATGTACAGGCTCCTTACAGACAGTGGTGGGAATTAAACCTGGGTTGCTAGTACTGCAAGACATTGTGCTAACCACTAACATGGGGGGTGGGAGGGGCTGATGAGAATATGAGGAGAATAGTACTGCAGATGGAATTAATGTAGGATTAGGTGGTCGATAGTCACCATGGACCCGATGGGCCAAAGGGCCTATTTCAATGGTGTATATCTCTTGGAGTCTGTGACTCACCTCATGTAAATTAATCAAAACATTGACATTCATTTAAGAATAAATGAAACAAATCATTTAGCTTTATTTGACTTTTCAATGCAGATTGATTGTCCCATTCCAGTGAAAGGGGCTGCGTCAGATGAGTTTATTTAGTGGCACAGAAGAGACCATCATCTGCTCTCCAGTGGATCTCAGGAATTGGGAATCTGTTGACCTACAGGCGTGATGTAGCCAATGGCTCTGCAATGTTGGATCTCTGTTTAATTTCTGATCCTTGGGGTTCTTTCAGGAGCCAAGAATGTCAAGTGGTCTTAATTCTAAGATTTCAGTTTATTTTAGAGTATTAATGAACATACAAATACTAAGCAAACCAAATAAACAATTGGGCAACAACGTGAAGAAGTGTATAGACAGAAAAATAAAGGTGGTGCTTCTGAAAAATCCATCATTTTTTTGATAAGAGAAATTCCTCAGATAGAGATAAATTAGTTGATAAATTACATTATTAAAGCAATTACATCACATGGGTATAATGTGCTAATACTTAACTGATGAAAGATGAGAAATGGTGATAAATTGTTAGTTTAGCTGCTATACCGCTTTCTGCCAGTGAGTGTGAAAGCTACATGAGTTTGTTAAAGAGTTCAAATCTTATAAAAAGTATTATTAAAAAAAGACAGTGGTTTCCAACACAATGGAATACTGGATAAGAATCATTGCAATGTGGCCAAATATCTTCCTGTTGTTTATAACAATGTAGTGCCAAATCAATAGAATTGTCTTTCACACAGTGGCAAAGTAGAGCATTACTATATTTTAAAATGTCATTTTAAACCTGCTTATTGATAAGCCCACATGAATTAAACAGTAAGTTCCCATTGAGATTGAATTAAGTTTAGATATCTCAATCTGTAATTGTTAAATAAGTAAATTAATGAAGTATTGTCACAGGCATCCAGGTCCAGTGAAAAAATTTGTTTTGCATGCCATCCATATCAATCATCTCATTACAACAGTGCATTGCAGTGGTACGAGGGAAAACAACAACAGAATGAAGAATAATGTGAAAATGCAGTGCTGGCAGACAGGAAGGTTGAAGACCATAACAAAGTAGATTTTGAGGTGAAGTCGATCTTATACTACAAGAGGACCATTTAATAGCCTTAAAACAGTGTGCTACAAATGTCCTTGAGCTTAATGAGATGTGCTTTCAGGCTTTTGTAACTTCTGCTTGATGTGGGGGTGGGTGGTGTGGTTGGTGGAGAGAGAATATCTGAGGTGGGTGGGGTCTTTGATAATATTGGCTGTTTTACCCAGGACTGAATAAAAAATCTCATCATGCACTTGTTGCTTATAACCAAATCCTCATCATGACTGGATCTTAGCTTGATAGAACCATTACAATGCATGGAGGTATCAGGCATGACCTGTGATACCAATTAAGCTAGCTGCTTGGGATTGAGTTAGCAAGAGCCAAGCAAATGGGCAAGAAAATATAAATGCATAATTGCATTAAAAGGTATGTTATTTGATGAGCAAGTTACCATGAATTATGATTGACCATGGGATGTAAACAGTGCAAATTATTGGTAAACCAAAATTATGGGGCTTCTTAACAATATTTAGAAAGAGATTGTTGGAAAATTATCAATAAAAGGTAGGTTCAAGCTCAAGTATCTGACAGAATTAACAATACTTTTGCAATTGATTGTGCTTGGATATCCTTTCTTATATTCAGAGGCTTCCCTTCCTTCTGAGTGCTGAGTGCGAAGTGGTCATTTCATCTTATTCTTAAATGACTATAGAGTTGTTGAATCATATAGTTCGAAAAGAGGGCCCTTAGTCCTTGCTGGCCAAGAAGCCCATTTAATCACTTGCCTGTGTTTCACCCATATCTACATAAGCCTTTCCTCTTCATGTGCCTGTGTGCCTGACCAAATATATTTTAAATGTCGTTCCTGTACCTGCCTCAACCATTTTGCCTGGTGACTTGCTCTATGTACGCATCATCCTCTGCGTGAAGAAGTTGTCCCTCAGGATCCCAACAAATCTCTCCACTCTCATCTTAAACACTGGGAAGAAAGACTGTGGGTAGTATAGAGAGATAAAATTTAGATTGGGCATTGTTGTCCTGTGTTGCTTCAACAGAACCCAAAATGATATAATCTCATTGAAAAGTACAGAATTACACCCTCTCAGAAATCCCATTTTGATCGTAACCCCCCTGTTTGCTGGAGAAATTGTGGAAATCAAAATGCAGACCATTATCATATTTTCTGGGAATGCCCCGTTATCAAAGACTATTGGAGTGGGATACATAATGCCCTACAAGACATCTTTAAATGTGAAATACCCTTAGAGAATAAGACTATATATTTTAGGTATATACCTCAAGAATAGTTGAAAAGATTTAAATATTTAATGAATGTACTGCTGGTGGCTGGTAAAAAGACCTTACCAGGAAATGGTTACCACGGGAGAGCCCAACTTTAAATGTATGGATGGAAATTACAATGGACATTTACAAAATGGAGAAGATAACAGCATCTGTTAATCATAAGTTGGAACAATTTTATTCAGACTGGAAAAATGGTTTAACTACATAACACCTCATAGGCCTGATTTTATTCTCACAAGTCAATGAATATGTTGTAAAAAAAAATCACTCCCTACTCTGTACATAGTTTTCTTCTTTCGATTGTTCTTTCTTTCCTCTCCTTTCTATAAGTGTATACCTCAGATAAATATTATGTGGAGATTTGTGACAAATATGATTTTACAATATATGTATGTACAGTATCTGAAATACATCTTAGGGAAATGTTTATTTGATGATGAACTTCAACAAAAAATAAATTACAAAAAACGAGAAAAGTACAGAATTCTTAAGGGCTCAACAGGGTGGATGCAGAGATGATGTTTCTCCAGACAGGACTCACAATCTAAAATGCAAGGATTGATCAACCAGCTCAGAAATAGAGAAGAAAATTCATCACCCAAAGGAATGAGAATCTTTGGAATTCCCTACCAAAGAGGGCTCGGTCACTGAGTATATTTAAAACAAAGATTAATAGATTTTTTTTCATGTTAATAAACTATAGATCAACCATGAACTTATTGAATGGCAGAGTAGGCTTAAGGAATCAAAAGCCAGCTCCTGTTTTTATTTCTTAAACAGTGTATTAAGAATATTCCACTCTCCATTTCCTGTGACGGTGTGGGATTCCTCTGGGTGGTTTGGTTTCCTCCCACAGTCCAAAGATGTACCGGTTGGTAGGATAATTGGTCATTGTAAACTATCCAGTGATTAGGTTAGAATTAAATGAGGAGACTGCTGGGCAGCATTGTTCAAAGGGCCAGAAAGGCCTATTCTCTGCTATATTGCAATGAATCATTCTAATTAAAATAAATAAACAGATTTGTGTAACACCTTTATTCCTTTCAGAATGTCCCAGAGTGTTCTTACAGTGAGAAGTGTGGTCACTGTTTTAAAGCAGAGAGCATTACAATCAATTTGCATACAAGAAGCTCCCAAAAACAGAACTGTGACAATAAATTGATAATCTGCTGGAGAAATTTTGCTTGAGGGATAAACATTGGCCAAGGCATGAGTTAACTCCCCTGCAGTTTTGTGAAGTAGTCACATGAAATGCTTTATACACCTGAGAGCACAGATGAAGCCTCAGTTTAACATCTCATTCAGAAGGCTGAACCTGTAGCACTCACACATGATATTGCAGTAGTGTATCAGCCTGAGCAATTTTGCTCATATCTCTGGAGAAGGATTTGAACTTGCTATCTTCCTGCTCAGAAACAACAGAGTTTCCCACTGAAAAGGTGATGTGAAGATGCACTCCCTTGATCTGTGCACAGGTTGCCTCCAACGAATGGGACCTTCCTTTGGCTGAAAACATTTGCCGTGTTATGTCATCATGTCGTCTTTGAGCTAAATATCCAAAGTAGCAAAGGAAATTCTTTTTCCAAAAGAAAGTCTATTGACCCACATTAAACTAAGTAAAGATCTGCTGTCATTTGATTGTGTTCTTTTGATAATCTTACTCAGGCATGCCTCACCCTTATGCAAACTTGTTTCTCTGAAATGTAATTTATGACATGACGGCTTACAAGTCACAAGCCAGATCTAAGTTTATCTCTTAATGGAAGTCATGCCAGAACATGCATATTGTAAGCTTGGTGCCGCATGGGAAATGTAGTTTTATTTTAGTATGAAGTCTGATTATAAAACTGTGCTGTGGTCTCTCCCATATGTTGTGATTTTCTTTCTAACCAACTGGAGCTTGTTCTGTCCTTTTACAAATGTTGGCAGACTTTGGGCAGTTCACTGATGATGCAGAAGGAGGTGTTTAACTCATTCCCTACCATGCCTACACTCTATTTCCAGTTCTTGGATACTTGCCAGATAATGTACTCTTTTTAGCTGTGTAATCAGAGTCTCAGCTGCAGAAGATGACATCATAAATAGTCATTACAAGCCAGTGCTTACCACTGCTAAAGTGCAAATTAAGCATTTCTAGAATTTTGGACACCTGTGTGGGAGATAACATCATGAACAATTAAAGGAAAGCTTGTGTGATTCATAAATGTCATCTGAGCTCTGAAATAGAACTCTTTGCTCAAGGGTATTGCAGGAAATGGAGCCAAGATTGGAGGATGGAGTTAAGGATACACATAAGGCAGAGTCATATTGAATGGCAGAATAGACTTTTGAAGAATGTTGCCCTCCTGAGTTAGTGTTCTTGTATAAGGACATACAAATTAAAGCCAGGAGCACTTAGATCTGAAGTCCTCTGTGAACCCCTTGTCCTTCATGTCTCATTTCTTTTACTTTTCTGATTTTAATCACTTCACCTTTGACAACTATGTCTTCAGGAGCCCAGACCCAAAGCTCCAGAATTCTCTTCCTAAAACTCCCTGGTTCTAAAACTCTCTTCCTCTCTTTAAAGACAATCCCCCAAATCTACCTTCTTTAAGCAAGATTTTGGTTACCTGTGTGGAAAGATGACCTGTTGTCAGACTTTGTGGATCATTATTAGCACACTAGAATAACATATTAGAAGCAAGCTGTGACTGCGTTTAAGTGTATATGAAACAGAGAGAGTGTGCATGAGATAGTAGGAAAGAGAATGTGTGTGTTTGTGTGTGCATATGAATCTCTATGGGTGTATATGAGACAATACGAGGGTTTGTGCTTATGTTTGTGTATGAGACTGAGTGCGTGTATGAGTGTGTGTGTGGTGACATCTGTTAGTCTCTCGAGACCATGGATCCGTGCCTGGATTCTCCAGGGCGCAGGCCTGGGCAAGGTTGTATGGAAGACTGGCAGTTGCCCACGCAGCAAGTCTCCACTCTCCACGACACCGATCTTGTCCAAAGGAAGGGCAAAGGCCGATACAGCTTGGCACCAGTGTAGTCGCAGGAGTTGCCAGGACGAGGTTGAAGGCCATGTCGGACTGCCTTAGGGACTCCAGCTCCGAATTTGTCCTCAGGGTTTACTCCCAAAGCCTTTCCCATGAGTGGGTATGGCTGCAAGGCAGCGGAGGTTTGAAATCAGAGTTTTCCCTCTCTTAGATGGACTGCCTTCCCAGTCTGATGAGCTCCATCTACCCACCTTGTGATGGGAGTGTGTGTTTGTATGTATGTAAATATGAATGAGACAGAGAGAGCGTGTGAATGTATATGAGACTCTGTGGGTGTGGGTGTGTGTGTGGACGAGATTGCATGTCTGTGTTCGTGTTTGTTTGAAAGAGTGTTTGTGTGTGTGAAAGAAAGAGAGACAATTTGTACTTCTGTGCATGTGAGTGTGGATTAGACAGTGTGTGTAGTAGAGGGAGCTACAGAGAGTGTTGGTGTGCATATATACTGATATTGGAGCACTAACAACAGGTAAAAGTGCAGGTAAATAATGGAGATACTTAGCATCTGGAGAGATGAAAAAACAATTCTGATGAAAGATTGTCAGTTTGAAGTGTTTTTTTTCCAGATATGCTGCCTGGCCTGCTGAGTACTTCAGCATTACTTTGGGTTTTCAGCCTTGCAGTTTTTTTTTGTCTCACCAGTTGTAGAAAAGCTTCTCTTTTGTAATAGATTAAATACAGAGCTGCTTTTCCAACAGACAGGAGATCCTCTCCTCCACTTTACGATGACAATGTAAGTGAACCCTGGACTCCAGTTTGACAATTATATCACCTTTGCCCAAACTCCCATCAGTCCTGCTTCACTTTCATTGTGTGTCAATAATGAATAACAAAATGAAACATGACTCAAGATTAATCAGGTTTCTCAATGTTTTGCTTTAAATGGGATTTCTTTACCCAACCCTCATGAACATTGATAGCAATGGACTGTTCTTTTTCTTATTTGCATGAATCTTTCTTTCTCATAGTCTCTCCCACAACCATTATATCATGGGTTATGTAGCAGATTGATTTTGTGCAACTTTTATCATTTCTTCAAGATGGTGTTGATAGAAGAATTTGAGGATGAGTTTTCTAACTCACATTCTTGCAATGAAGAGTTGGTTCAGAGGTTGGAGGTGGTTGACAGCGCTTTGGCCTAACTCATGGGCCTACACTCCCACTGGCTACAAATGACCATGGGATTTCATTCAACACATTTTGATGCAAGATTATACGTCTTTCCCTGGAACTATGACTGCAGACAGATCATATTTTTTCCTTGCCAAAACTAAATTATATGGATAAGAAAACAGCAATCTTGCAGAAAATTCAGACAAACTTACATGCATATTTAAGAATGTTTCCCCTACTTTCACTTTTCCAACTGCCCAGAGGACAAGTCAGCTCTTACTCCTGCTCCTGCTGTCTCGAAATAGCAAAAGGTCCCCTTTTCCTCTGGCGGTCCACTAGCCTCCACATCCAGTGAATCATTCACTATAGTTTCAGATTCCTCCACCATAAGATACAACTTCCCCTTTCTCATACCCCTTGCAATGTTACAAAGGCTGGGTTCACTCCTCTACCACTCCTCTCGCCTCTATTCACCCTCTCTCCAACCATAACCCTTTTACCTCCTTCCTTCTCACCTCTGAGCACTCCCACCAGCACAAACATGCAGCCACAAGGATGGTGTAACAGCGTCTCTACTTTCTTAGTAGTTTAAGGAGGTTCGGCATGTCATTGAATATTCGAAACAAGCTTCCACAGATATACTGTTGAAAATGTCCTGACTGGTTGCATCATGGTCTGGCGTGGCAATTCAGATGTGAAAGAATGTAAGAAGCTGCAAGGAGTAGTGGACTTAGTCCAATACATCATGGACACAACTCTCCTTACCAACAAAAGCATCTTCATGGGGTGCCTCAAGAAAGCAACATCTAACATCAATGATCCTCACCACCCAAGGCATGCTATCTTCTCACCATCTTCCATTGGGAAGGAAGCACAGAAGCTGAAGTCCCTCACCATCAGGTTCAAGAACAGTTACTTGTCCTCAACTATTTCATCCTTGAACTGAACTGATCAGTCTTAATCACTACCTCAGTATCGCAGCACTTTAACTTCTCCGTGTTGCCAAGGACTTACATTTTTTGTCCAAATTGTGTTCTTTCTTGTAAAAAATGTATATAAATTATGTATAATTTATGTTTTTCTTGTGGATGCTGCTTATATGATGTCATATGTGTGATGCTGTTGTAAGTAAATTTTTCATTGTACCTGTATGTGTGCATATGACAACAAACGATCCTGACTTTGAAACAATAATTTTCTTTATAGTTCATCGAATTTCATCTGCATGAAGTCCATAGGGTTCCATTCACAAGAGCTGCTCGTAAGTTGGAAACGAACAAGTACAATGGGTGGGAGTGGATCACACAAGTAGTTGTGATGGTAGAGCAAGTAGGCACAGGAAGTGCAGCCTCACTGACAATGGGTAAGTGAGTTTGCTCAGTGTTGTCAGCTCTGCTGGGTTTGACCCAGACCTTGAATGTTGCAGACCCAGGCTTGGGGAAGAGGAGAGACTAGGAAATGTCCTGTTACCACTCAGCAGTAGATGCCTGCAGCCCCTCACCATCCGGCAAATCCACACCCATCTCACCAGTCTCACAAACAGTGGCCATTTTATTAGGTACACCTGCTCATTAAAGCAAATATCTAATCAGCCAATCAGGTGGCAGCAACTCAATGCACAAAAGCATGCAGACACGGTCAAGAGAGTCCGTTGTTGTTCAGACCAAACATCAGAATAGGAATCTAAGTGACTTTGGCCATGGAATGATTGTTTGTACCTGATGGGATAGTTTGAGTATCTCAGAAACTGCTCATCTCCTGGGATCTTCGCAAACAACGGTCTCCAGAGTTTACAGAGAATGGTGTGAAAAACAAAAAAAAAATCCAGTGAGTGGCAGTTCTGTGGGTGAAAGCTACTTGTTAATGAGGGAGATCAGAGGAGAATAACCAGACTAGTTCAAGCTGACAGGAAGTTACTCAAATAACCACACGTTACGACTGTGGTGTGCAGAAGAACATCTTGAATGCACAACATGTTGAACCTTGAAGTGGACGGGTGACAGCAGCAGAAGCCCACTCTGGTTTCCACTTCTGTACCTAATAAAATGGCCACTGAGTATATGTGCAAGGCACTTATAGGTCTATAAAACCATAAAGCATAGGAGCAGAATTAAGTCATTTGACCCAACTACTCTGCTCTTCCTTTCAATCATGACTGATATATTTTTATTTTCCCTCTCAACCTAATTCTTCTGCCTTCTCCCCATAACCATTGACACCCTTTACTAATCAAGAACCTATTAACCTTGGCTTATATAGCTGTCTGTGGCATTAAATTCGATAGATTCACTACCCTCTGATAAAGAAATTCCTCCTCATCTCTGTTCCAAAGGGACACCCTTTCACTCTGAGTCTGTGCCCTTTGGTTCTAGACTGTCCCACAATTTGTAATATCCACTGCACATCCACTCTATCTCGGCTTTTTAATATTTGGTAGGTTTCAATGAAATCCACCTCATTCTATGAAACTCCAGCGAATGCAGGCCCAGAGCCACTAAATGCTTCTCAAACATTAGCCCTTTCATCCCAGGATGATTCTTGTAAACCTCCTCTGGACCTTCTTCATCCTTCCTTAGAAATGGGGCCCAAAACTGCTCACAATACTCCAAATGTTGTCTGAGCACTGCCTTATAAAGCCTTGGTTTTACATCCTAGACTTTAAATGGAAAATAAAAGCAAGGATGTAATGCTGAGGTTTTATGAGGAATAAAGACCTACCCTGGCCAAACTCTCCCTGTAACTGATGCCTTTAGTCATGACATATCTTCACACATTTGTTCTGCTTTCTTTCCTGTTTAACCATGTCTTTTCTAAAATAGCGTATCCAAAACAATATACCGTGCAGTACTCGAGGGGTGGCTTCACTTTTGCAACTTATGTAACGGCAACATTATGTCCCAACTCCCATACTTAGTACGCTGAATGATGAAGTCCTGCGTGCTCACCACCCTGCCTACCTGTGACGCTGCTTTCAATGAACTATTGATTTGTACTCCTAGGTCCCTCTATTCCATTACAGTCTCTTGTGCCCTAGCATTCATAGTATTAGTCCTACACTGGATTGACTTTGCAAAATGCAGCACCTCACAGTTACTGTATTAAAATCTCTTTGCCACTCCTTGATAAACTTCTTCACTCTCAACAACATGTCCTAATTTTGGGCCATTCACAAACTTGCTGATCAGGCCTCATACATTTCCTCCTAAGTCATTTCTAGGCATAATGTAAAGCAAGGGTTTAGCACCAGCCTCCATTCTGAGCTGGTTTCCTCCCCCTGAGCTGGTTTTGAATCCACCTTACTAGCTCTCCCTGGATTACATGGGATCCAAACTTCCAGACCACCCTATCACGTTGGACCTTGTAAAAGGCCTTGCTAAATTACAGATACATAACATACACTGCCCTACCTCATCTACCTTTTTGGTTACCTCTTCAAAACTTTAAAAGACTTGATAAACATGACTTCCCATGCACAAAGCCATGCAGACTCCTCCTAATCAAGATATTTCTACCTAAATGCTGGTAAATCCTGTCCTTTAAAATTCCCTCCATAACTTCCCCACTAGTGATATCATGCTGACTAGCCTGTAGTTACTTGGCTTGTCTTTGCTACCATTTTTAGACAATGGAATATAACTAGTCACCTTGGGAACATCACCAGTGGTTAAAAATGAAGCAAATATCTCCACAAAGGCCTTTGCAATTTCATTTCTTACCTCCTACAAAGTCTGAGGATGCATTTTGTCAGGGCCTGGGTATTTATCCATTTTAATGCAGTGTAAGACTGAAATTACCTTCTTCTGGTAATACAAATGTCCTCCAAAGCATCTCAACTTGTTTCTCTTATTTCTTTAGTAACCATTATGTTTTCCTCAGTAAGCACCAAGGAGAAATATTTGTTAAAAATTCCAGCCATCTCCTGTGACTCAAGGCATGGACAGCCCTGCTGAACTCCAAGGGGACCAACTCCCTCTCTAACCACCCTGTTACTCTTATTATAACTTAGAACATCTTGGGAATTTCCTTAACATTTCCTGCCATTTCCATCTCATACCACTCTTTGCCTTCCCAATTTCCCTTTGAAGAGTAATTTATTTTTATAGTCATCAAGGGATTTGCTCAGTTCCAATCTCCTAAACCCAATGTATGCTTCCTTCTTTTTTCTTGATCAGAACCTTAATATCTCTTATCTGCCAATGTTCCTTGGATTAAATTGCAAGGTTTAATTTTCACCCCAACAGGAACATGCTGCTTCTGGACACTTGTTATCACATTCTTAAAGGCCTCCCACTTGCTGTTCATTCCTTTCCCTTCAGACAGACTCAACTAATTAACCTCGGCTTGATCTTGTCAAATTCCCCCAAAATTAACCCTGGCATCCTCTCCTGTGGGCCAGTGCTATTCTTTTCCATCACATAATAGTACTATGGTCATTGGAGACAAAGGGACCCCTATTTCCACTTCAGTTATTTGTCCTGTCTTGTTTCTTAAGAGGAACTCCAATATTGCACCCTCCTGAAATGGTTCCTCTGTACTGAGTCAGGAAACTTTGCTGGATATATTTCAAGGCCCTTATCAGCTTGGGTGTGCTGGTCAATACAGGGGAAATTAAAATCTCCCACTTAATACAGCCCCGTAATTCTTCAACTATGAGTAATTTTTCTCCACATTTGCTGCTCAAGTTCTCGCTCACTTTTGGGGCATCTATAATACAGCCTCACTAGAATGACCCTCCCCTTCTTGCTTCTAGGTTCTACCCATACGGCCTGACTGGAAGACCTCCAAACATATCTGCTGTTACACCCTCCCTTATCAAAAAGGCTATACTCCCTCCTTCTTCCCTGTACATCTGTCATGCCTGTAGCACCTGTACCCTGGAATACTGAGGTGATGTTGAACATAGAACATAGAGAACCACAGCACAGTCCAGGCCCTTTAGCCCATGATAGTGAGCCAACCTTTTAATCTTCTCTAACATCAAGCTAACCTGTTCCTCTTACTAGCCCTCTATTTTTCTATCATCCATACATCTATCTAAGAGCTTCTTAAATACCCCCAATGTATCTGCCTCTACAACCACTCCTGGCAGGGCATTCCATGACTCTCTGTGTTAACAAGCTCATCTCTAACATTCTCTCTGTACTTTCCTCCAATCACCTTAATTATGTCCCCTCACATTAACCATTTCTGCCCTGGCAAAAAGTCCCCAGACATCCACTTGATCTATGATTTATAGACCTCCATCAATTGCCGCTCTACCTCCTTCGCTCCTAACAAGAAAGCTCTAACTTGCTCAACTTATCCTCATAAGGCAATGCTGCCCTTCTCTCAACTATGTATCTGTTATTGCTACAACATCCCATGCCTCAGAGACAAACCACATTCTTATCTGGTTCTTTACATTCCTTTCTTGTTCGATTCCATAATTCCTTAGTTGCCTTCACTTACCACTTGCCAACTTCTGAAGCTATCTTCACCCTTCCCTCCCCCTCTTGACTCCATCTCCCTAACCTTCCTCATCTGAATCCACCATTCGCTTTCCAGTCTTGCCCCGCTCCTCCTCATCACCTCTTCATCTCCCCTCTATTCATCCAGTCTAGATGAAGGACCTCACTTGAAGCACTGATGGTTCATTTTCCTCCACGGATGCTGCCTGACTCTGATTCCTCCAACAGCTTGTTTCTTGCTCCAGATTCCAGCATTTCCTGTGTCTCCTAGAACTTAGCACCAACAATGGGAGCACTTTCACCACAAGAACTAGAGTATTTCAAGAAGCAAACTTTTTGCGGGGGGGTCGCGGGGGCACAGAACAATAACTTTTGGCCATGCCAGAGATATCTACATCCTATTGGTAAATAAAATTAGCTTGTCTTGAATTCCTGACCTTTGAGTTGTTAGCCTAGAATCATAACCCCTAGGCTGTGAGACACAAGAGAGTGCAGATGCAGAAATCCAGAGCAAAATGAAAATGGATAGAAGAACTTGGCAAATTAAGCAGCATTAGTGGAGGTAAAGGGATGATCTGAGCAGATAAAAGAATATATGAAGGAATACCATTGGGAGAGGTGTGAATAGATTGCACATACCTAAGATTGCAGCTAGGATTGAACTGGGAAGGCTGAAACCAGAGCTGGAAACAACGTGTTATGGAGATGTTAGAATGCAAGATGTGGAGGGAAAGCCACTGGCAGAAGAGTTGAATTGATTGTGCCTCATTGTAGAGATGGTAGAGCAGCCTCCTTTGCTCCATGGAAAACAAGCTCAGCCCATCCAATGTTTCTCCATCACTGAAGTCCTCCATTCCTGGCAACATTCTGGTGAACCGCTGTACTCTCTCCAGCATAAACCCATCCTTTCTATAGTATGAATAGGCTGAGCTTGTCTTCCTCGGAGCAAAACAAGCTATATAATCTTATAGAAATACATAAGATTATGAGAGGCATAGATAGGTCAGTTTGCCAGAATGATTTTCCCATGATATTGCCACCATGAAGGAGATAGCATAGACTTAAGGTGAGCAGAAGGAGATTTAAGGGGGTTCTGAGAGGAAAGTTACCAGAGAGTGACCGATATCTAGAATGCAATGCCAGAGGAGGTGTTGGAATCAGATATGATAACGAGGTATAGAATTGTTATAGAGGCAAAGCATAGAATATTCTAATGTGGACAATAGGATTAGTATAAATGGGATTAGTGGGCAAAAAGGATGGCATGAACATGTAGGCCGAAGGGTCTATTACTGTGCTGTATAACCCTATGACTCCTTAACAATCTGCTTTGTGACTTTGCACCTTATTGTCTGCCTGTGCTGCACAATCCCTGTACTGTGACACTTTATTCTGAACTCTGTTACTGTTCCACTTACTATTGCTTCAATATATTGTTGTAATGAACTGATATGTATGGCAGTATGCAAGACAAGTTTTTGAATGTGACAATATTAAACCAATTTATCAATACCTCTGTACATGTGACAGTAATAAACTAATTTATGAAATTACCAAATTAACTTTACAGCAGACAATCTATCTATTGGCTGAGAAAGTTAGATGGGATTAGTATGGATGGTTGGCGTTGACAATATGGACAGAAGGGCCTGATTATGTGGTGTATGGTTCTCTAACAGTATAACAAGCAAGATAGGCACTATTCACATAACCATCAGCAGACTATCTTGCATACTAGCAAGGCCAGACTTTGTCATCAATAGAGCTGTTGTCTAAGAGTTGTAAGTTCAAATCCCACCATGACAGTTGAAGAATTTAAAATGAGCTAATTAAATAAATATGAATTAAAAAGCTAGCAATTGCAACCATGAAAAGACTGTATTGCCATTGGAGAACTTCTGTTGCATCCAAGTGCTTCAAGGAAGGAAATCTGCCATCCTGGCCTTGGGCTATGTATGACTCCAGTCCCAGCCTGTTCAAGAGAAATAAAGGATCGATAATAAGTGTTGCTCCTTGGCAGTGGATGAAAGGAAGATCAGGTGGCAGCAGCTATGAAATCAGATAAAGATGGAGGCCATTGGGCCCATCGTATCCATGCCAGTTGAAGTAATGTAATATGACTTGATCTAATATTTTTGCATTAGGTCTGTAGACCTGCAGGTCACATCGAGTACATTGTACACTACCGAGGAATTTTTAAAGGTCAGAGAATTTCTGCCTCCACCAATGATTCAGACATTGAGTTCTAACCACGAACACCTCTGGGTGAAAATATTTTTCTTCACCTCCCTCCTTTTTACCAATTCTTTTCAAACTATACCTCAAGCTACACACACAAAATGCTGGAGTAACTCAGCAGGCCAGGCAGCATCCATTGGAAAGAGTAAACAGTCGACGGTTCGGGCCAAAACCCTTCATCAGGACTGGAGAAGAAAAGATGAGGAGTCAGAGTAAAAAGGTGGGGGAGGGTGAGGGGAAGAAGAAACACAAGGTGATAGGTGAAACCGGGGAGGGGGGTGGAGGGACAGGGGTGGGGGGTATAAAGAGCTGGGAAGTTGATTGGTGAAAGAGATACAGGCTGGAGATGGTGGAATCTGACAGGAGAAGACAAAATGACATGGATGAAAAAAAAGGGGGAGGAGCACCAGGGGGAGGTGATGGGCAGGGAAGAAGATGAGGTGAGGAAGGGAAATGGAATGGGGAATGGTGAAGGAGGGGGGTCATTACCGGAAGATCAGGAAATTGATGTTCATGCCATCAGGTTGGAGGCTACCCAGATGATATATAGGGTGTTGCTCCTCCAACCTGGGTGTGCCCTCATCGCGACAGTAGAGGAGGCCATGAACTGACATGTCGGAATGGGAGTGGGAAGTGGAATTAAAATGGCTGGTTACTGGAGATCCCGCATTTTCTAGTGGGTGGAGGGTAGGTGCTCAGCAATGCAGTCTCCCAGTCTATGCCGGGTCTCACTGCTACACTGGTGGCACCGAACACAGTATATCACCCCAGCCGACTCACATGTGAAGTGTCGCCTCACCTGGACGGACTGTTTGGGGCCCTGAATGGTGGTGAGGGAGGAGGTGTACGGGAAGGTGTAGCACTTGTTCTGCTTGCAAGGATAAGTGCCAAGAGGGAGATCAGTGGGGAGGGATGGATGGACGAGGAGTCAAGTAGGGAGTGATCCCTGTGGAAAGTGGCGGGGACAGAAAGATATGATTGATCGTGGGATCCCGTTGGAGATGTTGGAAGTTACAGAGAATTATGTGTTTGACATGGAGGTTGGTGGGGTGGTAGGTGAGGACAAGATGAACCCTATCCCTGGTAGGGTGGTGGGAGGACGGGTGAGGGCAGATGTGAGCGAAACAGAAGAGATATAGTTGAGGGCAGCGAAGATGGTGGAGGCAGGAAGCCCCTTTCTTTGAAGAAGGAGGACACCTCTTTAGCTCTGGAATGAAGAGCTCCATCCTGAGAGCAGATGTGACGGAGGCTGAGGAATTGAGAGAAGGGGATGGCATTTTTACATGTAATAATGTAGGAAGATGTATAGTCCAGGTAGCTGTGAAAGTCAGTAGGTTTATAATAGACACCAGTAGATAAGTTGTCTCCAGAGATAGAGACAGAGAGACCAAGAAAGGGGAGTGAGGTGCTGGAAATGGATCAGCTAAATTTGAATGCAGGGTGGAAGCTGGAGGCGAAGTTGACGAAGTCGACAAGCTCCACATGGGTGAAGGAAGCAGTACTAATGCAGTTATTGATGTGGCGTAGGAAAAGTTAGTAAGTGACACCAGTGTAGGTTTGGAGCACAGACTGTTCCACATAACCAACAAACAGGCAGGCATAGCTGGGGTCCATGTGAGTGCCCATGGCTACACCTTTTGTTTGAAGGAAGTGGGAAAAGCCAAAGGAGAAATTATTGAGAGTGAGGGCATTCCGCTAGACAAAGGAGAGTGGTGGTCTGATGGACAGCTTTGAGGCCTTCCTGGTGGATGATGGAGGTGCATAGGGTCTGGAGATCCATAGTGAAAATGAGATGATTGGGGTCAGGGAACTTGAAATCATTGAAAAGATCAAGAGCATGTGAAGTGTCTTGGAGGTAGGTAGGAAGGGACCAAACCAGGGGAGATAAAACGGAGTTGAGGTATGCAGATATAAGTTCAGAGGGGCAGGAACAAGCAGAAGCAATGGTTCTACCTGGACAGGCAGATTTGTGGATCTTGGATAGGAGGTAGAAAAGGGAGGTGTGGGATAAGGGAACTACAAGGTTGGTGGCAGTGGATGCGCGATCCCCAATATTAATAAGGTCAGTGATGGTGTGGGAGACGATTGTCTGGTGCTCCTTATCAGGGTCCTGTTAGAGAGGAAGTAAGAGGAGGTGTCAGACAGTTGTCGCCGGGCCTCAGCAAGGTAGAGATCAGTCCGCCAGACTACTACCGCACCCCTCTTATCTGTGGGTTTAATGACGAGGTGAGGGTTAGTGCGGAGAGAGTGGAGAGCAGTGGGTAGCCTCCAACCTGATGGCATGAACATCAATTTTTGAACTTTTGGTAGTGCCTCCCCCCTTCCCCCATCCCATTTCCCTCTCTCACCTTATCTTCTTACCTGCCCATCACCTCCCTCTGGTTCTCCTCCCCCTTTTCTTTCTTCTGTGGCCTTATGTCCTTTCCTATCAGATTCCCTCTTCTCCAACCCTGTTTCTCTTTCACCAATCCACTCCTCAGCTTTTTTACTTCATCCTTCCTCCCCCCCAACCTGGTTTCACCTATCACTTTGTGTTTCTTCCTCCGCTCCCCCCCCCACCTTCTTACTCTGACTCCTCATCTTTTGTTTCACCAGTCCTGATGAAGGTTGACGGCCCAAAACATCGACTCTACTCTTTTCCATAGATGCTGCCTGGCCTGCGGAGTTCCTCCAGCATTTTGTGTGTGTTGCTTGGATTTCCAGCATCTGCAGATTTTCTCCTCTTTGTAATCAAGCGACCCCTCTGTTAAGTTCCTTCCTACTTAACTTTAAATTGACCCCTCATGCATAGTGAACTCTTCTCTTCGCCTTCTCTGTTACAGAGAAATTAATCCAGTCTTTTCTGATAGCTATAATCTTACAGTCCCAGCAACACTCATAACTCTCTTCCATACCCTCTCTTGTGATGAAATGATCTGTATACGTGACATGATATGCAAGGTATGGTTTTTCACTACACCTTGATACATGTGAAAATAATAAAGCAATTTATCAATTAACTACCAGCTATTTGATTCCAAGGCCACTTTGTTCGCCCACGATAATGAATAACTTCCTAGTTATTGTGTATTCTCTTGCCTTCTTTCAAATCCCCATTTTCACTTTCTTTGGATTATATTCAATTTGCAATCGTTTTTCCAATCACCCAAACCATCTCCTGCAAATATCTTTGTCCTTCTCCTCCATTAACCTCTTAACCATTAATGGAAATTATACGAACCTCGTCAATGACCATTGACTCTACAGAACTCCAGTCACCAGAAACAGCTCTCAACTGGGACCCTTTACTTCCTGCCACTGAGCCAACTTCAGACCCAGATTGACACTTTGGCCTTGCTTCTATATTCCCCACTATCTTCCTTATGGCACCTTTTTGGGGCCAAAGTGTGTTCAGTACAGGTTTGAAGCCCTTTTAACACCATAAATGAAAATCTGATATGTTAGATTACATTAGTAACAGCAAAGATAATTAGAATGAAATCTAAAGCTCTTTCAGGAAGCCAGCATTTACACAATGGGCTGAATAGCCTCCATCTGTGCTGGATAATCCGCTCTAACTATGGGCACCGATAAATTATCTCCAAGAGACCTTCTCAATTGAGCTGAATGAAGATCCTCAAGAAACACAAGCTATGAGAATAATACTAAATATCACTCACTCAGCCCCAGTTTACAACAGGCTTTTAAAGAGTTAAATTGTCTTTACTTTTCTCAAATGCTGTGGGAGCTTCTCTACATTTTCTCTTTTAATTCCTGAATCAATTATTCCTGTATCCAGGCAGGTATTTATAAAAATCTCCTGCATTCATACAATTGTAGCAGCATCATAAACTCTGAAGCACGCAGTAACATTTTGTAATGCCAAGATTTCATTCACGGCAGCTTGTAGGTGTTATCTACATCTGAGAGATATCAGTAGGCATGGGGAAGGACTCTTCATACATCAACCACCACCCCCCACCACAATCACCACAGCAATTATTATATGGTAAAAAAATACAGCACCCAGTGTCTGTCTAAATTAATAGACATGATAATTTCAAACCAAAGAAGGACACTATTTCATCTAAATGCTAGCTGCTCCATCACAAAGCGTCATACCACAGCTGTGGCAAACCCTGTGTTATTATGAAGTTCGATGATAGAATCCCTCTGCCATCTAAGCACTTACCTTTAGGGTAGCTATAGCTTCAGGCAAAACCAGTGCTGCCCATGATAAAGGACTTACCCAGTGTGCGGAAGATGGAGTAGCTTTGAGACGACTGGTAATCAGCTGCAGCCACTGAAACAGCTTGCATTTTTTTTTCCCCAGCTAACTTTCTGCCAAAGCTTCTTATCCATTTCTCTTTCACCTTCTGCCTTTGTCCTGTAGGAACAAAAAGGGGCCTCGCCATCCGATTCTATGTCATCGACAATCACGTTTGTAAAGTTAAAGACAGTTGTAGTTGATGGATTTCTGGTGTCAAGGATTTGGAGTCTCAGAGCTGTGAGACAATATATTAACCACATCCCATCATCTGCTAATCACATTACAGCCTAAATGAGCATGTGTAATTTCACCCATCAATGATTTATTTCATCATTGAAGAACAATTACTCGTCTCACATATATTCCAACCACAATATTATTTTCAGTTGGGAAGGAAAGTATGAAAAAAAATTGAATTTTCACACACAGAAGGGGTAATATTCTTTCAGTCGAAATTATAATTTTCAAATCAACTGCATTCTCCCCAGCTAATGTTCAGGCACCCCAATGAAAAAAAAAACCTTGAGTTTTTTTTAGTAATTTTTACATGGGTGTGAAGCAAATTCTGTTTCTTCACAGTGTTATACCTTCACCTAGTACAGAACAGGGGGAATTATTTCACCAAAAAAATACTGTTTATTTTTCTTGCAATTCATTAAAGGAGAATCCCATTAGGTTACTGCTGCATATCAACTTTGCTTCTGAAAACAAACACAATTTGTTTTGGTCAGGAAGCAAATGGAAGAAAAGAGACATTGGAGAGAGGAATTTGGGGAGGTTTTTAAAATAAGTCAGGAGTTTTTTTCTCCTCCCAGTCTGATTGGTTCTGGACCTGTGTAACAAAGGAGAGGAACTGCATTCCCAACAAACTGATGGAGTGTTTCATCCATTTCAAAGGGAAGTAACTAATCCTAAAATGACCACATTAAAGCACAATGCAATAGCCACAGTAAGGCCAAGGAGAAAATGTGGTCCCTGGAAAAGTACTGTATTGATAACATTTGTTTAGCTGTAAGAGCGCTCACACACCACTTTTCTTTATTCAGACTGGGATATTTTAGTTCTTAGAATATGAAGCCACCATGTGGCAATTGTGGGTTTACAATGAACAGATTAGAGTGATAAAGAGGTTCAATTGCTTCAGGCAGGCAATAGCAGAGCAACCTCCCTGGGGCCCAATGGGTTGAAGTGGGAAGTACTGTCAATGCTTAGGTCAGATAATCTCTCCCCCCACCTCCCCACAACAACCCCTCCTCCTGCTGTGCTCTGAAGCACCTTACAAATACCTGCTCTATATTCCGGTCTAATGTTAGGCTGTGGCTGTGACATGGAGAAAAGGCTGATGAAGGCTCCTCTGTCATAACCATCCACAATTCCTAACCCTATCTAAAAATTAGTGACATCTGTTAACGCTACCTACAAATGAACATGTATGGGAGAATTGTTAGCAGGATAGACCTGGAAATCAGATTCAGAATCAGGTTTAATATCACTGGCATATATCGTGAAATTGGTTGTCTTTGCATCAGCAGTACAAAGCAATACTTAATAATAGACAGAAACAACTGTAACTCTCAGTAAATATATATATATATACAACAGTTAAATTAAATAAGCAGTGCAAAAATAAAAATAAAAAAGTAGTGGGTTCAATGTCCATTCAGAAATCAGATGGCAGAAGGGAAGAAGCTGCTCCTGAATTGTTGAGTCTGTACCTCCTTCCCGATGGTAGCAATGAAAATAGGGCATGTCAGGGGTCCTTAAAGATGGATGCTGCCTTTTTGAGGTATTGCTCCATGAAGATGTCCTGGATACTACAGACTTAAGTGGCCATGATGGAGGTAAGTTTACAACTCTCTGCAGCTTATTTTGATCCTGTGCAGTAGTGCCCTCCGCCGCACGAGACGGCAATGCACCCAGTTAGAATGCTGTCCATGGTGCACCTGTAGAAATTTGTGAGTGTCTTTAGTGACATACCAAATCTCCTCAAGCTCCAAATGAAATATAGCCACTCCCATGCCTTCTTTGTAGTTGCATCGATATGTTGGGATACATCCTCAGAGATGTTGACAACCAGGATCAAGAAATTGCTCACTCCTTTCACTTCTGATCCCTCTATGAGGACAGGTGTTTGTTCCCTCATTTTACCCTTTGTGAAATCCACAGGTCGGTTGTTTGGTCTTACTGACATTGAGTGTAAGGTTGTTGCTGTGACACTACTCAACTGGCTGATACATCTCATTCCCATATGCCCTCTTGCCACCACCTGAAATTCTGCCAACAATAGTTGTGTCGTCAGCAAGTTTATAGATGGAAGTTGAGCTGTGCCTAACCACACAGTCATGGGTGTAAAGAGAGTAGAGCAATGGGCTAAGCACACATCCCTGAGGTGTGCCAGTGCTGATTGTCAGCGAGGTGGAGGCTTTATTTCTGATCTGCACAGACTGTGGTTTTCTGGTTAAGAAGTCGAGGATGCAGCTGCAGAAGGATTTCCAGAGGCCCAGGTTTTGGAGCTTTTCAATCAGAACTGTAGGAATGATTAAGTCAAATGCTGAGCTCTGGTCAATAAACAGCATCTGGACATAGTTATTACTGTTGTCCAGGTGATCCAAGGCCAAGTGAAGAGCCAGTAAAATAACATTCGCCATTTACCTATTGTGGTGATAGGCAAATTGCAGTGGATCCAGGTCTTTGCTGAGACAAGAGTTAATTTAAGCCATAAACAACCTCCCAAAGCATTTCATCACTGTAGATGTGGGTGCTACTGGATGATACTCGTTAAGGCAGCTCACGCTGCTCTTCTAGGGCACTGGTATGTTGCCCTTTTGAAGCAGGTGGGAACTTCTGACTGTAGTAATGAGAAACTGAAAATGTCTTTGAACACACCCGCCAGTTGGTTGGCACAGGAATGCAGGAAATCAGGTCAAATTTTGTTGTTGTTTTAAAGAGACACAGACATGCTTGCAGTCATCCATGACAAAAAATGTCATCTACTTAATCCTGAAGTTATAACGCTCTGCTTTTCTTTTTTATTCGTCAGCTGCCTCATGTTACGTTTTGTAACTTCAGAACATAGTCATACAGTACAGCACAGAAACAGGCCCTTCAGTCCATCTAGTCCATGCCAAAACCATTTAAACTGCCTAATCCCATTGACCTGCATCAGGACCAGTGCCCCTCCATATCCCTACTATCCATGTGTCTATCCAAGCTTCTCTTAAATGTTGAAATTGAGCTCACAAGCACCACTTGTGTTGTAGCTCAATCCACTGTCTCACCACCCTCTGAGTGATGAAGTTTCCCCTCGTGAAGAGTTCCACTGGAAGAATTTATACTTTACTATTACAATGGATAAGTGTCCTTTATTTAAGATTAAACAAGATTGGGAAAAGGAACTTAATTTGACTTTTATGACGGAGGACTGGACGCGGATTCTGAAGTTGGTTAACTCTTCTTCGATCTGTGCTAGTCATTCACTGATTCGATTTAAAATTGTACATCGTTACTAGTTGACGAAGGAGAGATTGTCTAAAATGTTTCCTAATGTTGATAGTTATTGCGATAGATGTAAAACTGAGACAGCTACACTGACACACATGTTTTGGTCCTGTTCTACACTGGAACAGTTCTGGAAGTCAGTTTTTTCTACAATTTCTAAAGCACTTAAAATTAATTTACAATCTAACAAATTAACAGTGCTTTTTAGAATAATTCCTCAAAATATCCGCGGTATCTATTTGTCTGACCAATATGTTATTGCATTTGTTACATTGATAGCTAGGAGGGCCATTTTGTTGAAGTGGAAGGATACGTCGGCTCCCATTTTGTCACAATGGTTCTCTCAAGTGATGCTATGCCTTAGTTTGGAGAAAATTAGAAGTCAAATCTTTGAACCCATGTTTGATTTTGAGAAAAGATGGGGTTCATTTGCTCGTTACTATCATTTGAGTTAATTGATAGATTTCCTCCACGAGCTAACTGTAAATTTTTGGTACTTTTTTTTCTTGCTGGTGGGTTGATGTTTATCTTTAGAAGCTTTTTGTATGATGCATGGCTCTGGGGTTGAACACCTAATGGTTTTTTTTTCTCACTTTTCTTTGCTTTAGTAGGGTTTTTTTCCTCTTTTTTTGGTCACCAAAATTTTTTCAACCCTTAAAACAATGTTTTTTTTCTTGAGACGTTGTAAGTGTTGCCTACTTCGATGTGCTCCTGTTAATTTTGGATAATAATAATAAAAAGATTTGAAAAGAAAGAAGTTTCCCCTCATGTTCCCTTTAAACTTCTCATCTTTCATCCTTAAGACATGACCTCTGGTTATAGTACCATCCAATCTAATTGGAAAAAGCCTGCTTGCATTTACCCTATCTATACCCCTCATAATTTTGTATACCTCTATCAAATCTTCTGTCAATCTTCTATGTTCTAAAGAATACAGTCTTAACCTATTCTATCTTTCCTTGTAATTCAGGTCCTTCAGACCCGACAACATCCTTGTAAACTTTCTCTGAATTCTTTCAACCTTGTTTACATCCTTCCTGTAGGTAGGTGATCAAAGCTGCACACAATACTCCAAATTAGCCCTCCCCAATATCTTATACAACTTCAACATAACATTCCATCTCCTGGACTCAATACAATGATTTATGAGACCAACGTGCAAAAAGCCTCCTTTACGACCCTATCTACTTGTGACACCCTTTCAAAGAATTATGGACCTGCATTTCCCAGATCCCTCCGTTCTACCACACTCCTCAATGCTCTACCATTCACTGTGTAAGACCTACCCCGGTTGGCCCTCCAAAGTGCAAAACTTTGCACTTGGTTGCATTAAATTCCGTCTGCAATTTTTCAGCCCATTTTCCTAGCTGATGCAGATCTCTCTGCAAGCCATGATAGCCTTCCTCACTGTCTACTACACCCGATTCTTGGTGTCATCTGCAAATCAAAAGAACTAATCAAAGGAAGAACAGACATGACTGCATGATCATACCATTAAGTGAGGTGTTACAGGCAAGGCTTCACTGGATCATAATCCAGTCTGGAGAATGTCCTTTCCCTTTTGGAAAGCTACCTTACACTGCTTCGTTCTTTTCCATTTCTTCCTGATCTGTAATAATGAATTCAATGGGTAGATCACAGTAGCCAGGTTTGGTAGGAAAGATGCTGGAGTCAATTATCAAAGATGAAATTATGACACATCTGGATAGCAGTAACAGGATCGGTCCGAGTCAGCATGGATTTGCGAAGGGGAAATCGACTAATCTCTGGAATTTTTTGAGGATGTAACTATGAAAATGGACAAGGGAGGGGCGAGCCAGTAGATGTAGTGTACCTGGACTTTCAGAAAGCCTTTGATAAAGTCCCAGATAGGAGATTAGTGGGCAAAATTAGGGCACGTGGTATTGGGGACAGAGTACGGACATGGATTGAAAATTGGCTGGCTGACAGAAAACGGACAGTAGCGACTAACGGGTCCCTTTTGGAATGGCAGGTGGTGACCAGTGGAGTATCACAGGGTTCAGTGCTGGGACCGCAGCTGTTTACAATATAAATGATTTAGATGAGGGAATTAAAAGTAACATTAGGAAATTTGCCGATGACACAAAGCTGGGTGACAGTGTGAAATGTAAAGAGGATGTTATGAGAATGCAGGGTGACTTGGACAAGCTGGGTGAGTGGGCAGATGCAGTTTAATGTGGATAAATGTGAGGTTATCCACTTTGGTGGTAAGAACAGGAAGGCAGATTATTATCTAAATGGAGTCAAGTTAGGAAAACATAGAAACATAGAAACATAGAAAATAGGTGCAGGAGTAGGCCATTCGGCCCTTCGAGCCTGCACCGCCATTTATTATGATCATGGCTGATCATCCAACTCAGAACCCTGCCCCAGCCTTCCCTCCATACCCCCTGACCCCCCGTAGCCACAAGGGCCATAGGGGAAGTACAACAAGATCTAGGTGTTCTTGTACATCAGTCACTGAAAGCAAGCATGCAAGTACAGCAGGCAGTGAAGAAAGCTAATGGCATGCTGGCCTTCATAACAAGGGGAATTGAGTATAAGAGCAAAGAGGTCCTTCTGCAGCTGTACAGGGCCCTGGTGAGACCACACCTTGAGTACTGTGTGCAGTTTTGGTCTCCAAATTTGAGGAAGGACATTCTTGGTATTGAGGGAGTGCAGAGTAGGTTCACAAGGTTAATTCCCGGGATGGCAGGACTGTCATATGTTGAAAGATTGGAGCAACTGGGTTTGTATACACTGGAATTTAGAAGGCTGAGAGGGGATCTTATTGAAACATATAAGATTATTAAGGGATTGGACACGCTGCAGGCAGGAAGCATGTTCCCGCTGATGGGTGAGTCCAGAACCAGAGGCCACAGTTTAAGAATAAGGGGTAGGCCATTTAGAACGGAGTTGAGGAAAAACTTTTTCACCCAGAGAGTGGTGGATATATGGAATGCTCTGTCCCAGAAGGCTGTGGAGACCAAGTCTCCGGATGCATTCAAGAAAGAGATGGATAGAGCTCTTAAAGATAGCGGAATTAAAGGTTTTGGGGATAAGGCAGGAACTGGATACTGATTGTGGATGATCAGCCATGATCACAGTGAATGGTGGTGCTGGCTCGAAGGGCCGAATGGCCTACTCCTGCACCTATTGTCTATTGTCTATTGAAACTGTTATAGTAATTGACAAACCTTAAAAAGGACTGCAGTGTGACACGTGCTTTAGCCTTGGGACATCCACGAATGCTTGAATCTTCTCAGCACACTTTTGTAAATTGTGTGCGTCAATAGTGTGACCAAAGTACATGATGCTTCTTTCAATGAACTCACACATGTTGTTTTGTGCTCTGAGACAATAACCTTCTAATCTTTTTAGCACTGTCTTGAATTTTTGGAGATACTCCTTGTCATCATCACTGTCATCTAGGTAACACTGAGTGCCTGAACAGCCTTGTAGCTCCTGGTCCATAGCTTTCTGTCAGATTGCAGCTGCAGATGCTACTCCAAAAATAGGCCTATTATAGTGATAAAGCCCTTTGTGTGTCTTTTGGTGAGAACACTTTGGACTCTTAAACCATAAGAGCATAAGACATAGGAGAAGAACTAGGCTATTCCACCCATCAAGTCTTCTCCGCTATTCCATCATGGCTGATCCTGGATCTCACTCAACCTCACACAGCCGCTTCTCACCGTATCCATCGAAGCCTTGACTCATCAGGAAACTGTCAACTTCGACCTTAAATATACACACGGACTTAGCCACCACCTCCTCTTCTTCCATTTCCATCTATAGGTAGGCCTCAGCCAAGTCCACTCTGCTGAAGTGTTTCCCTCCAGAAAAGTTTGCAAAGATATCTTTTATCCTCGGCAAAGTGTTTCCATCTACTTTCAGTACTGGGTTGATGGTGACCTTAAAATCACCACAGATCCTGACTAACCCATTCTTCTTGATTACTGGGACCATTTCTTTGCCCATGGGTTCCACTCAGTTTTGGAAAGAATTCCTTCAGCACTTAGGCAATTTAGCTTACTGGCTGCTTTATCACGGATGGTATGTGGAACTGAATGGGCTTTGTAAAACTTGGGTGTGGAATTTTCATTAATTTACACTATTTTACCCTTGATATGTTTGAGTTTTCCAGTGCCATCCTTGAACACCACTGTGGCATCATCCAGTATCTTTTTAAATTTGCTTTCAGTTGACTCTATTGCGAGGAGTGTGGCATGCAAATAGTGGATGGATCCCAAATTAAGTTGTAGTCTCAGCCAATCACATCCGCACAATGTTGGCCCTTGTGCTTTTACCACAAGCAAGCCCAGTGTGACTTGTTGGCTGTTGTATTTCAGTTATTTTTTTTTAGATTATGAGGACACTCAGTCCTCGTTTATTGTCATTTAGAATTGCATGCATTAAAAAATGATACAACGTTCCTCCAGAATGATATCACAAGAAAACACTGGACAAATCAAGACTAAAACTGACAAAACCACATAATTATAACATATAGTTACAACAGTGCAGAGCAATACCATAATTTGATAAAGAGCAGACCATGGGCATGGTAAAAAAAAGTCTCAAAGTCCCGATAGACTCATCATCTCACGCAGGCGGCAGAAGGGAGGAACTCTCCCCGCCATGAACCTCTAAGCGCTGCCAACTTGCCGATGCAGCACCATTGGAAGCACCTGACCGCAGCGGACTCTGAGTCCGTCTGAAAACTTCGAGCTTCCAACCAGCCCCTCTGACACAGCCTCTCTGAGCACCTTCCTCTGCCGAGCGCTTCAACCCCACCCCAGCCACCGAGAAACAAGCAAAGCCAAGGACTCAGGACCTTCTCCTCCGGAGATTCTGGATCACACAGTAGCAACGGCAGCGAAGTAGGCATTTCAGAAGTTTCACCAGATGTTCCACTGTGATCTCACATCCGTCTCCATCAAATCAGGATTGTGCATGGCACCCTACTTGATAAATAACGGACATTACCACCGGAGTGGCCGCTGAGAGCTGTGTCGCACCGCCATCTTCTCTTCCCAATTACTTTTCTCCAGTATAAGTTCTTAGTTGGATATCTGCAGGCTTACATTAATTTTCTTTGAAATCCTATTCAAACCCATTTTGTGAAATGACTGAAACAGCTGAGTTGGTGTCCATTTCTATTTTAATTAATTTGCCATTCATTTCTGGTGTAAACCACATTGAATGTCTCTTGTTTGTTTTCACATTGTAAATCTCAAGGTGATTCAGTCCTGTGTGACGCTCATCATTATCAAATTTTTTCATTAACAGTGTGCAGAATAGTGCTGTTTTTGAAACTGCAGCTTGACTTTTATCTTTTCCTCTTCCCTGTGCACACTATTTATTTTTGTCTGCCTGACGTGCTCTTTGTATGTTTCCTCCTTTGTTGCATTTTCTGCAAGCTTCACCTTTAAATCTGCTTTGGTTTGGTGTATGTGAGCCCCTGTCACAATGGTAATACCATTTATTCATTCAGACCGGCTTCTGTTTTAGATGTTGCAATTTTGTTCATGCTCACTTTCATTCTTGACTGGCACTCACTTGTGTCTCTGTCTGCTGTTTCCATTGATACAGTAAATTCAACTGCTCTTTTAAATGTGAGTTGTGTTTCAGCTAGGAGCTGTTTTTGAATGTTTTCTTGTATGATTCCACAAACTAAATGATCTCTCAGTGCATCATTAAGCCTATCACTGAACTGACAATGCTCGGACAATTTCTTCAATTTAGCCATGTAAGCTAAAATGGACTTTCCTTCCTTTGATTCTGTTTATGAAACCTAGAGCATTCTACAATCAACAATGGTTTTGGTTCCAAATGTTTGTGCATTACTTTCACAATATCAGCAAAGCTCACTTCGGCTGGATTGCTTGGAGTAGTTAAACTTCTCAGCAAATTGTATGTCTTTCCACCTATTACACTCAGCAAAACTGGTGCTCATTTCTCATTGGCTATTTCATTTGCTTCAAAATAATGCTCAATTCCTTCAATATACTTCAGCCAGTTATTTCTTGTGGAATTGAATGTGTTTATCTTCCAATATAGGCAGCCATATCTACTTCTTAAAAATTCATTTTTATTAACACCTAGTACTCACTGTTTATGAAGCCATTAATTTTGGCTGTTTCCTGCCAGTTTTCTGAACTCATTGCCTTTCTCCTTTTCCAAAGAAACCACATACTGTGTTTTTTTTTTAACTTGAATATCTCGCTGTGCATCAACAGGTAGGTAGTTATCTTGGGTTTGTTTTAAAATTTACTCTTCACCACTGTTATGGTGAGTAACTCCAAAACATAAAACTAATTGAAAGAAAAACAGGACCAGGGATACTTATGTACTCTTAGTTTTTACTTGTAGTGAGGCGCGCACTTATGACATGATGGCCAGATGATGGATGGCATACATAAGCCATTCACATACTTCGTACATATAACTCATTAGGAATAATGTAAACAATAAAGAATGCTTAATCAAACAATATATTTGCAATAGTACTCAAATATTATTTAAATACTCAATACAGAACACTTCAGAGCTCCCTCACTTGAGAGGGAATGCCAACAGCACTCACAGCATCTTCCCATCTGACAGCAAAGGAGTTCTAAAGGGGGATTTAAGTCAAACACAGTGATGCCAAATCCATAGTAGAACAGGTTCAAGAAGTGTGTTTGATGTCACAGACTGTCACAATAGTTTCCTGGTTACCCTGGAAGTTGCTCAAAAATGTTGTCCTTTCAGCTCAACATACCTGCAATCAAACATTGCCTGAATGGGATGAAAGACTGATTTCTGACAGAAGTTAAGAACTATATTCACTCTGAAGCTTCCATAAGGTTAGTGCTTATGATATAGCACTGGTGAAATGCAACTGCATTTTCTCTTAAGTGATAAACTGCCATGATTTTGTGCAACTTTGAGATGCTAATCATTAATCACCTCACTTTAAAATTATTTTACATTACTGAAATGTTTTAACTAATATCTTATGCCATTCTTTTGGGTAGATGGAGCTCATCAGCCTGGGAAGGCAGTCCGTCTAAGAGAGGGAAAACTTTGATTTCAAACCTCTGCTGCCTTGTGGCCATACCCACTCACGGGAAAGGCTTTGGGAGTAAACCCTGAGGACAAATCCGGAGCTGGAGTCCCTAAGGCAGTCCGGTGTTGTCTTCAACCTCGTTCTGGCAACTCCTGCGCCGACACTGGTGCCAAGCTGTATTGGCGCTTGCCCTTCCCTTGGACAACATGGATGTCGTGGAGAGGGGAGACTTGCTGCATGGGCAACTGCTGGTCTTCCATACAACCTTGCCCAGGCTTGTGCCCTGGAGAGGAGAAGGAAGACTTTCCAGGCGCAGATCCATGGTCTCGTGAGACTAACGGATGCCACCGATGCCATTCTATACCTCATTATTTTCGGATGTAAATCTGAGCAATGATGCAGTAACAGGGATTTGTAAAACCAATAGATACCAGCAAGGAGAATATACAAAATACAAAGAAGTAATTGCTATCTCTTTGGAAATAAAATAGACTAAATTAATGCTATGTTGTTAAAAAAAATTCCGAGTGGATAATACCTATTGGTTATGAGGGCCTAATTTTGTGTTTTTTTTCCAAAGAGACATTAACCAAGATGTGTTTACCACTCAAGTAAGCTGCATAGCACTTTCGAGGAAGTGAAAAGATCTTGAGGTGTGCTGACCCAGAAAGGGTTAATCGGGTTGTTCACCTGATTATTGATTGAGAGATGTTGCTAGGTATATTTGATCTCCAACACTGGCTGCAATATGTAAGGCAATTCCTTGGCTGTGAACTCTTTGGCACATCCCAAGGCTGAGAAAGACCCTACATATGTAAGTCTGATTTTTTCTTTCACAGCCCAAGATCAAGCCATCCCAGCATGTTGAGTTTGAACCAGCTCCTGCAAAGAATAATAAAAAACACAGAAAGCGCTGGAAACATTTAGCATGTCAAGTTGAGAGAAAAAGAGTCACCATTCTTTCTTTAGTGAACAATCCAGGTAGTCTTTCTTCTCCACTCTTACCTCAGATCTGTGGAATGTTGTATGCTTCACCTGTTTCTCTATTCTCTTCTGAAGAAGTCTTCAGTGTCCTGCCTCAACGACTACCGTCCTGTCGCACTCACATCTATCATCATGAAGTGTTTCGAGAGGCTCATCACGAGGCACATCAAGACCCTGCTGCCCCCCTCACTGGACCCCCAGCAGTTCGCATCCTGTCCCAACCGTTCAACAGATGATGCCATTGCCGTCACCCTCCTCCTAGCCCTAATCCACCTGGACAAAAAAGACACGTAAGTTCGAATGCCGTTCATAGACTTCACTTCAGCATTCAACACAATCATTCCTCAGAAACTGATTGGAAAGCTGAGCCTACTGGGCCTGAACACCTCCCTCTGCAACTGGATCCTAGACTTCCTGACTGGGAGACCTCAGTCAGTCCGGATTGGAAGCAGCATCTCCAACACCATCACACTGAGCATGGGGTCCCCCCCAGGGCTGTGTGCTCAGTCCACTGCTGTTCACTCTGCTGACCCACGACTGTGCTGCAACACACAGCTCGAACCACATCATCAAGTTCGCCGATGACACGACGGTGGTGGGTCTCATCAGCAAGAACAATGAGTCAGCATACAGAGAGGAGGTGCAGTGGCTAACGGACTGGTGCAGAGCCAACAACCTGTCTCTGAATGTGAACAAAACAAAAGAGATGGTTGTTAACTTTGGGAGGACACAGAGCGACCACTCTCCACTGAACATCAACGACTCCTCCGTAGAGATCGTTAAGAGCACCAAATTTCTTGGTGTTCACCTGGCGGAGAATCTCACCTGGTCCCTCAACACCATCTCCCTAACAAAGAAAGCCCAGCAGTGTCGCTACTTTCTGCGAAGGCTGAGAAAAGTCCATTTCCCACCCCCCATCCTCAGCACATTCTACAGAGGTTGTACTGAGAGCATCCTGAGCAGCTGCATCACTGGCTGGTTCGGAAATTGCACCATCTTAGGTCGCAAGACCCTGCAGCGGATAGTGAGGTCAGCTGAGAAGATCATCAGGGTCTCTCTTCCCGCCATTACAGCCATTTACACCACACGCTGCATCCGTAAAGCAAATAGGATTATGAAGGAACCCACATACCTCTCATACAAACTCTTCTCCCTCCTGCCATCTGGCAAAAGGCACTGAAGCATTCAGGCTCACACAACCAGATTATGTACCAGCTTCTTCCCCCAAGCTATCAGACTCCTCAATACCCAGAGTCTGGATTGACACCAACCTACTGCCCTCTACTGTGCTGATTGTCTTGTTTATTATTTATCGTAATGCCTGCACTGTTTTGTGCACTTTATGCAGTCCTGGGTAGGTCTGTAGTCTAGCGTAGTTTTTGTGTTGTTTTTACATAGTTCAGTGTAGTTTTTGTATTGTTTCATGTAGCACCATAGTCCTGAAAAATGTTGTCTCGTTTTTACTGTGTACTGTACCGGCAGTTATGGTTGAAGTGACAATAAAAAGTGACTTGACTTGACTTGAAGTCTACAATTGAATTTCAGTCCACCCTCATTGTCAAGATAATCTTTTCTTCATGTTAATTACTTCACCAGACATTGGAATTTTAGTCCCCCTGGTTATGAACATTTTTCCCAATTGTCAAACTCCAACTGCCCCACCTAAGATGGCAATTTAGAGTCAACCACATTGGCGGCATTGAATAAAAGCAAAATTTGTTGGAAATATTCAGCAGGTCAGGCAGCATCTGTGGAAGGAAATAGGGAGTTAATATTTCAGGTCGAAGATATACGCTCAGAGGCAGAGGAGGTAGGGTGGTCCTGATGAATGCTTTGTTTCAGAATTCACTAATGAGAGGGATCTTGAAGAATATGAGGACCGTGTAGAGCAGGCTAATGTGCTGGAACATGTCAATATTAAGAAAGAGGATGTGTTGGAACTTTAAAAAAACGTTAGGATAGATAAGTCCCCAGGGCTTGATGGGAATTTCCCCAGATTACCACGGATAGCAAAGGAAGAGATTTTTGGTGATGATCTTTGCATTCTCTCTCGTCAGGTATAGTACCAGAAGATTGGAGGGTTGCAAATGTTATTCCGTTGTTCAAGAAAGGTAATAGGGATAATCCTGGAATTCGAGAGCAGTGAGTCTTACATCAGAGGTGAGCAAGCTATTGGAAAGGATTCCTAGAGACAAGATTTACAAACGTTTGGAGAAGCGTACACTAATTAGGGTTGGTCAACATGGCTTTGCGATAGGCAGATTGTACCTCATGAGCTTGATTGAATTCTTCAAGGAAGAGAGAAAACATACTGATGAGGGGAGAGAGTGGATATGGATTTTAGTAAGGCATTTGACAAAGTTCTCCATGGTACGCTTGTAGAGAAATTTAGGAGGCATGGAATCCAGGGAAATTTTGCTGCATGGATTCAGAACTGGCCTGCCATAGAAGGCAGAGTTTGGTTGAACATGGAGTTTATTCTACCCAGAGATTAGTGACTAGTTGTGTTCCACAAGAATCTGTTCTGAGACTGATCCTCTTTGTGATTTTTATAGATGACGTGGACGAGAAAATGGAACGGTACTGTAGGTGAGTAAGTTTGCAGATGATGCAAAGGTTGGTGATGCTGTGGTTAGTATAGAAGGTTGTTGCAGGTTACAGCGGGGCATTCTTAGGATGCAGAGCTGGGCTGAGAAGTGGAAGATGGAGTTCAATCTGGAGAAGTGTAAAGGGATACAAATTTGAAGGTCGAAAATGAAGGCAAAATACAGGGTTAAAAACAGGAGTCTTAGTAGTGTGGAGGAACAGAGGGATATTGGAGTCCACATCCATTCATCCTCAAACTGATAAGGTTATTAAGAAGGTGTATGATATACTGGCCTTCATTAGTTGGGGGATATAAGTTCAAGAACCATGAGGTAATGTTGCAGCTATGTAAAACTATGGTTAGACTACACTTGGAGCATTGTGTTCATTTCTGATTGCTTCATCATAGGACTCTTGTGAAGCTTTATGGATGGTGCAGAGGAGATTTACCAAGATGTTGCCTGGATTAGAGAGTGTGCCTTATGAGACTTTTCTCTTTGGACTGAAGTAAGATGAGAGGTGACTTGATAGAAGTGTATAAGATGATAAGAGGCATTGATAGACTGGGTGCAAATAAATAATTTGAGAGTGCATTATTTTAAGGTGATTGAAGGAAAATTTAGGGAGATGTCAAGAGGTGGGTTTTTTACACAGAGAGTGGTGGATGTATAGAAGACTCTTCCAGGGGTGATAGTAGAGGCAGATACATCAGTGACATTTAAGGGATTCTTAGATAAACACATGCATGAAAAAATGGAGGGACATGTGTGAGGGAAGTATTAGATTGATCTCAGGGTAGGTTAAATGGCCTGCACAATATCGTAGGCTGGAGGTTCTGAACTGAGTTTTCCTGTTCTATGTTCTATATATGTTTGAGTGATCTTTGGAGCCACATTTATGCCAACCAGGGTACAGGAGGCTGATTTCCTTCCAGAATGCACATGAGTAAGCCAGATGGGTTGCTACTAAAATCTGGTTTCATTGTTACTGCTGGTGGGGTAAACATTTTTAAAAAAGAGAAAATTCCATCTTTATTTAATTACTTGAATTCAAGTTCCCAGACTCCATGCTGGGATATGAACTCTGATTCATTAATCCAGGACTCTTTACTAAGCCAATAACTTAACCACTATGTTACCATACCCCTGCATCAGCCAATGGAAACCATTTCTCTTTATTTACTTATGGATTTTTCCTCAGTATTGGAAGTAGAGTGCTATGTGCAGTCAACACTTCATTCCGGGTATTTTTACGTGAAGTGTTTGGGACAGAAGAGGGGAAGAGAGAAACATACATGTATGTCCGAGGTGCAAAGTCTACCATGATATCACAGGGCACAGTGGTCGAAGGGTTTGGAAGGGCAAGGAATTATAGCATTTATGCTGCTTAATCCATAAAGTAAATATCTGTGATGAGGTTCATTTCAATCCCATTGAGAAGACTGATACTTATGCCAATATTTTAACTATTTATGGTTCTATTACTATTTATTATTTATGGTGCAACTGTAACGAAAACCAATTTCACCCGTGATCAATAAAGTATGACTATGACTATGACTATCAAATGGTGTAAATTAGGTTCCTGGTATTTTAAGTTCTCTTTGGCAGCTGGAGCAAGACAGCTGGCCAAACCCAGGCTACGTTAAGAAATGTAACACCTCCGTGAAAAACTAACTAGACTACTTACAATCTTAGCACATTTTCTGATCTCAAAGTGAGTGCCCGACCACATATCACTAAGACTGTCTATTTTTGCCTTGGTTACGTCACCCAGTTCTAGTCCTGTCCTCAGTCAATGTCCTCACACATGCTTTCTTCTAACCTCAAGACTCAACTATTCCAATACACCCCTGTCTGGCCTCCTTCAGTCAACTCCGTGTACTTGAGGTCATCAAATATCCTGCTGCACTGTCTCAATGGACTACACAATAGGCATTTCAGACTGTGGTAGCCATTTAACTCAAGGGATTAAAAACCCAAGGGACATGTGCAAGACATTCCCCCAAGAAAAACCCTCCTCAGTAATAGGGGAACAACATAAAAAAACCAAAATAATTACGCTTAGATCCAACATGCTGAATGGAGGTTGGAAGCCCAAAGAATGAAATGAATCAAAATATTGGTTAAATTGGCTTTCATCACTGCAGTTATGTAACTGAGATAGATGACGTGGAAAGTACACATGCTGTAGTAAAGGTTATTGTACAGATCTTGGGTGTAAAATCAGAATCATAAATGTAATTCCCAGACCTGAAGGGATCTGTGATCAGATCCTCATGTACGTTTATATCAGATCTGTATTGATTTGCTAGCATTGTGAATCTCCTGTTGAATGATGATAAGATACACATTACATGCAACCAAGAATCATTTTCCATGGGTAGCTGACATTTCCTTTCAGAAGTTAGTTGAAGGATTCCTCGGAGTGAAAGAGGGCTCTTATAACCAGGAGAGCCTGACTGTCACTGAGGAGATGGAACTCCCTCAGTGTTCCAGATTTTTTGATGGAAAGGTTAAGATTTCAGGTGTCAACAACCAGAATGTTGTTGTATTTGGCTCATGGCTACCTTGCAAAGATTGGTGAGAGGAAAGAGCAAACAAGAAATGTAACAAATTCAAAATGATTTTTGATCAGTAACAAAGAGAAAACCTTCTGGTTTTCATCAAAGCCTTTACATTGATTTATTGCTCTGTCAATATAAATGAGATATCAATGGATTTTGAGTCTTCTTTGTTGCTTTATGTAGCATAACACAATGAGATTGTGCTGCAGCTCTTTGGAAATACATGGGTTTTCTTAATACATTGTATGAAAATGCAAGAAGCACCATGAACAAAGTGGATGAGCTTAGAGCGTGGGTCAGTACTTGGAGCTATGATGTTGTGGCCATTACAGAGACTTGGATGGCTCAGGGGCAGGAATGGTTATAGAGTGCCGGGTTTTAGATGTTTCAGAAAAGACAGCGAGGGAGGCAAACGAGGTGGGGGCGTGGCACTGCTGATCAGAGATAGTGTCACGGCTGCAGAAAAGAAGGAAGTCATGGAGGGATTGTCTACTGAGTCTCTGTGGATGGAAGTTAGGAACAGGAAGGGGTCAATAACTCTACTGGGTGTTTTTTATAGACCACCCAATAGTAACAGGGCATCAATGAGCGGACAGGGAGACAGATTCTGGAAAGGTGTAATAATAACAGGGTTGTCGTGGTGGGAGATTTTAATTTCCTAAGTATTGATTGGCATCTCCCTAGAACCAGGGGTTTAGATGGGTTGGAGTTTGTTAGGTGTGTTCAGGAAGGTTTCCTGACACAATATGTAGGTAAGCCTACAAGAGGAGAGGCTGTACTTGATCTGGTATTGGGAAGTGAACCTGGTCAGGTGGCAGATCTCTCAGTGGTAGAACATTTTGGAGCTAGAGATCACAATTCTACCTCCTTTACCATAAAATTGGAGAGGGATAGGAACAGACATGCTAGGAAAGCGTTTAATTGGAGTAAGGGGAAATATGAAGCTATCAGGCAGCAACTTGGAAGCATTAATTGGGAATAGATGTTCTCAGGGAAATGTACGGCAGAAATATGGCAAATGTTCAGGTGATTAAAAACGAGAGCTTCGTGGCTGTTAGTCCATTGTGTGGGCCTATCAGCAGCAGCAACTGAGCTCGACGAACTAAATAAAAGTACAGAAGGGATAAGCGGAGTGGCCATTGTCTGGAGTAAGCCAGTGCCGAGAGGCTTTTGCCCATTCAGGCTTCGTCGAGGTAAGTGGGTAAGTTGACTTCATTTTTGGTTTTTCTTCGCATATTTTTTTTGAGGAATAGCAAGCATGTTGGTAGGGTTAGTATTTGCTCTGGGTGTCAGATGTGGGAATCCTGGGAATCTTCCAGTCTCCCAGATGGCCACATCTGCGCCAAGTGCACCAAGATGCAGTTTCTGAGGGACCATGTTAGGGATCTGGAGCTGCAGCTCGATGACCTACAGCTTATTAGGGAGAGTGAACAGGAGATAGCGAGGAGCTACAGGGAGTTAGACATCCCGACGCTGCAGGAGTTCGATAAGTGGGTGACTGTCAGGGAAGCGAGGGAAAGAGCTCAGATAGTAGAGGGCACCCCTGTGGCCATCCCCCTCAGTAATCGTTATCTCGTTTTGGATGCGGTTGAGGGGAATGACCTGAGCCCAAAGGGGTCCAATATCCTCGTGGGCACATTTAATAGACCTGTTAGGGAGGGTTTAAACTAATTTGGCAGGGGGATGGGAACTGGAGTGATAGGGCTGAGGAAGGGGAAGACAGAACTAAATAAAAGACAGCATGCAACAGGGATTATGGAAAGGATAGGCAGGAGATGAAGCTTAATCAAAGCTAGTGGCAGGGCAGTGGATACAGGACAACAGAGGCATGGTGCAGTTAAAACAGAAAGCAACAGATACTGGACTGAGAGTGTTGTATTTGAATGCACGCAGCATAAGGAATAAAATGGACAATCTTGAAATTCAGCAACAGATTGGTAAATATGACCTTCTGGCATTCTCTGAAATTTAGCTAAAGGATGGCTGCCATTGGGAGCTGAATGCCCAAGGATATACGGTATACCGGAACGATAGGTTAGTAGACAGAGGGGCTGGTGTGGCTCTGTGTACAAGAAATAATATTAAATCATTGGAAAGAGATGACATAGGATTGGAAGGTGTAGAGTCTGTATGGGTTGAGTTAAGAAATGGCAAGGGTAAAAGGACCCTAATGGCAGTTGTATACAGGCCTCCAAACAGCAGCCGGGATGTTGATTACAAATTACAGCAGGAGATAGAAAGGGCATGTCAGAAAGGCAATGTCATGATAATCGTTGGGGATTTTAACATGAAAGTGGATGAGGAAAACCAGCCCAGTCTGCGTTCTTGTTCCTGCTCCTTGTCTGTATCCTGTTACGTCCCTACTCTAGTCAAGTTCTGTTCCCAGTACTTCAGTGTCTGTGTCTTGCATTTGGGTCCGCCATTAACGCCCCTCCCCGCTCCCCGTGACAATCATGGGCTGATCCAATTCTTCCAGTCATCCCCACTCTGCTGCATTCACCCCATACCCTTTGATCCCAGACAAGGAACTATGAACTAGGAGCCTGGGCTTGGACTCTGAGCCAAAGACTGGACAAGGACCCAGGACCTGGGTCTTGCCTTGGGCTTGGACCCCAGAACTAGGTAAGGACATGACATGGCTACAGGACAGGACGTGGCTGGAGTCTTGGCTCTTGAGGCTTGAGGCTGATAACTCGGAGGCTGGAGCTCGGAGACTGGGAACTGTCCATCAACATAGAGCTGGGACTTATCTTTCGAAAAGTCAGGACTCTTTAATACAACACTAACACAAGACTGGACAGTACATAAACATAGAGCCAAGACTTATACTTGGACAAACCGGGACTCAACTTTAACTCCACACCAAGTTGGGACAGGACTATCCATCCGGTAATGGCAGAACGGCCGGACTTACCCAACAGAGACAAAGACAAGACAAGACAGGTCAGGACCCCCCCGCCCCCCCGCAGGGCAACGGCAGAACGGCCTGACTTACCAAATGGAGGCGAGGACAAGACAAGACAGATTCCCCAACAGGGCAACAGCAGAACGGCCTGACTTACCCCATGGAGGTGAGGGCAAGACAAGACAGATTCCCCGCAGGACAACAGCAGGACGGCCTGACTTACCCCATGGAGGTGAGGGCAAGACAAGACAGATTCCCCGCAGGACAACTGCAGAACAGCCTGACTTACCCCACAGAGGCAAGGATAAGACAAGACAAACACCGAAGAATGACAGACAGTTCCATCTCTGCATTGGGGTTGCTCTGAGTCGCAGTTACGGCCAGCAACCTCAGCTGGCTACAGAAACAGCCGGATCCCTACCTAGCTCAGAGTGGCTGGCAGCCACTCAGCTGGCCTGGGAAACAGCCGAATCCATACCGCAGAGACAACTCCGACTACCAACAGCAAGGCTCCATGAAGCAACGGTTCTTCAACATGGCCTAAAGATGGCAAGAGGCCGCTCTAGCCTTCCACGGGCAGGTTGCTCCCAGGCAATCCTGACAAGAGAAACCAGCAGCCCACACTCAACCCCAAGGCTACTTATAATCCAAGCCGCAAGATGGGAAGGTTCAAAAAACTAAGGAATGATAGAGATCTACAAGATTATATGGCTAGCAGGAAGGAGCTTAAGAATGAAATTAGGAGAGCCACTTGGAGTACTGTGCTCAGTTCTGTTCACCTCACTACAGGAAGGATGCAAAGGGTGTAGAGTAGATTTACAAGGGATGTTGCCTGGATTGGGGAGCATGCCTTATGAGAATAGGTTGGGTGAACTTGGCCTTTTCTCCTTGGAGCGGCGGAGGATGGGAGGTGACCTGATAGAGGTGTATAAGATGATGAGAGGCATTGATTGTGTGGATAGTCAGAAGCTTTTTCCCAGGGCTGAAATGGCTAGCACGAGAGGGAACAGTTTTAAGGTGCTTGGAAGAAGGTGCAGAGGAGATGTCAGGGGTAAGTTTTTTACACAGAGAGTGGTGAGTGCGTGGAATGGGCTGCCAGCGGCGGTGGTGCTGGAGGTGGATATGATAGGGGCTTTTAAGAGACTCTGAATAGGTACATGGAGCTTAGAAGAATAGAGGGCTATGTGGAACTCTAGGTAATTTCTAAGTAAGTACATGTTTGACACAGCATTGTGGGCCAAAGGGCCTGTATGGTGCTGTAGGATTTTTAATGAAGAAAATAGTGTATGATGTCCATCTGTGAGTTCAATTCTGGACACAAATTTCCCAACTAACCAACAAAAGTTCTTTCTCTAAAGAAGTGATGATATTATGATAGTTATTCTTCCAGAGTGAACATTTTTGTATGCTGGTAACTGAGAGCACAGCTATACAGAAAATCTGCACAAAGACACACACAGGTATAAAAGGATCATGTTAAGATCTGGAACATTTTAAGATAGCAGATAGCAGTTGTGACTCATTTTCCTGATAGCTAAGCTGGTGAATCCACTTCCTTGTGTGGAATAGTGCTTAGTATCAGGGAAGGACATCCTAAGACTGCATGGAGATCTTAACTTGGCCTCAGTACACATAGGGTACAGAAAAGCAACATTCAGACAGCATTTCCACTGCTGAGAGCTATTCAAACGTGTTGCATTTTTCATTTTAAGAAATAAAGTTTATTCACAAAATATGTACAGGAAATATCAAACAATCAGCACAAGTCTTTGAAGCAACACACACAAAAAGTGCTGGTGAACGCAGCAGGCCAGGCAGCATCTATAGGAAGAGGTGCAGTCGACGTTTTGGGCCGAGACCCTTCGTCAGGACTAACTGAAAGAAGAGCTAGTAAGAGATTTGAAAGTGGGAGGGGGAGGGGGAGACCCGAAAAGATAGGAGAAGACTGGAGGGGGAGAGATGGTCCCGAAATGATAGGAGAAGACCGGAGGGGGAGAGATGGTCCCGAAATGATAGGAGAAAACTGGAGGGGGAGAGATGGTCCCAAAATGATAGGAGAAGACAGGAGGGGGAGGGATGGCCCCGAAATGATAGGAGTATCCCATCAAATCAATACATCCATTGAGTCATCAAATCAAACCAGGTACCCCGTCTGGGCTGATGGTTTCAGGGGTTCACCCTGCTGAAAGCTGCTTGCATGTTGGCCACAGAGACTGAAACCACAGGACCATCAAAGGCTGTGGCAGTTCATGATGGTTCCTCCATATTTTGATGGCAAAGTGAGCATAGAGGGCATTGAGCTCATCTGGAAGTGAAGCCCTGCTGTTTCAAATTTTGCTTGACTTAACTTTATAAGAGGTGATAATATTCAAGCCCTGCCACAACTGTTGAGCATCCTACATTGATTCTAGTTTAGTCCAGAATTGCTACTTCACCCATGAGATGGCTTTCCAAAGATTTAACTGGACCTCTTGTAACTTTCTTGGTCACCAGACTTGGGCGCCTCTGATCTGGCCCTCAGTAGATTTGGGATCTCCTGCTTCATCCAGGGCTTTTGGTTGGGGAAGACTCTGAATGACACCCTCATCAACAACTGTTTTAATAAAGTCTATGACAACCGTGGTGTATTCATTAGATCCATAGATCCATAGATGAGTCCTTGAACATGGCCCAGACCACCACCTTGAAGTATTCCCATAGCAATTCCTTTGCCTCCTGTGACCACCTCTTTGTTGTCCTAATCTCTGGAGCTTTGCAGGTAGGAGGAGGACAGCCAAGTAATCAGATTTACCAAAATGCATTTGAGGCATGGAAGATGAGGCATTCCTTATCTTAGTATAACAGTGGTCTAGTGTGTTGAAACCTCTGGTTCTGATGGTAATTGGGCAGGATTTTCTTCAAGCAAGCCTGGTTGAAGTCCCTGACTATAATTTGAAATGCTTTGGGCTGTTTTTTGTTTGGAGATGACATCATACAGTATCTCAAACACTTGATTATATTCGGTCACTGATGGTATATAAACTGTGGTCAGGATAATGGAGGACAACTCCTTGGTAAATAGAATGGATAGTGTTTGATCATTATATGTTTAAAGTTGGGGGAACGTGAGTTTGATGAAACCGCCACATCGGAGCACCACTGAGAGTTTATCACGAAATACACACCTCCACCTTTTGCCTTTTCAGCAGTTTGGTTTATTTTGTGAACCGAGAAGCCTTCTGGTACCTAGCATACTGGAAGTAAGCTATGTCTCATTCTAACATAGAACATAACAATATCTCATTTCCCTCTGATACAGCAAGAAGAAGGTGCAGTATGAAAGAAGTTCATGATGCCACCAGGAGTCTGAAATGCAACCAAGCTCTTGCTTCTGACATGATCCCAGCAGAGATCCTCAGGGAAGTTGGACCAGCACTTCTACACCACATTCATGACTTGCTCCTGAAAGTCTGGGAAAATGAGTAACTGCCATTAGAGCTCAGGGGTGCTCTAATAGTGACCATATTCAAGAAGGGAGACAAGTCAGGTTGTGGCTTTTACAGAGGCATCTCCTTACTGTCAACAACAGGAAAAGTGCTTACACATGTAGTTGTCAACTGACTGCTTCTGCTATCTGAAGGCAAAATCCCTGAATCACTGTGTGGTTTCTGCCCATTTAGAAGTACCACAGACATGATCTTCACAGCATGCCAATTACAGGAGAATGCTGTGAACAAAGACAAATCTTGTACTTGCCCTTCATAGATTTGACAAAGGCATTTAATACAGTAGACTGCCAAGCTCTCTGGAATGGTTGTTCTGATAAATACTTACAAATACTGAGGCTACTGCATGATGCCATGTCAACCACAGTACTCAGCAATAGTGGCGCTGAATCAAGGTAGAAGTCTAACAGGGCTGTATCATTGCGCTCACCCTTGTTGCCATCTTTATTGCTGCGTCCTTCACCTCATTGGCCTAGTCCTGCTACAGGGAATCCCAACTATGTGTAGAATGGACAACAGGCTTTTCAATCCCAACCGATTCAGGGCCAAGAACAAGGCAGCACCACAACTATCATGAAGCATTGGTATGCTGGTGACAGCTCTCTCTAAGGAAAGACCTCCAATGTATTCTGAATGTTTTTTACCAAGTCATTTAGCATCCTGGGTCTTGTTTTGAATATAACAAAAGACATGGGTCCTATATCAGCTACTACCCAACCAGCTCTCTGTCAAAGTTGGCAATATCACCCTTGAAAATGTAGACTACTTTCTGTACCTTGGTGACATTCTCACAGCGGACATCGACTCAGAGATCAACCACCATCTGAGCAACGTTAATGTAGCCTCTGCAAGATGAAGGAAAATTGTCATTGAAGACCGTGATCTACTTGTTCAAACAAAACTTTTGGTTTATAGAGTAGTCGTCCTTCCTACATTACAGTATGGAGCTGAATCATGGACCACCTACAATAGCCACCGGAAAGCCCTGGAACAATACCACCAAAGATCCTTACAAAAGAGTTTGTTGATCAGCTCGAAGGAGAGACGCACTAACACAACAGTGTACTGGAAGAGGCCAACATGAACAGCATCTCCACCACGATAAAGCATAAACTCTGATGGATAGGTTATGTCATTCAGATGCCTAACCACGTCTCCCCAAACTGAACCTTTACTCCTTGGTGAAGGAAGGCTAGCATGCTCTTGGTGGGCAAAGGAAACTCTTCAAAGATAGCATCAAATTCAGCCTGAAGAAGTTCAACGTTACTTCTGAAAACTGGGAAGACATTACACTCAATAGATGCACCTGGAGGAAATCTGTTCAAGAGGGAGAAATGGTACATGACAGCGGCCTCCGCTGTGCCACAGAGTGGCATCTGCAAAAGGAGAGACTGAACAACCAAAAGTTCCAACCACTAACCAGAGCTACAACTTACTCTTGCTCACAGTGCACCAGGGTATGTAGATCCTGGATCGGTCACTACAGCCACCTGAGGATCCACCAGTAGACAATGTGAGAACATCTTACTCAACTCAAGTGATCGCACTACTACTAAAGGTCTGTATTTTCTAGAAATGGGGAGCAATGTGATAAGTATCTTCAGACAAGGAAAAATTACTTAATAGTGAGCCTTGGTAAACTTTTGTCGCCTAAGAGCTCTTCAAGGCCAAATCTAATGTTCAGAGTTGCTTTTATTAGAAAGAGAGAGTGCTGAACATGAACAATATTGATCCATCAATAGCTGTACAAAGATGACGTGTAAGCAGTTGTGCTTACTACATATTAATTGCCTGGAAAAGATTGATTAAAATGCATTGTGGGGTAACTAATGCTTAGGGAAGAACCCAGTTAGTGGAACAATTCCACTTATTTTTGTGACTGTTTTAATCCAGTGATTATGAGACCATTAGATCATAAGATACAGGAGGAGAATTAGGCCATTCAGCCCATTGAGCCTGCTCTGCCATTTCTTCATGTCTGATTTAACATCCCTCTCACCCCCATTCTCCAGCCTTCTCCCCATAACCTTTGATGGCAATAGTAAGTAAGCAAGACTCAGTCAACTTCCCTCTAAATATTTACCCAATGACCTAGCCTTCACAGTTGTCTGTGGCAATTAACTCTATAGATTTAACACCCTCTACTGAAAGAAATTCCTCCTCATCTCTGTTCTAATGGGACATCATTCTATTCTGAGGCTGTGCCCTCAGGTCTTGGATTCCCTCACTCTTGGAAACATCCACTCTACGTCCACTTTGTCTAGACCTTTCAATATTTGATAGGTTTCAATGAGATTCCCCCTCAGTTTTCTAAACTCCCGTGGGTACAGGCTCACAGCCAGCAAACACTTCTCACATGTTAACCCTTTTATTCCCTAGAACCTTATGAAACTCCTCTGGACCCTCTCCAGTAGCAGCACATCCTTTCGTAGATAAGGAGCCAAAGCTGCTCACCATATTCCAAGTGCAGTCTGACCAATGTCTTATAATGCCTCAGTATTACATTTTTGCTTTTATATTCTCGTCCTCTCAAAATGAATGCTAACATTGCATTTTCATTCCTTAGCTCTGACTTAACCTGAAGTTAATCTTCAGGGAATCCTTCACAAGGACTCCCAAGTCCCTTTGCACTTCTGATTTCTGAATTTTCTCCCTGTTTAGAAAATAGTGTACAGCTTTATTCTTTCTACTAAAGTGAATGACCATACACTTCCCTACACTACATCCATCTGCCACTTCTTTGTCCATTCTGCTAATCTATCTAAATCCTTCTGCAGACTCCTTGCATCCTCAACATTACCTGCCCATCTATATAGCTTCAGATTTTCTGCAAACTTGGCCGTGAAGCCATCAATTCTGTCATCCAGATCATTGACGTATAATGTGAAAAGAAGTAGTTCCCACAGCGACACCTATGGAACACCACTAACACCACAGCCAACCAGAAAAGGCCCCCTTCATTTCCACTCCTTTCCTCCTGCCAGTCAGCCAATCTTCCAGTATATTTCCTGAATGTTGAAGTGAAAGATGGGTATAATTTCATGTTTCCACAATGTGTTCCCATGAACTTACAATGTTTCTTTCATAAACTCAAACTATTATTGACTTCCAAATATGTTTTTGAATTGCTCAGAAACTTCATTCTGCTAATTTAATCTTCCTCTGCTGAACACACTGTCTAGTAAGTCTTTGGGTGGGAAGAGACAAAGGGTCTAAGGAATGCCTGCGTAATTTTGGGGAAGTACATGTTGCAAACTCTATGTCTTAATTCCTGTCATGCCTTCATCAGAACCAAGGAGGAAAGGAAATAAGAGCAGAGTGGGACAAATTGCCTCCTTAAGCCTGCTGTGCCTTTAACAAGAATGTGGCTGAACTTTTACATCAGCTATTCTTCCCTGCCTTAGCCCCCATATCCCTTGGATATCTTAGTGCCAAAAAATTCATTCATTTGAACCACTGGCTGAAGATCTACAACCTCCCATGGAGAGAAAGCCAAGGTTTGACAACATAACACCAGAATACAAGGAGCTTTAGTTTTGTTTGCTTGATAATATTATCATGTAGTTATTAGGAATTCTTTTTTACATTCTACACTTAGTGCCCACCTTACTAGGTACTGAGTGTGTGTTCATGACCTTCTGCTGCTGTAGCCCTTCCACTTCAAGGTTTGACGTGTTATGCATTCAGTGATGTGTGCTTAATACTTCAGTAATATGTGAGTAATATTGTTAATATATTGTTTGATTAAGCATTTTCCGTTGTTCACATAATGCATTGAATGAATGAACGAATCGACTTTATTTCTTACATCCTTCACATACATGAAGGGTAAAAAATCTTTACATATGTCTCTGTCTAAATGTGCAATGTGCAATCATAGTAATTCATAATAATTTATAATAAACAGAACAGTCAATGTAACATAGAATACACTTAAACCATTGTGGGTTATCTCTAAAAGCACTTTAAGGGCATATGTGATCACATCGCCACATGATACGTTCGTGCCCTCACTTAAAGTAAAAACTAAGTTAGCCTCAAATTTTGGACTCTGGTCTTTTCTTTTAAATTAGTTTAATGTTTTGGAGTTATAAATCATAACAGTGGCGATGATGAAACTGTAAACAAGCATGAAGCGACTACCTACTTGTTGAAGTGCAGCGAGATGTTTGATTTTTTAAAAAGTGCAGCAAGAAATGGTCATGTTAAAAAAAGTGCAGTACATTTTTTTTCCCTTCAGAGCAGTGCATTATCTTTGAAAAAGGAAAGGCGGTTGAGTTAAAAATGGCAGAAAATGGACGAACTTATAAACAGTGAGTACTGAGTGATAATAATAATAAAAAAGAACGTAAGTGGCCGCATTGGAAAGATTAATGCACTTGATTACACAACAGATAACTGGATGTTATATACAGAGTGGATTCAGTAGTGTTTTAAAGCAAATGAAATAGCCAATGAGAAACAAGTTCTGACTTTGCTGACTGCATTGGGTTTATAGGCATATAGTTTGCATTGAGGTTTAACTGCTCCAACCAAACCAGCTGACATGAGCTTTGATGATTTTGACAAACTAAGGCAGAAATATTTAGAACTGAAACCATTGTTGATGACCGAACTCTTTAGTTTCATAACCAGAATCCAAAGGAAGGGGAGTCTATTTCAGCATATGTGTCTGAATTGAAGAGACTGAGCATTGTCAGTTCAATAATGGGCTTAATGGTGCACTGAGAGATTGTTTAGTTTGTGGAGTTTTAGAGGAATGCATTAAGAATGGCTCCTAACTGAAGCACAACTTACATTTAAAAGAGCAGTTGAAATAGATGTATCAATGGAAACAACAGACCGAGAAGTAATTAAGTTGCAGTCAGGAATGATAGTGAGTGTGAACAAAATTACAGCATCAATACAGGAACTGGCCTGACTGAGCAAATTGTGGCAGGGGCTCAATGTCACTTTAAAGGTGAAACTCGCAAAGAGTGTAACAAAGTAGGTTACGTACAAAGAACATCTTGGGCAGACAAAAATACATGGACTGCACAGGGAAGAGAAAAAGATAAAAAGTCCAGTTGCAGTTTCAAAATGAGCACTAAGCTGTGTGTAGTTGATGAAAAATCTGATAATGTTGAGAGTGATACCGGACTGGGTAGACTTGAGGTTTAAAATGTGCAAACTAATGACAGACAATCCCAGCCTGAAACATTGACTGTTTATTCATTTCCATAGATACTGCCTGACCTGCTGACTTCCTCCAGCATTTGGTGTACTGTGATAGACAAGCAATATAGTTTACAGCAGAAGTGAATTAATTAAAATGAAATTGGACACTGGCTTGGCTGTTTCAATCATTCCACAAAGTGAGTATGAACAGCATTTCAAAGTTTGTAAACTGAAGCCTGCAGATATCCAACTAAGAACTTGCACTGGGGAAAAGATAACTCCTGTGGGAATGATATTTATAACAGTGAGATACAACAACAAGCAAACCACATTGGTAAGAACAGGAGGGTCACCATTGTGGGATCATGATTGGCTGAGATAACTATAAATTAATTGGAGATCCATCCATCATTTGCTTGCGACATCCCCTGTAATAGTGTCAACTAAAAACAAATTAAGAAAGATACTGGATGATGCCACTGCAGTGCTCAAGAATGGCACTGGAAAACTTGAACATATCAAGGAGAAAGTACTGTTAAATGAAAAAGCCACACCCAAGTTTTGCAAAGCCTGTTCGGTTCCTTATACCAACTGTGATAATGTAGCCAATAAGCTAAGTCACATGGAAGCTGAAGGAATTCTTTCCAAACTTGACTGGAACCCATGTGAAATGCCAATGGTCCCAGTAGCTAAGAACAATTGGTCTGTCAGGATCTGTAGTGATTTTAATGTCACCAACAATCCAGTACTGAAAGTAGATCAATATCCTCTGCCCAGGATAGAGGATATCTTTGCAGACTTGTCTGGAGGAAACACTTCAGCAAAGTGGACCTAGCTGAGGCCTGCCTACAGATGCAGATGAAAGAAGGTTCCAAAGTGTTTCTCACCACAAACACTCATAAAGGGCTTTATTGCTATAATAGGATTATTTTTGACATAGCATCTGCACCTGGACTCTTGCAGAAAGGTATGGAGAAGGTGCTGCGAGATTGCCCAGGCACTCAGTGCAGCCTGGAACATCTGCAAAATATCTGTTAAAAAGATTTGAAGGTTATGGGCTCAGGGTACAACACAACAAGTGTGAATTCTTTAAACATAGCATCACTTACTGTGGTCACACTACTGACACCCAAAGATTAAACAAGTGCGTTGAGAAAATTCAAGCAGTGGTGGATGCTCCAAGGCCAAAGAACGTGTCACAGTTGTGGTCCTTTTTAGGATTTGTTGATTACTTTAACTGATTTCTGTCAAACCTGGCTAATGTGCTCCACCCCTTGAACTTATTACTACAGATCAGGAAGAAATGGCAATGTGAGGTGGCTTTCCAAAAGGAAATGGAAATGGTGGTGTCAAACACTGTACTCACACATTAAAATCGACATCGACCATTGAAGCTTGCCTGTGCCACCTCGCCTTGTGGTACAGGTGCAGACATGTCACGCCATGAGTGATGGAACCGAACATCCTATAGCCTTTGTATCACATTCCCTTACCACTGCAGCGAAAAATTATGCAGATTGACAGAGAGGCTTGTAAAATACTTTATCCAGTGCATGTATGAGAGAGTGTCCATTTTCAATCCACATCAGCAGCACATATGCAATAATGGGCTTTGTTTCTTGGAGGACACAATTACAAGATTGAATTCAAGAGAATGACTAGTCATGGAAATCCTGTTGGATTGTCCCAGTTACCCTTGGAATAGGAAATAACTGAAAAAATTTACAAACAAGGATACTTCTCTTGGTGCAAATCGGAACTCTGTCTACTACAGCAGAAATGATCCCAAGGGAGATCAGAAAAGACCCTACACTATCACATGTCTTCATGGCCACCCAAAATGGCTGGAATGTGCAGCACAATTCGCAGTTCCCCATTTTTGCCAGTGCTGGGATGAACATGCCCTTTATGTGGGGATTGAGAGTTGTTGTACCATTCAACCTGAGAGCAAAATTGTAGAGGGAGCTACATGCTGGTTACCTAGGCGTGATCAAAGTGAAACTGTTGGCTTGATGTTTTGTCTGGTGGCTTGGGATATTTCAAGCAGCTTGTCATGCACTGTTTAGGATGCCAGCATGTCCAGAAGATGCCAGGAGCAGCATCTTTTCATCCCTGGGAGTGGTCTGCATTGTCCTAGTGTAGGATTCATTTTGATTTTTCTGGACCACTCATGGGCACAAATTTCTTAGTGGTAGTGAATGCAATTACAAAGTGGCCAATAGTGTTCCCAATAGCCCCCATTACATCCTCACACACTGCCGATGTATTGAGAAGCCTCTTCTCAAGGACTGGTGGTCAGTGACAATGGACTGCAATTTGTTGCAGAACAATTTCAGTCATTCCTAAAAATGAATGGAGTAAGGCATGTCACGTCTGCACCCAACCATCCAGCTAGAAATGGCTTTGTGGAAAGATTTGCCCAGAATCTAAAGAATGTACTGCGAGCATTGTCATCAGAACACACGGCACTGACACTGGGTCAGAAATTCACAAATTTTTTTCTTTGCATATCATAATGGAGTGCACTCTACAAGCTGCTTGAAATACCCCAGGCCACCAGTCAAAGCATCAAGCCAACAGTTTCATATTACATTCTGCTATGTTGTTCATGCATCATTCTTTGCATTAAGATTGGATCTTCTCATGCCCAGTCTCAGAAGAGAGAATGCAGGACAGACAGCTGAGACAAATTGAAAGGTCTTCAAACAAGAAGGTTAGATGTTTCACTCCTGGGCAAGCAGTTCTGGTGAGGAACTACAGGGGTGATCAAACATGAGTACTTGGAAAAATTAAGGACAGAGCTAGACCACTCTCCTACATGGAGGAGATTACATCGGATATCATCTGGAGGCAATACCTCGATCAGATGAGGAGAGCAGAGCCAATTGTTAGGGAAGAAAGGTGACTACTGCTGTCAGAACCACATGTCTCACTAGCCAAGCAGAGGAAACCCCTTGTCGGGATTCGCCTTTAGGTCAGAATAGGTCAAATTAAAATTTATTCTGCTGTACACATCTGTATAGTAGTTGTATTATATAGTATATTGTGTATATAGTTGAGAAGTACTCTATATTGAGTTGGAGTTTATAGCTAAGTAGGGCAAAGTGTTGTGTATTTAATCTTTCAGTAATATTTGAGAAATATTGTAAATATATTGTTTGATTAAGCATTCTTCGTTGTTTCCATTACGAATTGTAGGTTATCTATAAAAGTACGTAAATGGCATATGTCATCACGTCACCAGGTGATATGTGCACACCTCGTTTAAAGTAAAGACTAAGTTAGACTCACATTTCAGACTGTCATTCATTCGTTTCAATTAGTTTAATGCTCTGGAGTTACAAAATATAACATTCAGAAACGTTCTTCTGCAAACCACTTTTGTAATGAGTGGTTACTTGAGTTACTGTTGCCTTCCTGTCAGCTTGAACCAGTCTGGTCTTTCTCCTCTGACCTCTCTCATTAACATGGCATTTTCACCCACAGAACTGCCACTCACTGGATTTTTTTTTTTGTTTTTTTGCACCATTATCTGTTAACTCTAGAGACAGTTGTGTGTGAAAATCCCAGGAGTTCAGCAATTTCTGAGATACTGGCATCAGCAATTATTCCACAGTCAAAGTCACTTAGTTCACATTTCTTTCCCATTCTGATATTTGGTCTGAATAACAACTGAACCTCTAGACCATGTCTGCGCACATTTAAGCATTGAGTTGCTGCCGCATGATTGGCTGATTAGATATTTGCATTAATGCACAGGTGTAAAGGTGTACTGAATAAAGTGGCAACTGAGTGTATTACTCCTCGTTTATTTGAAGAGTTGTCTTTCACACACCCCAAACCCACTACGGTTTTATGTCAAAGAACAATCAGCTTCCTATTGGAGATTTCTCTGTGATTTTACATTCTGGAAGGCAAAAAAAAATAGTGAGGACCATGAGATTGCAATATAAAAGCTCTTGTAAATCCAGGCTACAGAATATTAGATGAATGCTATACCTTCAACAAAAAAGAAAAAGAGTTCACCACTAAACAGAAACAGTCGCCAAACATCATCCTACAGGCAGACCAATTGTCTGTCTCTTCTCTACAGACCTGTTAGGATAACAAAAGCCTCAATTTCTATATCAGTGTCATTCCTGTCTTCCAATGGAATCTCTGGTAAAATGTACACCTTATCTTTTTAACCATGTAATTGGAAACTGGATGTCCCAGAATGGTTCAGCATAGCATTTCAAACAAAGGTAGACATTGAGCCCAAGAGGTAAGTTTATGGGAGTGTCTGAAAGGTAAGATTGAGGGAGATCTGTGGAAATTCCAGATCATAGGGCTGTGGCATTGAGGACTTGACTGTCAGTGGTGGAGTAATTACAGCAGAATGGGCATGAAACCAAAAATTGAAGATCGTAAGGGATAACATGAGACGAATCAATATACCTAACTTGTGGTTAATGATACTACTGTTAAACAAATGGAAGAAGAAACAATTTTACTCCCATGGAATTGATATCCTGTGTAACTTTGACATCATTGATTGATGCTCTGTGATATATAGATTACTTCTAAAAGATCTGCAAAATGAAATGATTTCTGGCAATTAATTGCTTAAGTCAACTAAACCAGAAACAAAAAGTACATACCCGAGGCTTCAGTGCTAGCTGCCTGGTGAAACCTTCCAGAAGGCTAAAGAGCTGTCTGTAGCCCATTAACACTTTTAGTAGGTTCCGTACAATGTTGTTAGATCATGCAATGCGTACATCTCTATTTGAGCCACCCTTTGAAATGCTGCAGTAACACTTGATGAGGTTAAGTAATGTAAAATGCCTTTTAATATAGAGTGCTCTGTTGGTGGCACTTAAGGTTGTTTTTGCTTACCCCATTTAGCATTCCATCAAATTTCCCCACTCCTCTTCCATACCTAACCTTATGCTATCTTGTACAATGACTTTTATGGGGCATTTTATCGAACACCTTCTGAAAATCCTAATATATTACATCTGACCTGACGAAGGGTCTTGGCCCGAAACATCGACTGTACCTCTTCCTAGAGATGCTGCCTGGCCTGCTGCGTTCACCAGCAACTTCTATGTGTGTTGCTTGAAATTCCAGCATCTGCAGATTTCCTCGTGTTTGCGCATATATTACATCTACTGGTTTCCCTTTTATTTATCTTGTTTTTGGGCTAGAAGGGCCGGTTACTGTTCTATATCCCTAAATAAACAAACAAACCACCTCAACTGCAAGGCATGAACAAATGCTATGTCGCCAAATTAACTTGTCCAATCTAAATGATGATTCAAATTACCCATGATTATTGCAAGAGCTTTCTTACTAGACCTGATTATTCCTAGATTTGTATTCCTTACAAAGTGCAATCCCTATATGATTCCCAGCAGTGACTTCTCGCAGTTTATACTTCTTGTCTTCATCCAAATTGGTTCCACGTCTTGAGCTTCTGTGCTGCTGTCATTCCTCACCACAGCCATGATGTATCCTTTGTTAAAAGCGTTGCTTCACTTGTTTTGTCTTGCTGTCTGATCTTCTGAAATGTCAGATACGCCTTAATATTCACCTTGGCACCATACAACCGCATCTCGGTAATGGCTATCAGATCAATCCCATTTATTTAATTTGTGTGGTAAGCTCATTTATCTTTTTACAGATGCTGCTTGCATTCAGATAAAAAGCCCCTAGTTTTACCTGATGCTCTCATCCTGTTTGCTGGTGCACTCATCCGCTTGTATGCTCTGCCCCTTTCTGATCCACTCTGGTTATCATTGCTTCTGTCATTGTACTGCATTATTATCTTCTCCTTTGCTTCTCTCTTCCTAAATGCCTCATCACCTGAATCTGTACATTCTACCTCCAGCCTAGCTTTATTCTTTAATTCTCACTGGATCTCCCTAGACTGGGTCAGAGGGAGTGGAAGTATATGACACAAAAGTATTGGTACTCTTGAATGCAGCCTGCAGAACATCGCCATGGTTCACTGACGACATCTTGAATGCTGAGATATGCATCTCTTGGTACTGAGGTGTGAGAGAGAAATGCTTGGGATGATTTCCTGTAGAGTAGCATTTATATGCCACAAGCATTTATTATGTCTTTCTCTGACAATTAGAAAAGTGTATGATGGAAGGGTGAATGACTTGGCAAAAGCTGAACTGATATATGTTCTTGTACTTCTTCATCTTCAATACCTCCAGTAACCTTTGACTTTCTTCTGGGAATTTAATGGTGCAGTGACACAAATCTGTCAACAATTAAGGACTGGAAGCAGAAAACAAGAGTCAGAGAGACAAAGAGCTGTACAGTGCAGATACAGGCATTATGGCCTAATTTGACCATGCAGACCAAGATGCCAAAATATGTTAATCTCATTTGCTGGCTACTGTAGGCATGTTCTGCAGTGTGGGAACATGGTTTGTGGCAATATTTGAATGGCTGAGTTAAATGACCTTGTTTAACTACACATTACACTTGGTTGGTCTATGCTTTTATTTAAGTACATCGCTGGGTGGTCACATTTTTGACTAATGGACTGTTCAGGTTATGAAGAGTTCTCAGGAATTGAACTTTGTCATAATTTGGGGAGGACCTGTATGTGACTGTTGCAGCTTGGAATTGGGGTTTAAAGTGGAGAAGGTAATTGATACATCAGAGATAACAAACAAAATGCTGGAGGAATTTAACAGGTCAGGCAGCATCTGCGGAGGGAAGAGGACAAATTGACATTTCAGGTCAAGATCTTTCATCTGGACTAGATTTGTTGGAGAGGACTGTTCAGAGAGGGATCTCGACTGGAAATGTCTGACTGTCCATTTGCCTCCATGGTTGCTGCCTGACGCACTGAGTTCCTCCAGTTTTTTGTTTGTTGCTCCAGATTCCTGTGTCTGCAGTTTCTTGTGTGTTCCGTGAGAATTAATCTTGCAATAAAGTATAGCCAAAATTAAGAATGCTCATGCATGGAAAGTTTTATCATATTGCCCCATTTACAGAGATGAAAAATGAAAACGAATGAAGCAATTGAGTTTTCTTTATGATACTAACTAGAAAATAAAACCAATAGTAGGTCAGTGTTAATGGTGAATGTGGGTTTGATATCAACATCTAAGAGAAGTTTGGATAAATGCATAGATGCAAGGTGTATTGAGGGCTATGGTCCAGGTGTGGGTTGAGACTAGACTAGATGGGCTGAGGATCCTGTCTCTGTGACTCTCTAAGTTATAGCATTATTATAAGGTTTGTCCATGGTCATCAATGAAGACCTCGACACCATTAGTACTTTTTACGAGGTCGAGTTGCTAGCTCGACGCTCAACCCAGCACAAATGTAGAGCGTGCAAGGGACTTGGCTGGATTCGAACTCGGGATCTCTTGCCCTGAAGTCCTGCGCTGATGTCACTACGCCACCAGCTGGCTATTTATGATGGTGTCGAGACTAGCGCTTGATTTGGATTTAAGTGAGGGAGAGTTGCGCAGCGTCAGCCTCTCTCTCTCTTCCTAATTCCCATCTGGATCTAGTGGCAAGACAAGAGTCCAGACGGCTGGAGATGGGACTAAGTGCAGTGGATGACCAGGATGTCTTCTGCATCTTGTTCTGCTCTACACATTCCATGACGCTTGCAGAGACTGCTTTCTTGACCGTTGGACCTTCCCTTGGTCTCGTCCACTCAATCCGCTGGAGTCTGTCTTCACATGCTGGGATAGACAACTCCCTGTCTCACCGAGGGTTTGGAGCCCATTGGCTACCCTCACCTGGTTTAGCCGGCTTATCAAAGCCATTGCCCGAGGTGTGGCCGCTGTTGCATGCAAACAGCTACGAGGAGCCACATGTGAGCTGAGTGCCAGGTGGGGACCAAAGGTGGACTGACCGCCGTGAAAAGGATGTGACATTATTATAAATATTGTTCAAAACAGCAGTGCTTCCTGAGTGAAAACAGCGGTAAATGGAAATAAAAATAAGTGCATTTGGATTCCAATTGACACTACTGACAATTGGAATCCAAATGCAGATTATCATTTTCATTTATCCTTACAGTTAATGTCTCTGATGTTCTTTTGCCTATAATTGCTCAGGGCAATATTAATGGATAACTTCTTAATGCATTAAGTGTTATTAAGTGAATATGGCAACATCTCAATTTTTAAGCCCCATTTCCCTTCTACTTGACATTGTAAACAAAGTATAATAAGGCATATTTGGAAAGGGCAATACAGGAATAAAAGCTATCAGAACAAGAAATGTTCTTTCTTTTATCCAGTTAAGGTCACTTCAAAGAATTAAATACAATGGTTGTTAATTCTCATATGAAAGAAAAAAAGAAAGAGTAGAATTTCTGTATAATCATCTAAAGCATTGGGCTTTTCAGAAGCAGCATTTATTGGCAAGATGAAAATATAATGGCAGGCTGTGTTTGCTCTTGTATTTAAAAGGAATGGAGACTTTTTTTAATGCTATAGCTTAAAGTGGGTGGTACACTTTGATAATTTGTTTGCCTTGACCTTGGTCATAGCCAAATCAATGCCTGGGCTTCACAACTTACCATTTCTTAGTTGAGGCCAGATGAGATATATTGCCTTGGAATTGTTGCAATGACCAAACTTGGAGGGTAGAGAATGAGGGTGATGAAGAGAAGTTGCTCTGCATAGACCTTAAAGGATTATAAATTTGAGGCCTCATCTAGAATACTGTGCACAAATTTCAAAGTTCAAGGTAATTTCAAGGTAAAGTTGTTATCGAAGTATGTCACCATATTCTAGCTTGAGATTCATTTTCCTGTAAGCACTCACGGCAAAACAAAGAATTACAATAGAATCAATGGAAAACTACACACAAAGACTGACAAATAATTCCTAAAAGAAGAAAAACTGTGTATATATAAAAAACAAATAATAAAAATAAACAAGTAAATAAATAATATTGAGAATCTGAGTTGTAGAATCCTTGAAAGTGAGCTCATAGGTTGTGAAACCTGCTTCTCTCTCCACATCTGCTGTTTGACGTGATGAGTGTTTCTAGCATTCTCCATTTTTATTACAGATTCTCCAACGTCTGTGATATTTTGCCTTCCTTTGGCCACCTCCAGTGCCCCTAAGGGTGGGAGGTCATCACTGTAATGTGTTTGGTCACCACAGTGTCAAAAAAAAACACGATGGTACTGGATTTCACTGCACCTGTGCATATGACAGTAAATCCAACTTGGAGGAGATTCAAGACGCTGCCTGGGATAGAGCATTTCAGTTATGAGGAGGGAATGGAGAGGCTAGGTTTGTTTTCATTGGAATGGATCAGTGTCAGAGAGGATCGAAAGAAGTGCACAAAGGGGGTATTGATAGGGTGGAGAGTGGTAAAGCTTTCTGCTGAGCAGAGATCAGTTAAATCTATCTATCTATCTATCTATCTATTTATTTATTTACAGCTCAGAACAAGCTCTTCCAGCCTTATGACTCACCTATTTAGCCTAACCAAGGGACAATATACAATGAGCAATTAACCTACTAACCAGTACATCTTTCGACTGTGGCCGGAAACTGGAGCACCCAGAGGAAACCCACGCAGTCACAGATAGAATGTGCAATCTCCTTAAAGACTGTGTCGGAATTGAACTCTGAATGCCATTGTCCCAAACTGTTACAGCATTGTGCTAACCACTACACTATCATGGTTCCCAAATGAATAAGAGATTTAGAGGAGATATAAGGAAGAATTTTTCTCCTAGACTGTGACTATTCTTTGGTAAACACTATCTAAGAGGGCAATGGAGGCAGGTACTCTTACAATATTTAAGAAGTATCTGGATGAATACTTGAATCACCAAGGTGTAGAAGGGTATCGATCAAATGCTGGTAAATGGAATTAATATGAATGATAATTGGCATGGGCAGGGTGAACCCAAGAGTCTGTTTAGGTGCTGTGTAACACTATGACTCTATGGCTATCAGTAGCATAAACTCAAAGGACGGTTTAGATTTATTACTGTGGTCAGAAGTGACAGTCTATTGGCCATGCTTAAGAACATAAGAAATATGAGTAACTGTTGGCTATATGTCCCTCAAGCCTGCTCTGGCATTCAATAAAATCATGATTTAATCTAGGTCTCAATATATATTTCCCTGTAGCTCTTAAATTCCCAGCTGTCTGAAAATCTGTGTATCTCAAACTTGAGTAAATTTAATGATTGAGGCTTCAGAATCTCAAAGATTCACAACCCTTTAAAAGAAGACATTCTCCTTCATCTTCTCCTCTAGCTTCAAGTCTCTCAGTATCAGTATTTCAGAAGATCTTTCCTGGGTCCAACAGATTGTTGCCAATGGGTCTACCTGGTTAGAAGTGTGAGGAGAATCAGTACGTCACCCAAGACTTACAAATTTCTACAGATGTATGGTGGAGAGCTTTCTGACTGGTTTGCATCACAGCCTGGCATGAGGCTCCAAAGTACAGGATCACAAGATGCTGCAGGTGGTGTTAGACTCACATAGCTCCATCACAGGCACAATGCTCCACACCACTGAGGCTATCTTCAAGAAGTGGTGCCTTAGAAAGGAGACATCCATCACTAAGGACTCTCACCATCCAGAACACACCATCTTTTTGTTCCTGCCATTAGGAAAGAAGTATAAAAGCCTGAAGATCCATACTCGGTGAACCAGAAACTACATTTCCCCATTGCCATCAGATTTCTGAATGGTTCATTAGTTTTTGCAATATTTAGTTTTGGAATTTATAATGTTTTGTGTCTTTGCATTGTACTGCTGCTGCTAAACCACTAATTGAATCTTGTAAGTGTGATTCTGATTCTAGAAAATTCTTCTCTATCTCAATCTCTAATTGATTAACTTCTCACCTGGCACACTGTCACCAGTTCATGATTCCCCTGTGAGGTAAAACATTCTCAAGGTGGGTACTCTGTCAAACCCATAGCATTTTAAGGCATAATAATCTTGTCCCTTGGGGACCTATTTGCTTGTGGATCAGAAATTCTAGTTTTAAGCACTGTGCTGTGATCATTGGGTGCAATACTTGAACAATGTTGAAGCCTCTGCCTTTTCAATGATACTTTACACCAATAATGTGTGGGTGCCATGTGAGTGTAAAAAAAGCTTACCGTGAAGTAGAGCTCTGAAGTAAAGAAGTTCATTGGGGTTCCCTTCTGGATCTTTAAGGGGCCCTAAATCTAATGCATTACTTTTCCTAGGGTTTGTGAAACCAGAACTATACATGGTGCTGGAAGTATGTCGTAAAATTTCTGAAAACACATCGAAATACTTTATAATCACACATTATTGTAGACCATAAGAGTTCCTTTGTCATTCACTTCATTAACTGAGCCATAACAGAACCAAGAAAATGTAGTAATACCTTGGAGGTGAATTTTGCCTCTTATTTTTATTTCTTCTTTTAGCATATATGAAATAAGAACATTGTTAATTCTTTTTTGATATACTCCATTTCTGGTTGAAAACAATAAGTTTAATTTGCCGTTGGTATGTTATTGAAGGATTGACGATAGAATAAGGTTCAATTGGGTCTGAACGGTAAATCAATATTGTGTTCAGTCAGTTGATCCATTAGTCCTGATGAAATCATATTTTCATATCTTCAAAAAGGGTGAATAGTGTGACACAAGTCAATGATTGAAGGCAGAAAAATTTTTAATTGCTGTTCTAAGTCTTACAGGTGGTTGGTTCACTCAGAGAGAAAATTTGCTATCCTTACACAATTTGGTATGTTTGTGACCCCAATGCTCCCAATGTGGCTGGCTTTTAAATGCATTCTGAAATTGCCTCATGAGTTATGCTATAACTCGTACATTGAAACCGAGAGGGGATAACAATAAACTAACCATCCAGCATCAATCTAAGCATCAAATTCAGACACAGCCGTCTCTCCCAGCCTAGTCTCTCATGGAAACATATACAGTGCCTATAAAAGTTATTCACAACCACCCCCCCCACCCTTGGAAGTTTGCATGCTTTTATTGTTTTACAACATTGAATCACAGTGGATTTAAATTGACACTGATCAACAGGAAAAAACTCTTCCGATTCAAAGTAAGACCAAATTTCTACAAATTGGCCTAAATTTATTACCATGAATGATTGATCACATGTATTTACCTCCTTCAAGTCAGTATTTAGTAGATGCACCTTTGGCAGCAATTACAGCCTTGAGTCTGTGTGGATAGGTCTCTAACAGCTTTGCACATCTGGACACTGCAATTTTTCTCCATTCTTCTTTACAAAACTGCTCAAGCTCTCTCAGGATGCATGGGGATCATGAGTGAACAGCCCTTTTCAAGTCTAGTTATAATTTCTCAATTGGATTGAGGTCTGGACTCTGACTTGGCTACTCCAGGACATTAACTTTGTTGTTTTAAAGCCATTCCTGTGTGGCTTTGGCTTTATGCTTGGGATCATCGTCTTGCTGGGAAACAAATCTTCTCCCAAGTTGCAGTTCTCTTGCAGACTGCATCAGGCTTTTCTCCAGGATTCCCTGTATTTTGCTGTATTCATTTACCCTCTACCTTCACAAGCCTTCCAGGGTCTGCTGCAGTGAAGCATCCCCACAGCATGATGCAACCACCACCATGCTTCACGGTAGGGATGGTATGTCTTTGATGATGTGTGGTGTTTGGCTTACACCAAACATAGCATTTAGTCTGATGGCCAAAAAGCTCAATTTTGGTTTCATCAGACCGTAGAACCTTCTTCCAGCTGACTTCAGAGTCTCCCACATGCCTCCTGGCAAACTTGAGCCGAGATTTCTTGTGAGTTTTTTTCAACAGTCTCTTTGCCAATCTCCCATAGAGCTGCGGCTGGTGAAGTACCTGGGCAACAGTTGTTGTATGTGCAGTCTCTCCCATGTCAGCTACTGAAGCTTGTAACTTCTCCCTTCTTGCATGATGACTCAGTTTTTGAGGACAGCCTGTTCTAGGCAGATTTACAGCTTTGCCATATTCTTTCCATTTCTTGATGATTGACTCAAGGGATATTTGGTGACTTGGAAATTTTCTTGTATCCATCTCCTGACTTGTGCTTTTCAATAACCTTTTGTGTAGTTGCTTGGAGTGTTCTTTTTTCTTCATGGTGTAGCTTTTGCCAGGATATTGACTCACCAGCAATTGGACCTTCCAGGTACAGGTGTGTTTTTACTACAATCAATTGAAACGCCTTGACTGCACATAGGTCTCCAAAGTCAGATCTCTATTAACTAATTATGTGACTTCTAAAACCAGTCTGCTGCATCTGTGATGATTTGGTCTGTCATATTAAAGGGCAGGGGGGAGTGAATACTTATGCAATCAATCATTTTGTGTTTTATATTCGTAATTAATTTAGATCACTTTGTGGAGATGTTTTCATTTTGACATGAATGAGTCTTTTTCTGTTGATCAGTGTCAAAGAAGCCAAATTAAATCTGCTGTAACTCAATGTTGTAAATCAATAAAACATGAAAACTTCCAAGGGGGATGAATACTTTTTATAGGCATCGTGGTGTCTACGTTGGAAGGGCTGACCGACAGACTAGTCAAGCAACAACCTAACAGAAAATGTTCCCATCTCCTTCATCATAATTCCCTTCATATCCTACTTCAGGGTATATTTACCAAAGAGGGTGGTACAGTGGTATACAGAGAGGAAGGATTAACCCATGGAGCTCATAACCTTGACTCTACAGCCCATGAAATTTCATGGTAACCGGTCAAACATGGGGAAGGAAATCTACCCTTGATGTTTTATTCAAGGGGGATATTAGAGGAAGGTATTTTACTCAGAGAGTGGATGGTGCATGGAATGCACTGCCTGAGTCAGTGGTGGAGGCAGATACACTAGTGAAATTTAAGAGACTACTAGACAGGTAATGGAGGAATTTAAGATGGGGGGTTATATGGGAGGCAGGGTTTAAGGGTCGGCACAACATTGTGGGCCGAAGGGCCTGTACTGTGCTGTACTATTCTATGTTCTATGTTCACTGTTTCCACTTGACCACTTTGCCCTACAATGGCCTTTTCTTTTGTTCTAATTATGTTCTTTTTTGTAAAAATTGTGCATCATTTACAGTAATGTTCTTCTTGTGAACATTGTGTGTCTGATGCTATGTGTATGTGATGCTGTTGCAAGAAATTTTTCTTTGTATCTGTTCAGAGATATACTAGAGCATATGACAATAAACTCATCTCTTGCTCCTCTTGATTACCACCTACTATTCTCCTCCCGATGATGAACCAGTTTCCTCTATATTGAACCTTACTTAGAAGCAGCTGTGAAAGTAACAAGGCCACACCAAATGGCCATCATGAAAATTGGGTCAGTAGAACCATCCCTTAATACATTAGCTAAATCCTGAAGGATACATCTGTTGGATTGAGTGAGTAAACCAACACTGGAGATGAGGCTACTTGGCCTCATTCTCACCTGACTACCTGCAGCAGATGCATCTGCCCTTTCCAACCTTGGCTGATGTGACCACCACACAAACCTTATGGTCTAGGTCCAACCATCTTCACCTGCTTCATCAATTATCTTTCTTCCTTCAACTACCCAGAAGAGGAGAATTTCACCGATATTTGCACAATGTTCAATCCCATTCTCAAATCCTCAGCAAATGAAATAATTCATGTCCACATTTCAACTTCCTGAGTCCAGATGAAGGGTCTCAACTTGAAACGTCGACTATCCATTTCCCTCCACAGATGGTGTCTGACCCACTGAGTTACTTAAGCACCTCATGTGTTGCACCAGATTCTAGCATCAAAAGGCCCATTGAATAGTTTGAGACAGCGGGATTCAAAGAAAGCTTGGAGTTTGTATCTTGTAAGCAGTATTCAAAAAGGTTGTTGTTAATTATTGCCTGTTAGACTGCTGGCATTTAGGGCAGCAGTGAAGGTCTTCAATCTCTGTCTATCCTGGGCCATATACTGTCGCATACAGATATAGAAGAATTCTTCATTGCTGTTTCCATAACAACTTATTTTTTCACCATCAGTCAGGGTTGTTAGCCCTGAGCTGAACCTCCGAACTTGGTATACCTGTGGACCACTCTTAGTCTGTCCTCTACCATTTGACATGTTTGGCATGGGCGACCCTACCAAGAGCCAAAGCATAAAGCCTTGACTCCAGCCAACATAACCCTCAGGGTCACAGAGGCATGCAAGTCTCCAAAGCCTATAACAAGGTGGTGGTGTTCTTGGAGGAATGCTGTTGTATTTTGGTCCCAAAAGAATGTAGAAGAGCAATATCAGTAACTGTAGGGGATATGTTCTTATTCATCAGCATTATGATTAACAATGTTGCTGCTGATGACAGCATTGCTTTTGCCACGCAATACAGCAGTGCAGACAAAGATTTGCCTATCATTATCACCCCACCAGGTATGAAAACAAATGCCTACAGAACACTGTGTACGTGTAGTAAAATCAACTGCTGGAATACAAAGTTAGTATCTTAAATCAACTCTTCGGAGCTGTGGAGCTCTTCAGCAGTCAACAGATCTGCTTAATATTCTGCACCAGTGAGTAATACTTTTACATCCTCATCACAAATCATGTATTGGGCTTCTTTTTGGTAGAAATGTGGGTGCAGATGACATTTGGTGTTGTCCCATCTGTTCAGCTGCTCTCTGAAGATCACTGGCTTCTTGATGCTTGTGAAGACAACAGATGGGACATTATTAATAACTACACATCGCCATTTCCATATAGCAGTTTCATTACACGAGCTACAAAGCTCTTGTGTGGTTATTTTTGTTTTTGGAAACACAATGTGATTCTTATAATCAGATACTCAATGATTACATTTACTTACCATCTTTCATGAATTTAAAACACATCAAGTTGCCTCACACAAAGAATTTTTGAAATGTGTTTCCTGAAACAATGTCGTAAAGTAAGTGGCTAGTCTTTCTGCTGTGAGGTTCGGTAAACAGCAATGGCGATGCAGATCGTTGGTCTTAATGAAGGGTTTTGGCCCAAAATGTTGGCTCATTATTCCTTTCCATAGATGTTGCTTGACCTGCTGAGTTCCTCTAGAATTTTGTGTGTGTTCATCCAATTCAGTGATGTTAATTAAGTGATAGGTAGTGGATAGGTTACTCCTCTCCATATAATTGGAACTTGGGGTCTTTTATTTCCATCTCAGTGGATGGACAGTGTCGTGATTTAACATGGCAATCAAAGTATGTGACAGTGCAGCATTCAGGGGAGGAGCCATTGCACAGGACTGGAAAAAGCTGCAGAAAGTTGTAAACTTAGCCATCCCCTTTAGGGGCACCAGCCTCCATAGCGTTGAGGACACCTTCAAAAGATGATACCTCAAAAAGGCGGCATCATTCGTGACCCCAACACCCAGAACATGCTACCATCATTGCTACCATCAAGAAGGAGGTACAGGAACCTAAAGACACACACTCATGGCTCAGGTTCAGCTTTTTTCCCCTCCGCTATCAGATTTGTGAATGGACATCTCCTCAATTTTTTCTCTCTCTTTTTGCACTACTTATTCAATTTAATTTTTAAAATATATATTAATTGTAATTCATAGTTTTTAAAAATTATTATGTACTGTAAAGCAATATACTGTCACTGCAAAACCACAAATTTCACGACATATGCCAGTGATACTAAACCTGTTTCTGATTCCTTCAGTGTAGCACCTACCGGAAGTTTGCATTCCCAACATTTGTGAATTAGAGATCTTCATGGATTAGAAACCTATTTATTTACCAGCTATCTCCTTTTTGTGATGCTATTGCTTGCGTTATGACAATTTATTATTTCATTCTGGTATTTAACAAACTTTTAGTGGAAATTTGAGTTCAAGTTAAGATCACCATGAATTCCAAATGAATATATGTGCAAATTCCTACCATCAAAAGATACACTTTGATACTCTGTGAGATACATGGTGATCTCAGATTTAAATCTGTGCTTCTTTCATGGTTTTCCATCCTCCCTCTGGCATCTGTCTCAAACTGAACTATACTGCTTGCCAAAACAGTGGCGTATTCCCCCCTAAGATGAGTTCCAGACGATACGCACTGTGTCACACTCAGACTGCCTATATTATTATTATCCAAATCCATTCTATATTTGGCAACTGTGCTGAAGCCTGATTCCATTTTTGTTACCTCTAGACTTGACTATTCCAATGCATTCCTAACTGATCTCATTCTGGAGTCCTTAAGCTAACTCTGTGACTTAACTCAGACCGCATCCAATTCAACCATCATATTAGTGATTGCTATCCTATAGAATTAGAATCAAGTTTAGCTCAATAACTTATATGACATGAAATTTGTTGTTTCACAGCAACAGTACAGTGCGAGCATATAAAAGTTACTACAAATTACAAAGTAAATAAATAATGCAAAAAAAAAAGAATAACGAGGAGAACAAGTAGATTCTCAACTTTCATATCGGGAGCCCACAATCAGTACAGATTGGTAATGACCTATATTGGTGATAGTTAAGCAATGCCTCTGGACTTGGCTTTCCTTATCTTTATTGATCCCTCATCTCACAATGGTCCAATCGTTCAATTCATTTTCAGAGAAAGTATATAGTTTACAACCTGAAATCCTTACTCTTAGCAGACATCCACAAAACAGAGAGGGAACCAAAAACAAAGAAGGAATGAGAGAAAAACGTTAGAACCCCAAAGCCCCTCTCCCCCTCCCACGCACAATCAGCAATAAAGCATCAACCCTCTCCCCCAAATTGTTCCAGCAAGAAGCATCAGACACCCCACTATCCACTATGCAAACAAAAACAATCCCCAAAAGAACATGATCTATAGTCCATCAAAAACTCCTGTTCATCCCAATACCTCCACATCTCAACACCCCTCCAAGATGACTACGCTCCACTAATATTGGCCACTTGATCGCTTCCTAATTTAGTTTCAAACACCTGAGTGTCTTCAGCTGCCTTGACCATAAGCTCTAGAATTTTTTTGCTAAACTTCTCTCCTGCACTACCTCTCTTTCCTTCTTCAAGACGTCCCTTAAGATCTGCATTGTTGACCAAGCTTTTGGTCACCTGTGCTGATATCTCTAATTGTTTGGTGTCAAACTTCATTTGGCAACACTTCTGTGGAATGCCTTTAGACATTCTGCCGCATTCTAGTAAATGGAAATTCTCAATGAATTCTTAATATTCCTCTTTGTATCCATGACATTGTACAAATCATTTATCAAAACTCCCACTTATATCTCTTTTTTATTTCATATTAAAAATTGTTGATGACGTTTAAAGATTCATCAGTTCACAAAATCTTTCTGTTATTTTGCTTAACCCTCCAACTTCACCCACATACTTTATTTCTGTCCCTACATTAAGAGAGAATAATAGCCTCACTCCGCCTAGTTTCCACGGATAAAAGTCTTGTTGATATTCTCCCATGTCCTCACAATGGTTAACGTTGACATGACTCAATTTGTGCTAGACTTATTCCTAGATTGAGCTTGTTATCCCTATATTGGAAAATAAATTTACTGTACTGTGGTAATGTATAAGTGAGTTTAAAAGATTTTTTTTTGGAAAACAAAAAAATCTCCTTTGGCAAAATTAGCATTTTTCATTTTGAATCAGATTCTAAATTCTGTGGCCACTTTATTAGGTACACCTGCTCAATAATGCAAATATCTCATCAGCCAATCATGTGGCAGCACTCAATGCATAAAAGCATGCAGACGTGGCCAAGAGGTTCAGTTGTTCAGACCAAACATAAGAATGGGGAAAAACTATGATCTTTGTGACTTTGACAGTGGAATGATTGTTGGTGATGTGGTACTTTGAATATGTCAGAAACTCCTGATCTCCCGAGATTTTCATGCACAACGGTCTCTGGTTTACAGAGAATGGTGTGGAAAACAAAAAACATCCAATCAGTGGCAGTTTTGTGGGCAAAAATGCTCTGTTAATGAGACAGGTCAGAGGAGAGCGACCAGGCTAACTTAAGCTGACAGGAAAGTAACAGTAACTCAAATAACCATGTGTTATAACAGTGGCATGCAAAAGAGCATCTCTGAATGCACAACACGTCGAACCTTGAAGTGAATGGGCTACAGCATCAGACGACCATGAGCATACACTCAGTAGCCACAAAATGAGGTACAGGGAGTACCTAATGAAATGGCCACAGTGTATAAGGAGAATTAATCCTCTATTCATAAAGTCAGGCAGTATGCTGTAAGTTCAAAAACTCTGTTTTTAATGTGAGATAATTCTAAAGGAAAGTTGTTGCCTGTGCCACTGAAGAACAGCCATATACAGTAGTTACCTCACTATTTCCTTAGAGTGTGTGATCTCTTATTGTATGTTTCATAATTCAAACTTCTCTTACAAAGCTCGTGGTGTGCCTCATATCTTTGTTTCTCTCATTTTAAAGTATGAACAGTCTAGTCTATCATTTTCACTCCTTTAAATTGGTGTCCTTGCCTGCTAGGCTTTTTTTTCCCTGCAAATATTCTTGTCAAAACATAAACACTATCAAGAGCTAACCTCTGGATTGTTGTAAAGGCCCATTTGCTCATCCAGCCCTTACCTCCCCTGAACTCTGTGTGACTCTACGCCCACCAACATGGTAGACACTTAGTTTAATTTAATTTATTGTCAAACATACCAGTGTGCAATGAAATCCTTTGTTCACATGAAGCTCACAGAGTAAACAGCAGAAAAAATATTAATAAATACAACAAATGCAAAGAAGCAGAATGGTGTGATGCCAGAGTAACTGAGTAGCAAAAGAAGCCTGAGAATGCACAGCATCATCTGGAAAGGGATGCAAAGTCTGATTCAGAAGTTTAATAATATTTCTTAAATCTGCATGCCTGGGCTTTGAAGATCCTATATCTTCTCCCAGAAGCTGAAGACTGGAAATGTATTGGCTGGAGATGCAGGTAACTTTGATGATACTACTTGCCTTCCTGAAGTAACACACTGTGAAGATGGGCTGGATGCAAGGATGTGATGAGCCTGTGATGGATCGGGCAGTGTGTACCACTCTCTGCAGGCTAGCTGCCTCTTTAGTTCTGGGGTAATTATGGATGGACAATGATAGCTAGCATGGACGATAATAATCACATCCTGAGATCATATCAGTTCAAACTTTGCCAGAGGAGAAGCAATCTTGAAACAATATGGTGACAATTTATTGAAATGTTAAAGATCAGCTTTAAAAAAAAGTTGAAGTTTTTTGAATAGTTCACAGTTTTGTGCATTTTGGGCATGATATAATCTGCTTGGTATTCAATGTGGTGATGGTGATGGTTCATTTTTATTTTGATATTTGTCCTCATCCTTCAAACATGCAGATTCATTCCTGAGTATAGTTTCATGGAAAATGACTCTTTCCCTGTTCCTTTCCTCAATAACCTTTCCCCTCGCAGAGGATATCACAAAGCAATGGCTGAAGTTACTACCTAGGGACTGATATTGGTGTTTCATGACATCCTTATGCAATGTTAATTTTATACAGATGGAGATTGTATTTGGGTCCCTTATCGTCTCTCTGGCTCAAGCATTTTATGGAAGTACCTGAGTCATAGGCTCAAGATTTGCAGCCCCTCAAGCCCTGTTTCAACCTTTCAATTAACTCATGTCTCAATCTGTATCCTAACTCTATCTGTCTTGGTCCATAACTCTAATACCCTTGCTTGCCTTTACAGCCATGATAACACTTCAAAAGTACTTCATTGGCTATAAAGCACTTGAGGATGTCTTGAGGCGGTGAAAGAAATTCCTGTAATCTTTCCAACAAAATAACTTCTCTTAAAGGGAGTTTTGAGACTTTTAATGGACCGCCTAACCTGAAAGGCTTCTTTGGGGTTCTTCCTTGCTTTGTGCCAAGGAGGTATTGAAGTGTTTTTTAGTACTGCTTCTTCTTTTCTTTGTTCCCTTTTCCATGATTGCTATTCCTCTTTGGTTTATAGATCACAGTCTCCTTTCCACTCTGTAAGCAATGGTTACCTTTGGATTACCTTGGTACCTTGGCTCAGTGAGTGCAAGTCCATACATTGTTCTTCAGCAGATAACTCAGCATAGAGAGGATCTGATGCTAACCCAACACCTCTATATAGTAAGTTCCAGCTATAGTGACCAGCATTAGAATGCACAGCAAATATTTCATCCTCAGTTGAGGGAATCTGAGACCTTTTTATAAACTCCCATTGGGTCATTTGCTTTCAAACATCGCTTCCTCTTTTTCGAGTTCTGCGACCTTTGCTAAGCGGTGACAGTTGATAACTGAATATTTATGAGGTCATTTTCCCCCATCCCTCAGTAAAAATGCCTTGATGGGTGCTGAAAGTGCACAGAAATTGTGTAGGATCTCTGAACACTTGGCCATTGGAGAGTTTGGGAAGAGTTGGTCCTTTTTCGTCAATTAATGAAATTGGGCCCACATATCTGGAGTTATTAAGGCCCCAGAAAGCATCATCTGATAAAAATAACATGTCACAAGGCCGAGGACAGATCGCAATGCTTCTCTCCTTTGCTCCAGGCTGCACATGCCCAGTGAATACGTCCGTGGTAGTTAGAAACAGAGCGACATTCCCCAGCAGAAGGAGCTAGCAAAATGCGGCCTGTGTTTGATGTATGAGCTATGGCTTGCCATCATGAGTCACCCCAGGCAAAACAAAAATCTTTTGTGATTAATTAGAAAAACTGGACAATTATGAATTGACTGCACAATGCCAGTGTATGGAAATATAAATAGTAATGAAGCTGGCATGCATTGATGTGTAGGGTTCGTATATCTAAATGTGTGTGAAATCATACTGTAATGATCTTACAACAAGACCGTCTGCTTTTGATGAATGGTTTCATTTAAAAAAAATTCCTCCTCCTTCAAATAAAACTATTGAACAATTTTCCGGATCAGTTTTTTTTCAGAAAATCCTCAAATTCTCTAATTTTCTTGAAATTAGATTTCTCCTTATCTACCGGCACACCCATCCCAAGTATCGTGCTAGCCCACTGTTTGCACTGCTCTGAGCTTGCTTTGTTTTCTATTATTATTCAAGATGTGATGCCTGAGTAGTAAAACCATTGACCATTCAATCAGTGGAGTAGCTGCTGATAATTAAAAGTTCCCAACCCTTGCCCTCAGGCCAGGCTAGAGCCAGTCAGAGAGGAGCCAGCACCAAACTGTTCAGGGACCAATCGATCAGCTGATTAACCCTCATTACTGATTGGTCAGAGCTGATTGCATCCACGGCAAAGAAATCATCTCTCGCCTCCAGGCACTTTGTGAAACGGCGTACTCAATAAACGCAGAGGAAACCATCTTTTTAACAATTAGTTGCAATACACGATTAAAGAAGTGGTGTGGCTTTCATGAACCAATGTTTGTCCCATTTTACCTTTATGAGCTAGTACTTGTTTGTACTCAATTATTTAAGCAAAGTTGTTTAAGCAGTTGCCAAGAACTGTACAAAAATGATTGGCTTTACACATTTCTGAAAATACATAAAACTGTGATTGAAAGGCCTGAAAGATGGATGGTAGAGCTCACATGAGCCTAAGTATATTACTGTTGCTAACACTATTAGCTAGCCCCTTGGAACTTCCAAAATGCTGAAAGGTAATTCATTCTTCGATTTCTTTGGAGAGAATTTCTGGCTTTCAACTGTCAGGTTATTGGCAGTATTCAATAAAATCTGCAGGAATCTTTTCAATAATAGTGAAAATACCAAAACTTAAACATTGAAAAACAGGATTAAGGAAACGAATATAGAGTTTCAGTTTGCCACCACTTTGGGTAACATCATAGAGATGCGTTGCTATTGGTAACAGTTCAGAATGATCCACCTTAATTTCATGCATCCACACCCTTCTCCATAAAGCCTCATTCCTTTGAGATCAGCAGGGCTGCATTTATCTACAAGGAAATGAACTGCTAATTCGTAAATTATGATTCTTTAATTTCTCGGAATTATATCTTTCCATTGACTTCCTTTTCCCTATCCTGCTCCCCCCAGATTCATGACTTTTGACACGACAATGCAGGAACATAAGAAGCTGCAGACAGCTGAGGACTCTGCCCAATATATCATTAACTCTTTCCTCAAAATGCTGGAGAAACTCAGCAAGTTAGGCAGCATCTATGGAGGGAAATAAACTGTCAAAGTTTCAGGCAGAGGTCCTTCATCAGGTGAGGAAAGGAAAGGGGCAAGAGCTAGAATAAGAAGATGGGGGAAGGGAAGGAGTAGAAACTGGCAGGTGGTAGGTGAGACCAGGTGAGGGGGATGGTGGGCAGATAGAGGAGGGGCATGAAGTAAGTAGTTGGAAGGGGATAGGTAGAAGAGATAAAGAGCTGAAGAAGAAGGGATCAGATAGGAGAGGACAGTGGACCAATGAAGAAAGAGAAGGAGTGAGAGGGTAATCAGAATGGGGATGGAAAAAGAGAAAAGAAGGAAGGAGGGGATATATGTCATTTGATTTAAGGATGTGGAACTACAGTGCAACATCCTTTCCTGCCCTTGGCTGTCTTTAGTAAATTATTAATTTTATTCTCTTTTGGATTCATTAAATATCACAGCAGAGCATCAAAGCAAGGTAGCTCCTCAAATCGGAGACTAACTTAACACTATACTTTTTGGGCATTAATTATATTCTCACATGTATTGGGATACAGTGAAAAGCTATAGTTTGCTATATCCGCATCATTCCAAACGTAACAATAATACACACATACATAAGGATGCCAAGGTAGTAAAAAAAGAAAACAGTGTTTCAGTTAGAGAGAAAGTACAGTGAAGCTAGGTATTTCTCTGATTCCTTTAATAACAATTAAAACAATTTAAAACTATATTCAAAGGCAAAATTGGGAGGAATACCAGAGAGAACTTTATGAAATCCTCTTAAAAATTGTTCATTCATATGAAGTGTGTGCTTTGCTAAGATGCATCCCTATTACCCTTGGAATAAGTGCTTTGTTGGGCCAGTTCAGAGGGAACTGTAGAGTTAACAACATCTTTGTGGGGCTGCAGTTGTACAATGGCCAGACCAGGGAAGGGCAGCAGATTTTCTTCCCTAAAGGACATTAGTGAACCACACGGGTGGGTAGGACAATCTGTTATTTTCACAGTCATTATTACTGATATTGACAGTGAGTTGTGGTCTGGAATTAGCTGCCTAAATGGGTAGTGGAAGCATGATTTAACAGTAACATTTAAACGGACATATTTCTTTTCTGATTCTGAATCCACTATTCTGAGAAGCACAGCAGTTGACCTATGTGATCAGATAAACTTTATAAATACCTAACATTTTCTGCCCTCCATAAGGAAAGGGATACTGCACCTCTTGCTTGGGACTGTTCCCTGTTGTCGAATTTAATGTGCATGACTCATGTAAAGGTGTTGCCATAAATCATCATCAGGTTTACAAACTCAATAACTAGGTTTCTCGATAAAAGTACGCAGAGCACACCTTAAATTATTAACAAGTTGAAGCCTAAAGGCAGATCCTTGGCGATGATATAAACACTGCAAGGACAAGGTGCTCTCTCAGCATGTGATTACCTTGACTATAATTATCATTTACCATCTCATGTTAGAAAAGTCATTTAGAAAGTGGTGGTGGGGGGTAGGGGGAGGAAGGAAACAAATAAAGCAGCTTCTCAGGTAATTGCAAAACTTTTCCAAGTTCCAGGTGATTACTCGCTGAGATAAGGTGGGGGAGAAATATGTCATTGGTTGGATGTGCAAGGATGACAGCCCCAACTTTATTTTTCTATTCATATTAATAAAAAGGACAGTGAGGGAGAGGAGTGTAATTTGGGGCAGATACCCACTGAGTATTTAGCTCTGTGATTAAAGACAAACTCTTCTGCCCTTGAAAACTTAAGATAAATATCCAGGCACACATTGAATATACGTTCCAATGTATTCCATGTAATTTTATAAAATAATGCTTAAAATGACACAGCCTTTCAATTCCATAAACTTCTGGGAAACGAGTATTGAGGAAACAGTTGTTATTTCACAGCAGGTATACTCAGCATTTAGATCCAGAAGAATGAGAATGGTGCTTATGGTCCACATGAGCCTCTATAAATAATTCTTCTTGGAAAAAAAATGTTGAGCGTGGACTTGATAGAAGTTTGCAAGAGCTTGATGAAAGGAAAATGAAAAATAGCAAATGTTTTAAGGCTTGGGGCACGAGAGAGATGGAAGAAAAGTGGATGTTGTGCTGTTCCTCGTCTCCCAAAGCTCGAAGCCAATGGTCTCTGTTCCACTCCCGGAGCTGGGGTGTGTTGGGCACTGTAAGGGTCGTGATCTCCTGAAACTCAAGGATGTTATCTTCTGGCTGCTTTCCATCTGTAAAAAGTGACTCTGGATTCTGTGGATTGGTTCCCTGAGCAAACAGTCCAAACTATTTGGCAGAATGTCTCATCTGAGGTCTGTCCAAAAAACATATCAACCTCACTTGGCTGGTGGTGAAAGGTCCCTTCCAATCAAGTCCTACAGCACCAAGACCTCACTTGGCTGCTGGTGAGGAGGTCCTTCCCTCTCAGGTTGTTCACATACAGATGACATATCAGCCCAGTGTATGCGTCCACCTCTTTCCAGACTGTGGATTTGTTATGAGATATAGAGAATGATACAAGGGTCAATGTCCTAATTCATCTCAGCAATTGCGTAACGGAGGACCTTCTGATCTATGGGTTGTTCTTAGGGGTAGGCACCAAGACAGACATCAAGTGCTGCTGGAAGGTCATCAACTCAGTGAAGGATATCCTTTTATCTGCCTGAAACTTGTTGGTCTTCCAGCTCTACATAACGTCTGTAAGGGAAAGCTGCAAGAGTACGTGATGAGGGATGCATTGACACTTGGTGCACCAATGCCAAGGCTCTGTGGGGAAGAGCCCAGTCTAGTGTCCTTCTTCTATCGCATACAAAGGGTAGAACTGTTACGTTAGTGGCTCAGGCAATGAAAGCGGCATCACCTCAGAGAGCCACTGGACTGGCTATGGTGCTGTGTTTGTGTAATTTTCTTTAAAAGTTTACATTGCTGAATGGAATAAACACCAGTGTGTTTCTTTGTCACAGCTTCTTGCTTTGTGTAAATATTTTTTTATGAATAAAGTCCATTTTTGAAAAAAATTACTTCTCATTATCCCAATATCTCTTGATCTGGCTTCATTCCAAATATTTGCTTAATTTTACTCCTGTGATGGTTCTGGGATAGACCTACCACTTTAAAGGTGTTACAAAAATATAAAGTATTGCTAATGTTTATATCGTCAGTTGTAAGGAATTAAATATGTGGCTGTCTAGTTTTGTTTTAACTCGGATCCATGCAGTCCGGGATAAATTCAACCATACTTTCGGAGGTGATAAAAGCAAAGAATTCCACTTGCTTGAAACATCAGAAAGTCTGGATTGGAGAGTTCAATAATTTTGTACATTTAGGGAAACAGAATGTGTGAAAGGTTTTTATCCTTTCACCAATAGGCCTGTTAATATAGACATGAAATTGATGCTTATTTGTTTCTTAAGCAATTATTAAGATGCAGAAAATTACCTGAGATTCACTACACTTACTTATCATATCAATCTTTTTCATTTAAAGTTGGCATCAAAGCATTGGGCAGAATCCAGTCATTATATCTGATTCCACCTCCAGCAGTGAATTTCAGCTATTGACTGCTGTGTATGTAAAAAAAAACTCTCCTTAGCTCCCCCCTAAAACTTCTTCCTCTTACTATAAACCTATGTCATCTTGTTTTTGACATGCCTACCATGGAAAACAGATCTCAACTCTCTTTATAATATTATAAAGTTCTGAGATGAGAAAATCTCTAGATGCTGGGAATCCAGGAAACACACACAAAATGCTGTAGGATCTCAGCAGGCCAGGCAGCATCTATGGAAAAGAGTAAACAGCTGATGTTTTGGGCCAGAATCCTTCTTCAGGACTGGAACAAAGGGACGAGAAGTTACAGCAAGTAGGTGACACGAGGGAAGGGAGTAACATAAGGTAGTAGGTGATAGGTGAAACCGGGAGGGGGGGAGATGTGAAGTAAAGAGCTAGGAAGTTGATAGGTGAAAGAGCTAAATAGCTGGAGAAGGATGAATCTGATTGGAGAGGGTAGAAGACCATGGAAGAAAGGGAAGGGGGAGGAGCTCCTGAGGGGAGGTGATGGGCACATGAGGAGATAAGGTGAAAGAGGGAAACGGGAATGGAAATGGTGAAGGGTGGTGGGGGGGAGGCAATTACCGGAAGTTCGAGAAAGCAATGTTCATACCACCAGGTTGGAGGCTACCCAGACAGAATATAAGGTTTTGTTCCTCCGGCCTGAGTGTGGCCTCATCACTGCCATAGAGGAGGTCATGGACTGACATGGTGGCATAGGAGTGGGGAGTAGAATTCCGCTTTTTCTGGCGGTTGGAGCATAGGTGCTTGGCGAAGCGGTCTCCCGATCTACATTGGGAGTCACCGATATACAGGAGGCCACACCAGGAGCACCAGATACAGTACATGACCCCAACAGACTCGCAGATGAAGTGTCGCCTCACCGGGAAGGACTGTTTGCGGCCCTAAATAGTAGTGAGGGAGGAGGTGCAGGGGCAGCTGTGACATTTGTTCTGCTTGCATGGATAATTTCCAGGAGGGACATCCTGAATAGGAGTGAGAGAGGAGTTGTAAGGGCAGGTATGGTCTTATGCTCTAATGGTATGGGACGTTCCATTTGCAAGAGTAAGTACCTGAATAGGACTGAAGGAGGAGGTCTAGGCCTGGGTAGGAATAAGGGAGGAAGTGTAGGGCGGAATAGGAGTGAGGGAGGAGGTGTAGGGGAAGGTCTAGAATAAGAGTGGGGGAGTAGGTGTAGGGGAAGGTCTGGAATAGGAGGTGGAGGTCTGGAATAGGAGTGAGGGAGGAGGTAGAGGTCTGGAATAGGAGTGAGGGAGGAGGTAGAGGTCTGGAATAGGAGTGAGGGAGGAGGTGGAGGTCTGGAATAGGAGTGAGGGAGGAGGATTCAGGGCAGGTCTGGAATAGGAGTGAGGGAGGAGGTATAGGGCTGGAATCTTCCATCCTTGGACTCACTTTACACCGCACACTGTCGGAGCAGTGCTGCCAGGATAATCAAGGACATCACCCACCCAGTCAATACACTTTTTGTCCCTCTTGCCTCCGGGAGAAGGCTCAGGAGCTTGAAGACTTATACGGCCAGATTTGGGAACAGCTTCCTTCCAACTGTGATAAGACTACTGAACGGATCCTGACCCGGATCTGGGCCATACCCTCCAAATATCCGGACCTGCCTCTCGGTATTTTTGCACTACCTTACTTTCCCTTTTCTATTTTCTATTTATGATTTATAATTTAAATTTTTAATATTTACTATCGATTTGTACTCCAGGGAGCACGAAGAGCAGAATCAAATATCGCTGTGATGATTGTACGCTCTAGTATCAATTGTTTGGCGACAATGAAGTATGAAGTATAATAACAAAAGAGTGAGGGAGGAGGTGTAGGGTTGAATAGGAGCAAAGGAAAAAATGTTTCTACATAGTCTCCTTCACTCCAGGGAAAACAAGCACAGCCTACCCATTCTCTCCCCATAACTAGGTCTTCCAATGCAGGCAATATTCTGGCTAAACTTTGCTGCTTTCCCTCTTGCACAATAACATCCTTCCTATAGAGTGGTGACTAGAAATGCACACTGTGCTCCAAATAAGTCCAGTAACACTTGCATCTGCAGTGATGAAGTTTTTGAGAGGTTGGTGATGAAACGTGTCAACTCCAGCCTGAGAAGTGACTTGGATCAGCTCCAGTGTGCCTACCGCCATTTCTTTGGCTCCTCACTCAATCCTGGGACATCTGGACATTAAAGATGCATACTTATTATTGACTACACCTTGGCATTCAATAGCATCCTCCCCTCAAACTAATCAGTAAGCTTCAAGACCTTGGCCACAATACCTCTGTGTGTATTTGGTTCCTTGATTTCATCATTTGTAGACCCAGGTCAGTTTGGATTGTCAACAACATCTCCTCCATGATCTCCATCAGTACAGGTGCACCACAAGGAAGGCAGTGTGCTTAGCCCTCTGTTCTGCTCGCTTTACACTTATGACTGTGAGGCTAAGCACGGCTCCTATGCCATATTCAAGTTTGCTGACAACACCACTTTGTGGGCCGAATTACAGGTGGTGACGAATCGGCATCTAGGAAAGGGATTGAAAATCTGGCTGAGTGGTGCCACAACAATAACCTCTCACTCAATGTCAGCAAGACCAAGGAGCTGATTATTGTCTTCAGGGAGCGGAAACCAGAGGCGCATGAGCCACTCCTCATCAAGGATCAGAGATGGAGAGGGTCAGCAACTTTAAATTCCTCAGTGTTATTATTTCAGAAGACCAGTCCTGGGCCCAGCACATAACTGTAATTACAAAGAAAGCACAGCAGCACCTCTTCTTCCTTAGGAATTTGCAAAGATTCAGCATGATATCTAACAGTTGACAGATTTCTATGACGTGTGGTGGAGAGTATTGACTGGTTGCCCAATGTCTTACAACAACACCAAAATCCTGCAATAAGTAGTCGATGCAGCCCTCAGTCCACCACTGAACACATCTACATGGAGCATTGTCATAAAAAACCAGCTTTCACACTCTCTTCTCGCTGCTGCCATTAGGAAGAAGGTACAGAAGCCTAAAGACTCACACCACCAGGTTCAGGAACAGTTATTACTCCTCAACCATCAAGCTTGAACCAAAAGGGATAGCGTCACTCAACATCACTCAGAGGAGAGGCGGAGCGAAGTCAAGATGGCGCTAAACGGCGACTACTTTGCTTGCATCTTAGGAAACAGCTCTATGTCCATCTTTTTTTTTGCCTTTCAGGGTTCTTTTGAAAACCCTGACTTGGAGTTATACGCTGACTTCGGTTCTTTGCGGGAATGGAACCCCGTTCTCAGGGTTTCAGGACTGGCTGTTGTTCGGCACGCCAAGGGTTCAGCCTGAGAATCTGGCTCAGAGTTGGAAACCTAAAATCTCGGGGCTCTGGAGGTGAGCGGATCGAGGGTCGGAGTCACGGCAGGAGATCCATGTGTCATTGGGGAGTCGGAAAATCTTCTGCTGTGTGCCCAAAGACCCGGGACCTTTGAGATCCTTGGGAACAGAGCTCGGAAAAAGCAACATAACGGACTTCTAACATTGTAAACCAGCCTGTTGTTTGTTATCTCTCCCCACTCACTGGGGAGAAAATGGAGACACCTTCTTCTTACTTATTAGAGAGGGAGAGAGAGAGAGAGAGACACTCTGTGGTATGTTGAATGCTAGGTAAAATGCAAAGTCTTTGGGGTAACTGCAAGTCTGTGTCTTTGCTATTACTTGGCTCACGCTTTAGTGCTCGATGGTGGGTGCTGATGCTTTTTTTTTGCTTGTGGGGGGAGGGGGTATCGTTGCTTGCTGCCGCTTACACATGGGAGGGAGGGGTGCTGGGGGGACTTTGGGGTTCTTACATTTAACTGTCATTCATTCTTTGGGGCACTCCTCTGATTTCATGGATGTTTGCATAGAAAAAGCATTTCAGGATGTATATTGTATACATTTCTCTG